>NC_138161.1:128913542-129555197 GCF_964165515.1 Mesoplodon bidens
GATAACATAAATGTTGGAAATATCTGACAAAGACTTTGAAACAGCTATTATACAAATGCTTCAAGAAGCAATCCTGAACACTCTTGCAATAAGTGTTAAAATAAAAAGTTTCAGCAAAGAAATAGAATATATAAAGAAGAATCAAATTAAAATTTTAGCATGGGAAAATACAATAGCCACCCCCCCCTCCCCAATCTCATTGAATGGGCTCAGTAGCTGAATGAAAATAACAGAGAACAGTCATTCAGTAAGCTTGGAGACTGAGCAATATAAATAATCTAATCTGAACAATGGAGAGAAAAACACCGGAAAAAATAAATAGAATCTCAGGGATCAGTGGGAAAATACCAGAAGGCCTAGCAATATGCCAATAGAGTCTCAGAAAAATGGGAGAAATAGGGTATTGATGAAAAAAAATTAAGTAATGGCTGAAAACTTCCCAAGTTTGGGGAGAAAAAACAACCATAAACCTAGAGGTTAATGAAGCTAAGCAAATCCCAAATAGGGTAAACACAAAGAAATCTATGTACAGATACATACAGCATAATCAAACTGCTAAAAACCAAAGATAAAGAAAAAATATTGAAAGCATTCAAAGAAAAATGACATATCAACTATAAGGGGAATAATGATTCATATAACTGAGGATTTCTTATCAGAAACCATAGAAGGCAAGAAATGGCATGAAATTCTTAAACTGTTGAAAGAAAAAACTGTCAACCCTGAATTTTATATCTAAATAAAATATCCTTTTAGTAGTGAAGGTAAATTAAAGATATTCTCAGATGAAGGAAAACTAAGAGAATCTGTATCTATCTGCTGTGAAAGAATTTCTAAAGGAAGCTAAGGAAGCTTTTCAGAAAGAAGGGAAATGATTCCAGAAAAAAACTTGGGACTTCAGGAATGAAGGAAGAGCAACAGAAAGAGTAAATATAAGGGGAAACGTGACAGTCTTGAAATCTTTAACCCAAAGGAGACTGGAAATGGGAACCAGAATAATGTAAAACAAAGGGAAAAACAGAAAACAAAAAATGATAGTTTTAAATCTAAACATATCAATAATTATATTAAATGTAAGCAATCTGAAGATACCAATTAAAAAGCAAAAATGGTCAGAACAGATTTTAAAAATGAACTATATACTGTCTAAAAATAGTCTAAAAATATAATGTGATAGGCAAGTTGAAATAATTATGAGAAATGATATACTATGCAAAAACTAATCAAAAGAAAGGTGGACTGACTATGGTAATATCACAAAGCACACTTCAGAGCAAAAAACGTTGCCAGGAATAAAGACGGACATTAGATAATGAAAAAAAGTTTCAATTTACCAAAAAGCCATAATAATTCCCAATGTATATGAACCTAACAACAGATATTCAAAATACACAAAGCAAGAAGCTACAGTGCTAAAAGGAAAGATAGACACATTCAAAATTATAGTTGGAGACTTGAACAGTCCTCTCTCAGTAATAAATAAAAGTAGTTGAAAGAAAGTCAGCACGAAAATAGAACAAACTAATATCATCAACTAACTTGATTTACTTGACATTTATAGAACTCTGCCCAAGAACAGCAAAATACACATTCTTTCTGGGAGCACAGGGAATATTCACCAAGATGGATGATATTCTGGATTATAATTCACACTGACCAACATATAATAATGGAAATCATACAAAGTATGTTCTTTGACCATAATGGAATTATACTAAAAACAAATAACAGAAAGAAAACAAGAAAGTCCCCGAACACTTGAAAGTTAAAGTTCATGATTCAAAATGATCTATGCTTCAATAGACTGTCTTAAGGGAAATTAGAAGATATTTTAACTGAATGAAAATGAAATGCAACATAACAAACTCTATGGAATTCAGTTAATGCAGTGCACAAAGAGGAATTTATAACAGTAAATGTTTATAATATAAAAAAAACAAAATTTAAAACTTCTACACTGTGAAAGATAATGGCAAGAGAATGAGAAGATAAACCACAGACTGGGAGAAAACATCTGCAAAAGCCACATTTGATAAAGGATTGTATAAAATAATACAAAAAACTCTTAAAACTAAACAAGAAGAAAATAACCTGATTAAAAAATGGGCCAAAGACCTTAAGACATCTCACCAAAGAAGATATACAGATGCACATAAGCATATGAAAAGACGTTTCACACCATAAGACATCGGAAAAATGCAAATTAAAACAAGATACCAGTACACACCTAATAGAATGGCCATTATCTGGAACACCTATAGCAACAAATGCTGGCGAGGAGGTGAAATAGGAATTCTCATGCATTGCTGGTGGTAATGTGAAATGGTACAGCTACTTTGGAAGACAGTTTGACAGTTTCTTAGAAAACTAAACATGCTCTTACCATATGATTCAGCAAATGCATTCTTTGGTATTTACCCAAAGAAGTAGGAAACTTATGTCCACACAAAAACCTGCACATGGATGTCTGTAGCAGCTTTATTCATAATTGCTAAAACTTGGAAACAACCAAGATGTCCTTCTGTAGGTGAATGGATAAATAAACTGAAGTACATCCAGACAATGGAACGCTATTCAGTGCTAAACAGAGATGCACTATCAAGACATGAGAAGGTACAGAGAAACCTTAAATGCATATTACTAAGTGAAAGAAGTCAATCTGAAAAGATCATATTCTGTATAGTGACATTCTGTAAAAGGTAAAAAACTATGGAGACAATAAAAAGATCAGTGGTTAGCCGGGTTTGGGTGGGGAGAGATATGAATAGAGCACAGAGGATTTTTAGGGCAGTGAAATTATTCTGAATGATACCATAATGATGGATACATGTCATTATACATTTGTTCAAACTCACAGAATGTGCAATACTAAGAATGAACCATAATGTAAACGATGGACTTTATGATGTATCAATATAGATTCATCAGTTGTAACACATGTACCGTTCTGGTGAGCAGTGTTGATAACAGGGGAGGTTATGGATGCGTGGGGACAAGGTGACATATGAGAAATCTCTGGCCCTCCACTCAATTTTGCTGTGAAGTTAAAAGTGCTCTAAAATTCTTACTAAAACAAACAAGCAAGCAAAAAAACTAAACAAAAACCATTTACAATGACATCAAAACAGGAAGTAACTAGGAATGAATCTAACAAAAGATGTGTGAGACCTTTGTGTGCAATATTATTAAATCTTAGTGAAACAACTTAAAGGAGATCTAAATAGATATATACCATGTTCAAGGACTAGACGATAACGTATGGCAAAAATGTTAATGCTCCTCAAATTAATGAATAAATTCAAGCAATTCCAATCATACTGCCAAATGTTTCTCTACTGTATTTGACCTGCATGTTAGAAAATTTTATTTGGTAGTCTAAGAGCCAAGAATAGCTAAGAAAATCTTGAAGAAAAAGACAGAATTGAGAAGACTTTCCCAGCAGATATTAAAACAAATTACATCCTGACAGTGTGGAATATGCGTGGGATAAACCAATAGACCAATGCAAACAAATAAAAAGTCCAGAAACAGACCCTGGCATATATGAACTCTTCATATATTACAAGGATAACATACAATTATGTGCAGAAAGAAGTGACGGTCTAATAAATGGTGCTGGAATGACTATCAGAAAAAGAAAAAAATCAAATTTCTAGCTCACTTTATACATTAAAAATCATCTTCAAATGTACTAAAGAACTAAACATGAAAGGCCAAACTATATATTCTCTTAGAAGAAAATTCTTGGATATATCTTAAAGATTTGGGGTTTAAAAGTTATTTTAAATAGATTTGAAAGATGTTTTGAACATAACACAAAATGTCAAGTCCCAAAGGAGAAAGTGATATATCCATCCACATTAAAGTTTAAAACTTATCTTCATCTAGACACCATGAAGGAAGTAAAAAACAAACAAAAACTAAAGAAGATAGTTTTTACTCTCTATAAGAACCAAAAAACTAGTATCCAGATTATATAAATTTCTCACATAAATCACTGAGTAAATTGCAACCAATAGAAAATCAGACAAAAGCCTTAAACAGAATATACCAAAAAGGAAATGAAAATTAGCCAATAAACATGAGAAGATGCCCAACTTCTTTAGCAATAAAAAGTAAAGCAAGTTAAAACCGCAAGAATCACCATGTCTCACCCAAATTTTCAGGCAAAAAGTTAAAAATCTGACACTATCACATATAAGCATATATATGGAACAACAGGAACTTCGGTACATTGGTGGTGTGAGGTACAAATTGACCCAAACACTTTGAAAAACAGACTGGAATTCCACAGGAAAGGTGAATGTACACAAAATGTATGATCCCCGAATTTCACTTCTGGAGTAAATACATAAGAATATTAATAAAAATTACAAGAAAACCAAAATGTCCATCAATAGTAGAATGGAAAATAGTCTTAAAATGGAATACTATTCAGCAGGGAAACTGAATGAAGGACAGCTACACACACCAATGAATCTCCCCTAAACCTCATATTAATTGAATGAAATAAAGGTGACAGAGGAGATGTTATAGAGTAGTTTGTATTCACTAAGTTCAAAGATGGGAGACATATTCATAAGCAGTAAAATTATTTAAAATGAAAAGAAAATAGGGTGATTATTATAAAAGTCAGAATGATAAACCTCTGGGTGGAGAGTGAGAAGGTGATGCAACTGGGGAGAGGAACACAGGGGAACTTTTGAAAGAACTGGCAGCAAACACATAGGTGCATAATTTAGTAAAACTTTTTAAGCCAAAATATACACCTACACACTCTTTTGTATGATATACTCTTAATAAAACAAATGGAAAATTGCATAGTAAAGTAAATAAATTTTTATGAGATCCCAATACTGAATTACTGTGCTTGTTCAAGAAGTTGCAACCTGATATAGAATTTTTTGTTATAATTTTTCTCAGTCTAACATATTCCAGTTTTCAGTTCTTGACTCTCCTTAATGCCAAAATATAATTATAATATGGTATTTTGTTTAAGCATGTGCAATTAAAAGGACACCATTGTATACACCAGTGTATAATGTTTTCCAACTGCTAGAGGTGGAGAACATAATTCCATGTTGTGTATATATTCCTACTGAGGACTCTCTATTTCATAGATTATATAATATTAGAAAGGTCTCCTTCATGCCACCAAACTCTCTATCTCAAATTATAGATTAGAAGTGAGTTATTGTTTGGTGCAGAAGTCAGGAGACTGCTCGCAGAGTACCACTAATACATTTTAGGAAATACTACCCAGGCATAAAAGGGCCACTTTTTGAAGCCAGAATTGCCAGTGCATTATTGCTCTTTTTGTGCAGTTTGGCATAAGTCAAGGACATATTTGGTGCTATGTTGAGAAGAAAGGAAACCCTGTCCAGTCGATTAGAACTGGAGCTTAAGTGGGCAAGTGGAGAAAGTTCATAGGAACCAATCATAATCCCATTTATTTTCTACCACAGTGTCTTTTATAGAAGACTCGTTAACCCACTGTTTTCATATCTCAGTATTTCCTCCTTTCTTGTGATCCTTAAGATTATTCTGTCCTTTGAAACTAGAAATATAGAGTTAAGTTTTCCTTTCTATATAAGTAGATAAAATTCATACAAGCTTCTCTGCAGATTACAGATCAAAGAGTCTTTAGAAGATTTGTTTCTCTTGCTATAACCTGTAAAATATTTTTCCTTGCTAATTTATATCTACCTATAAATAGACACATTTTATCTTAAGATATAAATTAATCATTATTTTGCATAATATGGTAGAAAATGAACTTTCACTCTGATACTGGCTAGGGCTAGTGAGTTCTAGCCCCTTTCTGTGCAAGTCATGAATATATTTTAAGACTATTTTGCAGTGAGAATATAAGTAGCAGTATTTGCATCAAATAATACAATAGATACAGTGTTCCCTGAAAAGTCATGCTCTGTACATTTAACTCAACTTGGCAGAAACCACCATTCCTTCTACGGAGGATACTAATACTGTGTATAGAAATTTACATAGAAAATATGCTTGCAGACTTCTTGTAGTTAGAGTTTAAAATATGCAACCTAAATTGGATCAATTTTATGTCAATATTCTATGGGAATTAAAAAAATTTAGATCAGAACTTTGACAATTCTTACATAGACACCTATCCACATAATGAGTATAGGAGTGTGTGTGTTTATTTATTTATTTGATTTTTCTTCCAAATCGTTCACATTGAACAATCAGTTGAGATGAAATCAGCCTGATTCTGAGAGAAATGTAGCTTTCATTAGATACAGGTAATACATGAAGGTAGATCCCTGAAAAACCTGAGTATTAAAATCTCCAAAAATTATTGGCAAACTCTAAGCCATGATCATTCAAATTAAATGATTTATTATTACAATTTTGTTTGTTTTGAACAAACCGTACTGAAGTAATTGAAGATACACACACACATACACGCAGATCACTGGTGTATAGCTTAATAAATTTTCACAAAATAAACACATCTGTGCAACCAGGACTTACATCCAGAGAAAGAATATTACCATATCCCAGAAATTTCCCTCAGACCCCCTTTCAGTCACCTTCTGTCCCCAAAGGAAGTCACTATCTGACTTTTAAGACCATAGATAAAATTTGTCCAACTTTGAACTTTATGTAAGTGGAATCATATGGCAGGTACTCATTTGTGTCCTTTTTTTTGCACTCAACATTGTGTTTATAAAATTTATCCATGTTGATTTATGTATTTATATTTTGCTCATTCATATTGCTGTTCAGTATAAAATAATGATTTTAAGGCATCATGTATGACTGTATACAATGTGTTAAAGATATCATATTTAGTAAAATACTACTTTGAGGGTCAGTGGCTTAACCTAGCTGTATAACACGGAATAGAATTTGGGATCAAAGGAGCTGGAGGTAAGTTAGTAGCAGAAGCTCTTATTAACTCTTCCACCCTATATAGGAAAGGCTGACCTTACTCCTCAGTTCATATAGGAAGCCCCTATTACCAGGCTACTGTAGTTTACCTTATTCCTAATTTAGCAGACCCTGATGGTTGGCTCATCCAAGAGCCATTAAAACTATTGTCTTTTCCTCTCTTTCCTCTATAGAGGCTGAAAGAGCCTGGTATACATTTTCCCCAATCCCTCATACGACTAAGGAATGACCATATGATACAGTCCTGCCAATGACATTTGAGGGAGTTTTTGGAGATTTCTGGGAAAAATTTGATTTTTTTTGTTAAAGAGCTAAGTGTGGAGAGGAAAACAACCCAGAATAGCCAATATTGAAGCCAATATTGAAGGAGAAGAACAAAGTTGGAAGACTAACAGCATCCAACTTTAAGATTTATTAAAAAGCTACAGTACTCAAGACAGTGTGGTATTGGTGAAACAATAGACAAATAGATGTAGCAAAAGAGAGAATCCAGAAATAGATCCCTATAAGCATAGTCAACTGATCTTTGACAAAGGAGCAAGGGCAATACAATGGGGCAAAAATAGTCTCTTCAACAAATGGTGCTGGAACAACTGGACATCTACATGCAAATCAAGCAATCAATCAATCAATCCAGCCAGCCACAGACCTTACATACCTCACAAAAATTAACACAAAATGGATCACCGATCTAAATGTGAGACACAAATCTATAAAAATCCTAAAAGATAACATAGGAGAAAATCTAGATGACCTTGGGCATGGTGATGCCTGTTTAGATACAACACCAAAGTCTATCAAAAGAACTAATTCACAATCTGGACTTCATAAAATTAAAAACTTCTGCTCTGCTAAAGACAGTGGCTTGAGGATGAGAAGACAAACCATAGACTAGGAGAAAATATTTGCAAAAGACACTTCTAATAAAGAAATGAATTTATAACATATTTTTACAAATTCATAAAACTCAACAATAAAAAACAAATGACCAAATTTAAAAAGTGGGACAAAGAGCTTAAGAGACACCTTACCAAAGAAGATATAGGCATACCTCATTTTATTGTACTTCACTTTACTGCAGTTTGCAGATGCTGTGTTTTTTTACAAATTGAAGGGTTATGGCAAAGCCATGTCAAGCAAGTCTATCGATGCCATTTTTCCAACAGCATTTCCTCACTTCATGTCTCTGGGTCACACTTTGGTAATTCTTGCAATATTTCAAACTTTATTATTATTATTATATGTTATGGTGATCTGTGGTCAGTGATCTTTGATGTCACTACCATGACTTGCTAAAGGCTCAGATAATGGTTAGCACTTTTTAGCAATAAAGTATTTTTTAATTAAAGTATGTACTTTTTAAAAGACATAATAGACTTAATATTGAACACTTACACATAATAGATATAATTGAACACTTAATAGACTGCATTCTAGTGTAAATATAAATTTTATGTGCATTGGGAGGCCAAAAATTCATGTGACATGCTTTATTGCCATATTCACTTTATTGTAGTGGTCTGGAACTGAGCCTGCAATATCTCTGAGGTATGCCTGTATACAGTTGGCAAATAAGCAAATTAAAACATCGTAAGATACTACTACACACCTATTAGAATAACCAAAATCTGGAACACTGACAACAAATGCTGACAAGGATGTGAAGCAACAGGAACTCTCATACATTGCTGGTGGGAATGCAAAGTGGTATAGCCACTTTATAAGACAGTTTGGTAGTTTCTTAAAAAACAACATACAGCCACCCTCACTATCTGATGGGGGATTAGTTCCAGAACCACCCCCCTCCAAGGATACCAAAATCCATGGATGCTCAAGTCCCTCATATAAAATGGCATAGCATTTACATATAACCTATGTGCATCCTCCCATATACTTTAAATCATCTCGAGATTACTTATAATACTTAATACGATGTAAATACCATATAATTAGTTGTAAATACAACACACATGCTATGTAAACACTTGCTGACGTAGGGCAAATTCGAGTTTTGCTTTTTGGAACTTTTCTGGAATTTCTTTTTTCAAATATTTTCGATCCACAGTTGGTTGAATCCACAGATGTGGAACCCGTGAATATGGAGGATTGACTGTGTTCATAGGTTTTACCTGTGTTTCACAGATTGTATTACCATATGACCCAACAAACTCACCCCTTAGTATTTACCCAAAGGAGCTAAAACCTTATGTCCACTCCAACAACTGCACACAGATGTCTATAACAGCTTTATGCATAACTACCAAAATTTAGAAGTAACCAAGATGCCCTTCAGAAGGTGAATGGCTAAATAAACTGTGGTACATCGAGACAATGGAATACAGGCACACCTCAGAGATGTTGCAGGTTTGGTTCCAGACCATCAAAATAATAAAGCAAGTATTGCAATAAAGTGAGACACACAAATTATAACACAAATTATAACACACAAAAGTTATTTTACACTATACTGTGGTCTATTAAGTGTGCAATAGCACTACGTGTGAAAAAACAATGTACACATGTTTATTTAAAATTAATGCTGTTGATTTGCTAGACACAGGGTTGCCACAAACCCTTCATTTGTAAAAAATGCATTATCTGGGAAGTGCAATAAATGAGGTATGTCTGTATTATTTGGTGCTAAGAAGAAATGAACTGTGAGGCCATGAGAAGACATGGAGAAACTCTAAATGAATATTGCTGAGTGAAAGAATCCACTCTGAAAAGGCTACACTCTGTGATTCTAACTATTCTGGAAAAGGCAAAACTATGGAGACAGTACAAAGATGGGTAATTACTAGGGGTGGAGTTGGGGGAAGGGATGAGTGGGTAGAGCAGAGAGGGTTTTTAGGGCAGTGAAAATATATTTTATACTTTGTATGATACCATGACAATGGGTATATATCATTACCCATTTGTTAAAACCCACAGAATGTACAACACCAGGAGCTATGATATAACATAGTTCATCAATTGTAACAAATGTACCATTTTGCTGAGTGATGTTGATAATGGGGGAGACTATGCATGTTTGGGGACATGTACCATCTGCTCAATTTTGTTGTGAACCTACAACTACTCTAAAAAAATGAAGTCTTCAAAAAAATAAATGTAACAAAAAAAAAAGAGATAAACATAAGAGGAGAGGGGATCAATGTCATTATTACCTCATCTTCCTGTCTTGCTTCTGAATATGATTCCTGGAGCTTCAGCAGTCCTTTCGAGATCATGAAATAATGAGCATGAAAATGAAATGGTAACACACTAAAGTGATCAAGCCAAAAGGTGAAAATCAGAAACTCTGATAATACCATTGGTGCTGAACCAATGTTTAGACTCATGGTTCAGTAAAATGAATAATTTCTTTATGATTTAACCCCATGTTATTCAAGGTTTCAATTAGTGCAGTTAAAAGTATATCTGATACACCCTTTATACTGATAATCAAGGTACAAACATGCATTGAAGAATGTTGCTTGGAATTACAGTGTATTTTACATTGATTTCTTGAAAAGCAACAATATCCTGATTGAAAATATAAAACTGCATACTCATCCAAAAGATGAACCATGCCTCGTTATCAAACACCTGAAATGCTTTCAGATGCTTTGTTTTTTAAAAACAATTATTGTGAATTTCTTGCAACTGTAGTACAACTTGTGCAAACGTTCAAATATCTTACTGTTTAGACACTTCCTGGTCCACTGGGGAATTCTGGTGGTAGACTGCTAGCTAAGCACCTAGCTAAAATCCCCAGAGGTCAGTGGACTTCAAACATGATTATTATCCCACCAGTAACAGAAAATATTTTTACATCTTCCTTTAAACAAGTAGACTACTATAATCATAGTTCTGAAATCGTTTATTGTCTCATTAAATTAACAGTTTCCCACAGACTTTTTTTAAATCTTTTTATCTTATATTGGAATATAGTTGATTAACAATGTTGTGTTAGTTTTGGGTGTACAACAAAGTGAGTCAGTTATACATATACATGTATCTACTCTTTTTCAAATTCTTTTCCCAATTAGGTTCTCACGGAATATTGAGCAGAGTTGTCAGGGAAGGAGCATTTAAAAGTCCTTTGTTCCTCCCACTGAAAACTGAAACCTTTATTTATACCTATTTATGTTTATTTGTAGCAAACAACACTTTATCTCTCCCTTGCTGACTTTCTATGGCAACATCTAAGTAAGAATAAATTGGACTTAAGCTAAGTTTTCTTTTGATTGAAAGCAAATCTGATATCTCAAAATATAGATGGATACACACTCCAATGAGTATTTCATGAGTATTTGGAGTCTTTTGTATAACAAGACATCTTATTAACAATTTATATTTCTTATGTTTGTGATGAGACCATAGGCTGTATTGAGTTGGCTTAAACAATGCAGTCGGAAAAGCTGTCCTCAAATTTTACTGTTAGTAATATTTTAGTAGAGAGCTTGAGGAATCATAAGAAAAATGTATGTTAATGATCCTGCTTTGCTTCCTTGGAGAAGCACTATTTTTATACAATTAAGGGCCCAGTCAATGAATTTTTCCATTCTTATTATATTTTATAGCAGGAAATTCAAAGAGTTTGGGGGTTTAAAGAACAACTGTATGGTGTTTGTGAAGCTGAAAAAATTTCTGCATACTCAGACCCCCTCCATCTGATCAGTCTAGACTACTTTAATGGACCTCATTCATTTAAACTAAAATTTAAATTGTGTCATGAAAATGATGACAAATATTTCCCAGAAAAGCCAAAACTGAGTACTTATGAATATCTGTTCTTCTTATAAACCACTGATTGTAAACAGAAGGAATGAATCAAAGAGCTCTGATGTAACCATTTTATGTACATTTTGCATGGTATATTAAAATTCTAGAATTTGATAAACTCAGAAGATAAATAGGAAAATAAAATTCCATACAAAAAGCAGCAGATACAAAAATGCACATTTTCCAAATGATGAATAATAAATAATATAGCTAAGACTCATGGACACCCAGTATTATTTATCAGACTGTATTTAAGCATGGTGCAAGAAGAAAGTACTTATGCAGCATGTAAGCCAGTCTTTGACCAGCTTTGGCACTTAAACAGGAGTAAGATTTTTGGAGCCACAGATGTCTTCTGCACAGATAGGGTTTTATTTAATACCAAGTATGTTTTTTTCTACTTACATTTCCTGGAAAATAAGTACGTATTTTGTAACCAGTCTATGAATAATGAAATACCTTCTCATGAATGGCAGACTTCAGAAAATTCAGGATTTCAACCTTGGTAAACAAGTATGTATTTGTATGTCTGTCTAGGCTTATGTGTACCTATGCTGCATTCCATAAACCATCTCACAAAAAGGTTTCTGAAGCCCTCTCCTGACTCCCACTTCCCACATTTCATGAAGGAATGTGTGTGTGGAAAGGGGGGACTCTTCACAGAAGGATTCTAGTCAAGTGTTTCTGTCTTGAAACCAACCACAGGCTACTTCAGGAAGCAGAGCAGTTTGGAACATTCTATTGGAATGTTGGTAACATTCTATTGGAAGATGGACGAGAATAAGTGCTCTTAGTTCATCAGAGAGATTCTAGAGGCTTCTTACTAGTGGATAGAGTCAAAGAAGACTTTGATGATGGTGAACCAGGATGAGAAAGAAGACTTCTATGTTTTAACAAAGTAGGAAGTAGAGGTGGAAACCAGTTGTGTGTGTATGATGCGTGGTGTATTACCGTAGGGTAAGGCTTCTGACCTCCAGATGTCTATGCCTCTTGTTTCATCCAGAATCTAATTTTTTGATTCCTTCAGTTTGTACTTAGTGAAATGTTCAAACCACCCCTCACCACATCTCCCTCCCATGCTCACCCCCTCCCCACACACATACATAACTCAGATGGATAAAGATCCCTCAGGGTTCCTTTCTTGGAGACAGAAAGTACAGTTGGCCTGCAGATGGCCACTGAGATGACCCTGGCCTCTTTCAATTACAGACTCAATGAGTTCCTTTGGTTTCTCAGAGATTGGATGAGATATAAACTACAAAGATAATCAGAACTAATAACTCAGTTAACATTTAAATTCCATTTTTTGTTTAAGGAAAATTATATAAAAGTAATCATAATTCATGTATTGTTTAATATCTAGAAATTTAGATAAATATCTGTAATATTGACTACCCATTTGATTTTTGATTTGCCAAGCAGATTTTGGGTTTTATTTTTCTCTCAGGTAATTCACTTATAATTTGATATGTCAATAGGTGGCTATGGTGCCTGATTAAGGCATTCTTATCTAAACAGAGGGTAAACCATGCAAATAAAAATCCTAACTCAAAGATAAGAGGATATTTTCTATTCAAATATACAACTGTTCAAAAAGGAAATAGATTTTTTTCCTAAGAATGTGTAATGTGGTGTCTTTTATGTGTATTTGACTTGTATCACTTTTCATTACTATAAAATAATTTGTATTTATTCATCAGTTTAAAAATAATACTAATCTTTATACCCCCCAATAATATTTTGAAAATGATAGTGAATGGTAAATTGTGTTTGTACTAATAGTGGCACCACTGTAGGTGTTAAACAGAAATAACATCTGTGATTTGCTGAAATGAGTCTTGAATTTTTCAAGTATTTGTTATGCAGGAGTTTCAGAGATACATCCATTGCATAAAATATGACCACCCCGTAATTATGTGACCGTTGTGAAATAGTCAATCAAAACATACAAAGAAGAAACAAAAAATCATCCATAAGCCTAACACTAAGAAACATAATTATGATCTTTTTAAAAAAAGGTATAACTGCTGAAATGTTAAGCAAAATTTTAACTTATATTTTCCTTATTATACAAAATTAGAGTCAGGTTAGAAGAAACACTAACATCAGTTAAATACCTCAATTACTTAAATACTAATGCTGCATAACTACTGCTTACTTGGATTTATCTCCACCCTCATTTATTACTGTTAGATTTGACGAGAACGCAACTCCTGCATGCCTTCAGCCATGCGGTAGCCCTTCTTGGTCCCTTCATTCTTCTAAACACCAAGTTCCCTGACTCTACTTCCAAAATACACTTCAGATTCTCTCACATTCCTTCATCTTTGCTGCCACTGCCCTTGTCTAAGCTTCCATCATCTTGTACCTAGACTAAGGCCAAAGTCTCCCGACTAGTCTCCTTGCTCCCACTTCTGCCCCTTTAAAACTGCCTCTCCATTCAACAGTCAAAAATGGCTGTTATCCGTGGTTTGTGACCACCTAGAGGGGTGGGATAGGGAGAGTGGGAGGGAGGGAGACGCAAGAGAGAAGAGATATGGGAACATATGCATATGTATAACTGATTCACTTTGTTATAAAGCAGAAACTAACACACCATTGTAAAGCAATTATACTCCAATAAAGATGTTAAAAAAATGGCTGTTAATAAATGACTGGATTGATTTATTTAATCATTCATAGCTTTGAACCTACTTTTTTTTTTTTTTTTTTGCAGTACGCCGGCCTCTCACTGCTGTGGCCTCTCCCGTTGCGGAGCACAGGCTCCGGACACACAGGCTCAGCGGCCATGGCTCACAGGCCCAGCCGCTCCGCGGCATGTGGGATCTTCCCGGACCGGGGCACGAACCCGTGTCCCCTGCATCGGCAGGCGGACTCTCAACCACTGCGCCACCAGGGAAGCCCTGAACCTACTTTGAGGCTGGTACTTTTCTAGGCACTGGGGATAAATCAGTGAACAAAACGAAGTTCCTTTTCTCATGCCACAACTTATAGGTTCTGGAATTCCTATGCTTTCTCAGGCTCCATGTTCTTGCTCAGGGCACCCATTCTGCCTGGAATGCCTTTTTCCTCACATCCTTGCTTAGTTTACTTGCACCGGTTCTTCAAGAGTCAGCAAAGTGGTCACCTCTTTGAGGAAGACTTCTGTGTCCCACACCCCACCAGGTTGGGTTAATGTACCTATCTGTACTTTCAAGGTTTTCTGTGCATTGCTGTCTCTCAGCTCATAGCTGCACTGTATTATCATAGTTAATTACCTTGCTGTCTCCCTGCATTAGACTGTGTAATGCTCCTAAGAGGGGACTCTGTGTTTCCACTCTTGTTTATTAGATTACACCATGACCCCATGATCTAACTATGTTATTGGAAAGCTGTTGAGACAAAAGACCCAGAGAATTTAATTTCAGCATCATACAGATATGAGGCAGCAAATAAAAAATCTAGTGAAGGGTCTCAAGTTTAGAAGTCCATTCTGGGCGTTTTCTTTTATATCTTCTGCACAAGTTTTAGAATCTGGTTGGTTGGGAACGCCCCTAATTAAGGTAGAGATTGCATAAGCAGAAACGGGTTTGTGGAGTCTGAAAACAAACACAGTCAATATCAAACCCATTCTTAACCTTCCTGCTGGGTGATTCTCTGCAAATTATATGTGTGAGATTCACTTTTCTCATTTACATCCCAATAATCGATATCTAGGTCATGAAATATCTAGTTGGTTTTCCTCCAGGCAAATGAAAATGTTGAAGCTAATGGTGAGATATCCATGCAATGTGAGTTTTTATTTATTTCAATCACTGGTAATTTTCTGACTGTTCTCCTTGAAGTTTGGACCTATCTTTTAAGCCTATTTATCTCCATCCCTCTTATTTTCCCAGGCATAGGAATGTGGTAGGGTGTGTTAGACAGTGGTTTACAGTCAAACATAATTGGTCGGCTCTCTCAGAGAATATGTTTTTCTGAGATTCTGTCTGTGGAAAGAACATTGAATCCACATGTGTTGTTTTCTCTTGTTGCCATTGACATCCAGAAGTCAACATCTGGTCTGTTTTTAGCCTTTTAAAAACTTTTCTTTCTTTTTGTTTTAATGTGGCTTTCCTATTTTTCTAAACTTATCCCAGATGCCAAGATTGTTTAAATTCTAACTTTTCTCCAGGGCTTTATTTTGTATGGATAATAGATCAGTGAATGATTATTATCACTTTCCTCTGTAAAATGAAGGATGATAATCCTTATTTATGTTCTCCTAGGCTTTTCTAAAGATGAATTGGCTGTTTAAAACAAACTGTTTTAAAGTTGAATTTTATGCTTTTCTAATTAAAGGAGTATTTTAAAAATAATTGAAAAAAACTGACTTAATACATCAGAACAAAACTATCTTCTTCTTGGCTCAGGATGAACTGGCTTGATTTTGCAAAGGCCAAAGGACTCATTTTGTTAGTGCTGAATTTATTCACCTTCTTAATCTTAGTTTAGAATATGTAATATTGTGTGGGGGGTAGAGATTGGAGAACTAAGGGCAATTCCTTTAATAGGAAGGAATAGGGCTTCCCTGGTGGCGCAGTGGTTGAGAGTCCGCCTGCTGATGCAGGAGACACGGGTTCGTGCCCCGGTCCGGGAAGATCCCACATGCCGCGGAGCGACTGGGCCGGTGAGTCATGACCACTGAGCCTGCGCATCCGGAGCCTGTGCTCCGCAACAGGAGAGACCACAACAGTGAGAGGCCCGCATACCGCAAAAAAAAAAAAAAAAAAAAAAAAAAGGAAGGAATAAAGACTCATACTAAAACTTGCCTTAGATTTAATAGTGATCACTCTCCAGAATAACATGGCCCAATGTTTAGAGGGAAAAAAATGATTAGAGGCTCTGACCAGCCCAAATTTCAATTCTAAAAGATCAAAAATTCTCCATTTAACCTTAACCCATGTGAATTTCTTGAATCTCAGCCAAGTTTATTTTACAACTGGAAAGTACCACGACCACCCTGAAAAAACAGATGATAATTTTGCCTTAAAAATATCATTAAATAAATATTGATTCCTCAGGAGAAAAGCTCAAGCCGCAGACATCCACACCCAATAATTAGCTAATCTACTCTAAATGCCAAAGACAAATTGAAAAAAAATCTTAAAAGAAACTAAAGCCTTTCTTCATAGTTTAACAGGTGTATGAAATACTATAACCAAATTTCTGTTGCCTAGAGTTGGATTGCCAAATACTTCTTTGGTTTTAAATATTTAATGGATTTTTTAAATTAAAATGTTTTAATATAAACTGCTGTTTAAATAATTCTCCTAATGCTCTTATTCCCCTTTCCCTATGACTAATGCTTGAGAAATCATAGTCATTTTTGCTCAAAAATTATCTGAAGCTATTTAACTCCTTTTCCTCAAATATTAGCATAAATATTGCTGACCAATCACATTTCTTACTTATTGCCTCCCATTAAGATCATTTACCATGAGAAGGTGTAAAAGGGAATATAAGGTGGTCCATAGTGTTCATACTTCAAGTTGATGTTATCCTTTCAAATGATTTAATGTAAACATGTCTATTAATTATTCTCTGCATACATTTTCTAATTTGTCACCATATTCCAGGATTTTCTTCTAGAAAGCTGATTTGTATATGCAGTATTATGAAATTATTAATACACTAATGCATGATCTTGGGCACAACATAAGAGTATGTATTGACTGCTCCAATTTGTAAATTTCACATTTGGGGAAAATAGATTCATGGTGAAATATGCTTTGATGATAAATATGAGAGTTTTTCTCAGAAAATCAAAAGTAGAACACTGTCCAAAGATTGTTTAAAAACACATAATTTTCCAGAAGTCTTCTTGCTTCCTAATAATGAAGGACCCTGAAGTAACTTCAAGGTTGGTGGTCTAAATAAGAATTGAGTGGCAAGGACTGTCACTACAGGCTCTCACATTATTTTACCCACAGAAGTTTCCTTTTAAAGCAAACTCTACTAAGGATTCCAGAATTTGGGCAGAGATGAAATTAGAGTCCAGTCTTCCAGTTCACATTCTTTCTATAAAAATACAGTCACACGATTCTTATACCTGTGTTCTCATGTGAGTCACAGGATTCCTATTGTAAACGATGAAAGATGAATAGAGATAAGATTTGAGAAAGATAAAAAGACCCCCTTCAATATTATGTCATAACCAGGCTTCTGTTATACATTATTACTCTGAAAGTAAATTCAGGATATTTAATACTTTCTCATGAAATTTTAACTTTGCCTCATTTTCAGAACTTCTTGAGATTTTTTTTCTTAAAGCTTCGTTGGGCATTAGAAATCAAAGATTGTCAGTTGATGCCGATGATGATCATTGAAAACTACAACACTGAAAATGGTGATACTGATGATGCAGAAATAAATACAGTCCTGCTCTACCAAGTGCTCTTGTATCCTCTTCACTTTACCAGCATAAATTCTCACCAACAAATCTGAATTAGCTACTCCCATTGCCTTTCCAGCATATGATTTCCTGCCTCCTACCTGGTGACAGAAATATTTTACCCCTTGAGAAATTTTTTAAATCATTTTTTTATCAGAATCAGAGCGTGAGTGATGAAATTTTTTTTAAAAACAATTAACTTCAGATTTCTTTCTTGTCTGTCTGCACACACCTGCTTTCAACTTCATAATTGTTTCTTCCATTTGGGATCTGGTTTACCAGGCCACAAGACTAAGCCACCCACTCTCTTCTGATACTATCAGGTTTGAGTTAGGGACTGTCACCACAAGAAGAGACCTTAAGGTTATTTTGCTCAACTCCCTCATTCAGAAGATGATGAAACAGAACCAGAGATGCGAAGGGACCTATTCAAGGTCATGCAGCTAGGTAGTGGTAGACTTGGTTTAGATTTTGGAGGTGGGGGGAGGATTCTTTGTTATACATTCACTGGGTAATGCACCTCCTTTTCTTTATAATTGTAATTGTTTATTGTGTAGATGTTGTTGAAAATGGCCTTTTTTTCCCTCTTAACTGAATAATATGAACGTGATTTGCTCTGGATATCTGTGAAGCTGATGTCTTTGGTGGTATTGGTTGCCTGTCATGTGTGCGCCTTTCCTTCTTGGGTAAGGAATGAGGTAAGGAATTACCCATTACTCTTGATGTCCACAAAAATAAGAAATGGCAGGTGCTTGCTTTCACAGCTTTTGTAGCATCTAGGATAAAGGCATATAACACTGACATTGTCAGACACTCTCGGCCAATAAATCCACTCTAAGGCAAGTGATGTGAAGATACAGGGACAAAGATTTTGTCCTGGTGCAGGTAGCAGAGACAACGGTTCCAGGGTGAGCATTGGCAATGATGTCAGTAGCAGACAATGTCCAAGACTGGCAGGGGCAACATCTGACATCCTGCAGGTATGGCCATCATGTCCATCCTGATGTTTAGCTGTGTTCCTGGTGCTCAGGCTTTCTTGGTTCCTGCTTGTTTTCTGTGCCTAACATTCCAGCTTTTCTGGAAATTTTGCGAGTATCCAATAACCTTTTTGAGAAATTCTTTTTGGATTTAGCTCATCTGGAGTTAGTTTTGTTTACTTCCAAGAGGAAGTCTGATAGTTACATGGCTTGAATAGAGAAGTTTTGCTTTCTGGATCGATCTTGGAATACCGAACGAATATGCTTGCTTTGGTATAGATTTGACTAGCAGAGAGATGTATCAAGGGCCAACTTAATTTCTCAACTGTCAATAAGTGGTGGCTGTCCATTCTAGCCTCTCCAGAATATTCCCTATACAATTAGCAAAATATTTCAAGTAAAGTATGTTTCTCTCTTTTTTTTTCACAGGTGGGCTCAGTTATTCCATCTTTATGTAAGTTTTCCAAAGGCTTTGCTATAAAAACTGTATGCATCACGCACAGATCTAAAGAAATTTACTTAATTTATGTTATATTCATAAAAGTTTTCCTCCTACTATTGTTCTTTCTAAGTGGTAAGAACACTGGACCAGAAATCTGGAGAACGTAGATCATAGTTCTTGTCCTTTTCCCAACTGATTTCTCACCTTTGTAAATGACTTCATCTTTCTGGGCATAAATTTCCTCTGTGTAAAATGTGGGAGAGGAAAACCTGAGGAAGGTGGGCTGTATCACTTCTTGTATTACTTCTTGTTACACAGACTCTGATTTTACATGAAAATGTGGGAACAGGGGAAAATTTGTCCTGTTCCTTTCTCCCCAACACCTCCAAATAAGCATCATTATCCATCCTTCAATAAAATACAAGGAGCAATAAAAGCAGAAAAAGGGGGAAAAAACACCTTGTTTTCTTTTGATAGACGCTCATGAAATATAGCAAGTCAGTTTCAATTTTCTGGAGCTTTGTACAATAATTAATCTTAATTATTGCCTAGAGTAACAAAGCACGCACAATTCCAAGCTTTTAAAGAATTCCATTCATTAAAATAAAGGAACCAGGCATAGGTAGAGTGATAGTTTTTATGAAGCACTTGACTTGAAATTTTCCAACATCTGTAGAGAGTTAAAAAACAATCACTACGATCATTACAGTTACCCTGAAGCCAGCAATATATGAGCAATCCTTAGGCGCTTTATGGGTCCTACAAAATCATCAAATAGATCTTCAAAAGTGTTTGCAGTAAGAACCACACCTCTTTTTTTCTGGGCATGGAAAAACCATGTAAAATAGACTCGCAATGAAGCCAGCATTGTAAGTAACAGACACAAAGTTTATTTTTAGAGACTGAATTGCTATTAGTATGTAGTTGGACACTTTTTTAGTCTGACTTAAACATGCAAGAAACATCTTTCTGATCATTTATAAAGTCTTGTCTCCACCTTACACAGAATATAAAATGTAAAGTTTCCAATAATAGGGACACAGTTAAATGCATTCACGGGTGCTTTCTCTTTCAACACAATTAATTTGCCCTAAGCAGTACCTAGTTCATGAGGCCTTAAATTGTCAGGAATGAATGGGTATGTTCTCTGCCCTAACTTCAACATGAGGCAATGGCAGACACTGCTCTTTTCAGCTTATTTAAGTTGACTTTGGACCCTTTTCCTATATTCAGTGTCCCCTTAGTGAGAATGGTCATGAACTTCGAGCTGTCTGTCTCCTCCCTAAAAGACTGGCTTCGCTGCCACATGAGTCCTCCCCTTATTGGAAGTTGACACTGCACTAATAAAGAACTGCTGGCAAATGATTGTAATTAGGAAATTTAAACTTGGGAGTATTAGGAAAAGGCAGATTAGTTCTGTATTACCCTTGAGCATTTTTAGAAGGCACAAAGTACTGTTTGCTTCTAATTAAAACCAGAGGAAATACTGAATGAAGGCCAGCTTTACATGTAATGAAGAAGGTGTGTATTTGGACAGGCTTTCTCCCTGCTATTACTTCATTGAAAACCCAACTTCTCAAATTTCTTTAGTAGGGGAAAGCCACTTTGATTCAATTTTTCAAACTAGGAAGGAAGATGGCCATGTCCCTAAGGAGAGGTTGTACAATGATTCAAATTCATATTAAAGTACACATGGCTGACATTAGATTGTTTTCTGAAGGCTGGTTAGGATAAGAAGAAAAGAACATTAAGACAGTAAGAGTCTTTAAAAACAAAAAGATCGGGCCTCCCTGGTGGCGCAGTGGTTGAGAGTCCGCCTGCCGATGCAGGGGATACGGGTTCGTGCCCCGGTCTGGGAGGATCCCATATGCCGCGGAGCGGCTGGGCCCGTGAGCCATGGCCGCTGGGCCTGCGCGTCCGGAGCCTGTGCTCCGCAACGGGAGAGGCCACAACAGTGAGAGGCCCGCATACCGCAAAAAGAAAAAAAAAAAAACAAAAAAAAAAAAACAAAAAGATCTTGGAAATTGGACAGGAAGCATAATTCATCCACAAAGAAACATTGGGCAAGCAGGTATTTAGGAGGAAGTTGTGAGCCAGCTTGATGCTTACTCACTAGGCTTACTGAGAGGTTGTTAGGTAAGTTCTGTCTTAATGGGGGCTCCTTGGTCAGGTGTGGCTTGATGTCCAAAGAATACATCAAGCAAATGTTGGCAATAGAAATCTTAGTAGGACTTTTTATTTCTTGCCTATCTTCATATCTGGTATGTGAAATCCTTGGGGTAAGGAGTATTACTGTTTTATTCACCATTAGATCTCCAACACCTGATAAGGACTCAATAAATATTTGATATAGGTAGAAAGAAGGAAAGGAAAGAGGGAAGGAAGGGAGGAGGGAAGGAAGAAAGAATGGAAAAAGCAGAGGCCCACTGAGACCACCTCATGGCAGGAAATCTGGGGCATGTGTTTTTCGGTTGTCCAATGAGTGTGTAGCTATCTTTCAGAAGTCCTGTGTATGATGTGTGCAAATAGATTCCCAACAACCCCAAGCAAATGTGGTTATAAGACAGCTGACACAACAGCCTCCTGGCTGAGTTTGTCCCACTGTGTTCATTCTCCCCAAAGTTCCCTCTGGCTTCTGACTTACTTCCCACTACTTAGTTCCTCCCTCTTGGAACACATAGATGTGTCTGCATCACCCACCATGCTGCCCTTTGACTTGTATTTGACTGCTGGTCCTCAACTGAGGTCCTACTTTTTCTTGGAATTGACCACAGAGTCTGTGACTGGCTTTTTAGACACAAAGTCTGCAGAACCAGTGACTATCCAGGTGTTTTAGATTGAGTAGCAACTTTTATTCTCAGTGTGACCCCGGTCTGGCCACTGCCCAACCTTGTCAAGTCCTATGTTCGCAATGTGGTCTAAATCTTAGGGGTGAGATTGAGTCTTCAGAGGAGGGAACTAAAGGGTTTACCTCTGAGGAGCTAGCAACAGCAGAGACTGAGGAACGGGGAAGAAAGAAGAAAGAAAGGAGCTCCATGGGATCTGGGAGCACAGAAAGGGGGTGGGAATGCAAGAGCTCTATGTACTTTAAAATCTGGCCCGGGATTTGTCCTGTCTCAAATGCTGACTGTACCAGCCCATAAAACATTTAGAGAGATGCACAACTGTGCAAACAAAGCAAATTGCAAACCAGTTTCAGTAATTTCTCAATGAAGGGATTACCTTGTAATTCTCTGTGAACCTCCTATTTTGCAAGCCTAAAGGGAAAATGGTTTGTTCTGGACACGTCTATTATTGCTTGTCCCCCCTCAGCTGGTTGGAAGGGAAGCTGCCCTTGCCTTCAAGCCTCTGCTGAGCACAGACAACCATGCTCACTGGCCTTATCCATAAAATACGGTCAAAATAGCGTCTGCCTCCCAAGTTGTTATTGGGATTAAATGAACATGTCTAGAGGGTTTAGGAGGTTGTCTGGCACATAGTAAGTATCCATTAGATGTTAGCAGTGGTACTGACTGTGATGATACGAGATGACAGTGATGATTATGATGATGTTAACATATCACTGGCTGTGACTGATTGGACAAGGCATGTTATTAGTCCAAAGCTACCAATCCAGAAGCTGCACACTGCTTTATGATTTCTGTGGTTGGTTTCAAAAGATGAGCTAGACCAATTAGAGCCCTTTCTCAGAGACCAATGGAGACTGACAAAGGCTGGGAGGGGAAAGGTTGGGAGGGGAAACTAATTGAAATAAGGGTGGGTGGGTGGGGGAAGAAGAGGCATCGTAAGAAATGCACTCAGAAGCAGGGACACTTTGGGACTTCCCTGGTGGTGCAGTGGTTAAGAATCTGCCTGCCAATGCAGGGGACACGGGTTCAATCCCTGGTCCAGGAACATCCCACGTGCCGCAAAGCAACGCAGCCCATGAGCCACAACTACTGAGCCTGTGCTCTAGAGCCTGCGAGCCACAACTACTGAGCCCACATGCCACAATTACTGAAGCCTGCGCTCCCTAAAGCCTACATGCTGCAACTACTGAGCCCGCACACTGCAACTACTGAAGCCCGTGCGCCTAGAGCCCATGCTCCGCAACAAGAGAAGCCATCGCAATGAGAAGCCCGTGCACTGCAATGAAGAGTAGTCCCCACTCGCCACAACTAGAGAAAGCCCACATGCAGCAACGAAGACCCAATGTAGCCAAAAGTAGAGTAAAAAAAAAAGCAGGGACACTTTGCAGGAGACTGAGAGAAAGAGAGCCCACAGTGCTCAGTTCTCAGTCTGCTACTCTCACTACTGTTTTCTTAAATATCTCCTAGATTCCAACCTTCCCTCCTGGCTTTTAGTTTTAAACCCATTTGGGTTTGAGTGTCTGTGTTTACGAGTCCAAAGAACCCTGACTGGATTTTAAAAATACTTTTTATAGTATAATTAATCATACTACAAAAAAATGAGTCAGATATTATCTGGCTACAAGACTTCCTTTCAACTGCAGTTTACAAATTTTAGAGCATACCAATGATTACTAACGCTGATGAACAGATTCAGCTGTTTATGGGTATTAGAATTTCTATGGCTGGGCTCTTCTACGTAATTGCATCCTCGTGTCCACTATAAATTTAGAGATTGCTAGATGTCTGTGAACTCACCACCGACTGACATGGCAAGGGAAAGTGTCAGGGGTGCAAACTCCAATGCCTACAGGGGCATTAATGCATAGAATGGATGTAATACAGTAGAGAATGGTAGGAACATTGCCAACCAAAGAGGCATTCCCTCCTGTGCCTTCCAGGCCCCTCCCCAAAAAGGGACTTTCTTCTCATATCAGTCTTCTGTTAATTATGGAAATGTGTTCCCAATATAAAAGCTAAAAATCCAAAATTTTAAAATTTCAGTCTTCTGTCTGTTAAATACTGGGAACTAATTTAATATTTTTTTTAAAAGATATGGCCCAAAGAAATGTGTCTGCAGACCAAACTTTACCTGAGGCTAACAGTTTGCACCCTCTGATATAATATATAGGATGTGAAATATACTCTGGTAAAGAAATGGATGCTTCACAATTTACCACATTTCCTAAATCCCTAGCCAACTATGTGGTTATACTTTAGAAAGACAAGAGAGGGAAGACTTTGCGACTTTCTGCCAGACGTAAATGGAAAATGTATATCAACACTTGTCTAAACATTTCAAAAAAGTGTTAACATAATTATCATCAAATTATGGATCCTGCTGATTAATAATGCATACATAATAATGCAATAATGCCTTTCATATTGCAATGAAATCATGTTAAGTCCCCTAGCACCCCTGCACACCTGCATGTCATTTTGCAACTGTTTTCTCCATTATATACATTTCAGCAACACTGCAGTACATGGGTAATTTTCAAACCTTTTCCCCTATTTCTAACAGATCACTATTAAATGCTTAGCTTCAGGAGTTGTATTTAAATGTACTCTTTGACTATGATTAGAAAGTAGTTTAAGTGATATACACACATTTTTTAATTTCCCTAGAATAATGTGCTCTGGTTTTTAAGTTTTCCAGATTAACCCAATTAATTGGAATAGAATATACATTTCTGTTGAAATGCAAAGCGTATAAAAGATGATACAAGGCATGGCTTTCAGATTATAATTCTGTGATAAGTCTCCTCGCCTGCTTCAATTGTCCTCTTATTTATTTTCAAAAGACTACGTGAAAAAATACTGACTTCTGTGAAATGTAAATCTTTTATATTCTGTCTTTTCCTCTAAATTCCTCAAATTTAAAGCAAAGTCTTTATAATGGACAGATTAACTTCCTTCCACATCCTCTCTCTTAAAACTTGTGTGTCTAAGGCTACAGACAAAAGACGTAAGAGATTCAGTTATTGCTATGTAAGAACTCTAGATCTAGTACGAAAAATGACTACTTCCAGTGTTAGCCCTGATAATGTAAAGAGCTTAGAAGTCATTGCTCCTGTCCTTAGAATAAGAGAAAGCTGAACAAATAAGAACAATCAGCAACTATTTTTAGACACATTAGAGAACTGAGGTTGTAGGGGAAATTCCCCTGAAATCTGGAGACAAGTGGTGGTAGGTAAATAATAGCTGCCCGAAGAAGTTCACATCCTAAGTCCTGGAATCTGTGAATATGTTACTTTACACAGCAAAGGGAAATTAAGGTTGCAGATGGAATTATGGTTGCTAACCAACTAACAGGTAAATAGATTATAGATTGGGCCCAAAGTAATCACAAGGGGCCCTAAAAGTAGAAGAGGGAGGCAATGTGAAACGTACTCTGCCCTGTGTTAATGGTTTGCAAGATGGAGGAATGGATTTACCATCAAGGAATGCAGGTGGGCTGTAGAAGGTGGAAAAAATTAGGGAAAAGAGTCTCCTATGGAACATCCAGAAGAAATGGGGCCCTGTCAACTCAGTGATTTTAGCCCAGTGAGACCCATACAAATTTCTGACTTCCAGAACTATAAACTTGTGTTGTTTTAAGACATCAGGCTTGTGGTAACTTGATACAGTAGCAATAGGAAAATAATACTGATAGATAGGTGAATCCAGAGAGTCACAGCCAGGCAGCTTACCTGAAGCAGAAGCCACTAGGGCCATCAACTGGTAGGAACATCAAATGCTCATTTTCACAAACTGCTGGAGGCTGAGTGTGAACTAGTGAGAAAGTTCTGGGGGCCACGGGCCTCTCGAGAGGCCTCAACATTTTTACGGCGTTTATCACTGGGTTCTCCTGACGAAGATCTAAGTCCTCCTGTGGCTTGGGGTCAGGGGGAAGACCAATCAACATAAAATACACCCAGAATGAAGTATACATTTGATTGTTTTTTACTTATACCTTAATGTGAATTGGGGAAATACTGATTTAAGCCAGCAGTTCATAAAGGATGGTCCTGCAATCAGCAGCACCCACATCACCTGGGAACCTGTTAGAAATGCAAGTCTTTGGAACCCACTCCACCACTACTGAATCAGAAACTCGGGGGGTGGGCCCAGATATCAGTGTTTTAACAAATCTTCCAGGAGATTCTGTTGGAGCTAACATTTGAGGAATAAGAGGTTTCAGAAAAAAGAGGGCCCAAGACAGATCCCTTGCATTAATAGGAGCTCTTCTATTATAGGAGGGCATCTAGACATTTCCTTGTGTTTCCTTGGGGCGGTGTGTGTGTGTGTGTGTGTGTGTGTGTGTGTGTGTGTGAAGAAGAAGGCTGCTGAAAACCAGCAGAGTTAGAAAGGCCTTTCCATGGTCAGGAATAGATGCCCTGGGAGCAGGAACTGCAAGCAACCCCTCCAAGCCTGGGTTTGCAAGGGGCTGGCAGTATCTGAAAGAGCCAAGGAGAATCCAAGCCAGCAACATAGTGGACCGACCAGCCAGTTCTGCACAGACCCAGCACCCAGGGAGGTAGTAAGGAGCTTCCTGTGAGGTAGAAGGGGAAGCAAGCAAACAGTTCTTAGATGTCGAGGTATGAACTCTCTGAACATTTGCGTGAAATGAGACTGCTTGCGTGTTTAATTTGGAATATAAAGTTATCCCCAAACCCTTTGCCTACCCAAACACTAACCAGTTAGCTTAGAGCTCATGAAGCAATCACACACAAATTTTTTAAAAAAGACAAAACCAACTAATTTTGCAAATCTGTATAGAGTGGACATATTTCAACACAATTACATAAAGCTACTTAATCTACTGGATTATTTGGAAAATATTTGAGCATTAAAAGTCTTTATTCCAGATATCTTTTGTCAAATATTCTCT
Source organism: Mesoplodon bidens (assembly GCF_964165515.1). Taxonomy (NCBI): domain Eukaryota; kingdom Metazoa; phylum Chordata; class Mammalia; order Artiodactyla; family Ziphiidae; genus Mesoplodon; species Mesoplodon bidens. The sequence goes on from NC_138161.1 coordinate 128,940,829, forward strand.
AAGATGTGAACGTGATGGAAGCACTCTTGAAATAGAGATGTTGCAGTGACAAACTAAAACCACTTGAGGGCAGTAAAAGCACATTTCTTGCCGGTTGGTTGCAGATGATTTAATTATAACTTTAAAATTGAACACTTTACCAAAATGCCCTTTTTTGTATTTCTCCCTTGGTCTAGAGTTATCTCCCACCTCCGTAGTTCAGATTCCTAGAGCATTTCTCTCATGTAGGTGAAACAACAACAAAAAGTATTTTAAATGCACACTTTTTTTTTTTTTTTGATTATCAGCTCTGTTTTTGCTGCGGCTTGTAACTGATGTAATTCTGAAACATTTCTCAATTAAGTCACTAGTTCAATTTCTTCACCTCGAATAATCTGTTATGTTCATGTAAGTATACCCTAAAGTCCATCTATATATGTGGGCACCCGTGTGTGTGTGTGTGTGTGTGTGTGTGTGTGTGTGTGTGCGCGCGCGTTTACCCAGAAGAGTTTGAGTAAATAAGTTAAAAAACATTTGAAACCATTACAGTGAACCAGCAGAATTCTTCGGGGGCACATTCATAAAGTACCTTTATTCTTTCCCATCACTGTCCTGTAAACCCACTATGTCATATGTCGGCCTCTTTTTCATGACCACCTTGCAAAAATCTTGGGCAAGTCTCAGATGTTAAAAAAAAAGTTGTCAAGTTACTTTTGTTTCCTTCTCAAAATATCTTATTTCAGTAATTAAAATGTCCATCTTATAAAATACTTAAAATTCTAAACTTCATGTAAAGCTAAGCTTTCCCCTTCGTCACTTTGTCTGCTTCTGCAGTGGGGAGAAGTGGTCCGGTGATGACAAACATTCAGGCTGACTTCTCTGCCTAGTTTCTACTCATCTTCCTGCTTACTAGGCTGCCTCTTACTCCTGGAGGATCGGAAGAGGGAAGAGAGGTAAAGAGACGTCTTTCATTGAAATCTCTATAATCCCCACTGATTTTCTCTGGCTGTGGCAGAAGTTTAGGCTTAAGTTCTCTTGAGGCAACTTTTGGGAACTTTTGTGAGCTGTGTGATTTCACTACTGTGTCCAGGGCCAGCTTCACTGGTGTGAGTCCTGTGTGGATGCTCAGGACCACCAGGTTAGAGGGGCCCCAGGCTTGGTCTAAATGCTCTGTCATGGCCATCTTGAAATTTTTAATAAATTTTGAAGAAGAGAACCCCGAGCTTTCCTTCTTTACTGGGTCCCACAAGTTACAAAGCAGGTCCTGACTGAGCCCCTCCAACTTCAGCTCTGTTGCAGGGCAATGCCTCTCCTTCAGCTGTCAATTTATAATCTCCCCCTCAGCTTCTTTCTGGTCAGATTACATCTCTGGCAGAAACTCCCTTGGGCAGTATTCTGTGCATTGAGACCACAAGCCAATACCCCTACTTAGGTTCTTTTGCTCCAAAAAAGCAAGAACTTTGGGGAGTACATACAGCTATTGGAAAGCTCTATGCTAGTAGTGCCACAAGTTCTCTGGGGAACCAACCTCTCCCCAGAGATTTTTTTCTCAGGCAGGAGTCAGATGATTCTATTCTGTTCCTAAGCAATGACGGTCCCACTGAAGCTCTCCATGTGCTCCTTGAAGCCCCTCCTCCTCTAGATACTGTCAACAAATCAATCCCTCCTCTGGCTCCCTGACTTCTTCACCTCAATTCTTTTATACCCTCAAGATGGGTGAGAAGCTGAGGGTCAAAACTTCAGTTTTTGGCGCCTGCTATGCAGGGTCTGTGTAGGGAGTTCAGCCTCGCTCTGAAAACTGCAAGTTCTTGCCCCGTGCTATTTTGTTCTCAGCCTTTAGGAAACTCAGCAGAAACAGAGAAAGAGTCCCAGTACAGTGCTCAGCCACATCATTTATGACAACAAAATTTTGCTTAAAGGTAGGGATTTTGAAATTAAAGTATTTGAGAAACATTTTAAGTAGTCCCAATTCTATAAAGATGTCAATAACTTCATCAATACGAGAAAGAAATTCCATTTAACAAATATTTTGAGCACCTCCTGTGTGTAGCAACCAGTCTTAAGTTCTACTGATATGCAAATTAATAAGACGGCCCCACAGTCTTGGGGAGCTCACAGTCAGACAATTTTCTGAGGTAAGATGGGTGATTAAAATTAAGTTCTGTCATGGGTTTTGTGTTAGTTTCCTGAGCTTGCGGGTGACAGCGGGGGTTGTGGAGCTTCTTTCCTGAAGCTTCCTGATTGACAGATGGCTTTTAAGAACCTCTTTAATAGAACTACCCCTCATATCTGAGTCTCTGGCTCCACCATACACACAGGATGGAATCCCAACCTATATACTTTCAGACAAGGGGTTCCACTTTACCCGTAAACTCTGTTATGCCCATTCAAAACTAAAATCCATAGCAAAGCTTTGCACAGGGCATCTTGAATTTTTTTCTATCTCATTGCTATGAGGAATCAATATTAGAGGCAATAGACAAAAACCTTTTGTAGCTTCTCCTTCAGTGTGAGAGAAACAGTCCGCAAAGAGAAATGGATAGGCCTCAGACTCTGATTTGTCCATTAATGGATACAGAGGGAAGCCAACAGCAGCATTCTTTGTGACACTGGATGTTTTAACTTGGAATTTTGTTCCCCCCTTTTATTTTCCCCCATCGGAGAGTTCCTAGTATGATTAATAAAATCTTATTAAATCTTTTAGGTTATGGATCCCTTTGGCAATGAAAGGGACATTTAGATCTCCAACAAGGAAAAAAATTCCCAGGTTAATTGAGTAAAAAAATACCCCACTTGGTTGGAAAGGAAACAGGGGATGGGGTGGATTTCAGTTTGGAATTTCCTGGACATAGCAATTATAAAGTGATTCACAACTTGGAAAAGTTTGTCCAGATATTGTCTTTCTGGTACTAAAGAAAGAAAGCCAATGCATACTGATTATAGAGTTTGATGGCTGGATCATTTTCTAAATAGGCTGACCTACTGGTGATATTTTTCTTGGGGGCAGGGAGTCACATTTTGTGTAAACATCCTTTGCCATAATGGAGCCAAATCATGCCTTCTTTCTTATCAGCTCTGGCATGTTTCTTCCCTAGAGCACTGAAGTCATCATGTATCACTCTCAGCACGAAGGAGCAGTGTTTCTGAAGCAATATCGGTTGCTTCCATAGCCCATGCACTAGGCGTTAGTATATCATATCATATACCACTCATTAATGATAATTTCTCTCATTCTCAGAATATGGTTCTCACACTTTTAGGAAAGATGCCAGGAATGCTCATTTCTCACTCCACTCTCATCTGCACTTGCAAATCTTCCCAAAGGATGCATTTTTCAGTCCTTCCTTTCTACCTAGAGAGATACTAGATTTAAAGTTATATAATCCTCGGCTGCTATTGGTAAAACCTCTGATGGAAGCCCCAGATTATCAGTGTCTCTGCCCACCCCAACTTTGAGAGGCCCAGCCAATTTATAACCCAGCAGAGGGTGTCAGTGCTCTGAGGGTAAAAACTGTCTTACAGAGCATTCGCCTTCTCTGGCTGAACCCTGACCAGTAACAAATGATTAAGCATACTCCTGTGGCTAGCTAACTTTATAGTATTATCCCATTCACTTCGGGACAAGTAAGGACATAATTGGGAAGCGAGGGCTGCTGTTACCAGTCTACTCTTGAAAAGACCCTCCAAATATATACCTTAAATTTAACCATGTAGCCTGCTTCAGTGCTAAAATGTCTAGTTTATGAATGGGGGATTGAGCTTTTAGCCATAGACTAGCAAATGCCAGCATTTTCTTTCTCCACATATTTAATTTTTAAAAATATACCACCACTCATAAGACTTATGCGCCAGCACCCACGTATGACATGTAATGACTGAAATTCGTAGAACTCAAATGGAGATGTTTTGATTAATAGAGAGGTTCCTGGGAGTGACAGCTGCATCATGGTGACGTGAGACACTCTCTGTCTCTCCTCTTCAATCTACCACCCGTAAAACATCTGTAACTCAACAAAACGTTCCTCTGCCCAATACGTCAGGACGTCGGAGAGCTCCATACATCGGTATATCGAACGGTGGGTGAACTGACCACACAGAAGAGGCAGAAACAGGGGTACAGCAGAGGTGGTGCCCGAAATCCTGGTTTCCCCGCTACAGCAGCTAAGCCTGAAGCCCAAGAGAACCCAGTAGCAACAAGAGAAGTAGTGCACGTGACTCCAGCCTCCTGGCTGCAGGAGTACACACTACCACAGGGGACTGGCAGCAGCAGCAGCAGTGAGACCTGTGACCCCATCCTTCCAGCTATGGTGGCACCTGCAACTCTGGCTCCCCCACCTACAGTGGTGGCATCCATGACCCAACAACCCCAAACGTGGCAAAGGCACCCATGACCCCAGCTCCCTGCATACCTTCCCCCTTCCCCTATCATGGTGGTGCTCTCAGCCCAGGCAATCCTGAACACCGTGGAGGTGCCCTGCCGTCCTGGTGTGTCCTGGTGTCCCCAGCAGCAACACCAGTGACAGCAGTGACACTGACAGCATCGAGGCATCAGCAACCCTGGAGGCACAAGCAGTGACAATGAGGGCACCAGGTGACACCTCTGACAGAAGTGTTGGAGAAGGGAAAGTTCCCATTCTCAAAGAACAGCCAGAGGCAGAGCAGGTAAGAGAACCAAAAACTTGTGCTATAGCGCCACCTAGTGAAAAAGAAAAGAAAGGCCTCTAATTACCAATCTATTGGATCGTTTGACTCAAATAAAAAAAGCTTTACCTAGAGAAGAAAGGTAGTCACTACTTAAAATGCACCACATCAGAACAACTTATCAGACACCATGAAGAACCCCAGTAGCACTGTGCCACTGAAAGAAAATGAAAATTCTTCAGAAACCAAATTTAAAGGCATGGAATATTATGATCTAACTGAGAAACATTCAACATAGTTGTCATGAAGCTCAATAAGCTACAAGAAAACTCAGAAAGGTAATCCAATGAGTTCATGAATAAAATTAACAAACAGAAAGAAGGCTTTACCAAAGAGACTGAAACTCTAATAAAGAACCAAAGAGAGAGACCTTCAAGATGGTGGAGGAGTAAGACATGGAGATCACCTTCCTCCCCACAAATACATCAGAAATACATCTACATGTGGAACAACTCCTACAGAACACCTACTGAACGCTGGAAGGAGACCTCACACCTCCCCAAAGGCAAGAAATTCCCCACGTACCTGGGTAGGGCAAAAGAAAAAAGAATAAACAGAGACAAAAGAATAGGGACGGAACCTGCACCAGTGGGAGGGAGCCGTGAAGGAGGAAAGGTTTCCACACACTAGAAGCCCCTTTGCGGGCGGAGACTGTGGGTGTCGGAGGGGGAAGCTTCGGAGCCACGGAGGAGAGCGCAGCAACAGGGGTGCAGAGAGCAAAGCGGGGAGATTCCCGCACAGAGGATCGGTGCCGACCGGCACTCACCAGCCCGAGAGGCTTGTCTGCTCACCCGCCGGGGCGGGCGGGGCTGGGAGCTGAGACTCGGGCTTCGGTCGGATCGCAGGGAGAGGACTGGGGCTGGCGGCGTGAACACAGCCTGAAGGGGCTAATGGACCACAGCTAGCCGGGAGGGAGTGTGGGAAAAAATCTGGACCTGCCGAAGAGGCAAAAGACTTTTTCTTCCCTCTTTGTTTCCTGGTGCGAGAGGAGAGGGGATTAAGAGCGCTGCTTAAAGGAGCTCCAGAGACGGGCGCGAGCCGCGGATAACAGCACGGACCCCAGAGACGGGCATGAGACGCTAAGGCTGCTGCTACGGCCACCAAGAAGCCTGTGTGCAAGCACAGGTCACTATCCACACCTCCCCTCCGGGGAGCCTGTGCGGCCCGCCACTGCCAGGGTCCCGTGATCCAGGGACAACTTCCCTGGGAGAACGCACGATGCTCCTTAGGCTGGTGCAATGTCACGCTGGCCTCTGCCGCCGCAGGATCGCCCCGCATCCGTGCCCCTCCCTCCCCCAGCCTGAGTGAGCCAGAGCCCCCGAAGCAGCGGCTCCTTTAACCCTGTCCTGTTTGAGCGAAATACAGAGGCCCTCAGGCGACCTACATGCAGAGGCGGGGCCAAATCCAAAGCTGAACCCCAGGAGCTGTGTGAACAGAGAAGAGAAAGGGAATCTCTCCCATTAGCCTCAGGAGCAGCGGATTAAATCTCCACAATCAACTCGATGTACGCTGCATCTGTGGAATACCTGAATAGACAACGAATCATCCCAAAATTGAGGCAGTGAACTTTGTGCGACTTTGTCTGTATAGCTTTGCTTTTACCATTTGTCCTAGGAGGTTTTGTCTGTCAGGGGTTTTTTTTGCCTTTTTTTAATATAGTTTTTAGTGCTTGTTATCATTGGTGGATTTGTTTTTTGGCTTCGTTGCTCTCTTCTTTCTTTCTTTTTTAATTACTTTTTAATTTTTTTATTTTAATACTATTTTTTATTTTAATTATTTTATTTTCTTTCTTTTCCTCCCTCCCTCCCTCCCCTCTTCCTTCCTTCCTTCCTTCCTGCCTCCCTCCCTTCCTTCCTTCCTTTCTTCCTTCCTTTCTTTCTCCCTTTTCTTCTGAGCCATGTCGCTAACAGAGTCTTGGTGCTCCGGCCGGATGTCAGGCCTGTGCCTCTGAGGTGGGAAAGCCAACTTCAGGACACTGGTCCACAAGGTACCTCCCAGCTCCACGTAATATCAAATGGCAAAAATCTCCCAGAGATCTCCATCTCAACAGCAGCACCCAGCTTCACTCAACGACCAGCAAGCTACAGTGCTGGACACCTTATGCCAAACAACTGGCAAGACAGGAACACAACCCCACCCATTAGCAGAGAGGCTGCCTAAAATCATAATAAGTCCACAGACACCCCAAACACAGCACCGGATGCAGTCCTGCCCACCAGAAGACAAGGTCCAGGCCCACCTACCAAAACACAGGCATCAGTCCCCTCTACCAGGAAGCCTACAGAACCCACTGAACCAACCTTACCCACTGGGGGCAGACAATGGAACCTACGAACCTGCAGCCTGTGAAAAGGAGACCCCAAACACAATATGTTAAGCAAAATGAAAAGACAGAGAAACACACAGCAGATGAAGGAGCAAGGTAAAAACCGACCAGACCAAACAAATGAATAGGAAATACACAGTAATGATAGTAAAGATGATCCAAAATCTTGGAAATAGAATGGAGAAAATACAAGAAACATTTAACAAGGACCTAGAAGAATTAAAGAGCAAACAAACAATAATGAACAACTCAATAAATGGAATTTAAAGTTCTCTAGAAGGGATCGATAACAGAATAAATGACGCAGAAGAACAGAAAAGTGACCAGGAAAATAGAATAGTGGAAATAACTACTGCAGAGCAGAATAAAGAAAAAAGAATGACAAGAATTGAGGACACTCTCAGAGACCTCTGGGACAACATTAAATACACCAATATTCAAATTATAGGGGTCCCAAAAGAAGAAGAGAAAAAGAAAGGGACTAAGAAAATATTTGAAGAGATTATGGTCAAAAACTTCCCTAATATGGGAAAGGAAATAGTCAGTCAAGTACAGGAAGCAGACAGTCTCATACAGGATGAATCCAAGGAGAAACACTCCAAGACACATATTAATCAAACTATCAAAAATTAAATACAAAGAAAAAATATTAAAAACAGCAAGGGAAAAACAACAGATAACATACAAGGGAATCCCCATAAGGTTAACAGCTGATCTTTCAGAAGAAACTCTGCAAGCCAGAAGGGAGTGGCAGGACATATTTAAAGTGATGAAGGAGAAAAACCTACAACCAAGATTACTCTACCCAGCAAGGATCTCATTCAGATTCGATGGGGAAATTAAAACCTTTACAGACAAGCAAAAGCTAAGAGAATTCAGCACCACCAAACCAGCTTTACAACAAATGCTAAAGGAACTTCCCTAGGCAGGAAACACAAGGAAAGGAAAAGACCTACAATAACAAACCCAAAACAATTGAGAAAATGGTAATAGGAACATACATGTCGATAACTACCTTAAATGTAAATGGATAAAAAGCTCCAACCAAAAGACACAGACTGGCTGAGTGGATACAAAAATAAGAACTGTATATATGCTGTCTACAAGAGACCCACATCAGACCTAGGTACACATACAGACTGAAAGTGAGGGGATGGAAAAATATATTCCATGCAAATGGAAATCACAAGAAAGCTGGAGTAGCAATTCTCATATCAGACAAAATAGACTTTAAAATAAAGACTATTACAAGAGACAAAGTAGGACACGACCTAATGGCCAAGGGATCAACCCAAGAAGAAGATATAACAATTTTAAGATTTATGAACCCAACATAGGAGCACCTCAATACATAAGGCAAATACTAACAGCAATGAAAGGGGAAATTGACAGTAACACAATCATAGTAGCGGATTTTGACACCCCACTTTCACCAATGGACAGATCATCCAAATTGAAAATAAATACAGAAACACAAGCTTTAAATGATACATTAAACAAGATGGACTTCATTGATATTTATAGGACATTCCATCCAAAACAACAGAATACACTTCTCAAGTGCTCATGGAACATTCTCCAGAATAGATCATATCCTGGTCACAAATCAAGCCTTGGTAAATTTAAGAATATTGAAATCATAGCAAGTATCTTTTCCGACCAAAACACTATGAGACTAGATATCAATTACAGGAAAAAATCTGTAAAAAATAAAAACACATGGAGGCTAAAGAATACACTACTAAATAACGAAGAGATCACTGAGGAAATCAAAGAGGAAATTGAAAAATACCTAGAAACAAATGACAATGAAAACACGATTACCCAAAATCTATGGGACGCAGCAAAAGAAGTTCTAAGAGGGAATTTTATAGCAATACAATCCTACCTCAAGAAACAAGAAACATCTCAAATAAACAACCTAACCTTACACCTAAAACAATTAGAGAAAGAAGAACAAAATAAACCCAAAGTTAGCAGAAGAAAAGAAATCATAAAGATCACATCAGAAAAAAATGAAAAAGAAATGAAGGAAACAGTAGCAATGATCAATAAAACTAAAAGCTGGTTCTTTGAGAAGATAAACAAAATTGATAAATCATTAGCCAGGGTCATCAAGAAAAAAAGGGACAAAAATCAATAAAATTACAAGTGAAAAAGGAGAAGTAACAAGTGATACTGAAGAAATACTGAGGATATGAGAGATTAACAGAAGCAACTATATGCCAATAAAATGGACAATCTGGAAAAAATGGACAAATTCTTAGAAAAGCACAACCCTCCAAGACTGAACCAGGAAGAAATACAAAATATAAACAGACCAATCATAAGCACTGAAATTGAGACTGTGCTTAAAAATCTTCCAACAAACAAAAACCCAGGACCAGATGGCTTCACAAGTGAATTCTATCAAACATGTAGAGAAGAGCTAACACCTATCTTTCTCAAACTCTTCCAAAAAATTGCAGAGGGAGGAACACTCGCAAACTCACTATACAAGGCCACCATCACACTGATACCAAAACCAGACAAAGATGTCACAAAGAAAGAAAACTACAGGCCAATATCACTGATGAACATAGATGCAAAAATCCTCAACAAAATACTAGCAGACAGAATCCAACAGCACATTAAAAGGATCATACACCATGATCGAGTGGGGTTTATCCCAGGAATGCAAGGATTCTTCAATATAGGCAAATCAATCAATGTGACACACCATATTACCAAACTGAAGGAGAAAAACCATATATGATCACCTCAACAGATACAGAAAAAGCTTTTCACAAAATTCAACAACCATTTATGATAAAAACCCTCCAGAAAGCAGGCATAGAGGGAACTTTGCTCAACATAATAAAGGCCATATATGAGAATCCCACAGCCAACATTGTTGCAATGGTGAAAAACAGAAACCATTTCCAGTAAGATCAGGAACAAGACAAGGTGTTCCACTCTCACCACTATTATTCAACATAGCTTTGGAAATTTTAGCCCCATCAATCAGAGAAGAAAATGATATGAAAGGAATCAAAGTCAGAAAAGAAGATGTAAACCTGTCACTGTTTGCAGATGACATGATACTATACATAGAGAACCCTAAAGATGCTACCAGAAAACTCCCAGAGCTAATCAATGCATTTGGTAAAGTAGCAGGATACAAAATTAACGCACAGAAATCTCTTCCATTCCTATACACTGATGATGAAAAATCTGAAAGAGAAATTAATGAAACACTCCCATTTACCACTGCAACAAAAAGAATAAAGTACCTAGGAATAAACCTACCTAGGGAGACAAAAGACCTGTATGCAGAAAACTGAGACACTACTGAAAGAAATTAATGATGATACAAACAGATGGAGAGATGTTCTTGGATTGGAAGAATCAACATTGTGAAAATGACTATACTACCCAAAGCAATCTACGCATTCAGTGCAATCCCTATCAAACTACCACTGGCATTTTTCACAGAACTTGAACAAAAAATTTCACAATTTGTATGGAAACACAAAAGACCCCGAATAGCCAAAGCAATCTTGAGAAAGAAAAATGGAGCTGGAGGAATCAGGCTCCCTGACTTCAGACTATACTACAAAGCTACAGTAATTAAGACAGTACAGTACTGGCACAAAAACAGAAATATAGATCAATGGAACAGGATAGAAAGCCCAGATATAAACCCACACACATATGGTCACCTTATTTTTGATAAAGGAGGCAAGAATATACAATGGAGAAAAGACAGCCTCTTCAATAAGTGGTGCTGGGAAAACTGGACAGCTATATGTAAAAGAATGAAATTAGAGCACTCCCTAATACCATACACATAAATAAAACCAAAATGGATTACAGACCTAAATGTAAGGCTAGACACTATAAAACTCTTAGAGGAAAACATAGGCAGAACATTCTAGGACATAAATCACAGCAAGATCCTTTTTAACGCACCTCCTAGAGAAATGGAAATAAAAACAAAAATAAACAAATGGGACCTAATGAAACTTCAAAGCTTTTGCACAGGAAAGGAAACCATAAACAACACGAAAAGATGACCCTCAGAATGGGAGAAAATATTTGCAAATGAAGCAACTGACAAAGGATTAATCTCCAAAATTTACAAGCAGCTCATGCAGCTCAATATCAAAAAAACAAACAACCCAATCCAAAAATGGGCAGAAGACCTAAACAGACATTTCTCCAAAGAAGATATACAGATTGCCAACAAACACATGAAAGGATGCTCAATATCACTAATCATTAGAGAAATGCAAATCAAAACTACAATGAGGTATCACCTCACACCAGTCAGAATGGCCATCATCAAAAAATCTAAAACCAACAAATGCTGGAGAGGGTGTGGAGAAAAGGGAACCACCCCTCCTGCACTGTTGGTGGGAATGCAAATTGATACAGCCACTATGGAGAACAGTATGGAGGCTCCTTTAAAAACTAATAATAGAACTACTATACGACCCAGCAATTCCACTACTGGGCATATACCCTGAGAAAACCATAATTCAAAAAAAGTCATGTACCACAATGTTCATTGCAGCTCTATTTACAATAGCCAGTACATGGAAGCAACCTAAGTGTCCATCAACAGATGAATGGATAAAGAAGATGTGGCACATATATACAATGGAATATCACTCAGCCGTAAAAGGAAATGAAATTCAGTTTTCTGTAGTGAGGTGGATGGACCTAGAGTCTTTCATACAGAGTGAAGTAAGTCAGAAAGAGAAAAAGAAATACCATATGCTAAGACACATATATGGAATCTAAAAAGGAAAAAAAAGTTCTGAAGAACCTAGGGGCAGGACAGGAATAAAGACGCAGATGTAGAGAATGGACTTGAGGACACAGGGAGGGGGAAGGATAAGCTGGGATGAAGTGAGAGAGTGGCATGGACATATATACACTACCAAATGTAAAATAGATAGCTAGTGGGAAGCAGCCACATAGCACAGGGAGATCAGCTCAATGCTTTGTGATCACCCAGAGGGGTGGGATAGGGAGGGTGGGAGGGAGATGCAAGAGGGAGGAGATATGGGGATATATGTATATGTATAGCTGATTTACTTTGTTATAAAGCAGAAACTAACACACCATTGTAAAGCTATTATACTCCAATAAAGATGTTTTAAAAAAAAAAGTGAAAGTAGGCAAACCCCTCTGTAAATTAAAAATGCTATCTGCAAAAAAAAAAAAAAAAAGAACCACATAGAAATTCTGGAGTGGAAGAACTAAAAAAAAGTGAGATGAAATATGCATTAGAAAACATTGAAAATAGAGCAGACCATATGGAAAAGAGAATTATCAAGCTCAAAGATAAAAATCTAGAAATAATTCAGGTAGAAGAGGAGAGAGAACTAAGAACTAAAAATAAATTAAGAAATTCTACAAGAACAATCTGCCTTCACTGGAAAAGGCAACATAGGGATAATAGTTATCCCAGGAGGAGAAGAGATGAAGGAGGGGACAGAAAGCTTATTTAAAGAAATAATAGCTGAGATCTTCCAAAACTTGGAGAAGAAACTGGATATACAGGTCATGATGCTAAGAGAACACCTAAGTACTTCAATGCAAAAACACATTCTCCAAGATACATTATATTAAACTATCAAAATTCAATGACAAAATATTTTTAAGGCAACCAGGGGAAAAAAGACAGTAACCCCCAAAGGAACCCCCATTAGTCTATCAACAAAATTTTTAGCAGAAGCTCTATAGGCCAGGAGAGTGGAATGACATATTCAAAATATCAAAAGGTAAAAAATATCAGCCAAGAGTACTCTATCCAGCAAAGTTATGCTTCAGATATGAAGGAGAAATAAAGGCTTTCCCAGACAAACAATAGCTGAGGGAGTTCATCACCACTAGACCTGTCTAACAAGAAATGTAGAAAGGAACTCTTCTTCCAGAAAAAAAAAGGGCAAAGTACAGAAAACTCTGAGTAAGGTGATAAATAGACAGAATCAAAAAATTGCTACTCTGTATCAGAATAGACTGTTAAACATTTAATTATAGCATAAAGGTTAAAGAGAAAAAAGCAGTATAAATTAACATTAGCTACTTCTATTTGGTAGCAAACTCACAACATAAAAAGAGGTTATTTGAGACAATAAAAACATAAAAGGGGAATAGGAAAAGGATGGAGGCCATGTAGGCAAATGAAGATAAGACACTATCAGGAGAAAAAGGACTATTTTACCTATGAGACTTTTTTTTTTATGTGAGCAATTATTTGATTTATAAAAAGATGCAACAGATTTTAAAATGACACAAAATATAATTTTCAAAACAACATTAAAAAGTGAGTATATTTAACCATACTCAGCTCATTACAGAGCATATGGGTGAGTGGAATAATAATTCATGCTATAGCATGTTTAATGAACTGGCAAAAGATAAAGTTGGTCAAAGGAAGGCAGAGGAAATTTGTCTTTTAAGAATTAGAACCGAGGGGCCCCATAATCATCTGGCAACTGCTCAGTGTTGTACCTATGGTTAGAAATGTACATGATGGGAACTCCAGGGATCTTCCGGATTCTTTGTTTAAGGTCCTGGTCAACTGTGGCCACAATGTAACACTTGTGCTGAGTTGCTCTTTGTACTAAGCAGTCAACTGCATAGGTTCCTTTGTGTGTGCATGGTAATCGTTCAAATCTTGGATCCTTGGCAATTCTTAGAGCCACTCAATACTTCTGCCCCAATTTCTCAATTTCAGCCATTACACAGTCAGTTATACAAGGGATACACTTGGCATACAGCCAGTCCATCACTGACTGCACTAAGTCCAGTTTGGCTTTAATGGAAAAGTTGATAAAGTTGGTATCAACCAGGATGTGGTAAGGTGGGCCCAGCTGTGTGCTATATTGGAAGAATAAGCAGGAAGGGTGTTGGGGGACTTCTCTTTCCTTGAGTGCACTGGGATCTTTTGTTTCTTTCTTTTTCAGTTTTAATCTATCCCTTTCTTTAAGCCTCTGATCTCTGAGACTAAGCATTTGCTTCATGGTTGCATACTTCCGTGTTTTCTTTTGCTTCCCCATGTTCACGCCACACTGTTGTTTCTCTACCTATGACACATTTTATACAAACCTCACGGTAACCACAAAACATAAATCTAGAGCAGAGACACGAAATATAAAAAAAGAGAACACTGAGAAAAACATCATAGAAACTGCCAGACTAAAATGGCAGACATAAACACAAGGAAAAAGAAACAATGGAGATATAAAAGAACCAGAAAACAAAAGACAAAATAGCAGTACTAAGTCCTCATTTATCAGTAATCCCCCTAAATGTAAATGGGTTGAATTCACCAGTCAAAAGAAATAGAGTGGATGGATGGATTAAAAACAAGACCCAACTATATGCTATATCTAGGCGACTCATCCAGCTCTAAAGACAAACTGAAGCTCCAAGTGAAGGGAGGGAAGATGATACTCCAAACAAATGACAGCCAAAAGAAAGTGGGTATAGCCACATCCATCCAACAAAATAAACTTCAATCAAAAAAGGTAACAAGAGACAAAGATGGACATTATAGAGTGATAAACAGGACAATTCATCAAGACATAACAGTTATTAATATATATGCAGCTAATATAACAGCACCAAAATATTTAAAGCAATTATTAACAGACCCAAAGGGAGAAATTGACAGGAACACAACTACAGTTAGAACTTTTAACACCCCACTTATATCAATGGAGATTCCTCAAAAAATTAAGACTAGAAGTACTAAATGATCCAGCTATTTCATTTCTGGATATTTAACCAAACAATACAAAAACACTAAATGGAAAGATATATGCACCCCTATGTTCATTGCAACATTATTTACAATACTCAAGATATGGAAACAATCTAAGTGCCCATAAATGGATGAATGGATAAAGATGTGGCATATATACATACAATGGAATACTACTACTCAGCCATAAAAAGATGAAATCTTGCTATCTGCAACAACATGGATGGACCTTGAGGGCATTAATATGCTAAGTAAAATAAGTCAAGTACCGTATGATTTCACTCATACGTGGAATGTAAAAAAAAGAAAACAAAATAAATGAACAAACCAAACAGAAAATACATAGATACAGAGAACAGATTAGTGGTTACCAGAGGGGAAGGGGGTGGGGGAAGGGTAAAATGGGTAAAGGGAGTCAACCATATGGTAATGAGTGGAAACCAGACTTATAGTGATGGACATGCTGCAGTGTATATAGAAGTCAAAATATAATGTTGTATACAAGAAACATATAATGCTATAAACCATTGTTACCTTAACAAAACCAAACAGTGGTTCTCAACCCTTGCAAAATATTAAATTCACAAGGAGAGATTTTAAAAGGAAAAACAGATTACCTGAATCAGAATTTCTGAATTTTAAAAAATCTCCCCAGGTGGTTCTCATTATCAGACATGGTTCAGAAACACTGGCCTAGAGTTTAGAATACCTGCTCCAGGTGGTGGTAGTGTCAGCCCTTTCTCTCCCACAGCTGCCATGGGCATTAGCTTACAGATGGGAAGGAGCTTGGTGCTAACCAAATGCTCACAAATCAAATCAGTGAGAGACGCAGGATCCAGGTGGAATCTTTTTTTTTTTTTTTTTTTTTTTTTTTTGCAGTACGCGGGCCTCTCACTGTTGCAGCCTCTCCCGTTGCGGAGCACAGGCTCCGGACGCGCAGGCTCAGCAGGCCCAGCCGCTCCGTGGCATGTGGGATCTTCCCGGACCAGGGCACGAACCTGTGTCCCCTGAATCGGCAGGCGGACTCTCAACCACTGCACCACCAGGGAAGCCCCCAGGTGGAATCCTTGATTGACATTCCTAAACACCAGCTGAACTTCCAAAGCATTGTCACTTCTCTACATCAACTGGGAGGAGGGTAGTAGATAAGGACAAGATTTCCCCTGATGAGAAACTATGTCTGCTATATAATTAACAGAGTCATGGTCACATCAGAACTAATACTTCTTAGGAAATATTTTCTATTCAGCTTCCTTGAGATAGTATAACCCTCTAAGGATTCAGATTTTTCCTCCTGAAGTCTTTCCAAATACAATTATACTACCTAAATATTCCAACACCTTCAAATACCATCCCACACCAGTCACTGGTAGGTAAATGATATCTGGAGAAATCTTGATGCACTGTTTCAGACTGTAAAAAATTTCCTCTGGACAAATGAATCCTAAATTTTTCTCATCTCCTTCACCGTCATAAACAATAGCCATTCTTTAAATCTAACAGTGAGAACCACTGTCTCCACCAGTAATCCTAGGGTGTATTAACATCAAGGTATATTGGTCAGATTTTGTCCATTGGTTTAGTATATGACCATCAATATCTATTTTTAACCTTTCTAGATTTCTGAAGACATTTGGATTCCAAAACTCAGTTCTGTAATGGTTACAAGGTCTTTAACATGGTCTGATGGCTTTTTAACCATTTTCCTTAAATGGTAATGTGTCTTATAATAATTATGTTCTATTTTGTACCCCTTTGCAACAACCCAATCTCACTCTTAGAGAATATCGCATTCTTATCAGGTAGCTTTCCTATTCTCTCCTTCTACTGCATGCATTCTAAGGAGTCACTGAAGTCAAAATTGTCTGAACTCAGGTTTCAGGCTCCTCTCATTTAGAAACACTAGCTGGGACATGTCGGAAATTACTTCTTTGGGTCTTCTGACATCTGTCAGTCTCAAAAATCATGTGGGTAGCTATGGCCATATTCTGTTATTAGAACATATTATCACAATAATAATCACTTTTTAACATTAAAAAGTTTAGACCAATCTAAGTTAAAATTCCACTGAAAATTCTAATTCAAAGCCTTTCCTGCCTTATGATTGTACTCTCTTCCCTCTTCTGCTTCATATTCCTCTAAAATCAGATTGTGGAGATATGGGATTAAAAGAAAGAAGCAATAATCTTCCACGTAACTCATTCTGCTTCAGTCCCTTGTCTTTGATATCCTGCATGGCCACAAGTACAAATTCTTTAGAGGACCTATTGGGAGTGTCCTCACTGTAGAGTTGTCTGGTGTGGGTCATGTGCTTTCTAGATGACTTTTTCCAATGACTTCACAGATCCAACTTGCCCCTGGGTTCTTCTTACCTAGATGATAGCCTCTGGATTGGGGACTGGTAAATGGCTCAAACCTAATGTCCCTTGACTGATGGCAAACTTGCATGTCCTTGCCAGGCTAATAAAGGCTACACTGCTGTTGCTTCTTTCAATATCTTTGTCAACATGGACTAATTTAGCAAGTTTTTCATCTTTTGGGTAAGAAACAGCTTAGGTCATTACACTCACATATGCATTTGAACTTCCAGGGACACATGTCTGGTCTCCTAAGAACTCTCTTACTGCACTCTGTCCTGTAGACTGATATTCTCTTCTTTTGCTGATCACATACTAAAAAATTTTGTCATGCGATTATTGTCCTTATTTGGTCTTTACTCCAAGAACTTCCTTTGAGACAGCAATTGATTTGGGTCAGATATTAAACCCCAGTTCTATCTGCTGTGGCCAAGGATATGGGGTTATGGGGGCCTTGCCCGTTTAGAAGTTTCTCTGGGAGCAGACTCTCTAATCACAGGGCTAGAGCAGATTTATTAAGGGTGAGTGGGGTACCGAGGAAAGAAATAATTTCATGTCCACTATTTCTCCAAAGTATAATTCTCTAAGGTATAAATATCAAGGATAGGAGAGAAGAACTCAGAAATCGGGATACCTAGAAGAGAGTAGATCTTTAATAATTATACTTTGGTTTTTGTAAATTCTTTACTGGCCTCACTCACTCATCTGACAAGATAAGTAAAATCAGTGGAAGCACCCTGATTAGAGTTTTTAAAGAGACAGGAAAGAAAATGGAAAAATGGACGTTTCTTACAGTAGTTAACATTTGCATAGCCAGTTACAAAACTTAGCCTGCTACTAAGTGAAAGATTTTATTTCAGAGTTTAAAGATCAGTATGAGACAGACAAGTAAACCATGATATTTTGTGGCAATTTTCATGTTGTCTTATAATTACAACTCGAGTCTCAAAGATAAAGTAAATAGATACATATCATCTCCACAATTTAAAGATCAACACTAGATTTACTCCTGCCTAACTCAGCAAAAGCTGGCAAAACGAGTCTTCTCCCAGTCTTTATAGATAAAGCACTAGACTGGTTTCTCACCGAGTCTGAACGCTCTTCCTCTGGGGTTCATGAAATAACTCTACACCCTTTCAATAAGTTTCTCAATTTTGCCTAAGGTATTTTATGTGAATCTCTGTTACTTGCAACCAAATGACCCCAGACTAAAATATGAAGTACTGTGGTCTTAAGTAGCTCGTCAGACAACCACACCGTTTTCCTTTTCTAGTCAATACCTAATGGAAGTAACTAGGGAACACCTGGGGTAACGAGACCAACCTCTGAAAGTTATGGAAGGACTTCTTAAGGTCAAAATGTGGGGGGGGCTTCCCTGGGGGCGCAGTGGTTGGGGGTCCGCCTGCCGGTGCAGGGGGCGCGGGTTTGTGCCCCGGTCCGGGAGGACCCCACGTGCCGCGAAGCGGCTGGGCCCGTGAGCCATGGCCGCTGAGCCTGCGCGTCAGGAGCCTGTGCTCCGCAACGGGAGGGGCCGCGGTGGTGGGAGGCCCGCGTACTGCCAAAAAAAAAAATAATAATAATAATAATTTTTAAAATGTGGGGAAAACCGAAGGTTCAGGTGATAACTCAGTCATCCTGACGGCAAATAAAATAAAAACTGTCAACTCAGCTACATAGGGGAGCAGGCACACTTGAAAGACGTGGGTAATATGAGGGGCATGTCTCACATTTGTCCCTGGCAAAGCCCATTAACAATTCCCAGGAGATAATAACAGAATCTGGGTAATAAAATAAAGTCTAACCTTTTTTCTTCTTTTCCTTTGTGCCTCCTTTGGTTTCACTTGCTCATAGGGTGCTGCGCAGAGGCCTCGCCCCCCGGGACTTCATGCCAGAGTTCCTAGTGCGAAAGGGCTGTGCCTGACACTTCAGCTCATCAGGTCGTCAACCTGCAGGCAGAAGCGCTCCACAGGACACTCAATTTAAGAAGGTGGCAGCGCGCCGTGTGCAGAGACCCTACGCCCGACACGGCACTCTGGAGCGTGAGCTGCGCAGGCGCGCGCACTCGCCTGGCGCGAGCCCCACCCCTTCCCCCTGCTGACGAGATTCCCGCGAAGCAGCCCCGCGCACAGCCGGTCCGGGAGAGCGTGGACTGTATCTCTGGCTCGCGCCTCTCCGTTCTTTAATCAAAGAATAAAGCTTTTCCTTTGCTTCTGAGCCAAATTTACCCTCGTTCTATTGACGGAGGACCCTTGTTAGGGACGACTCGGAAGGGTTGGTAACAATTCCTATCATGTATTATTCCTATTACATACCTTATAGCCCATATGCCATTTTACACGTATTATCTTCCTTATGAGACTATGAAGCTCTGAGGACATAAGTTCCTAATTCATCTTTATATTTTCCCATCAACCAGCATGGGGTCTGTTATTTAGTATATAGTGTGCTTAATAGGTATTTGTCAAGAGTGAAACTGATGGGGAACTAGGATTAGTCTCATTGGAACTAATGGATAGATAGCCCTATCTCAGGGATAGCTTATTTGATGAAAACAAAGGGAATATACCTTAAAAGAAGAGACACTCTGTGTTTCCCTGGTGGCGCAGGGGTTGAGAGTCCGCCTGCCGATGCAGGGGACACGGGTTCGTGCCCCAGTCTGGGAAGATCCCACATGCCGCGGAGCGGCTAGGCCCTTGAGCCATGGCCGCTGAGCCTGCGCGTCCGGAGCCTGTGCTCCGCAATGGGAGAGGCCACAACAGTGAGAGGCCCGCGTACCGCAAAAAAAAAAAAGAAGAGACACTCTGAGATGTTACCTTATGGGTAGAGTAGTGGTTCTCAAGCAGGACTAGTTTGTCCCCCAGGGGATGTTTGGTGATGCCTGGAGACATTTTTGTTTGTTACAACTGGGAGTAAGGTATGCTACTAATATCTAGTGGTCAGAGGCCTGGGATGCTGTTAAACATCCTACAATGCCTAGAACGGCTCTATTCTCCACCCTCCACCTGCTGCAAAATGTTAATAGTACCAAGGTTGAAAAATACTAGAGTTTCCTCTGATCAAAGAGTTTTTCTTGATGACTGGAGCAGAAACAACACCTTTGGGCTTCAGTTACTAATACCAACATCTGGTGCCAGAGGTACTTTTTGCCCCACTATAGCAATTCTCCCCTTATTTCTTTTGATAATAGAACATCTTGAGTTTTAGCTGGATCCTTGACTACCAACTAGAGACTCCAGCTCTCATCCTCTCTTGTAGGCAAGCTTGAGGATGGGAGTAAATTCTTGCCAATGAAAAGGAGTGGAAATGATGTGTGCTTTGTGTCCTTAAAAAGGAAAATTTTTGCACTCTTCATTCTTTCCTTCCTGTAAATTATAACATGGATGTGGAGGGTATGAATGATATTTGTCCATGTGGATACAGATAAAATTACAGGAAAGGAATTCCTTGATGGTCCAGTGGTTAGGACTTGGCACTATCACTGACACAGCCCATGGCCCGGGTTCAATCCCTGGTCGGGGAACTAAGATCCCACAAGCCCTGCTGGTGTGGCCAAACAAACAAACAAAAAACAACAAAAAGCAAAACAAAACAAAAAAAACCTTACATGGAATGCAGAGTGATGCAGAGTGATGGGATAAAAGAAACCTGGTCTCATGGAGCAAAGTCACCTACCTAATTTGTCCTGCCTGTTTCCTGCTGGCCAGTCATATAAGAAGAAAGCAAACTACTTTTTGCTTCAAACAGCGTTGTCTGAATCCTTTGTAATAGCAACTTGGTTTTTGTCCTACCTAATACAAACCAGATACAGTTTTTAGTGTCTGGATGATGGCTGGGAGTGAGTAGCACTATAGGAGACAGACAGCCACACGCACAGGTTTAGAATACTGTAGACAGGACCGGTTAAAACTGATTAATACATGATGTTGGCAGACAGAAGGAAATAGACTACATCTCAGAAGAGACCATATTATTTGCACGCAGTGGTCTTTGTAGCAGTCAGCTAACTCATGGATCATACAAACTGTGAAATGTGGCAGGAGTTGAGGTTACTGTGATTTTTAAGTTGAAGGATTTAGAACGTGCATTGATTTTTTCCCCCCTGCATTGATATTGCTTTTAATTTCTTTGTTTATAAGCTTTAGAGGTGTTATTAGGATATACAGCCATCTAGTAGAAAAAACTTCCCAGTTTCCTGGAACAATGTTCTATAAGAAGGAGATGGACATTTAACTCTTATTGTAAACATTAGGATCTTACGAATAATGCAAATGTCTTATTTAGTAATCTGAGGAAAAGGTGGGGAGTAGATAGAACTAAAGATTAAAACTAACACTTTTTAGCTACCAATTGCCTGATACTCTGCTTTACTCCTCTTGTTGTGGGATATGATTTAGGGAAAATGATCATTGTTTTTTTCCTCCTACATATTCTGGTTGCTGCTCTGATTTCTACCTGTCAAATGAGCAGCTTTCACCCTCTCAGGGGAGGATATGTGTAGCTGAGAAGGGGAAAGAGATATGTTAAAACTCCTCTGAGCCAGGCATTTTGAAATCCAAGCCTTTTATGAGCCAAGCTTTTTGAGATCACAAAGGATTTCTGAGCTACAAAAGGCTAAGCCTCTGGAGAATATTAAACATGGAGTCTTGAGGATAAAGTTGGGGGTGAGGGAGGGGAGCTTGCTAAGAGTATTTTCCCAGAGGAAAGGAGATGAAGTTTAATAAGTGAGTGGGAAGAGTGTTATCTGAGGGGAAGGAGCTAGAGTTTGGAAACCGAGGGTGACTGAGACAGCATGTTGTGCCCTACTCTCGGCCTCACCAAGCTCTGGATGGCGTAAATGCAGACCACAGAGAGATTTGGTAGGAATCTTGGATCAGAGGAGGAGAGTTTTCCATGAAGCCTGAGGGAGTGCAAGCCTCGAAGATAAGTCCTGTTAGTGTACCTGTTCCCAACCAAAGTCATCATCGTCTTGCAATAGAAGGGTAGAAGGGTCTGGGTCTGGGCCTGCGTCTGGGCCTGGGTCTAGGTCTGGGTCTGGGTCTGGGTCTGGGTCCGAGTCTGGGCCTGGGTCTGGGCCTGGGTCCAGAGCCGGGTCTGGGTCTGGGCCTGGGTCCAGAGCCGGGTCTGGGTCTGGGTCCAGGTCCAGGCCTGGGTCAGGGTCTGGGCCTGCGTCAGGGTCTGGGCCTAAGCCTGGGTCAGGGTCTGGGCCTGTGTCAGGGTCTGGGCCTAAGCCTGGGTCAGGGCCTGGGTCAGGGTCTGGGCCTGGGACTGGGTCTGGGTCCGGGTCTGGGCCTGGGTCAGGGTCTGGGCCTGGGACTGGGTCTGGGTCCGGGTCTGGGCCTGGGTCAGGGTCTGGGCCTGGGTCTGGGTCTGGGCCTGGGCCTGAGTCTGGGTCCAGGACTGGGTCTGGGTCTGGGACTGCGTCTGGGTCAGGGTCTGGGCCTGGGCCTGGGTCTGGGTCTGGGTCTGGGTCTGGGCCTGGGTCTGGGACCAGGTCTGGGTCTGTTACCAGGTCTGGGCCTGAGTCATGGTCTGGGTCTGGGTCTGAGTTTGGGTCTGGGTCTAGGTCCCTAAGCCTGGGTCTGGGACTGGGTCTTAGGCTGGACTTGGTGCTGAAAGAGGCTGGAACTGGGACTGGGAGCAGTGATGGGGCTGGAACAAGGCCTAACCCTGGGTCTGGGTGTGGGATTGTGCCTCGTTCTGCACTAGATCTGGGCATAGATTTAAGTTGGAGATGGGTCTGGGCCTTGGGCTGGGCTGGCGCTGAAGATAAGTTTCTGTCTATAAGAGGAAGTCAGGGCTGCTGCAGAGCTGCAGAGGCTTTGCTCTTAATTAAGTTAGTAGATATCAGGAGTTGTACCTAGACTTGCTCTGATAAGGTCACTAAACTGTCAGTGACCAAGAATTTCCTACCAGCAAAGCCATTAACCCCTTTCTCACTCAGACTTTCCTTTAAATCCAGAAATCCTGGTATCTGATTTCAAATAAGAGTTCATCAAGAGCAGAACAAAAGTGAAAATATAGTTTTAGTTACGGCAGAGTCTTAATTAGTTTGCAGTTAGAAGACATTTACGTTTTTTAGTTCTTTTAAATCTTAAACAATTTTCATTTATTCGTATTTTATGTTTTAAAGTAATTATTTATATTTTAATCAAACATGTTACCTTTGGTTGTTATTTATATTGGTTTTGGAATTATTATTATAAGTATTACTGTAACTTTCATTTCTAAACTTTTGTGGATCTATGATTTTATAAAAATGGGTTATGGATTATGGATTATAGTTATCCATGTTGGAGATGGTAGAGCATGCCTTGAGAATAACTCTTTCAATTCCAGCTCTGCCTTTATCTTGACTTTGAACGTGTCGATTACTCTTAGAACCTCACTTTTGACATAACAACCTTGCCTCGTAGGATCGTGAGCAGTCCATCAGCTAGTAAAAACAACATACAGAACAGATAAGCCATACTCCGTAATATCCATTCCCTTCATAGGTGTCACCCTCCACCTGTCCTCACTATCAGAATCCTTCTCCTGCGGAACACAAGCTACTTTGGGCAACTCAGTCTTTTGAGTCCCTCAAAAGTGGTTGTGAATAACCTAGATTGTAAAATCCCCACACTCATTTGCTAAAGTGTAAGTTACTATCCCACTTTGGACTCAGTTTGCTTCTTCTGTTTTGATCTTAGTAAGAGAAAACAACCATTATGAGTTTCCATGATGTCTGGCACTTAGAACTCATTTACTCACTTAATTGTCACAATGACCTGCAAAGGTGTGTTATTATCCCTATTTAATTTGAGGAATATGAGCCTGAGAAAGACTTAATCACTTGCCCCTAGCTACGTAGGTATAGCTGACTGAGTCAGAATTTGAAAGAAATACCTTCTGACCCTGCATAGGAAGCCCCAGACCTATTCCTGCTCTCTCATTGCTGGGGCACTTACAGAGGTGACAATGCTCCCTGACTCATAGTCAAGTGCCTGCCTTTGGTTTCTGACCTTTCCTAGATTCCTCTGACCCTCAGCTTTCCTTCAGTATTGTGACTTAGCTTCTTCTGTCTTGAATCTGAGCCCCATGTCTATGATTCACTGTTAGGTATTCTCTTCGTGGGGTGCCTAAAGGTAGAGTTTTTAATGTATGTAAAAAATTGATTTGGTTTGGACTTATGTAATGATGTAGAAATTAAGACATATGATATAAAAACTAAGAAAAAGAAATACAGCAACTCTTGATTTTCACAAGAGGGTGTGTGTGTGTGTGTGTGTGTGTGTGTGTGTGTTATTTAAGATAAATTACAAATTCTGGGGCAATTTTTTATCCCCATCTAGTATAATAAACTGCTGCCTACACCAGTCTGTTTGTTTTTAAAGAATGCAAATTAATTTTAATATTGGAGTAAGGCTTTTTAAAGGAAGGAAAATCTGTTGTTAAAACATCATATAATTCAGACTTCATTTGTATTCCACTTTGAATACAATTGCCTGTGGTGTTACTTCATCTAGGAACACAGATGGCAGAAATATGTTTATATATTCACATTTTTTATATTCCTTATAAATTTCATTCATAATCTTTGGCACTGTCAACTGACACAGTTTTATTCATTGAGATTCTAAGATATGTGTAGAACTACCTGTTTAATTGCTCTGAATACAAGTCCAGGAAATTCAGGGTCATGAGGAAATCATTAGTCATGACCTTGAAGAGTTAATGTAGCAAAGAAAATCAGGAAGAAAGATTTTGTCCACAACCGATTATTACTCAACATCAGTTTTTGGTAAAAGACAAAAATATTAAAAGGTAAAACAGAAAGCCTTATCAGCTCTTATTAATGTGCTTAGCATGGCTGACACAGGGGTGATAGTTGTGTTGGCCACCAGTCTCTGTAAGGACTCATCAGTACCTTGGTCTCTGGAATTACCCTAGGAAAGAAATGAGAACTCTATTTTCTTTTACTGTTTTTCATGAAGTGCAACATCAGGATAGTGGACCTTTAAATTAACTTGACCAACCATTGGCTATTAAAAACAGATTGCTAAAGGTTGCTGAAAAGGAAAAATGAGTAGAGAGATTTAACAAATACCGTCTTAAGATAGCAGTGAAAAGGAATTCTGTAGTCAGAGCCAGATTTATATACAATAAATTGTCTAAATGCTAACCTGCTATAAATTCTATGGTTTTAGGAAAATATAATAAGAAATTAACTCATGCCTAAAATCTCACACCATCTTTGTTTTCCTTTCAGGTTAGAGTTTTGAACTCTAATTAATGTGGATAACTCTCCCTGAGAGGTAATGTCACCCAGTAATTGGTACAAAGTTGCTTAAAAGAGAACCAGAGGAGGGTGGTGTGAGTGATCCCATGAGGCAGTGTCACTGCTCAGTCTTATACGTGCTGATTTTCTGGGGGGTTGCCAGTTCATTACACCAGCATGAATGAACATCTGAAGCAGGTTTTCCTAGGAGAGAGAAAACATAGTTGGACCACACCAAAAGAAAATAATGACATGGGGCACATAGACCATAGCTGCCCAAAATTATATGGAGAGCACAGTATTTAAGGTTAGGGGTTTTGGAATTATGCATGCCTGGGCTCAAATCCTTCATCCACCAACCATTTGTGGAGACAAGATACATAGCTATGCTATGAAATAGACTCCTCAGCTGTATCTGCTAGGGTTGTGGATAAGATTAAAGAAGAAAATGATATCATGAGCATAGTATAGGATTTATCTCCATAAACAGAAAATGTTTGGCTCTTGGCAGCTAATATTAATTCTTTTATTATCATCATCACCTCCAGTGCATGGCAGGAGTATGGATTCTGGAGTCAGACTATTAAGGTTCAAATCCTTTCTTCATCAGTTACTAACTCAGTAACCCTTTGCAGGATATTTACCCTTGATGTGCCTTAGTGTCCTCATCTGTATAATGAAGATACTAATACCTATCTTATGAGTTTGTTAAGAGGAATCAATGATTTAATACATGTGGACAATTGAACAACTAGATCCTGTAAATAGTAAGCACTCTGTTAGTTTATAGTCCATCTGTATAATTTTTTTTTCTTTTTTGCGGTATGTGGGCCTCTCACTGTTGTGGCCTCTCCCGTTGCGGAGCACAGGCTCTGGATGCGCAGGCTCAGCAGCCATGGCTCAAGGGCCTAGCCGCTCTGCGGCATGTGGGATCTTCCCGGACCGGGGCACGACCCCGTGTCCCCTGCATCGGCAGGGGGACTCTCAACCACTGCGCCACCAGGGAAGCCCCCATCTGTATAATTTTAAATGGTGTAGAGGAACTCTGAATAGGAGATCAGTGGCAATTTGAACATAAAATAGGATACTTTTTAGCTTTTTAGGAGAGTGATTTTTTTTTTTTGTATGACTGTCCAAACTAACCTCAGGTGCCTGAAGGTTAGGATTAATTTTTTTTTCTAGGACTCTGTTATGCTTGGAGCAGTACCTCCAGTCATAGAATCTCCAAGTAGGAGGAAACCCAGTGGTTTTTCTGGCCTATGTAAGACATGCACACTCTTTATAGTACCTTGGACAACACAGGGCATAGCCAGTGAAGGTGAACATATTACTTTTCAAGGCAGCCAATTTTCAGACAGTCATAGGAAAGAAAGTTGGTTCTTGTCTGGAACTGAATCTCAATTCCCTTCTAACCACTGGACAAGTCCAGCCCTAGAAAGCATCACAGACTAAATATAGTTTCTCTTCCTTATGGAAATTATTCAAATATTTGTGAATAGCATCCATGTCTATTCCTCTCCCCTGTGTTAGGCTGAGTTTCCCTTTTCTTGAAGCTAAGTTCCTTCCACTGTTGCTTGTATAAGAACAGCATGGAATCCTTTGGAGTCATATTGGGTGGACATCAAATTTCCATGTGCTTATCCTGGGCTGTTTTTTGGTTTTGTTTTGGTTTTTTTTTTTGCATTACGCGGGCCTCTCTCTGTTGTGGCCTCTCCCATTGCGGAGCACAGGCTCCGGACACGCAGGCTCAGCAGCCATGGCTCACGGTCCAGCCGCTTCGCGGCATGTGGGATCTTCCCGGATCAGGGCACGAACCCGTGTCCCCTGCATCGGCAGGCGGACTCTCTACCACTGCGCCACGAGGGAAGCCCTGGGCTGTTTATTAGATCCCTCTTTAATGCCTCATAGAGATGGAAGTGGTAATACCTAACTTAAAAATTGCATTAGGGATTAAATGTGTGAGTGTATGCATAATACTAGACACAACATAGGTGCTCAATGATAACAATAACTACATTGGTAATTATTGTTTTACCTAGAATGTTTCTTCTGCTATTCTTGGCCTTCTTTGATGAAAGTGTTCAATGTGTCAACATATGAAGAAAGAAGAATAATTACTTTCGTTTTTTGTACTGTTCCTAGGTGTGGTTTAATCTTAGATTTTAAGACTAAAATGTCATAGAGACATTTGAAATCACTTCTAATTAATAAATTTTGTGAAAGTTTCAGAGTGCTTATTATGTGTCATTCACTGTGTTAAGTGCATTAGGTGCATCATGCACTTTCTCCATTACAATAACTCTATGGGGCAAAAGGCATTTTATTTATTTATTTATTTATTTATTTATTTATTTATTTATTTATTGACTGCGTTGAGTCTTCGTTGCTGCACGCGGGCTTTCTCTAGCTGTGGTGATCAGGGGCTACTCTTCATTGCAGTGAGCGGGCTTCTCATTGTGGTGGCTTCTCTTGTTGCAGAGCACAGGCTCTAGGCACGGGGGCTTTGATGCTCCGTAGCATGTGGGATCTTCCCGGGCCAGGGATCAAACCCCTGTCCCCTACATTGTCAGGTGGATTCTTAACCACTGCGTCATCAGGGAAGTGCCCAAAAGACCATTATTTTCCTCATTTTATAGAAAAGCAAACTGAGATTTAGTGATACTAAGAAACTTGTGCAAATTCACATAGCTGTTAGGTAGCAAAACTATTATTATCCAAGTCTCTCTGATACAGCATATAGCACAAGTGGTCCACAGTCAGGTGTGGGGTTGCTGGCACAATCCATGGTCCTATGAATTTTTTTTTAAATTTATCAACTGAAGCTGTCTTCTAGGATGAAGTTCTACTCTAATGGGAAACTTCTGGACATTGAATCCAAATTGAGGACAGTGTCAATGGGAATAAAGGAAAGAGAAGATTCCTTATATAAGGAATGGGTGGGTCGGAGGGCAAAGCCAGGAGATCTCAGGAAGTATATGACAATTTTAAAATTTACTTTACAAAAAAGCAAGGAAGAATAGGTTCTAGAGCTGGGGTGCTGGAAGAGCTGGAGAGTCCAAAATAACTCCTTTCACATAGTTGCTTGCCATTTGCAGGGGCCTTAGCTGAGACTCTCAGCAGAGGTCTTGACCTTTTCCAGATGGGTCTATCATCAAGGCTTCTTGAACTTCCTCAAGCCTTATGGCTGAGTTATAAGAAGAAAGCAGAAAGCAGAAGCTGTCAGTTCTCTTAAGTCCAGGACTCAGAATTTCCAAGAAATCAGCTTTGCTGGTCAAAACACCACAAGACCAACCCAGATTCAGGGTGTGGGGAAATAAATCCCACCTCTCAAGAGGAGAGTACCACATTTGTCAAGTAAGAAAAGAACTGATGGAGGCCATCTTTCGAGACTATTTACCATATATGCTTATACTAAAATGCAAAGAATGAACCTAAAAGTGTATCCAGTTGTTGATATAACTATGCTGAGAGAAACTATTCCAAAACTGACGTTAAAATGTAGTACTAGATTATACATCTTTAGCAGGTATATTTTAAGGACAAAAATAACAAAGTAAAATATATATCTTAAAATGATTTGAGAAATCATACTATTTGTGGTAGTGTTGGTATTGACAATCTGGGACTTGTGTATAAGCTGGAAAAAAAGAAAATTATATGATATTTAACTTTATCATGTTATTAAGAATCAGGATTCGTGGCATGGGAGAAAGAAGACAGTATAAACTCATGATGTATTTTATCTTATTTTTTTATATTTTACCTTAAAAATATTGTCCACTGAAAATTTCTGAAAAAATAAGCAACCTAGAAGAAATACACATTTAGCACTCAGTTGAAATATTATGTCTCACTAAAAAGAATGAGAGTTCCTTGGGAAAATGGCTGATTCTGGTGGCACGAAATGTGCAAGATGGGCATACCAAATAGCAAGGAAACTATCAAAGACATAAAAAAATCATACCAGGACTTCCCTGGTGGTCCAGTGGTTAGGACTTCACCTTCAAATGCAGGGAGTGAGGGTTCAATCCCCGGTTGAGGAGCTAAGGTCCCACATGCCTCGCGGCCAAAACATCAAAACATAAAACAGAAGCAATGTGGTAACAAATTCAATAAAGACTTCCAAAAAATGGTCCACGTCAAAAATAAAAAATCTTAAAAAAAAAAATCATACCAAAAGTACTCAGGAGCCCACTTGAGGAATTTCTCAGTGGCCAAATGAGGGACAATTTGGCCGTAAACAAGGATATAACTATAATAAATTTAAACATATCACATAGTTTAAATCTACAAGTTCCTAACAATAGTTTAAAAAAAGCTTATAGCTCAATATTGGAGGATGCTAGGAAACCAGCTTATTATTTTTAAAACTGGTAAAGGAAAAGAACAAGCATTTATCCTTTCTCTTCTATATGTATTTGGCTACTCCTGGGTAACCATATAGTAGATGTGTAATGCGCCTCTTTATAGAAGTATTGTAGTTAATAAGTAATGAAAGAATATTAGACTTAGATATCACCATATTTCAATTCTCCAAAGAAATAGTGAATGTATCCATTCATAATCAATGGCCTCTATCATCACAGTATAGAGAGAACCAGACCTCTTGATGAAAGAACAAAACAGCATTTATGAAGTAGTCTTGCAAAAGCATCCAAGTAAAAAGTGAGCAGCAAAGTGATTAAGGCTCCAGATTCAAAATCCAATTTATAAGAAACTCAGTAATCAGAGAAACACGTTAAATGGCATTCACAAGGATGTAGTTGGCAAGATTCAGACCACAGGAAAATCTACAGAATGAGCAACCTAATTTATTCAACAAATAAATTATAATAAAAGATACAGAGAAGATGCCTACAGATTTTAGAGACATTAATCAATTACAATGTGTAATTTTAATTTTAAAAGTAAAAAAGAATTTGTTTTACACACATACACTATATTATATATATATATACATGTGTGTATATATATGTGTGTATACACACACATATACACATTATATATTTATTGTGTATATGTATACATTATACACTTTATGATATATATCACATTTTTTGACAGAATTGGAAATTTTAAAACTGGATATTTGATATTCAATGATAGTAAAAAAATACTTTTAAATAATTTTAGATGCAATAATTGCATCTAAATCTCAAATTTCAACACATATTTCTTTCTCTTTCCCCAGTATTTGTGCATTGTCTGGACAATTCTGCCTCAGGCTATGGGCTTGTGTTCAAATGTGTCCCATGAGTTTCTCAGTCTCCCTAGATCTCATGTTCTTTTAAAGACAGATGACAGGACCACAGAGGTCAGACTTAATCACACAGCACTATGCAGTCTTTGCTGGTGTCATGAGCACTAACATTTCAAGCTATTTTCATGGCCAAGTTCAACATCTACAGGTAAAGACACAAACTCTGTCCACAGAGGTGGAACTGTAAAGCCACATGGTAAAGGTCATAAATGGGTAATTCTATAATAAAGTAGAAGTGAAAACATGAGATCAGTAACCCATTCTACGATATACTTATAACTTTTAAAAATAAGTTTTTATCTTTTAGAGATAAATATTAACATTTATAGATTAAATGATATGATGCCTGGCATTTACTTCAATATGATAAAGGTGAGGGTACTTACAAAGCAGGGTCTTCCATAAGTTGATAAATATTGTAGCTACATGACAGGAACATTGGAAGTTCATTTTACTATTGTTTTTATTCCAACATAAAGAGTTAAAAATTTCAGAATACTTAAAAAATGAATACTCGATGTCTTTCGTCATTATTTGTAGACCATAGAATCATGAACAAATATTTGCTAAGCATTCTTAGGTATATAAATAGTTTTAAGTACCATCTTAGGGAAGTAGGATTTCTTAAAAATGAAGTAATTCTGAATTGTGAAAGGCCAGGTAACAAACCAAGTATGTTTGTTCTTTCTGAAAAACTTTTGAGTAATACATGCCAAAAATATAAATGACTGATGTTTCCCAAGAAAACCATTTCAATTCTATAAACAAGATATATCTACAATCACCTATTTAGTGATTACTCAGTGATTCAGCAAAATGAATGATCATTTGTCTTTTCAACATATCACAGTTACTGGATGCAATAAAAAATAAAGTTCTAATCCTCTTTTCTTACCCATACTCTACATAACCAAATTACTGCCAAATTTACAAACTTTTATTCTGTTTCCAAGATCGTCCTAACACTTCACATTTTTGCTTAATGATATGATGTTATTGAGGTTATTTAGCTCTTCATTTTATTTATCTAGATTTCAAGATATTTATAACTTATATTTGAAGTTTACATAAGCCCTTTAGGTATCCTTTTATCAGCTTCATCTTCATTACTCTACAAAAGCTCACTGTACCTTCCAAACGTGAAAAAACAGAGATGAAAAAAAAATGTTAAGTGCTTTTCCTAATTACTAGGCAAACATTTAGAACTGAATAGTGCTTTTCTTAATTAATAGGCAAACATTTAGCACTGATATTTCTTCCCAATTCATTGAGTCTGTATCATAAGTCCTTAAACAACAATAAAAGCAATCATAAAATAGTGCAATGTTCTAACAAATTAAAATATTTACTCAGAAGTATTTTGTGCAGTAGAAATTATTTAAGTAATGCTGGTTTGAAAATAAATAGATTTTTGACTCTTACTTGATTCCATATGTGATTTGAGTATGAAAAGTTTATACTATTGATAACTGAACACAGGTTTGGTGATATTTACAAACTGTAACTGACTAAACAGGAATGTACTGGAATCGAATTTGAAAACAACAGTCAGGGCATTCCACAACTCCTTTTCAAATCACCTAGCAGGGATTGGGAAGAAAAGATTTCAAACAGATGCCTATGATTCATTCTCTCCTGTTCTGGTAAGTGGAGAGTCACCTAGGAAAGAAAAAGTCTAGCGAAGACCTGGTCTAATTTTGTAAACATGGTGATTGGGCCTCCTGGAAAATAGACTAATGCTATTCATAAGAGACTGCTTATGTATGGAATCTTTTTTAGCAGAATTCCCATAGTTTAGGATTGACATATTGATGAATAAAGCTAGAATCTGGCTTTATGAAGCATGGCTTCCTGTGAAATGTAACATATGCTATAACTATCTAGGACACACAACATCTATGTATGGCAATCTAAAGTGCCTTGCAAACTTTCTTAGATACCTCATCCATTACTTTGGGTCAGAGGGCTTTTCCATTGGGAGAAGGAAGGACCTAGGGAGGTGCTCTCAATGTTCCAGAGCATTCCCTGCTTTGCTTATGCCCCTTGCCTGCCCACAACCTTGAAAATATTAGTAAACCGTGGTACTGGGTATGGTCTTTTATTTATTTATTTTATTTTATTGATTTATTTGTGTCAGACTGATTTAACAATATTTTAAAACATTTAAACGCTGTCTAAATTAAATCATGGGGTTTCCCAATAACTGTTTTGAACTATGTGACTCAGAAATAGAGTAATGGGTACTAAAGCTCTGGGTAGTTAGTTACAAGGCCAAAACAAAATTCCTCCTTTTTGTAAGTAATTATAAACAATAATTAGTAAAAAGATTAGAAACTATTTCTAAGCAATATAAATTTTACTGATAATTGCACCTAGACTGATAAATCAAAAAATGATGTGTGTTGCATACTGAATATTTTATCTGTGATCTCTATAAAGGAAACCATAGTTACAAAATGAGGTTGCTTTCTATAATTGATACTGGGGTAGATATTTCTATACTGTTGTATTAACATTTTGAGGCTGCACACTGGAGGCTCTCTGAGAATGAACAGACATTCAAAGCGATTCCTTTACCTCAGAAGGGGCATGAAATTTTTCACAAATTAAAAAATATATATTTTGAGAGATTTGCAGATAATGTTGATCTCAATCCTCTTTTTATGTATCTTGAGAAACATTGCTATAAACAGATAAAGTGTGACACTCTATCTCATTGATTTAATTATTTGATGCGATAATTAATATGATATCAATATTTCTAAAATATATCTCTTTATTGACAGGGTATCTATAAAATCTTGAAATAAGATTTGAAGATAAAATCAAATTTCCCTGTAGAGGTGGCACAGGAATCAATTTAAGCTCAGAGATAAGACATAAATCAATGAAATTTTCTGGAGGGAAAGAGTGAAAAAGAAGAGGGAGCTGAGAAGACCAATACTGAAGAAAGAGGAGGCTGGGGTAAGAGTGACAGAGCTGGTAGAGCAGTGAAAGAAAGAGAGCAGGACAAAGTATGTCAAATTAATGATTTAACTGTTTAGTAAATTTTATGTTCTGTCTTTGTTTAAGCCTCCCTAAAATAACCCTTTTAGGAAAAGTCCTAGTTGGAGAACTCTTGAATGGTTCCATGTACACTGCATTGCAAGCTGAACAGCTTTGCATACATCTATGGTTTCTCTACTTCCAGAAAGACACTACTGACCGTCTCATCTAAAAATGCACACTTAGAAAAGAATTGATCCCTCATGGGATTTGCCTGCAAATGTCTACCTTCCAGGCATATGCCTTTATGCTTCAGCTCCCCCTTCTGTTGCCCTCCCCACACCCACCCCCCTCCACATGGCAGCCCTCAGCAGGATTGGTGTCACCTCCAAATCATTCCCCAACCTACTGTGACAGAATGATTCCATGCACTTTTAGCAATTTGGGCACATCTCTATTTTTGCCCTGTACTTACTCCTGTCTGTTTGCGTGTCTGTTTTCCTTATAAGACCAGGAGCTAATTGAAGGCAAGAAATATTTGTTATTCATAGCTTAACCAACGACAAAATTTCTGGCAAACACTGGAAATATTTGTTGAATAAGTATTTTTTATACAAGTGGCAAGCTGCCACATGATTCTACCTGTTTACATAATACATAATATGATTTTTATTTTTATTTTAAATGTGTTTAGCATCCAAGGCACATCTCAGTTTAAGTCTCATCAGTCTCCTGGTATAAACAAAGTTTAATGAGAAAATGTCTCATAGAAACTAAGTGATTGCGTGATTGATGTCATGAGTTTACTTTCCTGTTATATGTATTAAATATGTATATATTTATCTCTATATGTAGAAAATTTGTATATGTATGCCAAGACTTTCTCCAGGTCCACCAATTTGGGAGTGCAAATAGAATCATAAAATAATAATGCTTTTTCTTGATTGTACTCCACCTACTCAATATGTCTAAAATCCTGCCCGGGTATGTATTTTTGTAAGGTCCCTGGAATATGTCTCATTTATGCTCATAAATGTGCTCATGTTTCCTTCTCCTCTTCTGTTGCAGATTCTTTTTCATGGCATCCTGCTTGGATTGCTGAACCCAAGAGATCTGACTAACCACTGTGCTCCTGATGAGTAAGTACTTCCACTTAGATCTGGCATCTGGGAACAACCACTGTCACCAATGGATATTATATCACTCAAGTTTCAAAATAGCATAATATTCCAAGGTTAAGTGTGTGAAGAACTTTCTTTTTAAACAGCTTGTGGCGTGGGTGCAGGTCCTTGTAAGGCAATGCAAGGTTGTTAAAATCCAGAAAGAAACCTGCTGTGTCTATCTGGCGTGAGAAAGCAAAGGACAAGTTCAGAATGAACTCAGCATCTGGAAAGTAAGTGGGGGAAGATCCTACAGAAGAGTCTATATACATCTTGTGTATAAACTGCTCAAGTCTCTAGCTGACCTCTGAATTATGGATGTGCTGGGTAGATTCTAAACAGCTTAGTTTCTAAGCTGGCCAAAATAACTGAACTGAGATTGCAGAGTTTGGAGTTTGAGTTCAGCCATGAAACAAAATATCAGTACTTTTCAATGGAACATAACAGAATCCAAAGTCTCCACAAGGTGTTATTCATAGTGCTCAGAGTATAGTTAAATTTATTATATGGGAAGAAACAGGAAATTGTCACCCATACTTAAAGAACTTAAAGAGAAAAAGCAATCAATGGAGACCAACTTCAACATGACCCAGATTTGGAACTAGCAGGCACAGATCTTAAGCATTCATTAAAACTATGCTAAAAACGATAGAGGAAAATATAAGGGACAGGGCAATGGTGGCTGGCACATGTATTGGTGTATAGACACTCTATCCTTCATATAAAATAGCATTCATTATAAAAGTAGTGATGACAGAAAATAGCTTGATATGCACCCTCGAAAGGAGCACTGAATTCAAATTTGTTCTATAAGATATTCATTCATAATGAAGAATCGTTTAAAATGTACCTTGTTGGGTGCTATGAAGACAACAAAAATTAAATTAAAAAATTAGATATGGTTTTTCCATTAGCAGACCTAAGAGTTGACTTGAATCTGAACAACTATAATATAAGGCCAAAAATAATGTGTTTTATAAAAACAGTACTCAAATGTAGTCTGAAGCCCTAGAGGTAGGCAGATTTATTTCCAGATTTTGGGAGGAGAAGATCTAAAAGTAAGGCTTTAAGATGACGTGAGAGATAAGATGGCTCTTAATAAAGGCTTAGATTTTTTTTATATACGGGCATGAAAAAACAAGGGTGAGCATCCAGGTATACCCAGTAAAGAAAGTTCTAAATATAATGAAATGAAGTAGCTATCTTTGGCTGGAGGGTACAATTTGTAACAAAAGCAACGAGAGAGAATGCGCAAAGAACAGGTGGGTCCAGATTGAAAAATGCTGGACCAAGTAGTTTAGACATGATTCTGAAGATACTAGGGAGCCAATAAAAGACAAGATACAAAAATCCAACATTATTTCCTTTGAAAACCACAAATGCAGAAAGGATTTCCATTATTTATTTTTTGTGATTGTAATCACCTAGTACAAAAGGCAAACGGAGTGGCTCTTATAATTTCAGTGCAGGTCTCTTTAGTCTGTTAAGGATTAAGTTACCACATGACAGATTTGAGCAAAAAAAGAAAAAGATACATGTGCTATAAAATGACTTAACATTTTGGTTAAAAGATATATGTAAGAGCTTATAGTTTCACAAAATATTTCACTGTACTATTAAAAAGAGCCTACCCCTGCCACTTCTTGGCATAGGTGTGAGGCAAATTGAATGTCATCTTTACAAATGAAAACCAATGCATAAAATACAAATTGCAATTAAATTATATGTTGCTAAGCTTATCTGCTAATATTTGCAGGTAAGCAAATATTTCTTTCCTAAGACCCTTTCTGCAGCCTTTTCTGGTGAAAAAATTCAGAAGGTTAACTATCAGGCAGTTATAAAATTACATTGACATTTTAAAAATATGGATAATAAAGACAAAGCATGAAAAAATATTTTAAGCTTAATGTTAGGTAGGAAAACAAATCCTTTGTGGGTAATGTGATTTTATAATATTTCAATGGGAATATTTTGAGGTTTTGGAATGTCAGAATATAATATTACCAGAGTATCTCAAAACAGGAAGGACAATGGAATTTTATGTCTTTGCTCTCATAATGCTTATTTTATCCTTCACATTACAGCTAATGGCCTCAAGAAAAAGATGTGGCCATGCACACATTTTATTACATGCAATAAGTGATTTATTATGTGATACTTTTTGACTGCAGATAGCTAATGCAGCACTCATTTTTTCCCCTAAATTTGTTTTGTGGCATGGAATGGTGTCTAAGTAACCCTCCTGAGATAATCTATATTGATATATACATAAATGTTCCATATATTCTGCAAGTTCATATAGTGCATTTTGTTTAGAACATTCCCTCCAATGGTCTTAGGTAAAGTTCTATGAAAATGTCTCATTGAAGATGTGAGTCACTTTCTCAAGATAAAGTTGTCCTTCTAAATGATCCCATTGCTTACAAAAAAAAAAAAATGTGTGTGGGGAGGTGGAAAAACTGTGATTTTTTTTCCCCTCTGAAAGGGAAAATAACCCAACAAATTTTGGTCTTACCATTTCATTTCCTCTTACTTGCTGGTTTTATGATATTAATGTATTTTAAAGTTTACTACTTAATCAAGATCAGGAAGGCTAATGAACTTAATATATTTCCATGCACTGACAATCAAATTGTGATCATAAGATGCCAGATGGCACACTCATTATAAAAACAGTGCACTCACTTTTGTTTTCGGTTTCCTGGTAGGTGCTTTGTTCTATGACTTTGGAATTTTTGCAGTTATCCTTGGTATCTCTCTCTCGCATTCTCATAAAATCATTTATACCCAAGTCTCCTGAGATCCAAGCTCAAATATGTCTCTCTCTTTATTAAACCATCTCATATTGCTCTCTTTATTAAACCATCTCTTTCTATTTTATAGGATTCTTTTCACTAAAAACCATACAATAAAAAGGGCTTAAAATTACAACTTGACCCCAATTCATGATCAATATAAAGAAATATAGGCATCCTTGAACTCATTATATTGCTTTCTGCTCATTGTTTTTACTGTTTACTCTAAATATGCTCAAGAGCACTTCTAGCAACAATATTTAATAGCATATGACCAATCTTCTATTATTTGGTTCTCACACAGTTATAGGATTGTATGAATAACATACAGAATGGTGCCAACAAAATTGTTTTTTTAACAATCTGACCAGTGATTAAACACAGATAACTTGCTGCTTTATCTATCTTCTGTTCCTTTTACACTGATTGAGAAGGTCTTATAACACCTAGAATTTTGGACTTATGTGCTCAAACATTAGACAGTGCTAGTCCAACTCCTTTCTGTGCTTAGGTCAAGAAACAAATAAATACTTCCCATCCTCTCCTTTTCACACACCCTGGGTCCAACATGCCTATAAAACAGGGTCAAATCTGTGACCCTCTCTGATTTACGTCTGTGAGTTAAATCAAACTCTAACTGGCCTACAGCTGCTTGTGTAAAACAGTCTGTTATACAAGCACCTCAGTTTTCCCTGAATGAAAATGTTAGTCCGTGAGCTCATCTTCTGAAGGAGGTAAGGGACGTGAAGAGGTAGCTCAGCTTATTCATCAGCATCTCCCTGAAGTGATCTCCCATAAAGAAATAGAAGACAGGGTTGATGACACTGTTCAGAAAGGCCAGCGGCCGAGTCACAATGTACAAGGAGTTGATGGTGGCCTTAGTGCATGGCGTCTGCTTCCAGATCCCCCAGCGTGAAGCAATCCTCACGTTTCGCATGATGTGATAGGGAGTAAAAAGCACGGAGAAGATCACAACTGCCATGATGACTAAGGTGAGAGGCTTCTCAAGGGGCAAAGCAGTAGAGAGCTGCCTGCTCCTGTGCTTTAGGAAGACACCAATCTTGAAATAAAAGAAGCACATCACAAAAAGAGGAATGAGGAACCCCAAGAAGGTTAGACACATGCTGTAAATGAAGACGTTATTGGGGTCTCCAGAACTTGCATAATCAGTACAGTTGGTGCCTTCAGAAGCTATAAAAGGAAGTATGGGCAGGAGCTCTAAGGTTACTAAACCCCAAATGGCCAAAGAGATTAAAACAGCAAACTTTTTCTTTTGCAGGAAGTGTTCCCGGAACGGATACTTCATGAGCAGGTATCGATCGATGCTGATGAAAGTGAGGAAAAGAATGCTGGTGTAGAGGTTAGCATGAAGTACATATCGGTTGCTTATGCAGAGCACATCCCCATATGTCCATTTTCCCTGGGCATAGTTTCTCATCAGCATGGGGAGGGTACACAAAAAAGCCAAGTCAGAGATAGAGAGATTAAAGAGATAGATGTTACTGCTGTTCCAGTTCTTCAGGCAGAAGAGGTAGCCAAAAACAACAGCAGTATTCCCAAGGATTCCCACAATAAACTCAAACCCGTAAAAAATGGAAAGGTAGTACTTTTCCAGAGCAGCCTCCACTGCCTGCCAGTTTTCACAAGTTGCATTCCATGCCTAAAGAAGAGAGAGAGAAAATATAAGGAGGAATCACTAGACTACGACTGAAGATAAAATTGCAGAATATCATCACCATCATCATCAGCATCATCATCAACATCATCATCCAATAACACTTAAAAGTTGAACTGCAGAGAGTTGGTTACATTAGTAAGGAGTGCGTATGTATACAAACATAATCATGTACATATATATCACTAATATATTATTTCAACAAATATTTATTGAGTTCCTTTGAACTATGTGCTAGACACGGGATAACAGCCATGAGTAAAACAAAGCTCCTCATCTCAAATAATTTATACTCTCTTGGGAAAAATCAGGAAATAATCAAATAAGTGCATATCATGTAATGATAAGGAGTATCAAACATAAAGAAAAGCACATGCAAAGGCCCAGACGTGGAAACATGCATAGAGGACTTGACAAACAGAAGGAGGCCAAGAGAAAGTGCAGTGAAGTAAGTGAGGAGTCAAATTCAATGTGTGTCTTCAGGATTGACTGTGGTCCCTAGCATATCACAGTTGTTCAACAAATCCTCTGAGTTAAATTTAATTGAACCATAACCTAGAAGAGGAAACAGGGATTCTTATAACTCTAGTCTTGCAATTTTAATAGCTTTGATTATGTTTTCATATTGACAAAGGATTATGCTTGTTGTTTTAAGTTTATAAAACACGACACCAGTTTTTGTTTGTTTGTTTGTTTGTTTTTTGCGGTACACAGGCCACTCACTGCTGTGGCCTCTCCCATTGCAGGGCACAGGCTCCGGACACGCAGGCTCAGCGGCCATGGCTCACGGGCCCAGCCACTCCGTGGCACGTGGGATCCTCCCGGACTGGGGCACGAACCTGTGTCCCCTGCATCGGCAGGCGGACTCTCAACCACTGCGCCACCAGGGAAGCCCCACAACACCTGTTTTTTAAAATTTTTGCAATGAGACAACATATTTATTGACATGTTATATGCCCAGCACATCACAAATATTATCTCTAATTTTCAGAAGAATCCATTTGACTCAATCCCACTTCCATCCTACTAGACATGAGAACAACCTGGGTTGAAGAATTAAATTACTAATCACAGGTCACCAAATGCCAGAGCCAGAATTTGACCTTCAGCCTATTGCACCACACACAGTGATCTTTCACTACATACTTCAGCATGCTTGTTATGGGATGGATTGTGCTCCCCACAAATTCATATGGTGAGGTCCCAAAGCCCAGTACCTCAGAATTTAACCCTATTTGGAGCTGGACCTTAAAAGAAGTAATTAAGGTTACATGAGATCATATATATTTGTGTCCATATATGATGAGAAAGAGACGGCAGGGATGCATGCACATAGAGGAAAGGCCATGTGAGCACATAGTCAGAAGACAGCCATCTGCAAACCAAAGAGAGAGGCCTCAAGAGGAACCAAACCTGCTGACACCTTGATCTCGGATTTCTAGCCTCTAGAACTGTGAGAAAATAAGTTTCTGTTGTTGAAGCCACCCAGTCCAAAACATTTTGTTATAGCAGACCTAGCAACAAATATAGTGCTTAAAATAGTTTTCTTAACATTTAATAGAGGGCTTCCCTGGTGGCGCAGTGGTTGGGAGTCCGCCTGCCGATGCAGGGGACGCGGGTTCGTGCCCCGGTCCGGGAAGATCCCACATGCCGCGGAGCGGCTGGGCCGTGAGCCATGGCCACTGGGCCTGCGCGTCCCGAGCCTGTGCTCCGCAACGGGAGGGGCCGCAGCAGTGAGAGGCCCGTGTACCGCAAAAAAAAAACCCCAAAACAAAACATTTAATAGAATCTGTACAACTCCAGTGTTAAAACATGATTTTAAAAATTTAAAATATGAAGCTGAAAATATTAGTAATAATAATACCAGTGGCCACTATTTACTGAAAGCTTATAGTGTACTAGACACTGTGCTCACCACTTTCCAAGGATTATCTCATTTAATACAGTGACATAAGGGACTGGGGATTGTTATTACTTTCACTTTATACACAAAGTCACTGAGTCTTGAAAGGTCATACATTTAGTAATAGACCACAATCATAGCCCCTTCTGAATAGGGGCCATGAAAATAAGCAATCTGATTCATTCAAACTTCAAAAGTCTTACTCACCTGCCACTTTCTCTCTTTAAAGAGGCAAGATTATTTGTGGTTGGATAGACTATTTAAAGAATTGAATTTCTTAAAAATGTACTGGATTGCCATTATGAAATATTAAATCCTACTTATTTCTAGTAAGAAAAAAGCAAGGTTGAAAATAAAATTTTCTAAGAATTTCCTATCAAATAGGCCTTGGAGTGTTAGTTGCAATCAAATGATTCTCTTAGTATAGTATTTTGGTAAATAGAGCAAAATAAGAACAAATGCATCTGAACCGCCTCTTCTGGGAAACATGCAAACATTGAGCAGAATTTTCTGTAATGAAGGCATCTGGAGAACTTTTATTGATTTTTGTCAAATTCAAGTGTTTTATTTCAGTTGAAGATCACTGCTACTTTTTTTTTTTTTTTTGGCTGTGCCACGAGGCTTCTGGAATCTTACTTCCTCAACCAGGGATTGATCCGAGCTCCCCTGAGGTAAAAGCACCAAGTCCTACAGTCCTAACCACTGGACTGCTAGGGAGTTCCCAAGATCGCTGCTACTTTGAGAGTGTTTTATTTACAAAAATAATTCATGGAATTGTAGATATGATAAATGCAATCTTTTGATGTTATTTTTAATCACTTACTTTAAAACATCCTGCTTTTGCAAGGAGCCCGCGAGGGGGGTTGGCGCGCGCTAAACGGGAGAAGCACTGGTTTGAGAAAAGCATGGGTCGCAAGTACACATTGGGACCCTGCCATTAATGGAGGGGAAAAGCGGGGAGACGCCAGCAGATTCCATCCTGTAAGCTGGTAGGAAGCCTGAAGGCTTGATGGGATTCCAGTGTGATAGGAGGCAAGGACATGCTTCAGGACCCCGGAGGAAGATGGCGGAAGAGTAAGACGCGGAGATCACCTTCCTCCCCACAGATACATCAGAAATTCATCTACACGTGGAACAACTCCTACAGAACACCTACTGAACGCTGACAGAAGACCTCAGACCCCCCAAAAGGCAAGAAGCTCCCCACATACCTGGGTAGGGCAAAAGAAAGAAAAAAAGAATAAACAGAGACAATAGGATAGGGACGGGACCTGCACCAGTGGGAGGGAGCCGTGAAGGGGGGAAGGTTTCTACACACTACAAGCCCCTTCGCGGGCGGAGACTGCAGGTGGCGGAGGGGGAAAGCTTCGGAGTAGCGGAGGAGAGCACAGCAACAGGGGTGCGGAGGGCAAAGCGGAGAGATTCTGGCACAGAGGACCGGTGCCCTCAGGCACACACCAGCCCGAGAGGCTTGTCTGCTCGGCCGCCGTGGCGGGCGGGGCTGGGAGCTGAGGCTCGGGTATCGGCTTTCAGTCGGAGCGCAGGGAGAGGACTGGGGCTGGCGGCAGGAAGAGAGCCTGAAGGGGTTAGTG
The DNA here is from genome assembly GCF_964165515.1 of Mesoplodon bidens. Taxonomy (NCBI): domain Eukaryota; kingdom Metazoa; phylum Chordata; class Mammalia; order Artiodactyla; family Ziphiidae; genus Mesoplodon; species Mesoplodon bidens. The sequence continues at coordinate 128,983,578 of NC_138161.1, forward strand.
CACCACGGCTAGCCCGGAGGGAGTCCGGGGAAAGGGTCTGGAGCTGCTGAAGAGGCAAGAGACTTTTTTCCCTTTTGTTTCCTGGTGCGCGAGGAGAGGGCATTAAGAGGGCTGCTTGGGGAAGCGCCGGAGACAGGCACGAGCCGCGGGTAAGGCACGGACCTCGGAGACGGGCGTGGGCCGCCGCCCGCCGCCGCGGCCCGCCGCCCGCCGCCGCGGGGCCTGTGTGCGAGCGCGGGTCACTGTCCGCCCCGCCTTCCGGGGGGCCTGTGCACCCCGCCACTGCCGGGGTCCCCGAGACCCGGGGACGGCTTTCCCGGGAAAGCGCACGGAGCGCCACGGGCTGCTGCAACGTCACGCCGGCCTCTGCCGCCACAGGCCCGCCCCACACTGCGCGCCCCTCCCTCCCCTCTGCCTGAGTGAGCCAGAGCCCCCGAATCAGCGGCTCCTTTAAACCCGTCCTGTCTGAGCGAAGAACGGACGCCCTCCGGCGACCTACGCGCAGAGGCGGGGCCAGGTCCAAGGCTGAGACCCGGGAGCTGTGAGAGCAGAGGCAGGGAAATCTCTCTGTGCAGCCTCGGAGGCAGCGGATTAAAGCTCCACGGTCCACTTGATGTGCCCTGCGTCTGTGGAGTGCATGAATGGACAGCGAATCATCCCAAATTGAGGAAGTGGACTTTGAGGACAAGATTTAAGACTTTCCCCCCTTTTCCTCTTTTTACAACGAATTATTCCAAATTAAGGAGGTGGACTTAGAGAGCAAGATTTCAGACTTCTCGCCCTTTTCCTCTTTTTACAACGAATTATCCCAAATTGAGGAGGTGGACTTGGAGAGCAAGATTTTTGATTTTTCCCCCTGCTCTCTTTTTGTGAATGTGTATGTGTAATCTTCTGTGTAAGATTCTCTCTGTATAGCTTTGCTTCCACCATATGTCTCAGGGTTCTATCGGTCCGGTTTTTTTTTTTGTTTTTTTCAATAATTACTTTCTAATTTTAATAACGCTACTATATTTCATACTTTATTCTATTTTACTTTACCTGCTCTTTCTTTTTTTCCTACTCTCCCTTCCTCCCTCCCTCCCTCCGCTCCTCCTTTCCTTCTTTCTTTTTCTTTCCTCCCTCCCACCCTTCTTCTTTCCACTTTCTTTTTCTTTCCTTCGTCCCTCCCTCCTGTCTTTCTTCCTTTCCTTCCTCCCTCCCTCCCTCCTTTCTTTCCTTCTTTCTTTCCATCCTTCCTCCCTCCCTCCTTTCTTTCTTTCTTCCTTCCTTCCTTCCTTCCTTTCTTCCCTTCTTCCTTTCTTTCCCTCTCTCTTTCTTTCTTCTACTAATTCTTTCTTTCTACTTTTTCTCCCTGTTACTCTGAGCCGGGTGGATGAAAGGCTCTTGGTGCTGCAGCCAGGAGCCAGTGCTGTGCCTCTGAAGTGGGAGAGCCAACTTCAGGACACGGGTCCACAAGAGACCTCCCAGCTCCACATAATATCAAGCAGCGAAAATCTCCCAGAGATCTCCATCCCAACACCAGCACCCAGCTTCAGTCAACGACCAGCAAGCTACAGTGCAGGTCACCCTATGCCAAGCAACTAGCAAGGCAGGAACACAACCCCACCCATTAGCAGAGAGGCTACCTAAAAACATAATAAGGCCATAGGCACCCCAAAACACACCACCAGACGTGGACCTGTCCACCAGAAAGACAAGATCGAGCCTCAACCACCAGAGCACAGGAATTAGTCCCCCCCACCAGGAAGCCTACACAACCTACTGAAACAACCTTAGCCACTGGGGTCAGACACCAAAAACAACGGGAACTACGAATCTGCAGCCGGCAAAAAGGAGACCCCAAACACAGTAACATAAGCAAAACGAGAAGGCAGAAAAACACACAGCAGGTGAAGGAGCAAGATAAACACCTACCAGACCTAACAAATGAAGAGGTAATAGGCAGTCTACCTGAAAAAGAATTCAGAATAATGATAGTAAAGCTGATCCAAGATTCTATTTCCATGATCCATAATCTTGGAAATAGAATAGACAACATGCAAGAAACAGTTAACAAGGACCTAGAAGAACTAAAGATGAATCAAGCATCGATTAAAAACACAATAAATGAAATGAAAAATACTCTAGATGGGATCAATAGCAGAATAACTGAGGCAGAAGAACGGATAAGTGAGGTGGAAGATAAAATAGTGGAAATAACTGATGCAGAGCAAAATAAAGAAAAAAGAATGAAAAGAACAGAGGAGAGTCTCAGAGATCTCTGGGACAACATTAAACGCACCAACATTCGAATTATAGGGGTTCCAGAAGAAGAAGAGAAAAAGAAAGGGACTGAGAAAATATTTGAAGAGATTATAGTTGAAAACTTCCCTAATTTGGGAAAGGAAATAGTTAATCAAGTCCAGGAGGCACAGAGAGTCCCATACAGAATAAATCCAAGGAGAAATACACCAAGACACATATTAATCAAACTGTCAAAAATTAAACACAAAGAAATCATATTAAAAGCAGCAAGGCAAAAACAACAAATAACACACAAGGGAATCCCCATAAGGTTAACAGCTGATCTCTCAGCAGAAACCCTACAAGCCAGAAGGGAGTGGCAGGACATAATTAAAGTGATGAAGGAGAGAAACCTGCAACCAAGATTACTCTACCCAGCAAGGATCTCATTCAGATTTGATGGAGAAATTAAAACCTTTACAGACAAGCAAAAGCTGAGAGAGTTCAGCACCACCAAACCAGCTTTACAACAAATGCTAAAGGAACTTCTCTAGGCAAGAAACACAACAGAAGGAATATACCTACAATAACGAACCCAAAGCAATTAAGGAAATGGGAATAGGAACATACATATCAATAATTACCTTAAATGTAAATGGACTAAATGCTCCCACCAAAAGACACAGAGTGGCTGAATGGATACAAAAATAAGACCCATATATATGCTGTCTACAAGAGACCCACTTCAGACCTAGAGACACATACAGATTGAAAGTAAAGGGATGGAAAAAGATATTCCATGCAAATGGAAATCAAAAGAAAGCTGGAGTAGCAATTCTTATATCAGACAAAATAGACTTTAAAATAAAGACTATTAGAAGAGACAAGGAAGGACACTACATAACGATAAAGGGATCGATCCAAGAAGAAGATATAACAATTGTAAATATTTATGCACCCAACATAGGAGCACCTCAATACATAAGGCAAATACTAACAGCCATAAAAGGGGAAATCGACAGTAACACAATCATAGTAGGGGACTTTAACACCCCACTTTCACCAATGGACAGATCATCCAAAATGAAAATAAATAAGGAAACACAAGCTTTAAATGATACATTAAACGAGATGGACTTAGTTGATATTTATAGGACATTCCATCCAAAAACAACAGAATACATATTTTTCTCAAGTGCTCATGGAACATTCTCCAGGATAGATCATATCTTGGGTCACAAATCAAGCCTCGGTAATTTTAAGAAAATTGAAATTGTATCAAGTATCTTCTCCGACCACAATGCTATGAGACTAGACATCAATTACAGGAAAAGATCTGTAAAAAATACAAACACATGGAGGCTAAACAATACACTACTCAATAACGAAGTGATCACTGAAGAAATCAAAGAGGAAATTTAAAAATACCTAGAAACAAATGACAATGGAGACACGACGACCCAAAACCTATGGGACGCAGCAAAAGCAGTTCTAAGGGGGAAGTTTATAGCAATACAATCCCACCTTAAGAAACAGGAAGCATTTCGAGTAAACAACCTGACCCTGCACCTAAAGCAATTAGAGAAAGAAGAACAAAAAAACCCCAAAGCTAGCAGAAGGAAAGAAATCATAAAGATCAGATCAGAAATAAATGAAAAGGAAATGAAGGAAACGATAGCAAAGATCAACCAAACTAAAAGCTGGTTCTTTGAGAAGATAAACAAAATTGACAAACCATTAGCCAGACTCATCAAGAAAAAAAGGGAGAAGACTCAAATCAATAGAATTAGAAATGAAAAAGGAGAAGTAACAACTGACACTGCAGAAATACAAAAGATTATGAGAGATTACTATAAGCAACTCTATTCCAATAAAATGGACAACCTGGAAGAAATGGACACATTCTTAGAAATGCACAACCTGCCAAGACTGACTCAGGAAGAAATAGAAAATATGAATAGACCAATCACAAGCACTGAAATTGAAACTGTGATTAAAAATCTTCCATCAAACAAAAGCCCAGGACCAGATGGCTTCACAGGTGAATTCTATCAAACATTTAGAGAAGAGCTAACACCTATCCTTCTCAAATTCTTCCAAAATATAGCAGAGGGAGGAACACTCCCAAACTCATTCTACGAGGCCGACATCACCTTGATACCAAAACCAGGCAAGGATGTCACAAAGAAAGAAAACTACAGGCTAATATCACTGATGAACATAGATGCAAAAATCCTCAACAAAATACTAGCAAACAGAATCCAAGAGCACATTAAAAGGATCATACACCATGATCAAGTGGGGTTTATCCCAGGAATGCAAGGATTCTTCAATATACGCAAATCAATCAATGTAATACACCATATTAACAAGTTGAAGGAGAAAAACCATATGATCATCTCAATAGATGCAGAGAAAGCTTTCGACAAAATTCAACACCCATTTATGATAAAAACCCTGCAGAAAGTAGGTATAGAGGGATCTTTCCTCAAAATAATAAAGGCCATATATGACAAACCCACAGCCAACATTGTCCTCAATGGTGAAAAACTGAAACCATTTCAACTAAGATCAGGAACAAGACAAGGCTGCCCACTCTCACCACTCTTATTCAACATAGTTTTGGAAGTTTTAGCCACAGCAATCAGAGAAGAAAAGGAAATAAAAGGAATCCAAATTGGAAAAGAAGAAGTAAAGCTGTCACTGTTTGCAGATGACATGATACTATACATAGAGAATCCTAAAGATGCTACCGAAAAACTACTAGAGCTAATCAATGAATTTGGTAAAGTAGCAGGATATAAAATTAATGTACAGAAATCTCTGGCATTCCTGTACACTAATGATGAAAAATCTGAAAATGAAATCAAGAAAACACTCCCATTTACCATCGCAACAAAAAGAATAAAATATCTAGGAATAAACCTACCTAAGGAGACAAAAGACCTGTATGCAGAAAACTATAAGACACTGATGAAAGAAATTAAAGATGATACAAATAGATGGAGAGATATACCATGCTCCTGGATTGGAAGAATCAATATTGTGAAAATGACTCTACTACCGAAAGCAATCTACAGATTCAATGCAATCCCTATCAAACTACCAATGGCATTTTTCACAGAACTAGAAGAAAAAATTTCAAAATTTGTTTGGAAAAACAAAAGGCCCCGAATAGCTAAAGCAATCTTGAGAACGAAAAACGGAGCTGGAGGAATCAGGCTCCCTGACTTCAGACTATACTACAAAGCTACAGTAATTAAGACAGTCTGGTACTGGCATAAAAACAGAAAGATAGATCAGTGGATCAGGATAGAAAGCCCAGAGATAAACCCACGCACATATGGCCAACTTATCTTTGATAAAGGAGGCAGGAATGTACAGTGGAGAAAGGACAGCCTCTTCAATAAGTGGTGCTGGGAAAACTGGACAGGGACATGTAAAAGTTTGAGATTAGATCATTCCCTAGCACCATACACAAAAATAAGCTCAAAATGGATTAAAGACTTAAATGTAAGGCCAGAAACTATCAAACTCTTAGAGGAAAACATAGGTAGAACACTCTATGACATAAATCACAGCAAGATCCTTTTGGACCCACCTCCTAGAGAAATGGAAATAAAAACAAAGATAAACAAATGGGACCTAATGAAACTTCAAAGCTTTTGCACAGCAAAGGAAACCATAAAGAAGACCAAAAGACAACCCTCAGAATGGGAGAAAATATTTGCAAATGAAGCAACTGACAAAGGATTAATCTCCAAAATTTATAAACAGCTCATGCAGCTCAATAGCAAAAAAACAGACAACCCAATCCAAAAATGGGCAGAAGACTTAAATAGGCATTTCTCCAAAGAAGATATACAGACTGCCAACAAACACATGAAAGAATGCTCAACATCATTAATCATTAGAGAAATGCAAATCAAAACTACAATGAGATATCATCTCACACCAGTCAGAATGGCCATCATCAAGGAATCTAGAAACAATAAATGCTGGAGAGGGTGTGGAGAAAAGGGAACACTCTTGCACTGCTGGTGGGAATGTGAATTGGTACAGCCACTATGGAGAACGGTATGGAGGTTCCTTAAAAAACTACAAATAGAACTACCATATGACCCAGCAATCCCACTACTGGGCATATACCCTGAGAAAACCATAATTCCAAAAGAGACATGTACCAAAATGTTCATTGCAGCTCTATTCACAATAGCCCGGAGCTGGAAACAACCTAAGTGTCCATCATCGGATGAATGGATAAAGAAGATGTGGCACATATATACAATGGAATATTACTCAGCCATAAAAAGAAACGAAACTGAGCTATTTGTAATGAGGTGGATAGACCTAGAGTCTGTCATACAGAGTGAAGTTAGTCAGAAAGAGAAAGACAAATACCGTATGCTAACACATATATACGGAATTTAAAAAAAAAATGTCATGAAGAACCTAGGGGCAAAACGAGAATAAAGACACAGACCTACTTGAGAATGGACTTGAGGATATGGGGAGGGGGAAGGGTAAGCTGTGACAAAGCGAAAGAGAGGCATGGACATATATACACTACCAAACGTAAGGTAGATAGATAGTGGGAAGCAGCCGCAGAGCACAGGGAGATCAGCTCGGTGCTTTGTGACCGCCTGGAGGGGTGGGATGGGGAGGGTGGGAGGGAGGGAGATGCATGAGGGAAGGGATGTGGGAACAGATGTATATGTATGACTGATTCACTTTGTTATAAAGCAGAAACTAATTAAAAAAAAAAAAGAGAAATCTAGAAACAATAAATGCTGGAGAGGGTGTGGAGAAAAGGGAACACTCTTGCACTGCTGGTGGGAATGTGAATTGGTACAGCCACTATGGAGAACGGTATGGAGGTTCCTTAAAAAACTACAAATAGAACTACCATATGACCCAGCAATCCCACTACTGGGCATATACCCTGAGAAAACCATAATTCCAAAAGAGACATGTACCAAAATGTTCATTGCAGCTCTATTCACAATAGCCCGGAGCTGGAAACAACCTAAGTGTCCATCATCGGATGAATGGATAAAGAAGATGTGGCACATATATACAATGGAATATTACTCAGCCATAAAAAGAAACGAAACTGAGCTATTTGTAATGAGGTGGATAGACCTAGAGTCTGTCATACAGAGTGAAGTTAGTCAGAAAGAGAAAGACAAATACCGTATGCTAACACATATATACGGAATTTAAAAAAAAAAATGTCATGAAGAACCTAGGGGCAAAACGGGAATGAAGACGCAGACCTACTTGAGAATGGACTTGAGGATATGGGGAGGGGGAAGGGTGGGCTGTGACAAGGCGAAAGAGAGGCATGGACGTGTATACACTACCAAACGTAAGGTAGATAGATGGTGGGAAGCAGCCGCAGAGCACAGGGAGATCAGCTCGGTGCTTTGTGACCGCCTGGAGGGGTGGGATGGGGAGGGTGGGAGGGAGGGAGATGCATGAGGGAAGGGATGTGGGAACAGATGTATATGTATGACTGATTCACTTTGTTATAAAGCAGAAACTAATTTAAAAAATAAATAAATAAACTTAAAAAAAAAAAAAAAAAAAAACATCCTGAATTCCTCTGCGCCTCTCCTCAAGGCTTCCCATGGCAACCTGCCACAAAGTCCAACACTAGAAGAAGCTAGATTGGAACTTCGTCAGGCAGCAGACACATTGAACGATGCTGAAGAACCAAGCAAATTGGTTTCACTCTGTGTTTGAGGTTATGTGATTCTACTGCTCTCTCACATTGCCTGCGACTTATTACATTTTTCATTGTCATACCTTTCCAATTTGTTTAAACCTCTGTCCTCATCATGGATGAGTTTTGCCTACAAATCCCTGAGACAGAGCCCGTCCACTGGGTGTCCACTCTCTGGTTCCTTCCTCCGTTACTGTCCTCTCCTCCTTCCTTCCTGTGACAACAGACAATATCTATTCCTCTGGGCTTGCTCCAGATCCAACTCATTCCCAAATTCTCAAGATTCCTACACGTTATCCATCTTGTCTCTTTACTGTCTCTTCAGCTTCTCCACCTCAACTGCATCCTTTTGATCAGCATTTAGACACTCTCATCTTGTCAGTCTTAAAAACAAGACATAGGAGACCTTCAAGATGGTGGAAGAGTAAGACGTGGTGATCACCTTCCTCCCCATAAATATATCAGAAATACATCTCCTACAGAACACCTACCGAATGCTGGCAGAAGACCTCAGACCTCCCAAAAGGCAAGAAACTCCCCACGTACCTGGGTAGGGCAAAAGAAAACAGAAAAAACAGAGACAAAAGAATAGGGACGGGGGCTTCCCTGGTGGCGCAGTAGTTGAGAGTCCGCCTGCTGATGCAGGGAACATGGGTTCGTGCCCCGGTCCGGGAGGATCCCACTGGGCCCGTGAGCCATGGCTGCTGAGCCTGCGCGTCCAGAGCCTGTGCTCCGCAATGGGAGAGGCCACAACAGTGAGAGGCCCGCGTACCGCAAAATAAAAACACAAAAAAACAAACAAACAAACAAACAAACAAAAGAATAGGGACGGGACCTGCACCAGTGGGAGGGAGCTGTGAAGGAGGAAAGGTTTCCACACACTAGGAAGGCCCTTCACGGGCGGAGACTGCGGGTGGCGGAGGGGGGAAGCTTCGGAGCCACGGAGGAGAGCACAGCGACAGGGGTACGGAGGGAAAAGCGGAGAGATTCCCGCACAGAGGATCGGTGCCGACCAGCACTCACCAGCCCGAGAGGCTTGTCTGCTCACCCGCCGGGGCGGGCGGGGACTGGGAGCTGAGGCTCGGGCTTTGGTCTGAGCGCAGGGAGAGGACTGGGGTTGGCGGCGTGAACACAGCCTGAAGGGGGCCAGTGCACCACGGCTAGCCGGGAGGGAGTCCGGGAAAAGGTCTGGAGCTGCCGAAGAGGCAAGAGACCATTGTTTTGGGGTGAGCGAGGAAAGGGGATTCACAGCACCACATAAACAAGTTCCAGAGAAAGGTGCGAGCGGCAGCTATCAGCGCGGACCCCAGAGACAGGCATGAGATGTTAAGGCTGCTGCTGCCGCCACCAGGAACCCTGTGTCCGAGCACAGGTCCACACCTCCCCTCTGGGGAGCCTGTGCAGCGCGCCACTGCCAGGGTCCCGTGATCCAGGGACAACTTCCCCGGGAGAACGCACGGCACGCCTCAGGCTGCTGCAAAGTCACGCCGGCCTCTGCCGCCGCAGGCTCGCCCCACATCTGTACCCCTCCCTCCCCCCGGCCTGAGTGAGCCAGAGCCCCCGAAGCAGCTGCTCCTTTAACCCCGTCCTGTCTGAGCGAAGAACAGACGCCCTCCGGCGACCTACATGCAGAGGCGGGACCAAATCTAAAGCTGAACCCTGGGAGCTGTGGGAGCAAAGAAGAGAAAGGGAAATCTCTCTCAGGAGCAGCAGGAGTAGCGGATTAAATGTCCACAATCAACTTGATGTACCCTGCATCTGTGGAATGCCTGAATAGACAACGAATCATCCCAAATTGAGGTGGTGGAATTTGGGAGCAAACATATATATTTTTTTTCCTTTTTCTCTTTTTGTGAGTGTGTATTTTATGGTTCTTTGTGTGATTTTGTCTGTATAGCTTTGCTTTTACCATTTGTCCTAGGGTTCTGTCTGTCTGTTTGGGGGGGATTTTTTTTGTTTTTTTAGTATAGTTTTTAGCACTTGTTATCATTGCTGGATTTGTTTTTTGGTTTGGTGCTCTCTTATATCTATCTTTCTTTTTTTTATTACTTTTTAACTTTTTAATTTTTAATAATTATTTTTTATTTTAATAACTTTATTTTATTTTATTTTTCTTTCTTTATTTTGTTCTCTCTTTACTTCTGAGCCATGTGGAGGACAGGGTCTTGGTGCTCCGGCCAGTTGTGACGAATGTGCCTCTGAGGTGGGAGAGCTGAGACATTGGTCCACCAGACACCTCCTGGCTCCACATAATATCAAACGGCAAAGGCTCTCCCACAGATCTCCATTTCAATGCTGAGACCCAGCTCAACTCAACAACCAGCAAGCTACAGGGCTGGACACCCTATGCCAAACAATTAGCAAGACAGGAACACAACACCACCCATTAGCAGAGAGGCTGTCTAAAATCATAATAAGGTCACAGACACCCCAAAACACACCACAGGATGTGGTCCTGCCCACCAGAAAGAAAAGGTCCAGCCCCACCTACCAAAACACAGGCACCAGTCCCTTCCACCAGGAAGCCTACACAACCCACTGAACCAAACTTAGCCACTGGGGGCAGGCACCAAAAACAATGGGAACTATGAACTTGCACCCTGCAAAAAGGAGACCCCAAATGCAGTAAATTAAGCAAAATGAGAAGACAGAGAAACACACAGCAGATGAAGGAGCAAGGTAAAAACCGACCAGACCAAACAAAGGAAGAGGAAATAGGCAGTCTACCTGAAACAGAATTCAGAGTAATGATAGAAAAGATTATCTAAAATCTTGGAAATAGAATGGAGAAAATACAAGAAACATTTAACAAGGACTTAGAAGAACTAAAGAGCAAACAAACAACAATGGACAACACAAAAAATGAAATAAAAAATTCTCTAGAAGGAACCAATAGGAGAAAAACTGAGGCAGAAGAACGGATAAGTGACCTGGAAGATAAAATAGTGGGAATAACTACCACAGAGCAGAATAAAGAAAAAAGAATGACAAGAATTGAGGACACTCTCAGAGACCTCTGGAACAACATTAAATGCACCAACATTCAAATTATAGGGGTCCCAGAAGAAGAGGAGAAAAAGAAAGGGACTGAGAAAATATTTGAAGAGATTATAGTTGAAAACTTCCCTAGTATGGGAAAGGAAATAAGTCCAGGAAGCACAGAGAGTCTCATACAGGATAAATCCAAGGAGAAACACTCCAAGACACATATTAATCAAGCTATCAAAAGTTAAATACAAAGAAAAAATATTAAAAGCAGCAAGGGAAAAACAACAGGTAACATACAAGGGAAGCCCCATAAGGTTAACAGCTGATCTTTCAGCAGAAACTCTGCAAGCCAGAAGGGAGTGGCAGGACACATTTAAAGTGATGAGATGGAAAAACCTACAACCAAGATTACTCTACCCAGCAAGGATCTCATACAGACTTGATGGAGAAATTAAAAGCTTTACAGACAAGTAAAAGCTTAGAGAATTCAGCACCACCAAACCAGCGTCACAACAAATGCTAAAGGAACTTCTCTAGGCAGGAAACACAAGAGAAGGAAAAGACCTGCAATAACAAACCCAAAACAATTCAGAAAATGGTAATTGGAACATACATATCGATAATTACCTAAATGTAAATGGATTAAGTTCTACAACCAAAAGACATAGACTGGCTGAATTGATACAAAACCTAGACCCATATATATGCTGTCTAAAAGAGACCCACTTCAGACCTAGGGACACATACAGACTGAAAGTGAAAGGCTTTTAAAAGATATTCCATGCAAATGGACATCAAAAGAAAGCTGGAGTAGCAATTCTCATATCAGGATAAATAGACTTTAAAATAAAAACTATTACAAGAGACAGAGAAGGACACTATGTAATGATCAAGGAATCAATCCAAGAAGAAGATATAACAATTGTAAATATTTATGCACTCAATCAGAGCACCTCAATACATAAGGCAAATGCTAACAGCCATAAAAGGGGAAATCGACAGTAACACAATCATAGTAGGCGACTTTAACACTCCACTTTCACCAATGGACAGATCATCCAAAGTGAAAAGAAATATGGAAACACAAGCTTTAAATGATATATTAAACGAGGTGGAGTTAATTGATATTTATAGAACATTCCATCTGAAACGACAGAATACACTTTCTTCTCAAGTGTTCATGGACCATTTTCCAGGATAGATCATATCTTGGGTCACAAATCAAGCCTTGGTAAATTTAAGAAAATTGAAATCATATCAAGTATCTTTTCCGACCACAACGCTATGAGACTAGATTTCAATTACAGGAAAAAATCTGTACAACATACAAATACATGGAGGGTAAACAGTACACTACTTAACAACCAAGAGATCACTGGAGAAATCAAAAAATACCTAGAAACAAATGACAGTGAAAACAGGACAACCTGAAACCTATGGGATGCAGCAAAAGAAGTTCTAAGAGGGAAGTTTATAGCAGTACAATCCCACCTCAAGAAACCAGAAACATCTCAAATAAACAACCTAACTTTACACCTAAAGCAATTAGAGAAAGAAGAACAAAAAAACCCCAAAGTTAACAGAAGGAAAGAAATCATAAAGATCACATCAGAAATAAATGAAAAAGAAATGAAGGAAAAAATAGCAATGATTAATAAAACTAAAAGCTGGTTCTTTGAGAAGATAAACAAAATTGATAAACCTTTAGCCAGACTCATCAAGAAAAAAAGGGAGAAGACTCAAATCAATAAAATAAGAAATGAAAAGGAGAAGTAAAAACTGACACTGCAGAAATACAAAGGATCATGAGAGATTACTACAAGCAACTATATGTCAATACAATTGACGACCTGGAAGACATGGACAAATTCTTAGAAAAGCACAACCATCTGAGACTGAAGCAGAAAGAAATAGAAAATATAAACAGACCAATCACAAGCCCTGAAATTGTGACTGTGACTAAAAATCTTCCAACAAAAAAAAGCCCAGGACCAGGTGGCTTCACAAGCAAATTCTATCAAACATTTAGAGAAGAGCTAACACCTATCCTTCTCAAACTCTTCCAAAATATAGTAGAGGGAGGAACACTCCCAAACTCATTCTACGAGACCATCATCACCCTGATACCAAAACCAGACAAAGATGTCACAAAGAGAGAAAACTACAGGCCAATATCACTGATGAACATAGATGCAAAAATCCTCAACCAAATACTAGCAAACAGAATCCAACAGCACATTAAAAGGATCATACACCATGATCAAGTGGGGTTTACCCCACGAATGCAAGGATTCTTCAATATAGGCAAATCAATCAATGTGATAACCATATTAATAAATTGAAGGAGAAAAACCATATGATCATCTCAATAGATGCAGAAAAAGCTTTCAACAAAATTCAACACCATTTATGATAAAAACCCTCCAGAAAGTAGGCATAGAGGGAACTTACCTCAAAATAATAAAGGGCATATATGACAAAGCCACAGCCAACATCATTCTCAGTGGGAAGAACTGACACCATTTCCACTAAGATCAGGAACAAGACAAGGTTGCCCACTCTCACCACTATTATTCAATATAGTTTTGGAACTTTTAGCCATATCAATCAGAGAAGAAACTGAAATAAAATGAATCCAAATCAGAAAAGAAGTAAAGCTGTCACTGTTTGCAGATGACATGATACTATACATAGAGAATCCTAGAGATGCTACCAGAAAACTCCTAGAGCTAATCAATGAATTTGGTAGAGTAGCAGGATACAAAATTAATGCAGAGAAATCTCTTGCATTCCTATACACTAATGATGAAAAATCTGAAAGAGAAATTAAGGAAAGACTCCCATCTACCATTGCAACAAAAAGAATAAAATACCTAGGAATGTTTACCTAAGGAGACAAAAGACCTCTATGCAGAAAACTATGAGAAACTGATGAAAGAAATTAAAAATGATACAAACAGATGGAGAGATATACCATGTTCCTGGATTGGAAGAATCAACACTGTGAAAATGCCTATACTACCCAAAGCAATCTACGCATTCAGTGCAATCCCTATCAAACTTCCAATGCCATTTTTCACAGAACTAGAGCAAAAAATTTCACAATTTGTATGGAAACACAAAAGGCCCCGAATAGCCAAACCAATCTTGAGAAAGAAAAATGGAGCTGGAGGAATCAGGCTCCCTGACTTCAGACTATACTACAAAGCTACAGTAATTAAGACAGTACAGTACTGGCACAAAAACAGAAATATAGATCAATGGAACAGGATAGAAAGCCCAGAGATAAACCCATGCACATATGGTCACCTTATTTTTGATAGGAGGTGAGAATATACAGTGGAGAAAAGACAGCCTCTTCAATAAGTGGTGCTGGGGAAACTGGACAGCTATATGTAAAAGAATGAAATTACAACACTCCCTAACACCATACATAAAAATAAACTCAAAATAGATTAAAGACCTAAATGTAAAGCCAGACACTATAAAACTCTTAGAGTAAAACATAGGCAGAACACTCTATGACATAAATCACAGCAAGATCCTTTTTGACCCACCTCCTAGAGAAATGGAAATAAAACAAAAATAAATAAATGGGACCTAATGAAACTTAAAAACTTTTGCACAGCAAAGGGAACCATGAACAAGACAAAAAGAAAACCCTTAGAATGGGAGAAAATATTTGCAAATGAAACAACTGACAAAGGATTAATCTCCAAAATTTACAAGCAGCTCATGCAGCTCAATATCAAAGAAACAAACAACCCAATCCAAAAATGGGCAGAAGACCTAAATAGACATTTCTCCAAAGAAGATATACAGATTGCCAACAAACCCATGAAAGAATGCTCAACATCACTAATCATTAGAGAAATGCAAATCAAAACTACAATGAGGTATCACCTCACACGAGTCAGAATGGGCATCATTAAAAACCCTATCAACAATAAGTGCTGGAGAGGGTGTGGAGAAAAGTGAACCCTTTTGCATTGTTGGTGGGAAGGTAAATTGATACAGCCACTATGGAGAACAGTATGGAGGTTCCTTGAAAAAGTAAAAATAGAACTGCCATATGACCCAGCACTCCCACTACTGGGTATATACACTGAGAAAACCATAATTCAAAAAGAGTCATGTACCACAATGTTCATTGCAGCTCTATTTACAATAGCCAAGACATGGAAGCAACCTGAGTGTCCATTGACAGATAAATGGATAAAGAAGATGTGACACATATATACAATGGAATATTACTCTCCCATAGAATGAAATGAAATTGAGTTATTTGTAGTGAGGTGGATGGACCTAGAGAGTCTCATACAGCATGAAGTAAGTCAGAAAGAGAAAAACAAATACCATATGCTAATACATATATATGGTATCTAAAAAAAAAAAAAAAAAAAAGGTTCTGAACAACCTAGGGGCAGGACAGGAATAAAGACGCAGACACAGAGAATGGACTTGAGGACATGGGGAGGGGGAGGGGGAAGGGTAAGCTGGGACGAAGTGAAAGAGTGGCATGGACATATATACACTACCAAATGTAAAATAGATAGCTAGTGGGAAGCAGCTGCATGGCACAGGGAGATCAGCTCAGTGCTTTGTGACCACCTGGGGTGGGATAGGGAGGGTGGGAGGGAGACGCAAGAGGGAGGGTTTATGGGGATATATGTATATGTACAGCTTATTCTTGTTGTTATAAAGCAGAAACTAACACACCATTGTAAAGCAATTATACTCCAATAAAGATGTTAATAAATAAATAAGTATATAAATAAATAAAAAGACCATAAGAAGTGAAGCCAATTGTTTAGACTTGCTGAGACAGGCAACAGGGAACCACTAGGTGGTGATGAAAGCGGTATTTTAAGATTAGTCTGGCAGCTGGTAGCAGAATGGATTAGTGGGGAGAGACCTCAGTCAGAGGCCATGTGGTGGCCACAAGGAATTTCTAGAAATGAGCCTGCATATTGCCAGGAATACAGTCCTCAGCCAGCACGGCCCTCCTGGTCAGCACGAGGGCTCACAGGCACAAAGTAAGACGCAGTTTTTAGCAAGCACACCCAAACACCCAAATATAAAGGTTTCTGATCCAAACGAGCCATACTGAGAATTAGGGAAAACTTCTTCATCACCTAAATGTAGCCACTTTGAAACCTATGAACTTACTCCCTACATGGTATCACTACTCAAAATGTATATTTGATTAAGAGAATGAAAAGACAAGCCACAGACTGGGAGAAGATATTTGCAAAGTGCATAACCGATAAAGGATGGGTATCTAAGATATACAAAGACCTCTTAACACGCAGCAATAAGAAAAAACACCCCAATTTTTAAAATGGACGAAAGATCTGATCAGACACCTCACCAAAAAAGAGATACAGATGGAAGATAAGCATATGCAAATATGCTCCACATCATATGTTCTTAGGGAGTTGCAAATTAAAACAACAGTGAGAAACTACTGCACACCTGTTAGAGTAGCTAAAATCCAAAACACTAACCACCAAATATCTGTGAGGATATGGGGCAACGACAGGAGCTCTTATTCTTTGCTGGTGGGGATGCAAAATGGTGCCGTCACTTTCAGGGATAGTTTGGCAGTTTCATACAAAACTAAACATACTCTTGCCGTAACATCCAGCAATCACGTTCCCTGGTGTTTACCTAAAGGATTTGAAAACTTAGGCCCACAAAAAATACACACACAAATGTTTATGGAAGGTTTATTCCCAAATGCCAAAACTTGGAGGCAATCAAGATGTCCCTTGGCAAGTGAATGGATAAATAAACGGTGGTTCATCCAGACAATGGAATATCATTCAGTGCTGAAAAGAAATGAGCTAGCAAGCCATGAAAAGATGTGAAGGAACCTTAAATGCATACTACCATGAGAAAGAAGCCAATCTGAAAAGGCTACATTCTGTGATTCCAACTCTATGACATTCTGAAAAACGCAAAACTATAAGGATAATAAAATGATCAGGGGTTACCAGGGGTTTGGGGGGAGGGAGGGAAGGATGATTAGGTGGAGCAGACAGGATTTTTAGGGCAGTGAAACTATTTTGTATGATGCTGGAATGGTGGATACTTGTCATTATGCATCATCCAAACCCAGAGAATGTACAACACAAAGAGTGATCTCTAATGTATATCTCTAATGTGGACTTTAATAAGTTAATAGTTTAATAGTTAATAAGAATGCATCTTTATCATACTAAGTGAAGTAAGCCAGACAGAGAAAGACAAATATCATATATCACTTATATGTGGAATCAAAATTTGACACAAATGAACTTATTTACAAAACAGAAACAGACTCACAGGCTTCAAAAATACATTAATGATTACCAAAGGGGAAAGGTGGGGGGGGAGGGATAAATTAGGAGTTTGGGATGAACATATACACACTACTATATATAAAATAGATAACCAACAAGGACCTACTGTATAGCACAGGGAATTCTACTCAATATTCTCTAATAACCTATATGGGAAAAGAATCTGAAAAAGAATGGATATCTGTATATGTATATCTGAACCACTTTGCTATACACCTGAAACTAACACAACATTGTAAATCAGCTATACTCCAATATAAAAGTTAAGTTTAAAAAAGAAAAAATAAAATAAACAAGGCATAGATAAGACATCAACAACTCTCCCTGGTTTCACATGTTTCTCTCCTTGTCATACCTTGAGCAACAAAAATAGCTGTCTTTCCCTAATTGTTTTGACATCCTGACACCCTGTTCCCTTTTCAACATACTCCAATTTGGCTCCTGATCCATCATTCCACCAAAATAGCCTCCCTGTTGCTCCATCTAAAGCTCATTTTTCAGTCATCTTCTTACTTGACTTCTCACCTGTTTTTCATACCATAACTTCTGGAAGCACTCTCTTCCTTTGCCTTCTCTGACTTGACAGTCTCCTAGTTTTCCTCCTTTCTCCCTGGTTGTTCTTTGCAGGCTCTTTTGTGATCTAAGCCTTTTTGTGTTAAGCATTAAACGTTAAGTTCCTCAAGGATCAGTATTGAACTCTTTCTTTATCTAGGCTCTGCCCGGATGATCTCATCCACTTTCTATCTTTAATGACCATCCACATATCAACCTCTCAACGTTTATCCCAGCACGGACCTGTCTTATAAGCTCTAGTGGTTTATACTTATTACCACGGACTGATCTCTCAGAGGTACCTCTACCTCCAGAAATCCTATATAAGCTCTCCAACTTCCTTCTCAGTCTTGCTGTACCTCCACCTAACTCAGTGAATTTACCCAGGTGGTCACCTCAGACATCCGAGCAACATCCTTGAAGTCATCTGTTGCTCACCTCCAATAACAACTAAACTATCTATGTCTCATTGACTATAATGTCTGGATATTTCTCAAATTCACCACTATTGCTCCATCTCCTTCATCACCATTCTAATCCAGGCTACTATCATCTTGGACTATACCATATCCTTCCATGGTCTCCTCACATCTTCTCTGACCCCCTTTTAATCTACCTTCAACATGATAGCTAAACAATCTTAAAAAAAATCTATAATCAAAATTCCAATCATATTACTCTACTCAACCAAAACGTTTCAATAATTCTTTACTGTCTAAGGAATAAAGTCCAAAATTTTTAATGAGACTTCAAGGCCTGCATGGTTTGGCTCCTGGACTCCACTCCAGCCTCACCTGGTATTATTCTCCTCCTTTCTCATCTTTCTTCCTGCTCTTTGAATGCACAGACAACTTTCCTAATGTTCAGTTCATTGAATTTTTCTCTGACATTTTCCCCCTATGATCCTTGCTCCATCACATACTCTGTCTTACATCTACAATTCTTTCAGACCTCAGTTTAAGTGTGGGTTTCCAAGATAGGATCTCTGACTCCCTAGTCTAATTAGCACCCCCTCCCCACCGCATTGTGTACTTATCTTGCTCTTAGCATTTCTCACAACTTTATCTTACTCACAGTTTACCTTTTACACCTGGTACAGTGACTACCAGGTAAGTAGATGGTCTGTAAGTTCTTGCTCAGTGGAAAGAGGAATATAAACACTTGACTGTTTACAAAACATGTTTATAAATATTTCCTCCAAGGTCAGATAAGTAGTAAGTCCACCAAATTAAGCTCCTTGCTCTATTTCCCTATAAAAGATGATGCTGCATATAGTATGACAAATATTCAAAACTGGCAACTGGAGTAGTGATAGCTGTGATTTAGACATATTGTTGTAGAAGGTAAAATTTGATATATATATATCTTCTAAGATCAGTTTTTTAAATTAAAATTAACAAAAAAATTAGAAATTTACATCTGAAATTAATAAACCTTAGAAAGCTTAGGTCATGTACCAAAGTATTAATACTTTTATCCCTAGTAAAGAGATTCCAGATAATTTTTATTGTGTCCTTTCTCCTTTTGGTTTATCTGGACTTCCTATTTTTTTTTCTGCAGATCAGCATGTATAATATTAAAAATTAAAAATTCTTAGGAATACAGCCGAAGGTCAATGGTCTTTTAAAAAATAATAATAGGCTTTAGTTTCTAGCTCATGGTAATTTTTCAATATTATTTTTTACTCTATTCCCAGCAACTTCCCATTCCACAATTTCTGGAAGTTCTCCCTTCCTTGCCTTCTATGACATGGCAATCTCCTTGTCCTCCTTCCTCTCTTTGTAGACTCTTTTATGGTCTAATCCTTCTTTGCCCACGTTGCAAATATTGGAGTTTCTCAAGGCTCAGTTCTAGGCAACTCTATTCTGGGAATACTCAAAACTCTGATGCACACACTCAAATGAATATTAAGACAATAGGAAGTCTCATTATGACAAGAAACTTATTTGTTTTATTTTTGTATTTCCTCCTTTTCTAGTCATAATTCTTATCTTTCTGCCTAGTTAGTTCTTAAAGGTACTGACTTATGTCAGTAGCTTATGTGTAGCATAAAGTTTTGTCTGCCATGGAAGAAAAATACATCCATGAAGACTTGTATAACTAGAAGCCAGATTACCAATAGCTACCACTCGGGCAGGTAGGGGCCATATTGATGCCACAGAGAATTCTTCTGCTTTTGAGTCATCCACTGGGATTAAGAGATTAAGGGAGGTAGCAGGGATAAAGAATACCACTAGAATAAGGGAAGTGAATGACTAACCATTGTTCTGCTTAGAGTGGTTGCTTCATTCTTTTTTTAAAGAATAACTTTTAAAAACACCTGTTATTATGTAACACTCACTCAGAAAAGGCAGATAGGCAAAAAAAAAAAAAAAAAAATCAAAAATTTCTATAACCAACCATTCCTAATATTTGGATACCCTCCTACACTTTGATATATACTTGAATTTATCTTTACAAAAATGATATTATACTCTTTATGATGTTTTATAATGTGCTTTTTTGATACATTTATTTCATTCTTAAAATAATTTTTCTAAGTCCAGTATTAGTAATTTGTGGTTTTATAAAGGTAAGGTTGTCTAATATTTGCAAACCAATTTAACCTCACCAGGACCCACAGTTTTTAGATTTCAAATTGGATGATATTTGTAGCTGCATGTGTTTTTAGTGTGGCCATCACAATTCTACAAATTGATGAAGTAAGCTAGTCCTTTAAGCAAAATTCCTATTGAAGAGAAACTTCTCTCATGAAAAATTAATATTTCTCTCCTGCTTTGTAGTGGTTATATTTTTAAGTTTTAGGAAATATAAATCATAATAAATAGGTTATAGCTGATTTGGTTTAATTATTTTTAACAGTTTTTCCTTTAGATATTGGCAATTAAAGTGAAATCTTTAATTATACTTATAAAAAATATATCCAAACCTGTTAGAGGTATTAAACTATAAATAACATTCAATTTTCTTACATAAGCAGATCAGCAGTTATCATTTTTAATTTGGGAATAATGTTTCTTTCACTTTAGTTGTATTCAGCCTTTTAAAAATGAACATTTTTAAAACTTAAATTTAAAAATATGTTTGATAGTCTGTTAGCTTTTCAACTGCTTTTTCTTATAATCATCACAATTAAACAAAGAACATTTATAAAGTTTTAATTCTTAACTACAAGACAAGTTTATATAGCAACATGAGTAATTTATAAACAAATTAATTTTTCATTGATAAACTGAATGAAAATATTTACACTGAAAATATACAATCATTTAATATTGATGACTTCATTTTTAATATATTTTTATATATTCCAAAAATTACACCAGAAATCAAGATATTAAAAAGTGATAGTATGGTATCAACTTGTGTGTTTATGAAGTTCTTTAAAAGTACTTCACCAATTATTAAAAGTTCTGAAAGGTGCAATAGCAATAGTTTCTGCAATTTTCTTTTTGTCCTTGGTGAACTATATATATTCTTGAATAATGTAAGTTTTACAAACATAAATGCTAAATTTCATTTCTGGAATGCCTTAAAATTTCCTCTTAACACATTATTTTCTGAACATGCAAATATTATAGACTAGATTCTTTCATCTGATTTAGAAACTTTAAATTACATTCTATAAGTAGTTATATATATTTAAGTAAATCCAATTACTCTTTTTGTTGAAATATCAGTTACCAAGACATTAGTAAATAAAATAAATTTAATAAAATTTATAAAATAAATTATAAAATAAATTTAGTACTTAATAAAATAAATTTAGTATTTGGCAATAAAATAAAATAAATTTAGTGTTAAATTTAGTATAATAAATTTAGTGTTTATTAATAAAATAAAATTAATAAAATAAATTATTTTATTAAAATAATAATAAAATACATTTAGTATTTGGCAATTAAAACAAGACAAAATTTGGGAAAAAATAAATGAGGAAACAACTATGACTTCCTTTCTTTTGCAGTTCTACATGTACTTACAAATGACAGTTCAGACAGTTCATTTAAACATTACTTAAAACCTTAATTGTTCACAGGCCACTTTTAAAAGAAACCCTTAACTAATGGAAGGTCTAGCATTACTTTATATACCTGACAACATGAGTTGCATTAGAGCTTACCATTGTGTCAGAAGGCTGTGATCCCTTGACAGAAATTCTTTACCAGCCACTTGACACAGCTTCTGACCCAGCGCTGTGCTGCTGGCCATAGTTAGTGCAGTCTGATTTGCATATCATGCAGCCAAGATTAATAATTCAAAAGTCCAGGAGAAATTTCTTCAGTCATGCCTCCAAGTCAGATGTTCATGTAAGCGAACTTCCTGAGAAGTTCAGACACAAAACAAATGACTCATTTCATGGAAAACACATTTCACATATAGGTTTTTAAAAGACTGCTGTCAAAATTATTCCATTCACTAGCAAAACAACAGAGAAGCACTCATTATTTCCATGTTTATTTGCATATTTAAATAATAAGAAAAGGTAAAGCACTGTTTATGTTGGGTTTACAATTGCTTCTGTTTTTTCTTCATTTTTCAAATTCACAAATTTTGGTGAATTCTGTATTGGGCATATAATAACTAAACAGCTGTTTTCAACAAATTTTAGGGAACTATAAAACTGAAATTTTGGAGGCTAAGCTGGATATATGCTGTCAGTGTACTATCAAAAGGGATACTAGAGCTTCAGGTATTTCCCATTTTATTTTCAGTGATTAAAAACAAGAGACACATAAAAAATACATCAGGTAGCTAGGGATTAGGGAGAGAGGTGACAGTTAAGTAAGATAACCTCAATAGAAGGAAATTCATGGGTCCCAATCAATGCTCTGCATAACACCTGGAAACACATAACCACCATTTCAAACAGGAAACACACCTGGCTTTTTCTGAGGATTATATTAGATTTATACTCAAGTAAACACTCAGTCTGCTTGATTTGAAGCATAAGGATGATGCTGAAAAAGTTCCTAATTGTGCAGGCAGTAGTAATTTAATTTGAATGCCATAAAAGTTGAATGTTCAATTGGCAGTGACAGACAGAAGCCCCAAAAGAAACTATTGCAGCCAGTCCTCCTAGCCAAGTATTCCCCTTCTCTGATATACAAGAACTCAAAACTCAGAAACCTAAAAAATATATTTTATAAGTATACACACATATGTATTTATTTACCTATATTATATACTTAAAAGTATATACATACATGAAATACAAATATACTCATATATGCATATTTATATGAAATAATGTCTCTATAATTTGCTGAATTCTTGTGATGTGCCAGGTATTGCACTAAGCACCTTTATGTATTGAATACTTATAAAGATCCTCTGAGCTTGTTTATTATTTCTAAAATTTTCTCACTTTACAGATTAAAAAACACTGAGGCTCAGAGAGGTTAATTAACTTTCTCAAGATCACAGAGGAGAGGGACCTGAGCTAAACCTATGTATTTTGATTCAAACCTGCTCTAATTCTTTTTTTTTTTTTTTTTCTGTGGTACGCGGGCCTCTCACTGCTGTGGGCTCTCCTGTTGCGGAGCACAGGCTCCGGACATGCAGGCTCAGCAGCCACGGCTCACGGGCCCAGCCGCTCCGTGGCATGTGGGATCTTCCTGGACCGGGGCACGAACCCGTGTCCCCTGCATCGGCAGGCGGACTCTCAACAACTGCGCCACCAGGGAAGCCCTAAACCTGCTCTAATTCTTGATTGCCTCCAATATAGAATGACAATACTTTTGATGCACACCACAGATTGAATCAAAGATCAAAAATTAAAGACAACTGGGACTTCCCTGGTGGCGCAGTGGTTAAGAATCCACCTGCCAATGCAGGGGACACAGGTTCGGGCCCTTGTCTGGGAAGATCCCACATGCCCGTGGAGCAATTAAGCCCGTGCACCACAACTACTGAGCCTGAGCTCTAGAGCCCTTGAGCCACAACTACTGAACCCACGTGCCACAACTACTGAAGCTTGTGCACCTAGAGCCCATGCTCTGCAACAAAAGAAGCCACCACAATGAGAAGCTTGTGCACCACAACAAAGGGTAACCCCTGCTCGCCACAACTAGAAAAAGCCCGCACTCAGCAACAAAGTCCCAATGCAGCCAAAAATAAATAAATAAATTTATTTTTAAAAAATTAATGACAACTATTTTTCAGAAATGCAACTCTTTTCTACCTTTAGAAGGAAGACTAAAAACTATTTCTTGTCTACAATTTTAAAAGTGCAAAAAGCAAAGCATTTTAATGGCCAGGGCCAGGCTTACTAATTTTAAACAAATTAACATGGACCCCCATCCAAATGACCAAGATAAATGGATATATTTTACAGGTTTCTGCCACCATTCTGATGGGAGGCAAGGGTGATTCCCTCTTTGTGGGATAGTGGGAGTTCCCTAGAACTTCCTCTTTCTTCTCCCCACATCCTGATCACTATCTCACTCTGGACTGCTAAGATGAAATCTGGTCTCTGCTTCTCCTTTCTCACAACAGATCTGGTAGCCTTGCTTCCCTCCCAAGTCTTACTTCACCAATGGCCCATTGCCTCAGGGTGCTCTCACTGGAAAAACTAGAGTAATTCTGAGACAGACTCAATAAGAGGTCTCCAGTGCTTCTGTTCCATTACGAGGCTTTATTGGAGCCTAAAATAGGATAGATGTGCTGGGCCAAGGCCAGGTACAGGGTGATGGGCCCTGCTTGGGCCCATGTCATGGGCGTACTACCTTTTAGTCACACAGGGTCTCATGCTCCACAGGACCACATACTTGATTTAATGCTCTACTGTCACATTCTAATTGGAATTCTTAATAACTTTTTAAGATAGGGTCCTCTAATTTTATTTTGCACTGGACTCTGCAAATTATGTAGCAGTCTTGCCTGTGAGAGTACAAACATCCTAGGAAATATTTCTATTCAGCACTCAAAATTTCAGTGGGGACAGTGTTTTGGGTTTTTCTTTTTTTTTTTTGGTTTTGGTCTTGTTTTGTTTTGTTTTAGAAACAATGTGACATGTTGAAATTTACTGGTTGAGGAGAAATGAAACTTTGAAAGCAGTAAGTTTGCAGTATAATTTACTAAGAGGTAATACAGTGTACTGGTTAAGAGCACAGGCCCTGGAAACAAACTTCCTCCTTTCAGACCTTGGCTTCACCACTAACTAGCTCTCAGTTTTCTTATCGGTAAATCAGGGACTATAAGAGTGCCAGTCTCATGGAGTTGTTATGTATATAGTAGAAGCACGTAGTTTATACATATATAGTATGGGGTATATACTAAGTGCTAAATAAATGTTGGCTATTAGAGATGTTTGTAATAAATGAGAAGACTTCCTCAGAATGATCATGTCAAATCAATGCCATCAATGTTAGAATATTTGCTGCCCAGGAATATCCATTCCAAATGACCTTATAAAAGGAAGCTTGGTGAAAAAAGATTAGTGAATTCTCATGTGGTTTTGCCTTTTACTCACTGTGTGCTCTGTGAAAAGATAACAAAACTTAGTTTCCTTGTTTGGAAAAGGGGGATAATAATTCCTACCCCATAAACCTCATAATATTCATAATATCAAATGAGATAATATATGAAAATGCAATGAGCTATGAATGCAAGAGCAGTATATATAAACCAGGGGCACCAATCAGGAAATTCAATAGGAAAAAGAAAACAGTGGGAAAGACAATCAAAATATTAATTTAATCCAATGTTAATAACTTTCACTAACGTTTTTTGAGCACTCACTTTGTAACAACACTGTGCTTATTAATTCCTTTAATATACAAAAGAATTTAATGCAGCGGATATTGGATCAACATGGCAGAGTAGAAGGACGTGCGCTCACTCCCTCTTGAGAGAGGACCAGAATCACAACTAACTGCTGAATAATCATCGACAGGAAGACACTGGAACTAACCAAAAAGAGACTCCACATCCAAAGACAAAGGAGAAGCCACAATGAGACGGTAGGAGGGGTGCAATCACAATAAAATCAATTCCCATAACAGCTGGGTGGGTGACTCAGAAATTGAAGAACAATTAAACCACAGAAGTCCACCCACTGGAGTGAAGGTTCTGAGCCCCACGTCAGGCTTCCCAAGCTGGAGAGTCCAGCAATGGGAGGAGGAATTCCTAGAGAATCAGACTTTGAAGTCTAGCAGGATTTGATTGCAGGACTTCAACAGGACTGGGGGAAACAGAGAATCCACTCTTGGAGGGCACACACAAAGTAGTGTGCACATCGGGACCCAGGGGAAGGAGCAGTGACCCCATAGGAGACTGAGCCACAAGAACCTGCTACTGTTGGAGGGTCTCTTGCAGAGGCAGGGGGTGGCTGTGGCTCACAATGGGGACAAGGACACTGGTAGCAGAAGTTTTAGGAAGTACTCCTTGGCGTGAGCCCTCCCAGAGTGTGCCATTAGCCCCACCAAAGAGCCAGGTAGGCTCCAGTGCTGGGTTGTCTCAGGCCAAACAACCAACAGGGAAGGAACCCAGCCCCACGCAGCAGCAGACAAGCGGATTAGACTTTTACTGAGCTCTGCCCACCAAAGCAAAACTCAGCTCTACCCACCAGCAGTCCCTCCCATCAGGAAGCTTACACAAGCCTCTTAGATAGACTCATCCCCCAGAGGGCAGAGAATAGAAGCAAGAAGAACTACGGTCCAGCAGCCTGTGGAAAGAAAACCACATTCACAGAAAGATAGACAAAATGAAAAGGCAGAAGACTTTGTACCAGATGAAGGAACAAGATAAAACCCCAGAAAAACAACTAAATGAAGTGGAGATAGGCAAACTTCCAGAAAAAGAATTCAGAATAATGATAGTGAAGATAATCCAGGACCTCAGAAAAAGAATGGAGGCAAAGATCCACAAGATGCAAGAAACGTTTAACAAAGACCTAGAAGAATTAAAGAACAAACACCTAGAAGAATTAAACAACAAACAAACAGAGATGAACAATACAATAACTGAAATGAAAAATACACTAGAAGGAATCAGTAGCAGAATAACTGAGGCAGAAGAAGGGATAAGTGACCTGGAAGACAGAATGGTGGAATTCAATGCCATGGAACAGAATAAAGAAAAAGAATGAAAAGAAATGAAGATAGCTTAAGAGACCTCTGGGACAACATTAAATGTAACAACGTTCTCATTATAGGGGTTCCAGAAGGAGAAGAGAGAGAGAAAGGACCCGAGAAAATATTTGAAGAGATAATAGTCGAAAACTTCCTTAACATGGGAAAGGAAATAGCCACCCAAGTCCAGGAAGAGCAGAGAGTGCCAGGCAGGATAAACTCAAGGAGAAACATGCCAAGACACACAGTAATCAAACTGACAAAAATTAAAGACAAAGCAAAATTATTGAAAGCAACAAGGGAAAAACGACAAATAACATACAAGGGAACTCCCATAAAGTTAACAGCTGATTTCTCAGAAGAAACACTACATGCCAGAAGGAAGTGGCACGATATATTTAAAGTGATGAAAGGGAAGAACCTACAACCAAGATTACATCACCCTGCAAGGATCTCATTCAGATTCAATGGAGAAATCAAAAACTTTACAGAGAAGCAAAAGCTAAGAGAATTCAGCATCACCAAACCAGCTCTACAACAAATGCTAAAGGAACTTCTCTAAGTGGGAAACGCAAGAGAAGAAAAGGACCTAGAAAAACAAACCCATAACAATTAAGAAAATGGTAATAGGAACATACATATCAATAATGACCTTCAACGTGAATGGATTAAATGCTCCAACCAAAAGGCACAGGCTTGTTGAATGGATACAAAAACAAGACCCATATATATGCTGTCTACAAGAGACCCACTTCAGACCTAGGGACACATACAGACTGAAAGTGAGGGGATGGAAAAAGATATTCCATGCAAATGGAAATCAAAAGAAAGCTGGAGTAGCAATACTTATATCACATAAAATAGACCTTAAAATAAAGAATGTTATAAGAGACAAGGAAGGACACTACATAATGATCAAGGGATCAGTCCAAGAAGAAGATATAACAATTATAAATATATATGCACCCAACATAGGAGCACCTCAATACATAAGGCAAATGCTCACAGCTATAAAAGAGGAAATCAACAATAACACAATAATAGTGGGGGACTTTAACTCTCACTTAAAGCCAATGGACAGATCATCCAGACAGAGAATTAATAAGGAAACACAAGCTTTAAATGACACAATAGACCAGATAGACTTAATTGATATTTATAGGACATTCCATCCAAAAACAGCAGATTAAACTTTTGTCTCAAGTGTGCACAGAACATTCTCCAGGACAGATTACATCTTGGGTCACAAATCAAGCCTTGGTAAATTTAAGAAAATTGAAATCATATCAAGCATCTTTTCCAAGCACAATGCTATCAGATTAGAAATCAATTACAGGGAAAATAATGTAAAAAACACAAACTTATGGAGGTTAAACAATACGTTACTAAATAACCAGGAGATCACTGAAGAAATCAAAGAATACCTAGAGACAAATGGCAATGAAAACAAGACGAGCCAAAACCTATGGGATTCAGCAAAAGCAGTTCTAAGAGGGAAGTTTATAGCAATACAATCCTACCTCAAGAAACAAGAAATATCTCAAATAAGCAACCTAAACTTACACCTAAAGCAATTAGAGAAAGAAGAAAACAGCCAAAAAAAAAAAAAAAACCCAAAGTGCACAAAAGGAAAGAAATCCTAAAGATCAGACCAGAAATAAATGAAAAAGAAATGAAGGAAACAATAGCAACAATTAATAAAACTAAAAGCTGGTTCTTTGAGAAGATAAACAAAATTGATAAACCTTTAGTCAGACTCATCAAGAAAAAGAGGGAGAGGACTCAAATCAATAAAATTAGAAATGAAAAAGGAGAAGTTACAATGGACACTGCAGAAATACAAAGCATCATATCAGACTACTACAAGCAACTCTATGCCAATAAAATGGACAACCTGGAAGAAATGCACAAATTCTTAGAAAGGCATAACCTTCCAAGACTGAACCAGGAAGAAATAGAAAATATGAACAGACCAGTCACAAGCACTGAAATTGAAACTGTGATTACAAATCTTCTGACAACCAAAAGTCCAGGACCAGATGGCTTCACAGGTGAATTCTACCAAACATTTAGAGAAGAGCTAACACCCATCCTTCTCAAACTCTTCCAAAAAATTGCAGAGGAAGGAACACTCCCAAACTCATCCTATGAGGCCACCATCACCCTGATAGCAAACCAGACAAAGATACTACAAAAAAAGAAAATTACAGACCAATATCACCGATGAACATAGATACAAAAATCCTCAACAGAATACTAGCAAACTGAATCCAACAACACATTAAAAGGATCATACACCATGATCAAGTGGGATTTATCCCAGGGATGCAAGGATTCTTCAGTATATGCAAATCAGTCAATGTGATACACCATATTAACAAATTGAAGTATATAAACAGTATGATCATCTCAATAGATGCAGAAAAAGCTTTTGACAAAATTCAACTCCCATTTATGAGAAAAACTCTCCAGAATGTGGGCATAGAGGGAACCTACCTCAACATAATAAAGGTCATATACAGAAAACCAACAGCAAAGATCACTCTCAATGGTGAAAAACTGAAAGCATTTCCTCTAAGATCAGGAACAAGACAAGGATGTACACTCTCACCACTATTATTCAACAAAGTTTTGGAAGTCTGAGCCATGGCAATCAGAGAAGAAAAAGGAATAAAGGGAATACAAATTGGAAAAGAAGAAGTAAAGCTGTCACTGTTCACAGATGACATGATACTATACATAGAGAGTCCTAAAGATGCCACCAGAAAACTACTAGAGCTAATCAATGGATTTGGTAAAGTTGCAGGATACAGAATTAATGCACAGAAATCTCTTGCATTCCCATACACTAACAATGAAAGATCAGAAAGAGAATTTAAGGAAACAATCCCATGCACCATTGCAACAAAAAGAATAAAATACCTTGGAATAAACCTACCTAAGGAGGTAAAAGACCTTTATGCACAAAACTGTAAGACACTGATGAAAGAAATCAGAGGTGACACAAACAGATGAAGAGATATACAATGTTCTTGGATTGGAAGAATCAATATTTTGAAAATGACTATACTACCCAAAACAATCTACAGATTCCATGCAATCCCTATCAAATCACCAGTGACATTTTTTACAGAACTAGAAAAATAAATCTTAAAATTTGTTTGGAGGCACAAAAGACCCCAAATAGCCAAAGCAGTCTTGAGGGAAAAAAACAGAGATGGAGGAATCAGACTCCCTGACTTCATACTATACTACAAAGCTACAGTAATCAAGAGAATATGGTGGGCTTCCCTGGTGGCGCAGTGGTTGAGAATCTGCCTGCTAATGCAGGGGACACGGGTTTGAGCCCTGGTCTGGGAGGATCCCACATGCCACGGAGCGGCTGGGCCTAGTAAGCCATGGCCGCTGAGCCTGTGCATCCGGAGCCTGTGCTCCACAACAAGAGAGGCCACAACAGTGAGAGGCCCGTGCGCTGTGATGAAGAGTGGCCCCCACTTGCCATAACTAGAGAAAGCCCTCGCACAGAAATGAAGACCCAACACAGCCAAAAATAAATAAATAAATAAATAAATAAATAAATAAATAAAAAGACAATATGGTACTGGCACAAAAACAGAAATATAGATCAATGGAACAGGATAGAAAGCCCAGAGATAAACCCACGCACATATGGTCACCTTATTTTTGATAAAGGAGGCAAGAATATACAATGGCGAAAAGACAGCCTCTTCAATAAGTGGTGCTGGGAAAACTGGACAGCTACATGTAAAAGAATGAAATTACAACACTCCATAACACCATACACAAAAATAAACTCAAAATGGATTAGAGACCTAAATGTAAGACCGGACACTATAAAACTCTTAGAGGAAAACATGGGAAGGACACTCTTTGATATAAATCACAGCAAGATCTTTTTTGATCCACCTCCTAGAGTAATGGAAATAAAAACAAAAATAAACAAATGGGACCTAATGAAACTTAAAAGCTTTTGCAAAGCAAAGGAAACTACAAACAAGACAAAAAGACAACCCTCAGAATGGCAGAAAATATTTGCAAATCAATCAACGGACAAAGGATTAATCTCCAAAATATATAAACAGGTCATGCAGCTCAATATACAAAAAAAATACAGCCCAATCAGAAAATGGGCAGAAGATGTAAATAGACATTTCTCCACAGAAGGCATACAGATGCCCAAGATGCACATGTAAAGCTGCTCAACATCACTAATTATTAGAGAAGTGCATATCAAAACTACAATGAGGTATTACCTCACACCAGTTAGAATGGGCATCATCAGAAAACCTACAAACAAATGCTGGAGAGGGTGCGGAGAAAAGGGAATCCTCTTGCACTGTTGGTGGGAATGTAAACGGACATGGCCACTAGGGAGAACAGTGTGAAGGTTCCTTAAAAAACCAAAAATAGAATTACCATATGACCCAGCAACACCACTACTGGGTATATACCCAGAGAAAACCATAATTCAAAAAGACACATGCACCCCAATGTTCATTGCAGCACTATTTACAATAGCCAGGTCATGGAAGCAACCTAAATGCCCATCGACAGAGGAATGGATAAAGAAGATGTGGTACATATATACAATGGAATATTATTCAGCCATAAAAGGGAATGAAATTGGGTCATTTGTAGAGACGTGGATGGATCTAGAGACTGTCATACAGGGTCAAGTATGTCAGAAAGAGAAAAACAGATATCATATATTAACACATATATATGGAACCCAGAAAAATGGTACAGATGAACTGGTTTGCAAGGCAGAAATAGAGACAGCGATGTAGAGAACTAACGTATGGACATCAAGGGGGTAAAGTGACAGGGGTGGTAGTGGTGTGATGAATTGGGAGATTGGGGTTGACATATATACACTAATATGTATAAAATAGATAACTAATAAAAACCTGCTGTATAAAAAATAAAATAACTCAAAAATTCAAAAAAAATAAAGAATTTAATGCACTGCATAAGATTATATCCCTAATTTTCTGATGAAGAGACTGAGGCCAAATAAAGATTAAATAATTGTCCACAATCACACAGCTAGTAAATGACTGGACTATAATTTGAAGGCTTGTCTGTTTGATTCCTGAACCCAAGCCTTTGACTCTTATTCTGTCCCTCTCATGGCAAAGGAGAAAATATCAGGTCAAAACATAAAGTGACTGACATTGGGTAATTTTTACTTTATATATGGCAATTTCATGTGTTTTAACCTAATAAAAATAAGTTTAAAACTAACAATAAATTTAATTACTAATTTTCAGATTTATTGGTTATCAAATTTAAGCTTTTAAATCTGACAACTAAAGAGAATAGAACATTTTGCATAAGAAATCAGACAACTAGACACATTTAAAATAAATAAGGTGTTGGGCTTCCCTGGTGGCGCAGTGGTTAAGAATCCGCCTGCCAGTGCAGGAGACATGGGTTCAAGCCCTGGTCTGGGAAGATCCCACATGCCGTGGAGTAACTAAGCCCATGCGCCACAACTACTGCAGCTGCGCTCTGGAACCCGCGTGCAAAAACTGCTGAGCCCGCGTACCTAGAGCCAGTGCTCCTCAACAAGAGAAGCCACTGCAATGAGAAGCCCGTGCACCGCAACGAAGAGTAGCCCCCACTCGCTGCCCACGGGCAGCAAATAAGACCCTGTGCAGCCAAAAATAAATAAATAAATTTATTAATAAAAATTTAAAAAAATAAGTAAGGTGTTTATGGGACGGTTCTACTAGCAATAGCCCTAGTCATGTTTATAAGACATTTCTTTTAACAGTGTGAACAAATCTGAGTGGAAAACAAGCTTGTCTAAAGGTCACACTGATCATCAAGAAATCACAGGCAGGGAAAGAGGAGGACAATTAATTCAATTCAAGGAAATTCTACCAAACCTTTATAGGTAATAATAATAACATTATGACCCCAAAGAGGGGTCATTATTTTGGTGTTGCTGTGCTAGGTGGATTTACCAAAGGCTATTTCTCTATTCATACAATGGGGGTTTTTTTGTTGTTGTTGCTCTGTTTTGTTTTAATTTTTATTGGAGTATAGTTGATTTACAATGTTGTGTCAGTTTCAGGTGTACAACAGTCAAAGAATGGGTTTGGATAGGAAAAGAGAAATTAAGAGAACAGAAAAACAGAAAACATAATAGAGGGTATATGTAGATTGTCTCTAAACTCTTCCAGATTCTAAAATTCAAACAAACTTTCTATTGACCAAATTTACTTTACGATGGAAAGTAGTCCATCCAGGATGGGCATTCCAGCTGAGGCAAAGCAATTTGTTTCTACTTAATATAAAAATCCTTGTCGTGTAAGTGTCACATGAATAATGTGATTTTGTCCAACATTGCTGCTTCTTTGTTTCTTATCCCACTGAATAAAATGTGTTGTGTTTACTTTTTCTGAGCATAACACAAAATAATTGTTTTCTGCTGAATTAAATATGTTACTTGTTAAAATATCTGGCTATAGCTGAAAAGATTCTAAGTGTTTTGAACTAGTAATAGTCTAGAAACACAAGAAACTCACTTTTTATTTTTCAGCTTATACTCAAATTCCAACAGTTAAGAATTTTTTTTGATATATGGTAAGCATTAATCACCAGTGTCTCCCTACAGAAATAATGTTGTCTTGTTTTCCTGATATGAAATTCAAACATTTATGTAAAATTCTGGAGACAATTTTCATTCTTAACTATCACTGACCAAGGCACAGACTTTCTGATTAAAAAAGGAGAGCTTGCCTGAAATATTGAAATAATTTATTCAGCTAATTGGCTATACAACTACTCAGTCTTTTCCAGTCACATTTATTGTATTTTGTACAAATTTGCTTGATTCTTGGAATATTTTGCATTATTTATGAAAACAAAACAAAACAAAAAACAGCTAGTTCATTGTTTTGATGTACCTATAAGCACTTTGAATTGGATGCTAATTAACCACTCCCCATCTTGCACCTCTTGCTTGTTCTAATATATTATTTACCCTTGGAATATAGAACAAGAAATCAGTATGATTGAATCTCACTGAGCATTTTGTAATTGAATTGAGAGATTTTTAAAATTCCCTGGAGAATGAGAAGTATGTTCATTAAGAGAGCTAAGTGCTCTGTGATTGTGTTATGAATTAAATTTTAAAAATTACTTGTCTCCACTAATAAAACACTTAGTGATATGATTCTCTTGTATTAGCTTCTTTGTCTCTATGACATATTCACTGATGCAATTATTAATTTTAAAGTGTGTTTTATGCTGGCTTATTACACTGCAAAACTAATAAAATTTGACTTCACTATTAGGTCAATATTTGTAACATACTAAATGAAAAAATTTCAGATTATAGCAATTTTGACAATTACAATTAAACAATGTAAAAGGTTAAGAAACCTTTTACATTACAAATATTGCCTTTTAAAATATCCTTCTACCCTCTATGTATCATTTATGTGTCTATAAGTAGCTTTTTTTTTTCATGTTAACCTAAATTTTTTTTTTTTTGGCCTCTGCGTGTGGCTTGCAGGGTCTTAGTTCCCTGACCAAGGATCAAACCTGGCCCTGGCAGTGAAAGTGCCGAGTCCTAACCACTGGACTGCCAGGGAAATTCCCAACCTAACTTTAAAGCCCAACATCACTTGTATTATTTAAAAGAATTGTTGCTGGTCAAAACTCCTAGCGTGGGTTGTCAGATCTGGAGAAATGCTTAGAAATCATTGCATAGAGCTCCCTCAGCCTAAGCACAAGGACAAAAGGCTCAGAGTGGTTAAGAGGGATGCACATGGATTGGAAGGCTGATTTCAGGAACAATAAGAGATGTTCTGTGCACAGTGGAGATGCCAGGCTCCATGCTGGGGAGGAGAGAGTACTAGGGAAACTTCCCTGAGAGCCATATATGCACATTGTTTCCTGCTGGAAGAGGATAAAACCACTATTTGATCCATCCCTGGACTGGCGCCTAACATTATTTATTTTAATTAACAGAAAAGAAGGCAAGAAAAATAACAACAATCTTGAGAAAGAGGGTCCAGCCATTTGACCCTCCATGATGTCTCCACGGTCAGGGGAGGGATATGACAAATGTGAGCTGGCCAGAAACTTCTCACTGCCAAAGGACTGCAAAACACAAAAGCTTATGCCAAAAGACCATTCACTCTAAACAAAATTCTGCATGTCTGTACACTGTGACCATAATGAAGTGCACCAGCTGCATCAAATTGTTTTGCCACTGATAGGACCTTAATCCCCAAAGTCCAAGCAAATGTTTTGAATAAAAATGGCCCATTTCCTGTATTCTGTCATTCTTTCTCCTTCACTCAACATCTTTTAAAGGCCTCCACATATAGCTATCAGGAACTGGAAATGGTGAAATGGTAATTTGTAGCAGAGATTAGAATATGAAAATGAAATAAATATTTCCAATAACACTAGGTTCTTGAATGTTAAATACCAAGCATCATGACAGGAGGAAAATTAGCAGAGATTAGAAAAGCTCTTCACAAAACAGTACCTGATATTTCTCTTCTCTCCTAATTTTGTTTCTGTCCTCATAACTTATACGCTAATATTTCATTACTTCACTAATTAATTCAACAAACATGTATTGATCACCTACTATGTTCAGGGCCATATGGGAAATAAGGGATAAATAAGTATAAGGAAATTGTGACATTTTTACACACAAATCCGGTTAAAATTTTAAACAAAGTCTCATCCCATATGAAGCTTTCCTTTTTTGTCTTCAGCTAGTCTACAATGATACTTGTTATTGTTTGAATTCTTAAACAATAGAATTTCTATAATACTCTGTTAAATCTCTAGATTTTCCATAATCTCCTCTTTTGTTGGTGTGCAAAGTTAAATATTTAATATGTGACCTTGAAAAATTTACATCATTATCTGAGCCTTGATTTTCTCAAAAAAATGAAGCAAATTGGTGGACTGAGTTATGAATGGCAAATAATAAGGGCTACCTGTCCGCATGCTTGAGTCCACGGTAGACATCAGTCACTCTGTTGTTTCTGCTGTGCCCAAACTTAACCTCAGAATATTTTTTAATGGAGTGCTCCAGGACATCCCTACCAATTAAAGATATCACTCTTGCTGTGTCTTGTCTTGAATATAGCAGCTCTTATTTAAATATAATTAGCTGATTCTATCATATGATAATGTCCTCTTAAAATGTGGTACCAACTGAGAATTTAAAAAATATTTTTCTGCCATTTCATATTTCCGTATTGTCCTGGGCTCCTAGAAAATTCCTGGTTGTGAGTTTGACTATAGTTTATATATTAGCTGGACGTTTTACTCTAGTTTTAATGGTTTTATTATATCTGGAAATTATTATAAACTGCTTCAAATACTGTCTGCAAAATGTGAGCTTCTAAATAGTAAGTGAATTAATGTTTCAGTGATTTGTATGGTCTTTATAATCTTATTCAAGACTCATAGGGTATCAGTTTCAACTTAAATTAATTCAGAGTATTAGCATGCTGACTGATTTAGAATCCAACATGTAGTGCTTGAAATTTTCACAATTTGTTTTTCTAACATGTAGATTTGTGTCAGTAAAACAATAATTTCTTTCATAGAATGAAATGACATTAAATTTCTTTCATTGTCCATGTATCACAGGATTTTTAGAACCAAATATGTATGCATGCTGTAAATGTACACCAGTTAAATTTTAAAAAATAATTTATTGGGGGATTCCCTGGTGGCGCAGTTGTTGAGAGTCCGCCTGCCAATGCAGGGGACACGGGTTCGTGCCCCGGTCTGGGAGGATCCCACATGCCGCGGAGCGGCTGGGCCCGTGAGCCATGGCCGCTGAGCCTGTGCATCCAGAGCCTGTGCTCCGCAACGGGAGAGGCCACAACAGTGAGAGGCCCACATACCGCAAAAAAATAAAATAAAAATAAAAATAAATAATTGCTGCATAATCCTCAGAGGGAAAATTTTGTACATCTAGATTTGCACCTGTCTTAGTTTAGTTTAACGTTACACATTGCTGTTAGACGCAATCATAATAGCAAATAAAATATTCTCTTGATGGTGTTTATTGTATTGACTATCATTTATATGGTTGTGTTCTTAAATTTCTGCCAGTTAAATTTGTGTTGTGTTCTTAAATTTCTGCCAATATATCTCATTTCAGATTGTGCAAGTATCATAAAGAGAAAGAAATGAAATATAAAAGGAGTTGTCTTAACTTTGGCAATAAATGCTTTATAACTTCCATGTAGGATTGACCAAAATAAACTAGAAGAAGGATGTTACACTGCTGTTCTTACAAAACTGACCATCTAAGAGAGAAAGAAATGTCCCATAAAAATCCTTTTTGTCCCTGTATATCTAGGAACCTAACCTGGTACAATCTCAGGGAGTCAGAATGATGGGGACCTTATCAGCACCAAGAGATATGAGTGTTGAGGAATTGGTACTCTTTGTCTTGAAAGGAGAAATTAAGTCCATGCTTAATTCCAAAAATGTTCCTAGACTAGAGCAATTCCACCTTCCTACGTCCTCTGTTGCAGACATTCTTTGATAAGTAAAGGGGATAAATGCTTGGAATTTTCTAATCCCAATGAATGACTCTTCCTACCCCCAAGATGGCTCAGGCTGGTCCTGTGGTGACAGATGTTAAGAACATGAATCACATTCCCACTCCACCTCTCAATGGCCTTTTCCCTTACAAAAATGACATTAGGTCATATTTAGTTGTATAACTGAAGAACTTGCATACAAATAATAAGTCAACAAGATATTTCAAAATAGCTAACTAATATTTCTCTAAAACAGTATCTACTCACAGAGGTTGTTGCATAGTTCCCATGTACCAGAGGTCAAGTCTTGAGAAAGGAGCCCCATGGGCATAGAGCTTTCCAAATTCTGGATTAGAGGTAATTATACGAAACAGAATGGACTTAATTACAATGTTTCTTTTTGGACCTGTATTTTCCTCTGAGATTTAAAAATCCCTGAGATGCGATATTTACCGGCTAAAACTTGCAGCTCCTGAAAATGCATGATAAAGACCCATTGAGGACTATAATTTTGAATGGGCAACATTTTATTGTTACTGGCAGAGCATCTGTTTTCTTAATACTAGCATTCACATAGTAATATTACTCGTCAATAGTTGAAATTTTGCATGACTGTTTCAAATATCTTTTAGTTACTTGCTTTTTTATGTTCTCTATATTTTTTTCTTCCACAAAGTTTACTTTCTTGTGTTTCATAGTTGCTATGTCCTCATGACCTATGAGAGCCGGTTCCCTGACCCCTTATATCTTTAAATTCCCATAAGTCACAACTCAATGATATTCTCTTTCCATGACCATGAACTCTGGGGCTCCCATTACCTTCTTGAATCTGAATTCCATGTAATGGAATGGAATAGCACGCAATGGAATAGCTTGTTTGAATCTGTGAACCAATGATGTATATTGTAGGATACTTGTATTTTGATTGGCAAGTATGATTTTAAAAACAAATTAACTTTTCTATAATAAATTACAGCATATTATCCACAACCTTCCATAAATAGAAAGGTGCCACTTTCCATATATATATTTGGTAATAAATAAATTAATGATGTTTAAATTATCCCTGTTATGGCTAAGTACTCTGCCATTTGTCCTGAGGTAGAGATAGATAATAAAATAAAGCCCCTGCCTTAAAAACTTACTTAATAATGAATTTGAAACTATCAGTTACCACCCAGGAACCACAGAGGTATGGGATCAAACCTGTGCCCCGCCGCAGTGGAAGCACAGAGTCCTAACCCAGAACTCTTAATAGGAAGCTTCACATCTTCCACCTTTCCTCAGAGACTAATTGACATGTGGAATACTAAATATGGAATGTTGAAAAATGTAAAATTATTTTGTGACTCTTGGTTTCTTAGTATACTACATTTTATATCCCTTGATATATTATATATATATATATCTTTATTAAATTTTATATGACATTATGTTAGAAGGGCTTGCAGCAGAGAAGCAAAAATGGCTGCTTATTGATGCATTTTCTTGGTTTTTGGGAGGAGGATTAGATTAAATGACATATAATTTCATAATCCATGAAATAATCATGGCCTTTCATGTCAGGCCAACTCTGAAATGAAGAGCATATATATTTGAGTTCATAGTGCATGATTGTGATATGAACTTTTCTGCAATGTCATCACGCTAAGCTTGCTAATATAAGATGTCTGTGATTTTTTACTGACCATGTCCGTAGTTTAATGACCGTTTTAGAGTCCTTTGGGGATTACAGAAAACAGAAAACACTAACTAGGTATATGGTTTCACCCACAGTATCCTAGTCAGTGCATATGTGGTTGCAAAGGAGGCTTATTTTAAGTATGTACTCACAAATAAGGATACAAACATAAGTACAGTTAGGCCTCATTAAGAACCTGGAAATTTAGAAGTCAGCAATTAATAAATGGAAGCTAATCTGTCTATCTGCTCTTCTCTCTATTTACCTATATCTATCTGTCCATATGTCATCTATCTATCATCTATCTATCTATCATCACTATCATCTATTATCTCTCATTATTTACCCCATCATCTTCTCTTTCTCTATGGCTTCAAACGGTCATCTTAGCCACTAAGGCTGCATATTCCTTCAGCACAACTTCCTTAACCTAATGACCTCTTTCCCAATTTTTGAATGAGAGGTCTAACTTCCTAAGTTCACCTTCTTCAGCTGGGGTCATAAGTAAGGAATAGGCAAGGCATGGGGTCAAGTGGTACATGTTGAATGTAGTTTTCTTTAGAAAGGGATATGGATGGAGTAGGCAGTGAAAAGCACCTCTTATAAACAGGCATCTTAATCATAACATGCCTAAAACTAGAATCATCTTTCTCTTCTTCACATCCTTCCTAATCTATATCCACACCATACTCATCTTCTTTGTATCCCTATCTTCATGAATGGTTCATCTAGTTATCCAATCTAGTTATCCAATCAAAAAGGATGGAAGACACGATTGATTTTTCTTCCTTATCTCCACATATCCAATCAGCTCTTGAAGGCTGATGATTCTCTGATTTTATGACATTAATGCCATTCACTTACTGGAACTTTATATATACTATTTCATTTCAATTTCAAAAAAAAAGTACAAATTTAAAACAGTACCCAGATTTTATAGGTGAGGAAACAAACATTTAGAGCAATTAACCAACTTACTCAAAGTGACCTGCATAGCAACAGGCAGAACGGAGTTTTTAATCCTAGCACTCTGACTCTAGAAATATCGCTGCAGTAAGTAGTCCCTTGCCTAGCCTGACAGGAGACTGGAGTACTTGTAAACAAGAGAGTCAGGAAAACTTGAACTTGTTGCAGTTATTTTACTTCTAATGTTAACCTTATATTGGGCAAGTTACTGATTAATTCCTACCTTAATCAACTGCAAGGAAACAAGTTGGACGGTGATAAAATTATGACTACTTGGTGCTTATGTCTGTATCATTTCCTGCCTCCATTTCTTTTTCCGGCCAGAATTCCTTACCATCCTGGTACCCGGAATGCCTGGCTCGGTTCAATGCTTGGATCTCCACTTTGTGAATTATTGAAAGGACAACTTTAAATACAATCTAACCTTAGTTAAGCAAACTCATGAGTACTTCTGCCTAAAAATAAAATATGAAGAGAAAGGCACAGTTTATTACTCTTTCCCATCATTTAAAGGAATTTCAGATTGGGGCAGGGAATTGAATCTATTATATTATTATTTCTATAATATTATTTTTATTATTTCAGTTTGTTTTTTTTCTTTATCCAACTTGGTCCCTATTTCAGATTTGATTAAACATTGCCATCTTTGCCTAAATATTTAGAATAGAACAGTCAATTCTTTACAAATAATTGTTTATGATAATTGTGTGCCCCAAGTCTTCATGCATATGTTTGTGTAATTGAGTGTGTGGTGGCAAAGAGTATAAATTGTGTAACTAGAGTAGGGTTCCTGCTAACTTCACCTGAATAATAAGCATCTAATTGTTGCATATTTGTTCTTATGACATTGATAGCCAAAGCTATGATTTACTTGATGTTAATTCTTAGACTTATACGGAAATCTATAAACCATTTTATAATGTCCCACTTTCTGACTGATTTTACAGCAATATGTTTACAGAGACAGTTGGGATTGTATACACAAAATGTTTTCCCTTCAACATTACAGGACCTTGATTTATGATCTGTTATTTATTTTATAGAGAAAATGTACTTTGCCTTATTGACCACTATTTTGTACTGTGCTTTTAAACTTCCTTCCCTCTAGCCAATTGAAAATTCAGCTTTCCCTTATCATTTTTTAATAACTTTGTTAGAGCATATAACACATTTTGCTGTATAAAGTTACTTTATTATTCCCATTGTTGAAGTTCTAGAGACCCCTCAGAGAGAGAAGATAATTATATGCTCTCTCTATCGTCAATAAATATCACCTGAAATAAAAGGAAGCTCTATTACACTGATTGAATCATGTTTCTTTTTCTGTTTCATATTTATTAAAGTATTTTCCTTTTTTCTCTAAGTTTTAGTATTAAACTCTTGGATATATTCATTAGGAGTTCCAAGGGACATATGCTGATAAGATGAGAAAATATGGTTGATTGAGAATTAACTATTACATTTAGCAGTGTGGAGTCATTGGTGATGTTTCCAAGAGTATTTTGGTGTAGTTATGAGGTAAAACACAGATTGCAGTGATATAAGAGAGGATAAATGGAGAGGAATTGGAGCCTAGCATTAACACTTTGGAGAATTTCTCTATGTTTTAATCCCTCATCTAACCACTGACTTTCAAAACACCTTGTGTCTCAAACTCCAAGCTTACCTCATTTTCTATGGCCAGAATCAGCTTGCTTCTCATGAGATCTGCTACTGAAACCCAGCAGGACCCTGTGGGGCTCCTAGGCATGGAAAACTTTCTGTGTCCTCCATTTCTTATTTAGACTTCAGCCTCTATGACCTTCCCTGAGTTCCAAATGGCAGGTTCAAGCAGTTGTTAATCAGGGAAGGGAGGGGATGCAGAGACAAGGGAGGAGCCGTCAAGAAACAATAGGGAAGCCTTGGGGTAGGGTTCTGGTTCCACCTCAAGGTATACACATAACAGTATATCTGAGCACTTCTACAGAAGTAAAAAGCCCCACCAAAAGGAAGGTGTTAACTACTTGATAAAGCGTTCTTCATCTCAGAGACAGTCACAGTTTGATAACTTCGAGAACCACCTGAGGCCAGATTAAAGGAGTACAGGCCTTGCATACACCCTGATCCTTATCAGCAACCCCACCATTGAACCATTGCTGTAAAACTCCTCACCAAATCCCCCTGGGTTGGGACACATAGTTTGTTTTTTGTTTTTTGTTTTTGTGGTACGTGGGCCTCTCACTGTTGTGGCCTCTCCCGTTGCGAAGCACAGGCTCTGGACGCACAGGCTCAGCGGCCATGGCTCATGGGCCCAGCCGCTCCGCGGCATGTGGGATCTTCCCGGACCGGGGCACGAACCCGCGTCCCCTGCATTGGCAGGCGGACTCTCAACCACTGCGCCACCAGGGAAGCCCCGGGGACACATAGTTTTGAGGCCATTAGCTCACTGTGTCCCCCTTTGCCTGGCAAAGCAATAAAGCTATTCTTTTCTACTTTACCCAAAACCCTGTCTCTGAGATTCAATTTGGCACCAGTGTACAGAGGTCAAGTTTTTGGCATCACTACTTCAGCTTTTTCTTTTTTCTTTTCTTTTTGGCTGCACTGTGCAGCGTGCAGGATCCTAGTTTCCCAACCAGGGATCAAACCCGTGCCCTCAGCAGTGAAAGAGTAGAGTCCTAACCCCTAGACTGCCAGGGAATTCCCTACTTCAGCTTTTTCAACTCTTTTTATCTTCCAAAAATTTATAGAGCTCTGTTTTCTCCATTTCTGTGATCTTTTTCTTATGAATTTACATGATGCAATTCCCTCATCTCATTTTAGTGGTGTTTCATGAGCAGGCAGAGGAATTGTATTTGTTCAATACTCTGTTTAAGGAGAAACAACACAGATTCTTAGGGAAAGTTTGTCACCTCATCCAAATCCTGTTTGAATGAAAATCAGTTTACTAAATTTACTTTTAGGATAAATTTAGCATTTATTTTCACCCTAATTTTTATTTTTCTAGACCTAAATAAATAAAAAATTTTATATTGAAATTATATTCTCATTCACTGCATTTAGAATTTCTCCTTAATACCATATTTGGTCTATAATCTGAAGAAGGAATCATTCAATTTCAGAAAGGTAACATTAAAGATCATAAAGCCTACCTCAAAGCCAAACTTTCAGAAAAATAAAGAATAATACAAATTATGAATTGATTAATCTTATAAAATATTTAATAAAGTTCATTTAAAAACTCTTAAAGATACACACCAGAAACCAAAGGACACACACATATTATTTAATAAGCTTAAATTTCTGTGGTTATAGAACAATTCAGTATAGTAATTTAATTTATGAGAACTGATAAGGAATAGATTGAATGATACAATGGAGTTTATGATATACAGGAGCCGAATTTCCCATGCTAAAGTACTTCTCTCTGGCATATTGATTGTTTTAAGTTGTTTTTTCTACTTTCTTTTCTGAGAAACAGCAGACATGGGAAGGGCTCTGAAAAACCAAACAGGGGTTTCTCTTTTGTAAGAAAAATTTACATTTGTAAAGGAAATCTCCATTTGTAAGGGTGTCTCCCTCTCTGTATCTGGAAGAGAAAGATGACAAAATCTAGAAATTCTTATCAACGGAGAAGGCAAGGATGTCAATCTGCATCACAATCCTCCTTGTTTACTGTGCTTTTCTTGGTAACCTCCCATAACTGACTCTCTCCACCCTCAACATCCTCTTTTGTCTGTAGCTGAGGATAGTATTTAAGGTAAGGGCTTTGGACAGTTTGGCTAATGACTCAGTGTTTCTGGGTATCTCCCGTGAATACGTGTTATTAAACTTTTGTTTGATTTTCACCTGTTATCTGTCTCATGTCAATTTAATTCG
Organism: Mesoplodon bidens; assembly: GCF_964165515.1. Lineage (NCBI taxonomy): Eukaryota > Metazoa > Chordata > Mammalia > Artiodactyla > Ziphiidae > Mesoplodon > Mesoplodon bidens. Next base: position 129,027,548 of record NC_138161.1, read on the forward strand.
TAGACCAGCCAGAAGAACCAATAAGTGTAGAGGAAAATTTCTTTTCTCCCGGTATGATCAGGTCATTCACAATTGCTGTTCTCTTGCTCTCAGTACATCACCTTGCTCGATCAGTCCCTGCTTCACCTACACCCTACTCAACCTGACTGACCTTCCCTCTTCATCATGGAGCCTAATCAGTAAACGCCTACATACTTGCTTCCAGCCCCAACTAGTAATTGTTCTAATCTTTAGCTCAGAACATCTCCACCATGATAGCTTATCAAAGGGGCAGTGATGGTTGTGCTCCTCTGCTGGTTTCCCTGGTAGCTGATGAGCCAACCTGACATCAATTCCCCCTATAACTAGTAACCTCTCCTCCCCTTGCCCCCGTAGTGAAGACTGCTGCCATATCCTGCCCACCTATCCACCTGCTGCACAAAGTAGGGTGTCACTCCATGGACCTTGCTTCAGACATGTAAGATCCCACTATCTACTAAACCATTGATGCCTCTGCCACTGACTCCAAGCTCTTTCTTCCATCTCAAGGCTGGGTAAGTACAGGGCTTGCAGGCCTTTGGAGTGCAACCCAACCCCCCTCAACATAAAAATGGTGAAAATGGTAAAATTATAACTTTACAATTTGATACTATAGTTTTGTTTTAAACACCATAGAAATCAAGTATACAATGAGATAACTAAAAGACAGAAAAATAGAAATATAATAGTTTGTTTAGCATTCCACTTCCAGAATACTGAAGGTCATGTAAACAATAGATCAAAATATTACTCTGATCATTTAATAAATTGAATGGACCAACACAGGAAAACAGCTTGATGCTAATAAAGCACAATCATTTTCTTTTCATTCATTAAAATCGTTAGTAAACATTATTCATATTCTAGCAAGAAATGTTTCCTTTTGTATACTCTTAATAGGCAGAATTCTAAATGCTACAGAGTTTCTATGAAATTTGGAAACAAATGCAAAGATACATAAAACATTATTGATATCGCATTGCAGTGTTCAGTGACATCACATGGTACGTTCAATGTGTTGTTATTATTAGCAATACAGAGTTCAAGATGCTGTGCAAAATTATAGTGAACGCAAAGCATTTCCCTAAACCATACAGGTGCATCTGTGATGTGCTACCTCATATGATGTGTCTCCCATTTTCACTGAATAAAACTTCATTTTTAGCATATTCCAGAGACAAAATAAGTAGTTTCATTCTGTTTACAACAATTGAACATTATCTATGTTTCCAGACTTTATGGCCAATCTGTGTATTCTCATTCCACAGTACAATGAAATCAGAACAACCACACATTATTAAATAATGGGAAAAAGCATTGGCTCTGGAGTTTGTAAATCTGGGACTGAGTCTTTACTGCACTGAAGTGGGTTTTTCACCTCTAACAGCCTGAGATTCTTAATATGTAAAATAAGGTTGCTAGAGTGTCAAATCAGATGTCATAATACAGTTGAAATACTTTTAGACAATAAGATACTGTAACATTGTTCTTATAACTGAAATTTTTTAGCATGTTATCAAATAATGTTTTGATTGATAAAACGTAAATGATAAAAAGTAAGGCATGTTAGAAGATTTCTTACAACCACAAATACAAGTCTACTGTGGAAAAAAAATCATAACAAAGTTTACATCTGTGGCTATAGGATAGGAATCACTGAAGAAGGAGCATAAGGAAACTTTTTGAGGGGTGCTAGCAATGCTCTCTATCCTGTTAGGATTTGTGTAGGTATACACATTTGTCAGGACTCAGTGGATAATATTTTTAAGATTTGTGCATTTCATTATATATATATAATATATATATATATATATATATTATATATATATATCTCAAAGAAAGCAAAAACAAAAATAACTACTGTACTCTGGTTAGTGAAATGTATGCTAAAATGTTTAGGGGTGGAATGTACTGACATCTGCAACTTTGACATGCATTAAAAAAAAATTGGATTGATGGAGTTGATAGAGAATGGATAGATGAATAGTGAGCTATTGAAGCAGATGTAATGAGATATTTGTTGTCAAACCTAGGGGTGGATATATAAGTATTCACTATAAAATTTTTTCACCTTTCCTGTACATGTGAAAATTTTTACATTAAATGTTGAAAAAGAAAGGACGAAAAGATAAAAATAAAAACATACCATTTCACAGAAGGTATGCCTTGTCTCCTGCTCTTCCTTAAGGGGTAATGTATTGACCTAAATGTCTATATTTGTAAAGCATATACAATGTAACTACTACCACTCAGTCTCCCACTAAAGAAACCCAGAAAGAGGAAATATATTAAAAGAGCAAAACTAGACAAAATTGAAAGCAAAGGAAATGAAGTTATTTGAATTTTCAAATAGACAAGGTATAGCCTAATTAATGAAGACAAGATATGATTTGTCATTAATAGAGAAGGGTTGTTTATACATTCTCAGCTGAAATAATATATTATATTTCAATAATACAAATTTTTAAAATTTCCAACTGGAAATGGAAAACTTTTATACTTAAAAATACAAAATGGCAAAAATGATATCAAATATCTCTGATAATATCAAATAGAGACTATGACAGGAACAATAAAAAAGGAATTAATGAGGAAAAAGGAAATAACTTCAAAACTAAACTACATGGAATTTTTCAAAATTTTCTAGTGATGAATAATTTTTATGCTACTGATATTTCTTAAAATATAAAAAGCATGGTTTATTGTCTGGTTTCTTATATCAAGAACTTAAAAATATGGTTTTTCTTCCCAGTTTTTTTTTTTTTTTTTTAAGTTTATTTATTTATTTTTTAAATTAGTTTCTGCTTTATAACAAAGTGAATCAGTCATACATATACATCTGTTCCCACATCCCTTCCCTCATGCATCTCCCTCCCTCCCACCCTCCCCATCCCACCCCTCCAGGCGGTCACAAAGCACCGAGCTGATCTCCCTGTGCTCTGCGGCTGCTTCCCACTATCTATCTACCTTACGTTTGGTAGTGTATACACGTCCATGCCTCTCTTTCGCCTTGTCACAGCCCACCCTTCCCCCTCCCCATATCCTCAAGTCCATTCTCAAGTAGGTCTGCGTCTTCATTCCCGTTTTGCCCCTAGGTTCTTCATGACATTTTTTTTTTAAATTCCGTATATATGTGTTAGCATACGGTATTTGTCTTTCTCTTTCTGACTAACTTCACTCTGTATGACAGACTCTAGGTCTATCCACCTCATTACAAATAGCTCAGTTTCGTTTCTTTTTATGGCTGAGTAATATTCCATTGTATATATGTGCCACATCTTCTTTATCCATTCATCCGATGATGGACACTTAGGTTGTTTCCAGCTCCGGGCTATTGTGAATAGAGCTGCAATGAACATTTTGGTACATGTCTCTTTTTGAATTATGGTTTTCTCAGGGTATATGCCCAGTAGTGGGATTGCTGGGTCATATGGTAGTTCTATTTGTAGTTTTTTAAGGAACCTCCATACCGTTCTCCATAGTGGCTGTACCAATTCACATTCCCACCAGCAGTGCAAGAGTGTTCCCTTTTCTCCACACCCTCTCCAGCATTTATTGTTTCTAGATTCCTTGATGATGGCCATTCTGACTGGTGTGAGATGATATCTCATTGTAGTTTTGATTTGCATTTCTCTAATGATTAATGATGTTGAGCATTCTTTCATGTGTTTGTTGGCAGTCTGTATATCTTCTTTGGAGAAATGCCTATTTAAGTCTTCTGCCCATTTTTGGATTGGGTTGTCTGTTTTTTTGCTATTGAGCTGCATGAGCTGCTTATAAATTTTGGAGATTAATCCTTTGTCAGTTGCTTCATTTGCAAATATTTTCTCCCATTCTGAGGGTTGTCTTTTGGTCTTCTTTATGGTTTCCTTTGCTGTGCAAAAGCTTTGAAGTTTCATTAGGTCCCATTTGTTTATCTTTGTTTTTATTTCCATTTCTCTAGGAGGTGGGTCCAAAAGGATCTTGCTGTGATTTATGTCATAGAGTGTTCTACCTATGATTTCCTCTAAGAGTTTGATAGTTTCTGGCCTTACATTTAAGTCTTTAATCCATTTTGAGCTTATTTTTGTGTGTGGTGCTAGGGAATGATCTAATCTCAAACTTTTACATGTCCCTGTCCAGTTTTCCCAGCACCACTTATTGAAGAGGCTGTCCTTTCTCCACTGTACATTCCTGCCTCCTTTATCAAAGATAAGTTGACCATATGTGCGTGGGTTTATCTCTGGGCTTTCTATCCTGATCCACTGATCTATCTTTCTGTTTTTATGCCAGTACCAGACTGTCTTAATTACTGTAGCTTTGTAGTATAGTCTGAAGTCAGGGAGCCTGATTCCTCCAGCTCCGTTTTTCGTTCTCAAGATTGCTTTAGCTATTCGGGGCCTTTTGTTTTTCCAAACAAATTTTGAAATTTTTTGTTCTAGTTCTGTGAAAAATGCCATTGGTAGTTTGATAGGGATTGCATTGAATCTGTAGATTGCTTTCGGTAGTAGAGTCATTTTCACAATATTGATTCTTCCAATCCAGGAGCATGGTATATCTCTCCATCTATTTGTATCATCTTTAATTTCTTTCATCAGTGTCTTATAGTTTTCTGCATACAGGTCTTTTGTCTCCTTAGGTAGGTTTATTCCTAGATATTTTATTCTTTTTGTTGCGATGGTAAATGGGAGTGTTTTCTTGATTTCATTTTCAGATTTTTCATCATTAGTGTACAGGAATGCCAGAGATTTCTGTACATTAATTTTATATCCTGCTACTTTACCAAATTCATTGATTAGCTCTAGTAGTTTTTCGGTAGCATCTTTAGGATTCTCTATGTATAGTATCATGTCATCTGCAAACAGTGACAGCTTTACTTCTTCTTTTCCAATTTGGATTCCTTTTATTTCCTTTTCTTCTCTGATTGCTGTGGCTAAAACTTCCAAAACTATGTTGAATAAGAGTGGTGAGAGTGGGCAGCCTTGTCTTGTTCCTGATCTTAGTGGAAATGGTTTCAGTTTTTCACCATTGAGGACAATGTTGGCTGTGGGTTTGTCATATATGGCCTTTATTATGTTGAGGAAAGATCCCTCTATACCTACTTTCTGCAGGGTTTTTATCATAAATGGGTGTTGAATTTTGTCGAAAGCTTTCTCTGCATCTATTGAGATGATCATATGGTTTTTCTCCTTCAACTTGTTAATATGGTGTATTACATTGATTGATTTGCGTATATTGAAGAATCCTTGCATTCCTGGGATAAACCCCACTTGATCATGGTGTATGATCCTTTTAATGTGCTCTTGGATTCTGTTTGCTAGTATTTTGTTGAGGATTTTTGCATCTATGTTCATCAGTGATATTGGCCTGTAGTTTTCTTTCTTTGTGACATCCTTGCCTGGTTTTGGTATCAAGGTGATGTCGGCCTCGTAGAATGAGTTTGGGAGTGTTCCTCCCTCTGCTATATTTTGGAAGAGTTTGAGAAGGATAGGTGTTAGCTCTTCTCTAAATGTTTGATAGAATTCACCTGTGAAGCCATCTGGTCCTGGGCTTTTGTTTGTTGGAAGATTTTTAATCACAGTTTCAATTTCAGTGCTTGTGATTGGTCTATTCATATTTTCTATTTCTTCCTGAGTCAGTCTTGGCAGGTTGTGCATTTCTAAGAATGTGTCCATTTCTTCCAGGTTGTCCATTTTATTGGAATAGAGTTGCTTATAGTAATCTCTCATAATCTTTTGTATTTCTGCAGTGTCAGTTGTTACTTCTCCTTTTTCATTTCTAATTCTATTGATTTGAGTCTTCTCCCTTTTTTTCTTGATGAGTCTGGCTAATGGTTTGTCAATTTTGTTTATCTTCTCAAAGAACCAGCTTTTAGTTTGGTTGATCTTTGCTATCGTTTCCTTCATTTCTTTTTCATTTATTTCTGATCTGATCTTTATGATTTCTTTCCTTCTGCTAGCTTTGGGGTATTTTTGTTCTTCTTTCTCTAATTGCTTTAGGTGCAGGGTCAGGTTGTTTACTCGAAATGCTTCCTGTTTCTTAAGGTGGGATTGTATTGCTATAAACTTCCCCCTTAGAACTGCTTTTGCTGCGTCCCATAGGTTTTGGGTCGTCGTGTCTCCATTGTCATTTGTTTCTAGGTATTTTTTTATTTCCTCTTTGATTTCTTCAGTGATCACTTCGTTATTGAGTAGTGTATTGTTTAGCCTCCATGTGTTTGTATTTTTTACACATCTTTTCCTGTAATTGATGTCTAGTCTCATAGCATTGTGGTCGGAGAAGATACTTGATACAATTTCAATTTTCTTAAAATTACCGAGGCTTGATTTGTGACCCAAGATATGATCTATCCTGGAGAATGTTCCATGAGCACTTGAGAAAAATGTGTATTCTGTTGTTTTTGGATGGAATGTCCTATAAATATCAACTAAGTCCATCTCGTTTAATGTATCATTTAAAGCTTGTGTTTCCTTATTTATTTTCATTTTGGATGATCTGTCCATTGGTGAAAGTGGGGTGTTAAAGTCCCCTACTATGAGTGTGTTACTGTCGATTTCCCCTTTTATGGCTGTTAGTATTTGCCTTATGTATTGAGGTGCTCCTATGTTGGGTGCATAAATATTTACAATTGTTATATCTTCTTCTTGGATCGATCCCTTTATCGTTATGTAGTGTCCTTCCTTGTCTCTTCTAATAGTCTTTATTTTAAAGTCTATTTTGTCTGATATAAGAATTGCTACTCCAGCTTTCTTTTGATTTCCATTTGCATGGAATATCTTTTTCCATCCCTTTACTTTCAATCTGTATGTGTCTCTAGGTCTGAAGTGGGTCTCTTGTAGACAGCATATATATGGGTCTTGTTTTTGTATCCATTCAGCCACTCTGTGTCTTTTGGTGGGAGCATTTAGTCCATTTACATTTAAGGTAATTATTGATATGTATGTTCCTATTCCCATTTCCTTAATTGCTTTGGGTTCGTTATTGTAGGTATATTCCTTCTGTTGTGTTTCTTGCCTAGAGAAGTTCCTTTAGCATTTGTTGTAAAGCTGGTTTGGTGGTGCTGAACTCTCTCAGCTTTTGCTTGTCTGTAAAGGTTTTAATTTCTCCATCAAATCTGAATGAGATCCTTGCTGGGTACAGTAATCTAGGTTGCAGGTTTCTCTCCTTCATCACTTTAATTATGTCCTGCCACTCCCTTCTGGCTTGTAGGGTTTCTGCTGAGAGATCAGCTGTTAACCTTATGGGGATTCCCTTGTGTGTTATTTGTTGTTTTTGCCTTGCTGCTTTTAATATGATTTCTTTGTGTTTAATTTTTGACAGTTTGATTAATATGTGTCTTGGTGTATTTCTCCTTGGATTTATTCTGTATGGGACTCTCTGTGCCTCCTGGACTTGATTAACTATTTCCTTTCCCAAATTAGGGAAGTTTTCAACTATAATCTCTTCAAATATTTTCTCAGTCCCTTTCTTTTTCTCTTCTTCTTCTGGAACCCCTATAATTCGAATGTTGGTGCGTTTAACGTTGTCCCAGAGATCTCTGAGACTCTCCTCTGTTCTTTTCATTCTTTTTTCTTTATTTTGCTCTGCATCAGTTATTTCCACTATTTTATCTTCCACCTCACTTATCCGTTCTTCTGCCTCAGTTATTCTGCTATTGATCCCATCTAGAGTATTTTTCATTTCATTTATTGTGTTTTTAATCGATGCTTGATTCATCTTTAGTTCTTCTAGGTCCTTGTTAACTGTTTCTTGCATGTTGTCTATTCTATTTCCAAGATTATGGATCATGGAAATAGAATCTTGGATCAGCTTTACTATCATTATTCTGAATTCTTTTTCAGGTAGACTGCCTATTACCTCTTCATTTGTTAGGTCTGGTAGGTGTTTATCTTGCTCCTTCACCTGCTGTGTGTTTTTCTGCCTTCTCATTTTGCTTATGTTACTGTGTTTGGGGTCTCCTTTTTGCCGGCTGCAGATTCGTAGTTCCCGTTGTTTTTGGTGTCTGACCCCAGTGGCTAAGGTTGTTTCAGTAGGTTGTGTAGGCTTCCTGGTGGGGGGGACTAATTCCTGTGCTCTGGTGGTTGAGGCTCGATCTTGTCTTTCTGGTGGACAGGTCCACGTCTGGTGGTGTGTTTTGGGGTGCCTATGGCCTTATTATGTTTTTAGGTAGCCTCTCTGCTAATGGGTGGGGTTGTGTTCCTGCCTTGCTAGTTGCTTGGCATAGGGTGACCTGCACTGTAGCTTGCTGGTCGTTGACTGAAGCTGGGTGCTGGTGTTGGGATGGAGATCTCTGGGAGATTTTCGCTGCTTGATATTATGTGGAGCTGGGAGGTCTCTTGTGGACCCGTGTCCTGAAGTTGGCTCTCCCACTTCAGAGGCACAGCACTGGCTCCTGGCTGCAGCACCAAGAGCCTTTCATCCACCCGGCTCAGAGTAACAGGGAGAAAAAGTAGAAAGAAAGAATTAGTAGAAGAAAGAAAGAGAGAGGGAAAGAAAGGAAGAAGGGAAGAAAGGAAGGAAGGAAGGAAGGAAGAAAGAAAGGAGGGAGGGAGGGAGGAAGGATGGAAAGAAAGAAGGAAAGAAAGGAGGGAGGGAGGGAGGAAGGAAAGGAAGAAAGACAGGAGGGAGGGAGGAAGGAAAGAAAAAGAAAGTGGAAAGAAGAAGGGTGGGAGGGAGGAAAGAAAAAGAAAGAAGGAAAGGAGGAGCGGAGGGAGGGAGGGAGGAAGGGAGAGTAGGAAAAAAAGAAAGAGCAGGTAAAGTAAAATAGAATAAAGTATGAAATATAGTAGCGTTATTAAAATTAGAAAGTAATTATTGAAAAAAAAAAAAAAAACCGGACCGATAGAACCCTGAGACATATGGTGGAAGCAAAGCTATACAGAGAGAATCTTACACAGAAGATTACACATACACATTCACAAAAAGAGAGCAGGGGGAAAAATCAAAAATCTTGCTCTCCAAGTCCACCTCCTCAATTTGGGATAATTCGTTGTAAAAAGAGGAAAAGGGCGAGAAGTCTGAAATCTTGCTCTAAGTCCACCTCCTTAATTTGGAATAATTCGTTGTAAAAAGAGGAAAAGGGGGGAAAGTCTTAAATCTTGTCCTCAAAGTCCACTTCCTCAATTTGGGATGATTCGCTGTCCATTCATGCACTCCACAGACGCAGGGCACATCAAATGGACCGTGGAGCTTTAATCCGCTGCCTCCGAGGCTGCACAGAGAGATTTCCCTGCCTCTGCTCTCACAGCTCCCGGGTCTCAGCCTTGGACCTGGCCCCGCCTCTGCGCGTAGGTCGCCGGAGGGCGTCCGTTCTTCGCTCAGACAGGACGGGTTTAAAGGAGCCGCTGATTCGGGGGCTCTGGCTCACTCAGGCAGAGGGGAGGGAGGGGCGCGCAGTGTGGGGCGGGCCTGCGGCGGCAGAGGCCGGCGTGACGTTGCAGCAGCCCGTGGCGCTCCGTGCGCTTTCCCGGGAAAGCCGTCCCCGGGTCTCGGGGACCCCGGCAGTGGCGGGGTGCACAGGCCCCCCGGAAGGCGGGGCGGACAGTGACCCGTGCTCGCACACAGGCCCCGCGGCGGCGGCGGCGGCGGGCCGCGGCGGCGGGCGGCGGCGGCGGCGGCGGCCCACGCCCGTCTCCGAGGTCCGTGCCTTACCCGCGGCTCGTGCCTGTCTCCGGCGCTTCCCCAAGCAGCCCTCTTAATGCCCTCTCCTCGCGCACCAGGAAACAAAAGGGAAAAAAGTCTCTTGCCTCTTCAGCAGCTCCAGACCCTTTCCCCGGACTCCCTCCGGGCTAGCCGTGGTGCACTAACCCCTTCAGGCTCTCTTCCTGCCGCCAGCCCCAGTCCTCTCCCTGCGCTCCGACTGAAAGCCGATACCCGAGCCTCAGCTCCCAGCCCCGCCCGCCACGGCGGCCGAGCAGACAAGCCTCTCGGGCTGGTGTGTGCCTGAGGGCACCGGTCCTCTGTGCCAGAATCTCTCCGCTTTGCCCTCCGCACCCCTGTTGCTGTGCTCTCCTCCGCTACTCCGAAGCTTTCCCCCTCCGCCACCTGCAGTCTCCGCCCGCGAAGGGGCTTGTAGTGTGTAGAAACCTTCCCCCCTTCACGGCTCCCTCCCACTGGTGCAGGTCCCGTCCCTATCCTATTGTCTCTGTTTATTCTTTTTTTCTTTTGCCCTACCCAGGTATGTGGGGAGCTTCTTGCCTTTTGGGGGGTCTGAGGTCTTCTGTCAGCGTTCAGTAGGTGTTCTGTAGGAGTTGTTCCACGTGTAGATGAATTTCTGATGTATCTGTGGGGAGGAAGGTGATCTCCGCGTCTTACTCTTCCGCCATCTTCCTCCGGGGTCCTGAAGCATGTCCTTGCCTCCTATCACACTGGAATCCCATCAAGCCTTCAGGCTTCCTACCAGCTTACAGGATGGAATCTGCTGGCGTCTCCCCGCTTTTCCCCTCCATTAATGGCAGGGTCCCAATGTGTACTTGCGACCCATGCTTTTCTCAAACCAGTGCTTCTCCCGTTTATCGCGCGCCAACCCCCCTCGCGGGCTCCTTGCAAAAGAGTTTCTTCCCAGTTTTGACAAGAGCAAAACTGAAAGGAAAATATTAGCACTAGTGTATTATGAAGATAGATAGATAAAGCTGAAATTAAATCTTAGGGAATAGTTTGAAATTTAAAAAAATTAAGTACTGAAAAATATCTTAGAAAATAGAATTTAGTTTCTAACCTGTTAAAAATTTCACTTGGAAAGTGACTTAGGAAAAAATATATTAAGTCAACATATTATTTGAAAAAAAGAAAAAAAGTAGTAAGTAAAATTAGGTTCTACCTCTGAACATGCAAAGAAGGCTTTGGATAATGTGCTATCTACCTCAACAAAATCATAAACTTTTGGAGGGCAATGTGTGAAAAAGCCCACTCACACACTTAAGAAATTCTGCTCACCTGCTGAGCAAGTAAGTCCTTATTCTGAAGTTTTGTTAAGGGGCAGCTGTTTGTGGTTTGACCTTTGGTTTAAATGGCCTGGTTTCAAAAGTAAGCACAACAATCAGAAAATGAGGCAGCCTCAAGAGCAGAAGCCAACACATATATCAAGATTTTCTATGAAGTTAAGGCCGTTAATGAATGTCATTCATTCAATTTTAAATCAGTCCAGAACAAGAAGAGGAACCCTCTCTGGGAGAGAGAGAGAGACTGTGTCCCCAGTTGCTGTTACCTTCATATTTCCATGATTTCTTGCTCTGTACATTTCTTGCCCTTGGCTTTCTATGAGACATTCTTTGTACTTTCTCTCCCCCATTTCTTCTCCACTTACTGCTCTATTATTTAGCAGGCTTGAGTGTGTTTCTTTTCTTTTTTTTTTTTTTTTGCGGTACGCGGGCCTCTCATTGTTGTGGCTTCTCCCGTTGTGGAGCACAGGCTCCGGACGCGCAGGCTCAGCAGCCATGGCTCACGGGCCCAGCCACTCCACGGCATGTGGGATCTTCCCGGACCGGTGCATGAACCCATGTCCCCTGCATCGGCAGGCGGACTCTCAACCACTGCGCCACCAGGGAAGCCCGAGTGTGTTTCTTTTACTTTAAACCAATGGAGCCCCAACTAAACAGAACGGATAAGAATTAGGGAATTCCTGGTGGTCCAGTGGTTAGGACTCCATGCTTCCACTGCAGGGCCACGGGTTCGATCCCTGGTGGGGGAACTAAGATCCTGCAAGCCATGTGGTGCTGAAACCGTGCACCTCAGATTAGGACTTGGACCCATGTGCCAGGACTCAAACTGGGCCAAAACCCAGATTGGGACTTGAAACCATGAGGCTGGGACTCGAACCCATGAGGCTGGTACTCGAACCCAGCCAAAACCCACAATCTTCCAACTGAGATCACACACCTGCTTTCAGGACTTAATGAAGCTCAGTTCTTGATGTCTCATTGCAGAAAGAATTCAGTGAGACACAAAGTGCTAGGTAAGAAGTGGATTTATTTAGAGAGAAACACACTCCACAGACAGAGTGTGGGCCATCTCAGAGGTGAGAAAGCACCAGGGTATGGGGTTGTCAGTTTTTATAGTGGTGGGTAATTTCACAGGCTCATGAGTGGGAAGAGTATTCCAGCTATTTTAGGAAGGGATGGGGATTTCCAGGAATTGGGCCACTGCCTACTTTTTGATCCTTATGGTCTGTCTTGGAACTGTCATGGTGCCTGTGGGTGTGTCATTTAGCTTGCTGATGTGTTACAGTGAGCGTATACTGAGGCTCAAGATCTAGTGGAATTTGACTTGTTCGCCATCTTGGACCCATTTGGTTCTAACCAGTTTATGTCATGTCCTCGGGCTATGTCATTCTTTCAAAGGTTGTGCCCTGCCTCCTTCCCTCCTGTTTCAGCGTGGCCAAAAAGAAAGGATGAAAGAAAGAAAGAGTACAATTCAATGGTTTAAAAAAAAAAGAATGAACAAAAATTAATTATTATATACTTGAAGTGCCTGACACATAAGAGCAGATTAAATATTTGCTGAATAAATAAATAAATTATAAGATAGAACATCTGTATTGATTAAAATTCCAATGAGGAAATAATCCACCATTTCAGACATGTTTTTAAAATGATAAAGATATGGAGAATGATTAACTTTGATTTATATCTTATTCAGTAATAAATTATAGCTAGGCCCCCAAAAAAACATTTTTTAAAAAGTTTGTTAATTCTGCTTTTATGAAACAACTCTAAAAGCTTTAGACTCTACATCTGAATACAAGTTGCAATTATATGACATAGTTATGGCAGTTTCAATTTATAAAAAATAAAATATTTGGTGAAATAAATTATCTGAGGGCAGATATATATTCTATTAAATGAAATAAGGATAAAATTATGACTTTTTCCATTCTTCTTAACAGCAAGGGGAGAACCTTTGTATACACAACTCTGTTACCTATGTAAAAATTCTGCACATTGGATTTTAAAATACAAACTTAACCTCTTAAATATCGTATTTTCAGAGCTCATTTTTATTACAGAGTTAGTATATTGTTATGCAAAAAACAATGGATATTCTCTTCATAAAATTCGACATATTGGGCTTCCCTGGTGGCGCAGTGGTTGAGTCCGCCTGCCGATGCAGGGGACATGGGTTCGTGCCCCAGTCCGAGAAGATCCCACATGCCGCAGAGTGGCTGGGCCCGTGAGCCATGGCCACTGGGCCTGCGCTTCCAGAGCCTGTGCTCCTCAACGGGAGAAGCCACAACAGGCAGAGGCCTGCGCACCACAAAAAAAACAAAAAAAAAAACAAAGAAAAAAACAAAATCGACATATTATTTGTGAAGACTGTAATATAGACTTGTTTGAATATAATCACTTCATATTTTCTCATTCCATGAACTGATTCAGGAAGTATTTATTTAGTTTTTAAGTACAAAACCCTGTGATGGCACCAGAGAGGAATACAGAAATGAAAACTGGGTGAACTACTACCAAGGAAAAGGAGGATGAAATTGTCACTGCAAATAAGTAAGTAAAGTTCTTATTGGAGAATTAAAGGAAGAGGATACAATTTTGAATTGAGCCTTGGAAAATGAAATGGATGACCTTCAGCCAAGTGGTGTTAAGTGACCAGAGACTTTGGGCATAACTTATTTTATCAAGTTTTATCATTTGTTTCTGGAAATGGAATTATATATTGATCAGTGGTAGACTTTGGAGGCAAACAAAAAATGGATCTTAAACACTCAATGATTGATAAAACAAGATAAAACAAGCAAACTGAACATGGATCTGACTTCAGGCTATTCCTGTTAGATTTTAGTAAACTTGGAAACAACAGGAAATTCCAAACTGCACAGTTTTGCCAAATTTTGTGTTTAACTTATATCCTTAAGTTGCTCTGAGTCTAATAGCTTGTGTACATTAACAGCCAATTGACTTGGAGCGAACACGGTGAGACAACAGCATATCAGGAAAAAGGAATGATAAGGACAGGTGCAGAGCACAGAGTCTTTGGAGGATCAGATCTGTTGTGCCTCATGCAGTAAGTACTGAATACACTCCACACCAATCTTGGGAGGCCTAATGGTCTAAGCTGAGTCATCTCGGAGCTTGATATGAAATTCACATTTTTCTGTATGAAGGGTCTGAACTATCACCATTCTTGGCCTTACACTCCGTTCTCACCCTTTGTTTCCCAAGTATGGTCCTCTTACTGATGGCAAGACACCACATGATTGTACGGGTTACCATGACATCTGCTCACATACTGAGAAAGATTCAGTCCCTTTTCAACCTTTGGGAATACATCAAGAAGAAAGCCTGATTTTGATATTTTAAAGAATATTAAGTTTTTAAACAATTCTTTAACACTTACTACTGCCCTTTTTACAGGGGGCGCTATGAGGTGTCAGGCTCAGAGCATTGACAGGCAAGAGTATTCAGATAGTATTTATTTGTATTTTATGTTCATTACATTCATGAAAGGTGATATTGGTTTACTATTTATGATGTAATCTGAAGTTTACTTTTTAAAAAAATTTATTTATTTATTTATCTATTTTTGGCTGCGTTGGGTCTTCGTTGCTGTACGTGGGCTTTCTCTAGTTGCGGTGAGGTGGGGCTATTCTTTGTTGCGGTGCACGGGCTTCTCATTGCGGTGGCTTCTCTTGTTGTGGAGCACGGGCTCTAGGTACACAGCCTTCAGTAGTTGCAGCATGCAGGCACAGTAGTTGTGGCTCACAGGCTTAGTTGCTCTGCAGCATGTGGGCTCTTCCCAGACCAGGGCTCAAACCCGTGTCCCCTGCATCGGCAGGTGGATTCTTACACTGCGCCACCCGGGAAGTCCCGAAGTTTACTTTTTTAAAATTTATTTATTTATTTATTTAATTGTTGGCTTCCTTGGGTCTTCATTGCTGCACGCGGGCTTTCTCTAGCTGCGGTGAGCGGGGGCTACTCTTTGTTGCGGTGCACGGGCTTCTCATTGCAGTGGCTTCTCTTGTGGAGCACAAGCTCTAGGCATGCAGGCTTAAGTAGTTGTGGCACATGGGCTCAATAGTTGTGGCTCACGGGCTCTAGAGCACAGGCTCAGTAGTTGTGGTGCACGGGCTTAGTTGATCCGCAGCATGTGGGATCTTCCCGGACCAGGGATTGAACCCTTGTCCCCTGCATTGGCAGGCGGATTCTTAACCACTGCACCAGCAGGGAAGTCCCTGAAGTTTACTTTTAAAAAATCAATGTATTTAATTTACAAATAGTTAATTATTAAGAAACATTAAGAAAATTAATAGTATAGTCTTCACCTAGATATGGCAAAATTGCGAGGATTTTCCACAAATTAGTGACGTGTTGAGCCATTGCTCTGAGCTGAGGGAGAAGCTGTGAGAGGGTGTGCTGACAGCTAGAAGTCCCAGAACAGAAATTAGAGGCCTCTTCTCTCCATGTACCTTTGTGGGGGAGGAGGAATTCTCCTCTACCCTTCCAGGTTCTTCTGTCTGGTCTAAAAATTAAATTGACATGAGACGGATTAACAGGAGAAAATCAAACAAAGTTTAATAACATGTATATATGGGAGAGACCCAGAAGAACTGAGTAAGTCACCAAAATGGCTAAAAGCCTCACCTTAAATATCACCTTCAGCTAAAGACAAAAGGGAGTGTGATTTTGGACTTCAAAGGGGAGAATGGCAATTCACATGGAGATGGAAAAGCAAATGTTTGGTAAATAAATGTTTGCTGGGCCCTGCAGAGACAGTGGGACACTGAGTGGACTCTAATCACTAGGCCCCGCTGAGTTTCCCTCACCACATCTAACCCATATTCTTCGCAGAGATCTCTGGTGATAGCTCTGTTCCAGGAACAGGCCCTCTATCTAAATTGTTTTAAGGCAGTTAGGGGGAAAGTCACAGTTTCTTCCTGACTCTTTTGGGCCTTGATTGTTTTCAGCCTGAAATAATCGGCATGTGAGACACGTTTTGGGGTGGCAAGTTGGCACGTTTTGTTTGCCTACATCTTCAACTCAGTTTATGAAATAGCAATCTCTCTAAGCTGATGTTGGGCAATCGTGCTCATGATAGATGGTTTCAGGAAGGCAAAGCCAGCTGTTGCTTTTAATCCTGTGTACTATGAAAGCAGGGACAGAGATGTTTGCTTTCTCTTCTATTTGTGTTAGCGCCATAATAAAACATGACCTTTTCTGCTGTTTGTCTTTGACCTTGAGGTCACGTGCATCTTTTCTACAAAGTTGCTCAAGCTGCTTATTTTTCCATTATTGGTAAGAGAAAAGAGGCAGATCCAATTTAGATGTGCAGTTTTTGTTTTTATCTGAATTTTTGTTTTTATTTTAACTGTATTTGATAAGGAATGAATATATAGGGCTATAAAGGTTCTTTTTTTAGGACTAAAAAAATTCTCTTTATGAAAAAAAATGCATTGCTTTTAAAATTTAAATAATACTTTCATTATTAATTAAAAGTATATCCTTCTAATCTACATAGAGTAATAAAACATATGTGACTAAGAAAGAAAGTAATTGTAGAATATAGTATGTTTTATAATAAAATGCTTATTCAGTTATGAATTTTAAATTAGTTATAATCGTTTAATGAAAAAATTTAACCATTAAATATTTTGGTAACAGACTCATGATTGTGTTATACTCGAATTATCAGACCAAATTAAACAAAACTCAAATAATCATATCAGGAAATACCATCCATGTAGTAATTGAAGAGTTTGGTAGCTAACTATTGACTTTTAAAAATACATGCTGTATTTGACAAGTTTCGAATACTGCTTTTTTAAA
Source organism: Mesoplodon bidens (assembly GCF_964165515.1). Taxonomy (NCBI): domain Eukaryota; kingdom Metazoa; phylum Chordata; class Mammalia; order Artiodactyla; family Ziphiidae; genus Mesoplodon; species Mesoplodon bidens. The sequence continues at coordinate 129,044,314 of NC_138161.1, forward strand.
TGATCTTAACAAATTTGTGGCTCTTGAACTATTTGTTAGTGGAGACAGAGTTTGAACCTATCGTTTTTATTTGTAGAATAAATAAACAAACTTTTTTTTTTTTTTTTGCGGCACACGGGCCTCTCACTGTTGTGGCCTCTCCCACTGCGGAGCACAGGCTCCAGAGGCGCAGGCTCAGCGGCCATGGCTCATGGGCCCAGCTGCTCCGCGGCATGTGGGATCTTCCCGGACCGGGGCACGAACCCGTGTCCCCTGCGTTGGCAGGTGGACTCTCAACCACTGTGCCACCAGGGAAGCCCCCAAACATGTTTATTATTAGTTATAAACAAACATGTGCTAGAAGCCCAATAGATGTTATTTTTATTTACCACCTACTTCTTTCCGTCTGGAGTTATTTCAGTTGATTAGTCCAAGTATTCTGAGCCATCTTTTCCTTTGGAGTAGGTCCATTCTGAACCTCATCAGCAGTCAACCTGTCTCTTGATCAATTGATCTTACTATTGTTTAGTCATTCATTTATAACCTCATTTTTGCAACAACTCAATTATTTTAAAGGCTTCCTGGAATGACTTGTGTGCTTGGGGGGTGTATTTCCTTGAAACTTTTAACATCCTTTGCTTAGTATCACTGATGTCACAAATATGTTTTGGTTTCTTGCCCTTTGTTTTCCCTCAGAATTCCTGACATCCCTTCCCCCTACCACACCAAGGGGCACCCCAGATTACTATCATTATGCTAGAAATTTCAGCCAGCACTTCCTGGAGGTTGTCAGTTTTCTTCACAAACATTATTTCGGCTTCGCTTTAGACATCACATGCCTTATAGTCTTCTAAACTGGTTTGCTTCTTTTGAAATGCATAGAGGAAATGAACACCCAAAAATAATAGAGAAAAATCAATTTGTCTTTCTTTTGCGGTGCGCTGCCTTCCTCTGGTAGTTCCATTTAAAGTAAGTGAATATCAGATTTTAAAATTAAATATTAAATGCTGAAAGGAATTTAAGAAATGTTTCTCAGATTTGAGCACCGGTGGAAGTCTGTCAACAGTACCTTTGAAGACTACAAAATTCTTAGACTATATATTGAGAAACTGTTTCTTACAACTTCAAAGCCTCTGCTTTATGTTTTGGCTTCATGGTGCTGCCCAGTCATAAGGTGGTCATCTAAATTATTCACAATTTGCATGTAGATTTACATTATCAAAATTTCAAAAACAAAATACTTAAAAATACTCCTGGAGGACCTGTGGACACTTAAAAATAGATATGTAGATCTCAGTTTGAAAAATACTGACCAGCTCCTACACTATGATTTCACAAGTGAAAAAGCTAGGTCCAGAAAGGTGAGGGGGGCCTTGTTCAGGGTCACCAAAGAGTTAACAGCATAAGACTTGGTAAGAAGATTGCGCTTGAGTGTGTATGTGTGTGTGTGTGTGTGTGTGTGTGCACGTGCACGTGTGCATGTGTGTACATATGACATAGTTTGTGCCCACCTAGTTTTCCTTCACTTTAAGTCTTGAAACAGAATGCTGCCCTTTACTTAAAGGTTATGGTCATATTGAAACCTAAGACATCATTTGGGAAAAAGGCATTGCAATTAATTATAAGGTTATTTGAATTTTGTTTTTATTTTAACTGTATTTGATAAGGAATGAATATATAGGGCTATAAAGATTCTTTTTTTAGGACTAAAACAATTCCCTTTATGAAAAAAATGCATCACTTTTAAAATTTAAATGATTAATTATAAGGTTTGTGTTTATTCTTTCCTTTATTCACTTAATTTAAAGAATCCACTCATTCATTAAAAGATGGAAAGCTAAAAACCAATTTCTCCACCAAAAAAGAAAACAAAACAAAAACAAATCCCCTAAGTCACAGAAGAACTGTGTGTAATGTAAAAGATAAAATGAAAGATATGGAATAAGTAATAAAAAAATGAAATCAAGTGTAATATTAATAATATTGTAGCTTAGAGATTACCTGTTTAAATATTCAAAATTTAAGAACTTATAATACGACATCAACCTATTAGTTACCAAAATATGCCAGGAGATAGTTATCACTGGATACCTTTTAAAATCTACAAAACATTGGCATTTAAAGTTTAGGCAAACCAATGAAAGATGACAGAATCATCAGTAAAGTCCTCATCTGGTTTGCCATGTCTCCACCAGAGCAATTTCTAAGGACAACCAGCTACAATACTATTGAATGTGCCTGATCCTCTCTCAGACAATAAAAACCCAATTTATTTTGTAAGGAAGTGATAAATGCTTTCAAAATTTATTCACGTGTTGACTTAAAAAGAGTATATGCACGATGTGAGAGTTGTGAGTTAAGTTTGATTTGGGGCAAAATGAAGACTGCAGCCGGGAGACAGCGTTTCAGATAACTCCGAGATACTGCTCCCAGGAGGCGAAGCGGGGAGCCAGGATGTATAGGAGTTTTGCAACAAAGAGGAGGTAATTGGGAACATCAAAAGATTATTGTTAGGGCTTCCCTGGTGGCGCAGTGGTTGACAGTCCGCCTGCCGAAGCAAAGGACACGGGTTCGTGCCCCGGTCCGGGAAGATCCCACACGCCGCAGAGCGGCTGGGCCCGTGAGCCACGGCCTCTGAGCCTGCGCGTCCGGAGCCTGTGCTCTGCAACGGGAGAAGCCACAGCGGTGAGAGGCCCACGTACAGCAAAAAGGAAAAAAATAAAAATAAATTATTGTTAAATAAAGAGAACCAGATATCTCAAGTTAAGGAATTTAGCACTTTTCTATATATGGGAAGATGCAGGAGTCTGGGCTCACTGAAATCATTCCTTTGATATGCATCTTAGGTATCTGGGGCCTGTATTTTCACATCCTGAGTTTCCTCAGGGCTCATGGCAGGGAGTGGCTGCAGTCTGATGGCTGCTAGAGGGCAGATACTCTTTTTTCAACCCTGAGTTTCCTAACAGCTTAGCAGCTCATGTTGGAGGGCTGCAATCTTTGGTGACTGTGACATCCTTTCTTTATTAATATGGCAGGAAATATTCCACTTATAAATATTCCATTTATCACACGGGAGAGTGAATGAGCACAAAATGAGTCCTCAGCCAAATTGTTTCATATAGTATTTTTTAAATTAGTTTCTGCTTTATAACAAAGTGAATCAGTCATACATATACATCTGTTCCCACATCCCTTCCCTCATGCATCTCCCTCCCTCCCACCCTCCCCATCCCACCCCTCCAGGCGGTCACAAAGCACCGAGCTGATCTCCCTGTGCTCTGCGGCTGCTTCCCACTATCTATCTACCTTACGTTTGGTAGTGTATATATGTCCATGCCTCTCTTTTGCTTTGTCACAGCTTACCCATCCCCCTCCCCATATCCTCAAGTCCATTCTCAACTAGGTCTGTGTCTTTATTCCCGTTTCACCCCTAGGTTCTTCATGACATTTTTTTTTAAATTCCATATATATGTGGACTCTCAACCACTGTGCCACCAGGGAAGCCCCATATATATGTGTTAGCATACGGTATTTGTCTTTCTCTTTCTGACTTACTTCACTCTGTATGACAGACTCTAGGTCTATCCACCTCATTATAAATAGCTCAGTTTCATTTCTTTTTATGGCTGAGTAATATTCCATTGTATATATGTGCCACATCTTCTTTATCCATTCATCCGATGATGGACACTTAGGTTGTTTCCAGCTCCGGGCTATTGTGAATAGAGCTGCAATGAACATTTTGGTACATGTCTCTTTTTGAATTATGGTTTTCTCAGGGTATATGCCTAGTAGTGGGATTGCTGGGTCATATGGTAGTTCTATTTTTACTTTTTTAAGGAACCTCCATACTGTTCTCCATAGTGGCTGTACCAATTCACATTCCCACCAGCAGTGCAAGAGTGTTCCCTTTTCTCCACACCCTCTCCAGCATTTATTGTTTCTAGATTTCTTGATGATGGCCATTCTGACTGGTGTGAGATGATATCTCATTGTAGTTTTGATTTGCATTTCTCTAATGATTAATGATGTTGAGCATTCTTTCATGTGTTTGTTGGCAGTCTGTATATCTTCTTTGGAGAAATGTCTATTTAGGTCTTCTGCCCATTTTTGGATTGGGTTGTTTGTTTTTTTGTTATTGAGCTGCATGAGCTGCTTATAAATTTTGGAGATTAATCCTTTGTCAGTTGCTTCATTTGCAAATATTTTCTCCCATTCTGAGGGTTGTCTTTTGGTCTTGTTTATGGTTTTCTTTGCTGTGCAAAAGCTTTGAAGTTTCATTAGGTCCCATTTGTTTATCTTCGTTTTTATTTCCATTTCTCTAGGAGGTGGGTCCAAAAGGATCTTGCTGTGATTTATGTCATAGAGTGTTCTGCCTATGTTTTCCTCTAAGAGTTTGATAGTTTCTGGCCTTACATTTAGGTCTTTAATCCATTTTGAGCTTATTTTTGTGTATGGTGTTAGGGAATGATCTAATCTCATACTTTTACATGTCCCTGTCCAGTTTTCCCAGCACCACTTATTGAAGAGGCTGTGCTTTCTCCACTGTACATTCCTGCCTCCTTTATCAAAGATAAGTTGACCATATGTGCGTGGGTTTATCTCTGGGCTTTCTATCCTGTTCCATTAATCTACCTCTCTGTTTTTGTGCCAGTACCACACTGTCTTGATTACTGTAGCTTTGTAGTATAGTCTGAAGTCAGGGAGCCTGATTCCTCCAGCTCCGTTTTTCATTCTCAAGATTGCTTTGGCTATTCGGGGTCTTTTGTTTTTCCAAACAAATTTTGAAATTTTTTGTTCCAGTTCTGTGAAAAATGCCAATGGTAGTTTGATAGGGATTACATTGAATCTGTAGATTGCTTTGGGTAGTAGAATCATTTTCACAATATTGATTCTTCCAATCCAGGAGCATGGTATATCTCTCCATCTATTTGTATCATCTTTAATTTCTTTCAGCAGTGTCTTATAATTTTCTGCATACAGGTCTTTTGTCTCCTTAGGTAGGTTTATTCCTAGATATTTTATTCTTTTTGTTGCAATGGTAAATGGGAGTGTTTTCTTGATTTCATTTTCAGATTTTTCATCATTAGTGTACAGGAATGCCAGAGATTTCTGTGCATTAATTTTGTATGCTGCTACTTTACCAAATTCATTGATTAGCTCTAGTAGTTTTCTGGTAGCATCTTTAGGATTCTCTATGTATAGTATCATGTCATCTGCAAACAGTGACAGCTTTACTTCTTCTTTTCCAATTTGGATTCCTTTTATTTCCTTTTCTTCTCTGATTGCTGTGGCTAAAACTTCCAAAACTAGGTTAAATAAGAGTGGTGAGAGTGGGCAGCCTTGTCTTGTTCCATCTGGAAATGGTTTCAGTTTTTCACCATTGAGGACGATGTTGGCTGTGGGTTTGTCATATACGGCCTTTATTATGTTGAGGAAAGTTTCCTCTATGCCTACTTTCTGCAGTGTTTTTATCATAAATGGGTGTTGAATTTTGTCGAAAGCTTTCTCTGCATCTATTGAGATGATCATATGGTTTTTCTCCTTCAATTTGTTAATACGGTGTATCACATTGATCGATTTGCATATATTGAAGAATCCTTGCATTCCTGGGATATACCTCACTTGATCATGGTGTATGATCCTTTTAATGTGCTGTTGGATTCTGTTTGCTAGTATTTGGTTGAGGATTTTTGCATCTATGTTCATCAGTGATATTGGCCTGTAGTTTTCTTTCTTTGTGACATCCTTGTCTGGTTTTGGTATCAAGGTGATGGTGGCCTCATAGAATGAGTTTGGGAGTGTTCCTTCCTCTGAAATTGTTTGGAAGAGTTTGAGAAGGATGGGTGTTAGCTCTTCTCTAAATGTTTGATAGAATTTGCCTGTGAAGCCATCTGGTCCTGGGCTTTTGTTTGTTGGAAGATTTTTAATCACAGTTTCAATTTCAGTGCTTGTGATTGGTCTATTCATATTTTCTATTTCTTCCTGATTCAGTCTTGGCAGGTTGTGCATTTCTAAGAATTTGTCCATTTCTTCCAGGTTGTCCATTTTATTGGCATAGAGTTGCTTATAGTAATCTCTCATGATCTTTTGTATTTCTGCAGTGTCAGTTGTTACTTCTCATTTTTCATTTCTAATTCTATTGATTTGAGTCTTCTCCCTTTTTTTCTTGATGAGTCTGGCTAATGGTTTGTCAATTTTGTTTATCTTCTCAAAGAACCAGCTTTTACTTTTATTGATGTTTGCTATCGTTTCCTTCATTTCTTTTTCATTTATTTCTGATCTGATCTTTATGATTTCTTTCCTTCTGCTAACTTTGGGGGTTTTTTGTTCTTCTTTCTCTAATTGCTTTAGGTACAGGGTCAGGTTGTTTACTCGAGATGTTTCCTGTTTCTTAAGGTGGGATTGTATTGCTATAAACTTCCCCCTTAGAACTGCTTTTGCTGCATCCCATAGGTTTTGGGTCGTTGTGTCTCCATTGTCATTTGTTTCTAGGTATTTTTTTATTTCCTCTTTGATTTCTCCAGTGATCACTTCGTTATTGAGTAGTGTATTGTTTAGCCTCCATGTGTTTGTATTTTTTACAGATCTTTTCCTGTAATTGATGTCTAGTCTCATAGCATTGTGGTCGGAAAAGATACTTGATAAAATTTCAATTTTCTTAAATTTACCAAGGCTTGATATGTGACCCAAGATATGATCTATCCTGGAGAATGTTCCATGAGCACTTGAGAAAAATGTGTATTCTGTTGTTTTTGGATGGAATGTCCTATAAATATCAATTAAGTCCATCTTGTTTAATGTATCATTTAAAGCTTGTGTTTCCTTATTTATTTTCATTTTGGATGATCTGTCCATTGGTGAAAGTGGGGTGTTAAAGTCCCCTACTATGAGTGTGTTACTGTCGATTTCCCCTTTTATGGCTGTTAGTATTTGCCTTATGTATTGAGGTGCTCCTATGTTGGGTGCATAAATATTTACAGTTGTTATATCTTGTTTTTGGATCGATCCCTTTATCATTATGTAGTGTCCTTCTTTGTCTCTTCTAATAGTCTTTATTTTAAAGTCTATTTTGTCTGATATAAGAATTGCTACTCCAGCTTTCTTTTGATTTCCATTTGCATGGAATATCTTTCTCCATCCCCTTACTTTCAATCTATATGTGTCTCTAGGTCTGAAGTGGGTCTCTTGTAGACAGCATATATATGGGTCTTGTTTTTATATCCATTCAGCCAGTCTATGTCTTTTGGTGGGAGCATTTAATCCATTTACATTTAAGGTAATTATTGATATGTATGTTCCTATTCCCATTTCCTTAATTGCTTTGGGTTCGTTATTGTAGGTATATTCCTTCTGCTGTGTTTCTTGCCTAGAGAAGTTCCTTTAGCATTTGTTGTAAGGCTGGTTTGGTGGTGCTGAACTCTCTCAGCTTTTGCTTGTCTGTAAAGGTTTTAATTTCTCCATCAAATCTGAATGAGATCCTTGCTGGGTAGAGTAATCTTGGTTGCAGGTTTCTCTCCTTCATCACTTTAAGTATGTCCTGCCACTCCCTTCTGGCTTGTAGAGTTTCTGCTGAGAGATCAGCTTTTAACCTGATGGGGATTCCCTTGTGTGTTATTTGTTGTTTTTCCCTTGCTGCTTTTAATATGATTTCTTTGTGTTTAAATTTTGACAGTTTGATTAATATGTGTCTTGGCGTATTTCTCCTTGGATTTATTCTGTATGGGACTCTCTGTGCCTCCTGGACTTGATTAACTATTTCCTTTCCCATATTAGGGAAGTTTTCAACTATAATCTCTTCAAATATTTTCTCAGTCCCTTTCTTTTTCTCTTCTTCTTCTGGAACCCCTATAATTCGAATGTTGGTGCGTTTAATGTTGTCCCAGAGGTCTTTGAGACTGTCCTCTGTTCTTTTCATTCTTTTTTCTTTATTTTGCTCTGCAGCAGTTATTTCCACTATTTTATCTTCCACCTCACTTATCCGTTCTTCTGCCTCAGTTATTCTGCTATTGATCCTATCTAGAGTATTTTTCATTTCATTTATTGTGTTTTTAATCGATGCTTGGTTCATCTTTAGTTCTTCGAGGTCCTTGTTAACTGTTTCTTGCATTTTGTCTATTCTATTTCCAAGATTTTGGATCTTGGAAATAGAATCTTGGATCATCTTTACTATCATTATTCTGAATTCTTTTTCAGGTAGACTGCCTATTACCTCTTCATTTGTTAGGTCTGGTAGGTTTTTATCTTGCTCCTTCACCTGCTGTGTGTTTTTCTGTTTTCTCATTTTGCTTATGTTACTGTGTTTGGGGTCTCCTTTTTGCAGGCTGCAGATTCGTAGTTCCCGTTGTTTTTGGTGTCTGTCCCCAATGGCTAAGGTTGTTTCAGTAGGTTGTGTAGGCTTCCTGGTGGGGGGGACTAGTGCCTGTGCTCTGGTGGTTGAGGCTCGATCTTGTCTTTCTGGTGGACAGGTCCACGTCTGGTGGTGTGTTTTGGGGTGCCTGTGGCCTTATTATGATTTTAGGCAGCCTCTCTGCTAATGGGTGGGGTTGTGTTCCTGCCTTGCTAGTTGCTTGGCATAGGGTGACCAGCACTGTAGCTTGCTGGTCATTGACTGAAGCTGGGTGCTGGTGTTGAGATGGAGATCTCTGGGAGATTTTCACCGCTTGATATTATGTGGAGCTGGGAGGTCTCTTGTGGACCCGTGTCCTGAAGTTGGCTCTCCCACTTCAGAGGCACAGCACTGACTCCTGGCTGCAGCACCAAGAGCCTTTCATCTACTCGGCTCAGAATAAAAGGGAGAAAAAGTAGAAAGAAAGAATTAGTAGAAGTAAGAGAGAGAGAGAAAGAAAGGAAGAAGGAAAGAAAGGAAGGAAGGAAGGAGGGAGGGAGGGAGGGAGGAAGGATGGAAAGAGTGAAAGGAAGAAGGGAGGGAGGGAGGGAGGAAGGAAAGAAAGAGAGAAAGAAGGAAAGGAGGGGCGGAGGGAGGGAGGGAGGAAGGGAAGGTAGGATAAAAAGAAAGAGCAGGTAAAGTAAAATAGAATAAAGTATGAAATATAGTAGCGTTATTAAAATTAACAAGTAATTATTGAAAAAAAAAACAGACAGATAGAACCCTGGGACATATGGTGGAAGCAAAGCTATACAGAGAGAATCTTACACAGAAGAATACACATACACATTCACAAAAAGAGAGCAGGGGGAAAAATCAAAAATCTTGCTCTCCAAGTCCAGCTCCTCAATTTGGGATAATTCGTTGTAAAAAGAGGAAAAGGGGGGAAAGTCTGAAATCTTGCTCTCTAAGTCCACCTCCTTAATTTGGGATAGTTCGTTGTAAAAAGAGGAAAAGGGGGGAAAGTCTTAAATCTTGTCCTCAAAGTCCACTTCCTCAATTTGGGGTGATTCGCTGTCCATTCATGCACTCCACAGACGCAGGGCACATCAAGTGGACCGTGGAGCTTTAATCCGCTGCCTCCGAGGCTGCCCAGAGAGATTTCCCTGTCTCTTCTCTGCTCTCACAGCTCCCGGGTCTCAGCCTTGGACCTGGCCCCGCCTCTGCGCGTAGGTCGCCGGAGGGCGTCCGTTCTTCGCTCAGACAGGACGGGTTTAAAGGAGCCGCTGGTTCGGGGGCTCTGGCTCACTCAGGCAGAGGGGAGGGAGGGGCGCGCAGTGTGGGGCGGGCCTGCGGCGGCAGAGGCCAGCGTGACGTTGCAGCAGACCGAGGCGCTCCGTGCGCTTTCCCGGGAAAGCCCTCCCCGGGTCCCGGGACCCTGGCAGTGGCGGGGTGCACAGGCCCCCCGGAAGGCGGGGCGGACAGTGACCCGCGCTCGCACCCAGGCCCCGCGGCAGCGGCAGCAGCAGCCCCAGCGTCCCACGCCCGTCTCCGGGGTCCGCGCCTTTAGCCGCGGCTCGCGCCCGTCTCCGGCGCTTCCCCAAGCAGCCCTCTTAATGCCCTCTCCTCGCGCACCAGGAAACAAAAGGGAAGAAAAAGTCTCTTGCCTCTTCGGCAGCTCTAGACTTTTTCCCCGGACTCCCTCCGGGCTAGCCGTGGTGCACTAACCCCTTCAGGCTCTCTTCCTGCCGCCAGCCCCATTCCTCTCCCTGCCCTCCGACTGAAACCCGATAACAGCTCCCAGCCCCGCCTGCCCCGGTGGCCGAGCAGAGAAGCCTCTCGGGCTGGTGTGTGCCTGAGGGCACCGATCCTCTGTGCCGGAATCTCTCCGCTTTGCCCTCCACACCCCTGTTGCTGTGCTCTCCTCCGCTACTCCGAAGCTTTCCCCCTCCGCCACCTGCAGTCTCCGCCCGCGAAGGGGCTTCTAGTGTGTGGAAACCTTTCCTCCTTCACGTCTCCCTCCAACGGGTGCAGGTCCCGTCCCTATCCTTTTGTCTCTGTTTATTCTTTTTTCTTTTGTCCTACCCAGGTATGTGGGGAGTTTGTTGCCTTTTGGGGGGTCTGAGGTCTTCTGTCAGCGTTCAGTAGGTGTTCTGTAGGAGTTGTTCCACGTGTAGATGAATTTCTGATGTATCTGTGGCGTCTTACTCTTCCGCCATCTTCCTCCCGGGCCTCATATAGTATTTTTTGACAATTGCTTCAAAGATCCAATTTCTATAGAGTTTGTAAAAATAAAAATCTTAAAATTATTGATTATATATAGTTTATATACTATTTTCGTTCTTAAAAAGTAATTTTAAGAATTAAAGGAAATATCTTCAATTTATTCAAAGATGTAGGTTTTGAGGCATGTATTTCTTTTTTTTTAATAAATGTATTTATTTTATTTATTTATTCTTGGCTGCATTGGGTTTTCGTGGCTGAGCATGGGCTTTCTCTAGTTGCAGCGAGTGGGGGCTACTCTTTGTTGTGGTGCGCCGGCTTCTCACTGCGTCTCTTGATGCGGAGCACGGGCTTTAGGGGCACGGGCTTCAGTAGTTGTGGCATGTTGGCTCAGTAGTCGTGGCTAGCGGGCTCTAGAGTGCAGGCTCAGTAGTTGTGTTTCACGGGCTTAGTTGCTCCGCGGCATGTGGGATCTTCCCAGACCAGGGCTCAAACCTGTCCCCTGCATTGGCAGGCGGATTCTTAACCACTGAGCCACCAGGGAAGCCCCGAGGCATGTATTTCTAATTTTAAATATTTTTTGTATGCTAAACGAAAGCAGGATGAGACATTTTTCTAAACCACTTTAAGGGATATTAAAACTTGATCTTATTGGATATGTATATAATAAGACTTTTATAACTTTGCTATTTTAGCTTGTGCTGGGTAACAGCTTTCTGGAGACCACAAGGGGGCAGACTAAGAACAAATGAAAGAAAATAATCTGTAGCCTCTTTTTCTGGTTAAAAGTTACTTTCAGACTGAACGGATCTGGTTTTAATTTCTTTTTACTGAATTTTATATTGTTGTCTTCTGACCATGAAAACAATTTCACAATCTCTTTGCAAATATTGAAAAACTGATTGAGCACTAAAAATCTCAATTCATTTGATTGACCATATCCAGTTTATCTCTTATTTTCTTCTAAGAGACAGATAGAAGGACTGTGTTGAAGTCACAAATTATGCTGGAGGAATAAATTTTCATTCCATGATTTTCCACTAATTAATTTTCTTTTTGATATTTTATTTTAAAATATGGAAAAATATTATTCATAACTAATGTCTTATTTGTTTTCATACCAATTATACAGATTAATATTTTTAAAAGAAATGGCTTGGGTACTCTTGTATTCATCTTATTCTTATTTCAACTTCATAGTTTGACTGAAACTTTTATTTATTTATTTATTTATTTAGGCCATGCTGCACAGCTTAGTGGTATCTTAGTTCCCCCTCCAGGGACTGAACCCCGGGCAACGGCAATGAAAGCACCAGGTCCTAATCACTGGACCATGAGGGAAGTCCCTTGATTGAAACTTTTAAACACCCCTCTATATTTACTTGAAGGTAATTTGATTAGTTGGGAAAAATATTTTCTAACAGAATCAATTTTTTTTTTCAGGGAAGTATATTTGTGTGCTCGTCTATCTAAAAATGATAACTACTGTGTAACTATTATAAGACTAACATATTGAAAACCATTCTTTGGCACAAGAAGGAAAAGTTCACGTCTGCATTAATCCTTAATAATTAACTGAATGTTCATGAAGAATGAATGCATGGTTAGAATGAAGGAAAGAGCTTCACTGTAGTCAATGTTTTGATCCATTATAAATAAGTGAGATTTAGCTAATATGTTCAGCTATATTACTTCTAAATTCAACTAGATTTAAACATGGAAGTTATCCAACAGCCTACATACTTAAATATATCCAAGTGAGGTATTTCATTTAAATTACTATAGATAAAATATGAAGTTTCCTATTCACTTAGCCCCCATCTCTAATTCCAAATTACTGCCTGAGATCTAGCCCAGGTATAATGCATCCTACACTCCAAATAGTCACAATTTACACTCACTGCCTATTCTTTTGTTTGAGATTTTAAAAATACACACGTTTAAATTTGGTATTTAATTCATAGAATAAAGATTTTAAAAGTTGAAAAATAGTGGTTAGATCTCTAAACAGACACCATGCATCTCAACCTAAGGATAAAGAGAATGAAAGAGCAACTGAAATTAGAACTGTTCATAGCTGAAAAGCCGACCCACATATCAACCCCCTGCTGAACTGATCCCCATTCCTCATAAGTTAGGGAGAAGCATTTGAAAAAGAGGAAATGTATATTCTAAACTTCAGGTCTTTTACCGGCATAGAATTTTAAAGCCTATGACAAAAGTTGATCAAGATCATTGCATAGACTCAGCCACTTTTTAGGGAAGAGATTTCATTTCCAGGCAGCATAATTTGTTAGGATCAGAAGGATAGAGCTTTTAGCTTTAGTAACACTAAGTTTTTGGATGACATGATCTCAGCTTGTATGCCTGGCTTATCCTGACAGTAGTGAGAACATGTCTCTCCAAGACTGCAAGTTTGCTGGGTTATACCACAGGCATAATACTGGGGCTCCCTCCAGAGTGAGTCATCTCCTGAGAACTAATGGGAGTCGAGGCCTTTTGATAATCTGAGACCTCAGCTTGAAAAAGAAGAGTGACATCATATCGCTAGGAGACAAAATGGAGTGTATGTTTCTCTGACAGTCATCTAGGATTTTTCTTGCAAGAGAGACGCTCACTCAGATACACCCTCTGAATGGTGTCAACAGATGTCCTCTGAGGGAAAACAGCTCCACAATGAAACATTCATTCTTCTTATGCAGGCACCTCATCTTCTTCAGAGCCTCAAATGTACTAAAAAAAAACACAACAAAAACACTACTGTTTTCTAGAAACTGACAAATGAGATGCTTCCCTAACCCACCCTCAGCCTCCTGTCAGAATTCTACAATCTTTTATAACAGATTTAAGTTTTAAGGGCTCTTAGGCTTTCCAAAAAGGGTTATGATTTTATTTTATAATGATACCCTAGCCTAGAGCCTAGGGAAAAGGGAGAGCTGAGAATTTTAAAAATACAATTAGAAATAATTCCAACCCTAATCAAGAGAAAGAAGTGAATACCAGTCCTGGAAGAACATTCCTATCTAGAGTAATGCCTACCAAGATTAGACTCCACTTTAAAAAATGATATTAAAAAAGAAACTTAAAAGAGGCATGCCAAAATATGTAAAGTTTTAAAGACTAGGAGGGTAGTTATAAATTATGTGGCACAATCAATAATATTGGGTGATTTCCTAGCATTTGGAAACAAAGATTTGCCATGTTTGAGCTAAAATGTTCTAAATCCACCAACCACAGCAGCTTGGCTTTTCCCCCACTGCTTCTTTTTGATAGGTTGCCAGGCAGATTCTCCTCAAGTCCAGGTTAAAATGCTCAGAGCACTGAGGAAATCTAAGTCCTTTTTTTCTGGCTCCTGGCTCCTGTGTCTCATGCCCCCTTTGGAGTCTGATGAGTATCTAAATACCTGGGTATTTGTGCAGCTAAACACTCTTCTGCTCCTCCCCCCAGCACATTCACTTGGGACAAGAACCAACCTGAGCCCGGTTCACTAGGAAGAATACATGTTATTATCTGTAGTGATTATTTTGCAGAGCGTTAAATGTTGTTTGCACTATTGAGGTACATCAGAAATATGTTCTGAATGAAGGTGTTGATTGGTTTATATGGTAAACAACTATGCATAATTAATTCTTGGTGATTTACATGATACACTATCCCCAGTGGAGCTGTGGAACTTTGGGGCAGATCCAGGAACCTTGCCTAAGGTGACCTAGGTAGTTAACAGTTTTATACTTATCGCTTCTCTCCCAACCACCCTCCCTAAGGAAGGGAAGAATAGCCTCCAATATCATTAAGTAAATGATAGGACAGGCTTTGAAGCTGGGCTGTCTGGGGTTGATTTCCAGCCTTGCCACTTACTAGCCACGTGATCTTGGGATTTCTGTCTCCTCAAGTAAGATCTGACGTATTTTAAATGATACCCATTATCACTGAGAAATGAAATCATTTACTTTTAGGTCTTCCTTTCTGCCTGAATAACATACACACATATACATTTCTTTTTCTTGACTCTGATCAGCATAGGCCTAGCCTTCACTTTCTATCACCTACTCAATCTTATCTAAGAAACATTTATTTTTGGCATAATCACACATCAGCCCATAAAGCTGAGAGAATCTTGGTATGTAAGGCAACTGGTCAGAAAACAAATCCACACAGCTCTTGGTTGGTTGATATGACATTAGCATCAAGTCTGTCTGCTGTTCATCTTGACAGCTGGTCATAATTTTGTGAGGCTGAAATGAAAGGAATAGAAGCAGGATATTAGTGAGAATGAACAAATGAAGAGAAGGGTGTTTCCTTCACAAAAATCCTACTGTACTTTTTTTTTTTAATAAACATAGTTTTATTTTATTTTTGGCTGCGTTGGGTCTTCACTGCTGTGCACAGGTTTTCTCCAGTTGTGGCTAGCAGCATTGTGGTGCGTGGGCTTCTCTTGTTGCAGAGCATGGGCTCTAGGTGCGCGGGCTTCAGTAGTTGTGGCACGCAGGCTCTAGAGCACAGGCTCAGTAGTTATGGTGCCCGGGCTTAGTTGCTCCACAGCATGTGGGATCTTCCCAGACCAGTAATCGAACCCATGTCCCCTGTGTTGGCAGGCAGAGTCTTAACTGCGCCACCAAGGAAGTCCCTGCACTTACTTTATATTCTGGTAGTTCTCCATCTGTTCCACACTGAAATACTAGGGAGACAAATTTAATCCTGGACTTATCTGTAAGAAAGCACTCTTCCAAATTCAGTAGAACTGGAGTTTCTCAGCGAAATTCTTAATTGCTCTGTTTCTTTTATCTTTTGTCCTGCATTGGTCATAGGCTGTTCTAAACCAGCCTCATTCTCCAAAAGACTATCCCAACTCCCTTACAGGAAGAGATATTGATTTGGCTCTGTGTTAGGTGTTGGATATTTAAACATGAAAACACAAGTCACTGAATTGACGAATGTCCTGTTAGGTATGTGAGCCAAGGAAATATAAACAGAATTGTGGTACTATAGAAGGACCACCTAAATCTGCACGGACAATAGCAAAATGTCTGAAAATAAGTGGGATAGAACTACATTCCCTTAAAACACAAAGCTGGAATGCCCTCATTTACTGCTTACATCTGCATTACTATCCTAAAAACGTATCTAGCTAAGCCTTGACTTTGCCTCTTTTTCTCTTGTCTAGGAGGAAGCCTCAATGCTCTCTGTAAGCACTTCTAATCCTTTTATCCGCATCTAACACTTTTGCCAATGCTCTGAATCTTCTTCCCTCTTATTTCCTCTGGGATGTTCCTCCATTGGTCAACTCTTACAGTCCATCTATTTCTCTAACATACTGCTATTAATTAACTTTACTTTTTTTCAGTTTATGAAGTTTGTCAGGTCTCCCCCACATTAAAAAAAAATTAAAATTAAATGATCTCACTTTACTCTCCCTTCAATCTATCACCCTCTTGCTTATTTGTTTCACAACTAAATCCCTTTAAGGCCAATGTTTAAAAAGTAATTAATTGCAGGACTCAAAGAAAAAATAATCAAGGACTTCATAAATTGTAGAGCAAAAAGCAAATATGAGAAAAAACATGTTCTGCTTCTTGAAACTCTTCGGTAGCTCTGCATTGCACATAGAATGAAAGCAAAACTTGCTGCCATTGCCCACCGACCACTGTTAATCTAACATCTTCGAACTAAATTACAGCTTCCCCATCAATCCCAGATGTCTCTTATGATTTCTTGGACTTGTTGATATTTTGCAGCAGGGAATTTTGCTCTTGTTACTGGCCCTGCTGGAAAACTCTTCCTCAACACTCAGGGCGGCTATTTCCTTTTCATTATTTTGGTCTCTAAGCAGATGTTTCCTCTTCAGAGAGGCTCTCTCTGACCATACAGCCCTGCCCCTGCCATCTGCCCAAATCACTCTCTCTTCCTCCTGTTTATCTCCCTCAAAGCACTTCTCATGATCTTAAATTATTCATTTATTCCTTAGTTTGATACTAATTTGTTATTTTACTCCACCACTAGAATGTAAGCTCTGTGGGGGCAGACTCCTTATTTGCCTGGTAGAATTTAACAGAGTTCAATTATCGAATAAAAGAGAGATAATAGATCATCTCTAGAAAGAGTTTTTTTTAATGAAGGAATAAAATAATCAAAGAAGTAATAGGAAAACATCCCCAAGGAGCCAGACAGAGCCACACCTTTTTTGCAGGCCAGCATCAGAGTTGCTTTGGCAGGCAGTCAGTTGCCATGATATCCTAGGGTCCTCCTCTCCTTCCATTTCTGAATATCATATCTCTCATGGTTAACCCTGGGCACATGCCAACCAGCCTGCTTATAGAGCATTTCCTTGAGACCTTCCTTACATGTCGTTGGTCTGTACTCTGGATCCCCAAATGATGGCATAACAGTCTATAACTAACTCAGAGTCAGATGATCTCTAATTTGTTGATGAAGTTAAATACCAGACAACATCTAAGATAAGAATTTCAAACAACTGCCACTCTCTTGACATTAATGCTACCTAAACAAAACATTTTTTATTAAAACCTGCTCAAATGCCTCCTGGCTTGTTTTTCTTGATTTTTAAAAACATGATTCTGATATATAAACTAGAAAGCAAACAAACAAGGAAAAGTTTCTAAACATTATATAGACCAAAGGTGCAGCACTTATTTTTAAAAAGTGAATCAATCAATCAATCAACCAAACAAACAAAAGAGCCAAATCCTGGAACTTACTTCTCCAGATCAAATGGTTGCATACACACATCTGAATTCATAAAATTCTAAACTTACCACATGTGCTATAGTTTTCACCTGTGTTCATATTATTCTCTATGGCTCCTCAAAATTATCTGGGAGAGGTATATAAACATAATATGCTAAAAGGTTAGAAGATACAGTGATTTTCTCCTCATGATGTAGTTTCTATGCTCCTCTGTCACTACCTTTTCCCTTTTGTTCACCCAGTCCTAGGAGTGCTAGTTGCTTCACGTAGTTACAAATCTCTGGGATTCATTGTTTTTTGTTTTTTTAAACTTCTGATGCCTGTATAATCAACTATCCAAATCAAATTCTTTCTGTTTGGATTACTTAGCATTATTTCAATTTCCTATCTGGACCCTGATAATACAAGCATTTGTATACCCATTTGTCAAAATTATATCAGCCTTTTTTCCACACATTCCTTTTTAAAAATTTTTATTTTGTGTTAGCATACAGTTGATTAACAATGTTGTGTTACTTTCAGGTGTACAACAAAGTGATTCAGTTATACATATACATGTATCTATTCTTTTTCAAATTCTTTTCCCATTTAGGTTATTACAGAATATTGAGCAGAGCTCCCTGTGATATACAGTAGGTCCTTGTTGGTTATCTATTTTAAATATAGCAGTGTGTACATGTCAGTCCCAAACTCCCAATCTACCCCTCCCACCCACCCTTCCCTTTAATCAGTTCTTTTAAAGCAGAACAAAAGGAGAAGCCAAAAAATGTGAACGTCATGATGTTGCTTGCAAAATTTACTCACAAAATCTGCTGATGTAATATGAGGTACAAATTCTCCAGATAACCATGGTGGGTCTCCAAGTAAGTCAGAAGCAATTGGTTGGAGACAGATTTTGCTGCCCCTTGGTCTATAGCTACAATGAATCTAAATGTTAGATCTTTTCTTCTCCAGGGCATTTCAGTGAAGAGCAAGGTTTTAGTTAAGGGAATATAAAAACATAACTGTAGGGTTTATTACTGTAAATTTTCCATTCTGTGGAAATATAAAAACATTATTGTAGGGTTTCTGCTCGAGAAAATAACCATCAAGTTATTTGTCAATTTTAACTAGCATACTAATTTTCTTTTCTTTTCAGTTTTGTATAATTATAATCTATGAAAACAGATGTTAGACTTGCTGGATTCTGTTGTCATGCCAGCCAAGTAAGAGCTCTATGCTAGTTTCATTTTAAGCTAAAGGTCTTATATGTGATAATACTCTCAGTTTCCATGGTGATTAGTTATGTTTATAACTCTAGTTATAAATCTGTGGTTCTAATGAAATTATGTGTAATAGAGGATAGAGAAAGCGTGTTAGGGTCTCTTCAGTACAGAGTTAGAGAGAAAAGGTGATATAGTGATGTACATGGAAACCAATGTAGAGCGCCAATGTGTTTTAATAAAATTAAAATATGACAGCTCAAGGACACAAAGGTTACCACTGGATTTCTAGTCAGTCATGAATTATCAGAGTGAATAAGACTAAGGGTTCCAGAGATGTAAGGTAAGGTTTAAGTCCTGTCTTTAAGGTTAATTGACTTTGTGTAAGTTAAATAGTATTTCTCTACCTTGTTTCTTCATCTGTGTACTGGGATCACTATAAAAATTTTTACATCATAAGATTTTTTTGAGGAGGAGGTGATAAAATATATTTAAAATTCATAGTAGTTTATGTCATTTAGTACTCCCTCAAAAGAAAGAAGCAATTAGTCACCTAATTACACATGAGACTAAAACAAAGTCTATTCTCAAGGACAGTGCTGACTTTTCATCAAAAACAATGGAGCCTAGGGAATTCCCTGGCAGTCCAGTGGTTAGGCACGAGTTAGGCACGTGGTTAGGTGTGAGTTCGATCCCTGGTCGGGGAACTAAGATCTTGCAAGCTGTGTGGTGTGGCCAAAAAAATAAAAACAATGGAGTCCAGAGGGCAGTAGAAGGACATACAAAGTGCTGGGGGTGGGGGGTGGGGAAATATACTGTCAGGCAAGGATTCTATATCCAGAAAAACTATCCTTCAATGTTAAGTCAAAGGATCAATAAAGTCATACTAGATAAATGGAAACTGACAGACTTTGTTGCTTGCAAAACCTTGCCCTTCAAATAATACTAAAGGAAATCCATCAGGTTGAATGGAAATTATACAACATGATCACATAAATCCACAAGAAGGAATGAAGAGTGCTGGAAATTGTAAACATATTGGTAAATATAAAAGACTCTGTGTGGATATCTATGTCTCTAACAATGTTTGTTTTAAAGTCCATTTTGTCTGATATTATTAGATCCACTCAGTATGTTTATGGTTATAGTTTTTATGGTTTATCTTTTTCCATCCTTTTACTTTCAACTTATTTGTGTGTGTGTACTTATATATTTTCTCTTCTAGCTTCTGTTTATTACATATACAGATATAAAATATATAACACTGACAGCTAGAAAGAAGAGAAATAAATTGAGCTATATCGCAGCAAAGGCAGTAAAGTTGCCATATTTTACTGTAATTTAGTCAGTATTAAACAGAGTAGGTTGTGATAAAATAAGGGTGCATATTCATAGAGCAACCACCACGAAAAGAACACAAGCATATTTAAATCATCAGTAAAGGATTTAACCGGTACATAAAGATTCATAAAAATAAGGCATTCAAAAGTAATTGAAGAAAAAATTACTCAAGCCATATAGAAAACAAATAGCAAAATGGCAATGATATCAAATGGCAAAATTCCAATGATATCAATAACTCCACTGAATGTGAATAGACCAAGTCTCCAATAAAAAACAGATGTTTTCAGACCAGATGAAAAAGCAGGAACTAATGATATGGTATCTCCAGGGAGAAATATCTTAGATTCACAGACACAATAGCACTTCAGTGCGGCAGCCAACTGAGGCTACTGCTTCCTTTCATCCCCAAACCATATGAAAGCTGCTGTACACCTAATTTTCTATCCTTTATCTATTTCTATAGAGATACATAGATACATAAATACATAGATAGATACATAGCAGAAAAACTGCTATTTTTCTTACAGAACTATGATGGATACAGAAATGCCTATTTGGGAGATTAAATCACAGTGACAATGAAATATTTTGGTGAAAATAAGGAGTTTAAGTAAGGATTGCAATGGAAAATTTAAAGAAAGAAAAAATATATAAATTTAAGCCATTAGATATCCAGCTCATGGCACCATGAGAAATTCAGAAATTCTGTCTGCCCTGACAGAACAGCATCTCTTACAGGTGTAGGCCCAATGTATTTAAAATTAAACTCAAACTTTGCCAGTTAAATTCACTGTCCTTCCAGGCCTCTTATGTGCAACTAAGAACTTGAGAAAGAAGAGTGAGATCAGAGTATTGTGTTGATAACATTGGTATGGATTCTCTGATTCCTTAAATAATACTTAAATGTCAAAGGTCTACAAAACCTGCCTTGTCTGCAGCAGTCACCCTCCTTCTTCATCCTCTGGCTGAAGAATTTATCTTCCAATTCTTGAAGATCATGTAATAACCTCACTTAAGTCAGTTTTCTTCCAAGATTCACTCTCATCACCTTGTTTGGCTTCACAACCAGATAAAATTCACAGATAAAGATTCACAACCAGAATAAAATCCTGGTGACCTAGAATGATGAATACAGTGTCTGAGCCTGGAAGATATGTAAATTGACTGAAAAAAATAAGGCCCCTCAGGCCTTATTACCAAGCAGATCCAATGATGCTCAAAGTCTGAGGCATAAAGTTATGAATAAAATATGTGGAAGATGGAGAGTCCTCAAAAAATTAAGAATAAAACTACCATAGGACCCAGTTATCCTATTTCTGAGTATTTATCTGAAAAATACAAAAACATTAATTCAAAAAGATATATGCACCCTTATCTTCATTGTGGCATTATTTAGAATAGCCAAGATATGGAAACAATCTAAGTGTATATCAGTGGATGAATGGATAAAGAAGATGTGGTAAATATACACATATACCACTCAGCCATAAAAAAAAAAGCCATAAAAAAAGAATAAGATCCTGCCATTTGTGACAACATGGATGGATCTGGAAGATATTATGTTAAGTGAGATGACTCAGATAGAGAAAGACAAATACCATATGATTCCAATCGTATGTTGAATTCAAAAAACAAAATAAATGAACAAGCGGTGAGATACTCTGTGTTGAGAGATAGGTTCAAGATGGCATAGTAGAAGGACGTGAGCTCACTCCCTCTTGCAAGAACACCAGAATTACAACTAACTGCTGAACAATCATTGAAAGGAAGACACTAGAACTAACCAAAAAAGATACCCCACATCCAAAGACAAAGGAGAAGCCACAATGAGACAGTAGGAGGGGCACAATCACAGTAAAATCAAATCCCATAACTGCTGGGTGGGTGACTCACAGACTGGAGAACACTTACACTACAGAAGTCCACCCACTGGAGTGAAGGTTCTGAGCCCCATGTCAGGCTTCCCAACTTGGGGGTCCAGCAATGGGAGGAGGAATTCCCAGAGAATCAGACTTTGAAGGCTAGCAGGATTTGATTGCAGGACTTTGACAGGACTGGGGGAGAGTGAGGCTCCACTCTTGGAGGGCACACACAAAGTAGTGTGCACATCAGGACCCATGGGGAAGGAGCAGTGACCCCATAGGAGACTGAACCAGACCTACCTGCTAGTATTGGAGGGTCTCCTGCAGAGGTGGGGGGCAGATGTGGCTCACTGTGGGGACAAGGAAACAGGCAACAGAAGTTCTGGGAAGTACTCCTTGGTGTGAGCTCCCCTGGAGTCCTCCATTAGCCCCACGAAAGAGCCCATAGGCTCCAGTGCTGGGTCACCTCAGCATTTCCTCTAAGATCAGGAACAAGACAAGGATGTCCACTCTCACCACTATTATCCAACATAGTTTTGGAAGTCCTAACCATGGCAATCAGAGAAGAAAAAGAAATAAAAAGAATACAAATTGGAAAAGAAGAAGTAAAACTGTCACAATTTTCAGATGACATGATACTGTACATAGAAAATCCTAAAGATACCACCAGAAAACTACTAGAGCTAGTCAATGAATTTGGTAAAGTTGCAGGATACAAAATTAATGCACAGAACTCTCTTGCATTCCTATACACTAATGATGAAAAATCTGAAAGAGAAATTAAGGAAACACTTCCATTTACCATTGCAATAAAAAGAATAAAATACCTAGGAATAAACCTACCTAAGGAGACAAAAGACCTCTACACAGAAAACTATAAGACACTGATAAAAGAAATTAAAGATGATACCAACAGATGGAGAGATATACCATGTTCTTGGATTGGAAGAATCAACATTGTGAAAATGACTATACTACCCAAAGCAATCCACAGATTCAATGCAATCCCTATCAAACTACCACTGGCATTTTTCACAGAACTAGAACAAAAAATGTCACAATTTGTGTGGAAACAAAAAAGACCCCAAAGAGCCAAAGCAATCTTGAGAAAGAAAAATGGAGCTGGAGGAATCAGGCTCCCTGACTTCAGACTATACTACAAAGCTACAGTAATCAAGACAGTATGGTACTAGAACAAAAACAGAAATATTGATCAATGGAACAGGATAGAAAGCCCAGAGATAAACCCATGCACACATGGTCACCTTATTTTTGATAAAGGAGGCAAGAATATACAATGAAGAAAAGACAGCCTCTTCAATAAGTGGTGCTGGGAAAACTGGACAGCTACATGTAAAAGAATGAAATTACAACATTCCATAACACCATATACAAAAATAAACTCAAAATGGATTAAAGACTTAAATGTAAGGCCAGACACTATAAAACTCTTAGAGGAAAACATAGGCAGAACACTCTATGACATACATCACAGCAAGATCCTTTTTAACCCACTTCCTAGAGAAATGGAAATAAAAACAAAGATAAAAAATGGGACCTAATGAAACTTAAAAGCTTTTGCACAGCAAAGGAAACCATAAACAAGACGAAAAGACAACCCTCAGAATGGGAGAAAATATTTGCAAATGAAACAACTGACAAAGGATTAACCTTCAATATTTGCAAGCAGCTCATGCAGTTCAATATCGAAAAACAAACAACCCAATCCAAAAATCGGTGGAAAATCTAAACAGACATTTCTCCAAAGAAGATTTACAGATTGCCAACAAACACATGAAAGGATGCTCAACATCACTAATCATCAGAGAAGTGAAAATCAAAACTACAATGAGGTATCACCTCACAGTGGTCAGAATGGGCATCATCAAAAAATCTACAAACAATAAATGCTGGAGAGGGTGTGGAGAAAAGGGAACCCTCTTGCACTGCTGTGGAAATATAAATTGATACAGCCACTATGGAGAACAGTGCGGAGGTTCCTTAAAAAACTAAAAATAGAACTACCATATGACCCAACAATCCCAGTACTGGGCCTATACCCTGAGAAAACCATAATTCAAAAAGAGTCATGTACCACAATGTTCATTGCAGCTCTATTTAGAAGAGCTAGGACATGGAAGCAACCTAAGTGTCCATCGACAGAAGAATGGATAAAGAAGATGTGGCACATATATACAATGGAATATTACTCAGCCATAAAAAGAAATGAAACTGAGTTATTTATAGTGAGGTGGATGGACCTAGAGTCTGTCATACAGAGTGAAGTAAGTCAGAAAGAGAAAAATAAATACCGTATGCTAACACATATATATGGAATCTAAAAAAAAAAGGCTCTGAAGAACCTGGGAGCCGGACAGGAGCAGACGTAGAGAATGGACTTGGGGACATGGGGAGGGGGAAGGGTAAGCTGGGAAGAAGTGAGAGAGTGGCATGGACTTATATATACTACCAAATGCAAAATAGATAGATAGTGGGAAGCAGCCGCATAGCACAGGGAGATCAGCTTGGTGCTCTGTGACCACCTAGAGGGGTGGGATAGGGATGGTGGGAGGGAGACGCAAGAGGGTGGAGATATGGGGATATATGTATATGTATAGCTGATTCACTTTGTTATACAGCAGCAACTAACACACCATTAGAAAGCAATTATACTCCAATAAAGATGTTAAAAAAAAAAAAAGAGATAAGGTGCCCACTCTTGAGGTCAAGGAAAACTTCTCTGTCTGCACATGCGCAGGAAGGCTCTTTGGGGGTCAGAAAGGGAGGGGGCACCACCCCATAATATGTGTGGACTTTGCAGTGGAATCCATCTTAACAAAGAGTTGCATACACATGTTGGGGAGGGTCCCAGGACCAGTCAGTTGTGAAAAAAGAAAGAATATAATTGGCCAAAGGTAAACAAAGACGGGGAAGGACTGTCCTATATAAGTAATTTAAATCACCTGTTTACCGCGGTCCTCATTTAGGACGCCCGCACTCCTCTCCGGGTGTGTATTTCTGCCTAGCTTCTGACTTACTGTGCTCTTCCTCATTAGAGAGGGCGCCCATATCCCTTCTCTCTGGGTGCGTTTTTCTGTCTTAAATAAACAAACTGCTTCTCTGTGTGCTCTCCCACATGTTATGCTGTGTCCCTAATAATAAACTTGGCACCTGTTTTTTACAGTTTTTGACTCCATGAAACATTCTTGCTTTTAAACGGGGAAAAGAGCTAGGGCCACTTTGCTTCTAGCCTCTAGCCCCTGGTGGACTAGCGGTTAGGATTCCTGGTTTTCATCCAGGCTACCAAGGTTCATATTCCTGGTCAGGGAAATAAGATATCTCTTCAGGACCACTCACTGCTGTCTCTCTGAGATCAGCTGCATATCATGGTCACTTGCAAAAGGCAAATGAACAAGGTGTTAAGCTGATGAATGTCAACACAGGAAGGAAACAAAAGTGCCATCTAATTTACATGTTTCTAATCTTAATAGGAAAACCAGACCTTCCTATTTGGATCACCAGCATTGGAAGCTACCCACGTAGTTCTCATGACTTTGTCGCCAGCTGATATTACTTATTTAAAGACCTCTTTTCCCAGTGCCCTAGAAGTTTGCAGATGTACTCTGAAGCTTGTGTCCAGTTTACAGCCTCACAGGTGGAGATGTGCACTGGCCAAAGCATGGAATTCTGCCACCAGCTGACTTTGTTCTTTGATGGCACAAGCTCATCCAGAAGATCACCACATCAAAGAAGTATGGTGGCCAAGGGAAGCCAGCTATCTACTGCCCCCACCGACCCACACTACTCTGGAAGATCTAAAGACTTTAGAGACCCAGAGGAGGGGTCACTAATGAATGACCTTTGAAGGCTTTCTGCTACAGGTGAGCTCAGAGAAGTTGCAGTGGTGTATCCAGAAGATGGGTGCATTCTCCCATTGACTTCCATCAGTGCTTTATTGAGGTTTTCTCAGAAATTATTGGTATGGATGCAAGGATGGATCAAAATCATCCTCTGGCCCTAACCACTTTTGTCTTGCTTTTCTTACTGATTATCCAAACTCGAATTAGGGAAAAGGTGGGAGGATGGACAGTACAGACTACTGTTTAAATCTTAACAGTGACTACTTAGCTTGGGGGACAACCTAGAGAGGGATAAAGAAGAAAGGAATAAATTAAAAACTGCTATGTCAGCTGCTCAGAACTCTTTACTAAAAGAAATAATCCCTACTCTGGACAACCTATGAAGGGAATGAAAGCAAAGAGATACTATGTAATTATTGCAAGAAAACGGGATGTTGGAAGGACTGTAAAAAGTTACTTTGGAGGATGCAAGAATTTTGTGAACAAGGGAAGCAAGAAAGTCCAGAGGCTAGGAAATAATTGACAAATGGCTTAAAATTGACAAATTCAGGGATCTCAGAGACAGAAACTGGTGAAATGGTCATGCTGGTGCTACTTATTCTGCAATTTCCTTGAGAATTTCTCATTTCCATTTGGTGATAGATCAATATAAGATATTGGTATATTGGATCCACCATGTTCCTTTTCCTCCGAGGTTCCCATACAAATCGGTCCTCTGATTGAAGTGCAAATTTTCTTACTTCCTGTATCCCCTGGGAAGAGATCTGCTGTGCAACTTAAAAGCCAGCATATTCTGTACTCTGGCAGAATGTCTGTGGATTTCTATGGGGAAAAAGCCACCTCATTTGTTTACTGTGTGTTGTCTGAAAGAAAAGGGATACTGCAGAGAGTAGCAGTGTGACACTATGTGGGAAAAGCACCCTGAAACAGGTTGATGCATCACTTTTGGCCCTAGAACCAGATCTAAGAGAATCAGAAAAATAAGGGGTAGTTTAAAAAGAATGCTCTTTCTGTAATACTCCCACGCCTCCAATAAAGAAGGAAGGTTAATTTTATATGGATGGTCAATGACTATATGGCTTTGTACAAAATTTTGGAGAAGTAAATAAATTTGTTGTTCCATTACCAGTGTGGTTCCTAACCCTGCAACTGTTCTGACTTCAATACCATTGTTTGCAAGGCTTTTCTTTGTATTGAATAGTTGATCTATGTTCTGCATTTCTCACTTTCTGTCCCTCTCGCAGATAAATCTAAATTATTATTGCTTTTGCTTATAAAGGAATCCAGTATCCAGTATTTACGGCAAAGGATTCCTAAAGGCTTTTGGGACTCTATTTTTTAAAATTATTTACAAAACAAAAAGCGAGCAAGAGATTTGTCCCACCCCCAGAGGGATTTGTAATTACTCAATATGTAGATGATTTGCTGGTAGTGTCAACAGCCAGAGAGCAATGCAAGATTGATAATTTGGCTTTGCTGCAATTCTTTCCTTCAGAGGCATAAGGCCTCCCAGACAAATTGCAATCTTGCTAAATGTTTGAGGCATCTGTTGTCAGCTATAAGTCAGAGTATTACAATCTAGTAGTCAGTAATAACAGCTTACCACCAAAAAAAAAAAAAAAAAAAAGCGACTCATGGGACTAGTACAGAGTTGTACACAACAGACTCCAACATTTGCAGAGTAGACAAAACATCTGACGAAGAACTTGCGTGATAATTCGTCCTCTGGTTTGGTATGAAGAGGCTTTGAACAACTGAAACTGGCTTTGATGCTATGCTAGGGTGATTTCTTATTAAACTTGGAAGTGTGGAGGGGTTTTTTTTGGGGGGTGGATTTTGTTTTGTTTTTTTTGGTCGTCACAAGCAGTTAAGTTAATAGCAGGAGAGCTGTAATTCTTGGTTCTGCATTTACAATGAATACGTATACTATTAATAAATATATGTTTGGTGTTTACCATGAAACAGGGGAAATATTTTTTTTAAAGGGCCTCCGGGTGTCCCAGCCCCATAGGAGCAGTAGAAAGCCGGGAGGAAGCCGGTGGAGTGTAGCCTGGTCCGTCCCACGGCGGGGCGCCAGCCCGGAGCCGCCTAGGTCCTTCACGGGTAATTTGGTAGCCGCCGCCCGCGCGTTGCGGACACCCCCGCCGCCATCTTCCTCCGAGGTTCGTGGTAAGTTTTTTGTTTTTTGTTTTTTTTTTGCGGTACGCGGGCCTCTCACTGTTGTGGCCTCTCCCGTTGCGGAGCACAGGCTCCGGACGCGCAGGCTCAGCGGCCATGGCTCTCGGGCCCATGCCGCGGAGCGGCATGTGGGATCTTCCCGGACTGGGGCACGAACCCGTGTGCCCTGCATCGGCAGGCGGACTCTCAACCACTGCGCCACCAGGGAAGCCCCGCGGTAAGTTTTTTGAAGAGAGAATTTTTGTGGTTTGTTTTTGTTTTTTGCGGTACGCGGGCCTCTCACTGCTGTGGCCCCTCCCATTGCGGAGCACAGGCTCCGGACGCGCAGGCTCAGCGGCCATGGCTCTCGGGCCGAGCCGCTCCGCGGCATGTGGGATCCTCCCGGACCGGGGCACGAACCCGTGTCCCCTGCATCGGCAGGTGGACTCTCAACCACTGCGCCACCAGGGAAGCCCCAAGAGAGATTTTTTTATATCAGTGGGAACTTAGATATCCCATAGGAAACTGATAGCTGCTTTATCAGAGGCTTTACATCTGCCTGCTCAGATGTCAGTGATTTATTGTAGAACTCACAGGGCAGAAGGGCAAAATTTCTAAAGGCAATAAATGTGCTGACAGAGTTTCAAAAGCGACTATTAACTTACGGCCGTCTCCAAATTTAGAAGTCCCATTTTTAATGCTATAAGAAACTTTTGTTCATTTTCAAAAATATGCTTCACTAAATAAAATGGACAAATGGACTATAAAAGGGGCCCAAAGAAATGTGACTGGACTATGGGAATTACCTAACAAAGTAATTCCTATATCATAGTCCCTATTAGTTTGGTTAATACTGCTGTGTCAACAAAGTCATCTGGATAAAAGAGGAATTTTATTTTAGTTTTAATTTTTTTTGGTTTGTTTTTGTTTTGACATTTAAGAATGTTACAAATTCACAATTTTCTCACTTTTTATTCATTTTAGTGAGCTGTAATTTGAGGAAACTAGGAAAGTCTTATAAAATTCTTCATATCTAAGAAGTTTTTACACATATATGTAAGACTTGCTTTGTTTTTTTGTGGTTAAGTTGAATACCTGAAGGTAGATTTAGTATATTGAGTAACAGTGTATACTCAGTACTAACAGGCAGAAAAAGCTGGCAAACAGAATTATTGGGATGCCAAGAAATGTTCTAAAAGAAGGATTTTAAAGGAGCTAGACTTATACTACTCCTAATAAAAAGATGAAGTTATTTAAAATATTAAAGAGTTGTGCTACTTCTCAGTAGAATTCTTTGAGGACACTTCCAAAATAAATGCAAGGAGTTTTCCTTAATCAACTTTCCAGAAACCTGGTGTCAGTTGAATTTCATAGAATTAAGGCCTGCAAAAGGAAAAAGATTCTGTCTAGTTATGGTGGATATGATGTTTGAATGGCCCAGGCAGCAGTAAAGCCTTTCTTAATACACATAATTCCTACTTTGGGCACATCAGAGCATATTAGATATAGAAGTCATTTATTTCTACTGTTGTCTGGGAATTATACAAACATTTGCAGATTCCTATAAGCCTCACTCCTCTGCACAAGTAGAATGAATATATAAAACTCTCAAAAAAACTCATTGGGAAAGATTTTGCAACCTCCTATGTTAAAAAGGCCTAGAGCTTTACTTCTAGCTTTGTTAAAAATTAGAGGGACCCCTGCAGGCAAGAACAGAATCTCTCCCTCTGAACTTATAATTGTCATGCCTATGAATTTCGGTCTGAGACTATATCCTGTGCCTGATTTAACTGAATCCTGTCATAATCATTGTCCAAAACTTAAAAGAGCTTCTCTGTTTCCTAGAAACCCTGAGACATAAAGTCATAAGGACCTGGAAGGACCCACTGGAAAAGGTCTGCCTGTATTGACCAGGATAGCTCACCTGCATGAAGGTATTCCAGAGGAAAGATGGGCTGTCACTGCTCTGAGAAGGACCCACTCAGGTTGATGCTGATCACCGTGGCTATCAAAGTAAGAGAAAAACTCAGTTGGATCTGTGCTTCCCATGGGAAGCATTCCCATAAATAACTTCAAACTTAAATTTTTTAGACTGATATTGGTACTGAACTCAACTAAAAGGAGGTATTCTAGCAAACTTATTACTATTCTCATAGACTACCTTGCTGACCTATTCACAATAGGGTTATTTCAGATACTTTAAAATCACATTTCCTAGAAAACAAACATGCTATTTGTTACATTACTTTTTCTTTAGTATTCCCAGTAATGATGCCTATAATCTCAATCAGTTCTAAATTATTTTCCCAGTGTAAACAAGGTCTGGACTTATAAATTCAACAATCTGATTATTGATAGAGTAAAAGTAGAATAATCTTTCTTAGTAATTTTTTATAATAACAAAGTAAAAATAACTAATATGCACCCAGATACTCAAGCCCTAAATTTGACACGAAAATGTTCTGTTAACTGGTTTGATTGGAAAGATGATGTAAAAAAGAACATCACTGAATTAATAGACACATCTGGCGTTTACAGATAGGAACTTGAAGTCAACCTCATTCTATTAACTTTGGGATGCAAGTTGCCTCTAGCTCCAGTATATCCAGATAAACTAAAGTAAATGCCTCATTAATGCATATGTAGTTGACTATTAGAAGAGTATAATTATGGATTTAGACCCAGTGCAGGAAAAAAAAAGTGACCTATAGGGTGAGTTTTTCATATCCATTAAACATTGGAAGTTCAATCTGTACCTTTCAGTGGGTACCTCATAGTGAGATTTTCATATCTGATGATGGCCATGGGTGTCTTTGTGTTTCACATCCAGGTAAAATTATTTGGGAACATACCAATTGGTAAATAGTTAAATCAGATTCCTGATTAGCAGTGAACACAATTTTTTCTTGGTCATACATAAATTTTACAAGCTGTGATGTCTTTAATGCTTGTACTTTCAAATTATCAACTGTCTAAGTATTTGGCAATTCCTTATGAAGTCTTACCCAATCCAAGCCTACAGAGTAGCCTAACTCTGGAGACCAATAAGCTAAATTTGTAATTAAGTGGTTTCCTTGCAAAGCCCAGTAAATTTCTCCTGAGTTTCAGTCAGTCACATACATAGCGTCACACTGATATAACAATTTAGGCTTTTTAGTCATTGTACTATGTTCCCAAATAATTAAGCTTCTAGGGCTGATAAATTGTGGGGAAATGACTAGACATGATATTGGAGGGGAAATAATGGAGGGTAAGGTTTATTTTAGTAAGGTTGTTTATGCAAACTCATCTCCATGGAGACCCATCTCCAGTGCTAAGAATGCTCTCCTCTTCCTGGTGCAGGGAGGGCACCTTTCTCATGGGACATGTTTTCCCTGATTGTGGCAGATGGGGGAGGGCAGAGAGCCCTTCCTGCATCTGCTGTTTCTCAATTACCTGCAGCTCAAAATAATCCTTATGCCAAAGTGTCTTATTTTGGGGTGGCACATCCGAATTCCCTTCATTTGGAGCCCCAAGGTTCTGCTTCCTGTTCAGTTGTCTTCTACTTTGAACTTTCTGTATGATGTCATCTAGCTCTTTGTTCTTACTGATGAGTTATATGCTAAGTTCCTCTTCCAAAAATCCAGATATTTCATGGCAGAAGTAAATTTATTGTCACAAGGCTCAAATATTAAAAAATGTAACTCTGCTTGCTATAATAAAACTTCACTTAGCTCTTCTTCTTGCATAATTGCCCATACGGGGAGATTTTACTTTTGTTAATTCAGGGTAAACTCAGTTACTTACAGTTTAAAATTCATTTTCTTTTGGGTAGATGCTCAGTCAAATTAGGATTCTCCATCTCTGATTTTTCCTTTCCTTATCACCATGTGGTATTCCTTTTTCTGTGTTAGATGACAGAGGCAGAAATAACTGGTCGCTGGCTGCCTTTTGCCAATACTTATCTATTTCTAATCTACTGATTCTCGATGCCAAAAAGTGTCCCTGGTAAATAATTACTCAATGCATTTCCTTTTTCCTGGTCCTTTTTCACAACACCTTGTTTCTTCAAATTCTAGAACTTTTATGATAGTGAAATTGTAAAGACTTGAGAAAGATTATCCTTTCAACATGTTGCTTGCTTCCAGTTCACTTAAGTCTATTTTGGAACTTCTAAACATTGTCAGTCCTGAATCAATTATGCCTCTAAGATCATAAATTAATATAAGACATTTCTTCAAAACCTCAATCAGACATCACACCATGGGTCCTCACCCAATATAGGAGCAACCCCATAGATTTTTGAAGCCTGTTTTTCCACTTTATCACTATTTTTGGCATAATATCTTTCAGCAAATTATAAAATTGCACTGTAAAAAGGAGAAATAGTTGGACTTCCCTGGTAGTGCAGTGGTTAAGAATCCGCCTGCCAATGCAGGGGACACGGGTTCGAGCCCTGGTCCAGGAACATCCCACATGCCGCAGAGCAGCTAAGCCCGTGCATTACAACTACGGAGCCTGCGTGCCACAACTACTGAAGCCCGTGCACCTAGAGCCGGTGCTCCGCAACAATGGAAGCCACCACAGTGAGAAGCACGCTCACCGCAACGAAGAGTAGCCCCTGCTTGCCGCAACTAGAGAAAACCTGCGCGCAGCAATGAAGACCCAATGCAGCCAATAAATAAATAAATTAAATAAATTTATTTTAAAAAAAGGAGAAATAGTTGATAGTTTTGATTATTCAGTCCATCAACAAATGCTAGGTAATGTTAAGGGGAAAAGGTAAAGTATTCCCTTTGTTATAATGAACGATAAATTCGTTGATGACTGAAACCAAATTTTATTTGTCTCTTTCTTTCTAGAAGTTCCTGGCTTCTAGAAATACACACATACTCTCAAAGTTGAATTAAGCCAACTTAACAGGCAGGGCTCTCAAAATGAACTTTTAGCTCTCTAATTTATAGGATTTATTGTCAGGATACCAAAATATATGTCGAAAACCAACTTAGTAATGCCTGGATTCAGAACGATGAATGTTCAGAGAGGTGAGATTTTCCAAGCTAACCACGCCCTCTACTCAGCCTGGCTTGACCATCTCCTTCAGAGTAAATCAGTGTCTCTTTGGCATGTAGCCCCCTTCATTCCTACCTCAGGGAAAGGAGACTATGAAACTCTTTTTATAAGATATCATGGCTTCTGGGTGTTCAATCAGTGAGGATATATACACATGTAACACAAGATAATTTACATTACCATTACTCTCAGGAGCTCATTGAAGTAAAAATATTGAAAAATCTGTTACTGTAAATTTTAGGTTTTTTATTTTATAAAACATTTTGTAATTGAAGTAAGTATTAAATGAACCACTGAGAGGCAGTTTAGTCCCCCAAATTATCCCTTCTTCCCATAAAAAGATGGTTTTAGTTTTCCTTTTGAATCCAGAGTATATTAATACTACTTTCAAAGATTTTGGTGTACATAAGGGATAAAGACTCATTGGCAATATCTCATTCTTCTTACTGGCTCTTTTTCTACACAACGGAAAATCAAACTATTTTGGAAACACATCCTGGAAAATTGAGAACTGTCCTAAAAAAATGGTTTCCCAGCAAGATCATAAGGTGAATATTTATCATCATTGGAACAGGGGTGGATTTAACATTTGTTAAGGATCTTATTTGAGCCAAGCATCTATTTTTAGCAAGTAATTTTACTGAAACAAATTCAGTGGAAAAACCCAGAAATAAGGATTAAATGGTCCACTGTGAATGTATCAAAAAGATATATGAAACTAAACAAGACAGACTCACAATAAAACATTTCAGTTGAATGGATAGAACTTTTTTTGGTTCCTGCTCCACCTGCAGGTGATACTGTGCTACTCACCACATCGTCTCTGGGAAAGGAAAACTCAGAGGGACACAAGCATTTAAAAAAATAACTTTGTTTCACTTGCAATGTTTTGCAAAAATGACTTCAGAATAACTAGCTATCAAAAAAAAAAAGCCAACACACAAAGTACTTAGAATAAAAACCAAACATAAATATTACCATAGTTATAGGTAGTCTGTTCAAGGTGGGGAGATAGCAGTTTGCTTACTTGATTTTCATATCTGCAAGAGTCAGAGGTCATCGTATGTCTCCAGTCATCACTATTTCAAAAGTAGGGGAGATAGCAACTTAGAGAAAGGGCTCAAGGCTTTACTTACTCAGAAACCAGTGCTCTAAAAGAATGCTTTTGCTTTAAGTTTATCTGAGGATACAAATTGCTTTTTTTCTCACTGTTTATGTGAGGTGCTTAGTAAAAAAGGCGAGCAAGGAGTCCATTTTGCTCTCTCAGTCGCTGTTTCTGGTTAAATATCATTCCCACATAAGTAGGTATTTGACAACATATGTTTGTATAGCTATTTCTAATTCAGTGTCAATAATTTGATGTTTATTTGGCTGGTTTTATTTTATTTTATTGTAATGAATAAACAAAAATGTTCTTGTTAATATGAGTAACATAACTAGAGCCATGTGAAACTAGAGCGTGATATTTCTCTCTGGAGGCTTTGTAAAAGTCTGAGGGCCATAAGTTAATCACTTTTATTCAGAAGTACTTTTATTGCCCTTATAACTATAAATTGCAAGGCTTGGGTTCAGAAAACAACCAATGTACCCCTACTAAGTTTTGCCTGCAATACTATAAATGTAGAAATATTTCTCTTTCTCTAAGATCTCCAAGATTCCTGTCCTGCAAGAAAGTAGCATTCTTTCCTATCTGTAAGTCTGGGAATCCATAAATCATAGAGCAGGAACCAAAGAGTATATTGTGGCATCATTTTCATATGAAAAAATATATTATTTTTCCTCAACAGACTTATCATGCCTTACTAAATAAGACTTTTATTGAAACTATGCAAATAATTATAATAAAAAGCCACAAGACATATTAAAGGCATTTTGCCTAATATATATATATATATATATATATATATATATATATATTTTTTTTTTTTTTGTGGTACGCGGGCCTCTCACTGCCATGGCCTCTCCCGTTGTGGAGCACAGGCTCTGGACGCGCAGGCTCAACGGCCATGGCTCACGGGCCCAGCCGCTTTGCGGCATGCGGGATCCTCCCAGACCGGGGCATGAACCCGTGTCCCCTGCATCGGCAGGCGGACTCTCAACCAATGCGCCACCAGGGAAACCCTTGCCTAATATTTAACCATTGTTCTGAGCAGTTCTGTTAACAGGAACCAATAATGTACCTTTGATTTAAACAAAATCATCTTTCTTAAATTTTTTCAATTATGTTTATTTTGTATATTGAGGGGTTTATTTTCAGGACTCTTACTGAACTCTAAGAAATCAATTAAATATATGTCATTTAAAGAATTTTTGCAATTTGTAATAAGATAGGCTGTTAAAATGGATAGATCAAGAAGAAAAGTGTTCTCATACTAGTAAAAAATAAAACATTAAGCACAATTAAATTTTTTCTTTAGAGTCATTCAGTCTGAAGTAATTACTTCTTACTTATTTGATCTGGAGTTTTTGGGGAGTCTACTATCACAAAGTCATCTGCATCTATACCAAGAATGCTAGAAATCCTGTCTGATAGATATCTGCTCCTGAGAGTTGTATGCTGAAGGCTGTTCCTTACAGAATCAGTAGTTAAGAGTGTGTGGTGAAGCCCGTTACTGAAGTCATCATTCTTTTGATGTTTCTTCCAGTACACTCTGAAGCTTGTAGTAGGGACCTTTAGATAAGTGTGAATGAAAAGCAGAAACCACTTTTTGTTTATAGGATTGAAAGACTCTGGTGATTTTATTATAAGAATGAACAAAATAAGAATGGAGAAATCCGCTACTGAAGTTTCAGACAAATCAATTTTTTAACAGTTCAGTAAATGATTATCCTGAGAATAAGAACATATTAATGACAGTGATGTCACTGACAAGTCTCCAGGGTCTTTTAATTTATCCCCCAAAATGTGTGTTATAATTGTCACCAATTGGCAAGCTATTTTAAGCCTAGAAACTAACTCTTTATAATCAACTTATTGATAGTTGTTGTAGCCATCTTTGCACACTATGGCTGTCTTTGTACGTTAACTTGACTGTTTCTGTTCATCCTAAAAAGTACAAATGTACTAAACTATTTATTTTGCATATAATTATTGTAGGAAAAATGTGCTCTTTTTGATTTGTCAGCTCTTCTTATATCTTGGGCTTGGCAAACAAGACAGGTTTCACAGTAGTGTCGAGCCAATTAAAATTATGGTATGATTTTATATACATTCACAATTAT
Source organism: Mesoplodon bidens (assembly GCF_964165515.1). NCBI lineage: Eukaryota > Metazoa > Chordata > Mammalia > Artiodactyla > Ziphiidae > Mesoplodon > Mesoplodon bidens. The sequence goes on from NC_138161.1 coordinate 129,080,249, forward strand.
TTTTAGCGTCCCTTCTTTTATAAAGTAAAAGAGAAATTTACTGATGTATGATTATTGATTGATCTATTAGTCTTCTGGGTATAAAAGACACCTTGATAGTTTTATTACTCTGGTTTTGAGGGCTGAATCTGTTGCTCTCAAAAGGAGATAATATATGTTATGAGAGTTTAAAGATAAATGCTTATAGGAAACAGTTACAATCTTGATTTTGACTGAAAATAAACACAGTAGTGAGTAACAAGATATATGAGGAAATCTAGCTTTTCAGAAGCGAAATCTTCTTAAAAATATATTCAAAAGCATGAAAAAAGTACACACACACAAAATCAGTAGGCTCTTGAGTGAGACTGTTTTGATGATTATAAGAAACTTTTGCCACCTAAGAAGAGAAAAATGTAGTGCTACTTGTCAAGAGTGGCCAGTAGATTCAAAGATCAATTTTCCTTTGAACTATTTCGTTGTTTTTCTCTTTATTATTTCTCTTTATTATAAGCTTCTTTTAACCATTTTAATATCTTCATATTTATCTTTAGACATATAACAATGCACATTTAGTAAAAGGCTATTGTTTAGATTATCTCAGGATGCAAATTGCTTTCTCCCCCCTCTCCGTGGCAAGTAGATAGGCTTGTTCAAAATGGCAAAGAATAACAAGTCAACATTTCTTCTCACCTGGTACACAGGAAAGAAAGGGCTTGACAAGAGAAGTCCAGTATACTTTCTTGTCCAGGAGAGACATCACACATGTAAGCTCCTGAGTAAAATGTACCTTCTCTTTCCAAAATGAACACAGCAGGCTTGTATTTCTGTTAACTTGGCAGAGGAAGAAACCATGAACTAAAAAAGATAAGTTCTATGTAGGCCAAATTTCTTAACTATTCATCCTGTTTTAAAATGGTGAGGATAGAGGTTCAATGTAACTGTCTTATTGCATCCTGTTGTTTAATAAGCTAACAGTTAAGGAAAATGCTCTGCCCTTATCCCTAGGGAAAGATCAAGAACACTCATTTGGTACAAGCTTTATGCATCTAAATCACATAAGGCTGTGTCCTTTGAAATCATAACAGGGGAAATACACTGAAATTGGCAAATATATTTAAGAAGGGTTAAAAGAACCTTGGAAGTGGAAGTTTCAAATTTGCTGTTTGCACACTCTGTATTTTGTTAGATAGCCATAATTTATCTTTAAATCATCCCATAATACTGTTAGGGTTAAAAAAAAAAGAGGGGAGGGAAGGGAGCATATAATTAATTTGATACAGTTGGGTATGACCTATATACATTTTGATTCCTGTCCATCCCACAACACCACAAGTACATATTTTACTATAAAAATATGCCTGGGTAGTTCATTCAAGGTAGCCCAAGTTGTGTCAGAAATTAAAGTACACACATCACCAGTTTATGGTAATTTTTAGGATCTTAACATTCCTTGGGGGAAAAAAATGAGGGAGTGGGGGCTTAACCATAGATTTTTTTTTTTTGCAAGGGTGATTATTCTGTAGAGGAGCCCACTTAATGTGACTTGTTTCAATAAGGAATCTTTAAGTGTGACTAAAATATTTTTAAAAACTGTTAGAACATTTTTAATGCAAAAGAGAATGGTTTTCTTTCTCATCTGTTATTAATTACCAGATTAGGACTTGCACAAATGGAAACAAATAGCTTTGTTTCATGAATCATCTTCTGAATAAACATACAACTCCAAAAATAAAAACAGAATTCAGATTAAATACCTTATGTATTTGAGGCAGGCCTGGGCCAAAGTGTCTTTCACCAAAAGAAGTACCAGAAAAAATGCTGAGTGACATCAAGAAGATGGAGGAATAGGAGGTTCTAGCCTAATACAGAAACACCAATTTTATAACTGTCCACAGAAGAAAATACCTTCATGAGATTTCTGGAATCCATGTGAGAGGTAACAGCACCAAGGTGGAGCACAGAAATAAAAAAAGATGAATTGAAAAGGGTATGAGTAGTTTCACTTTACGTGCATCACCCATCAGAGTACAATGCTAAGAGAGATCCCCTTGGCCCACAAGTCTCCCATGGAGGAAGGGAGACTGAAGTGAGCAAGGGACTTTGCTGCAGACCCTTGAACACTGGTGGACCCCATCAGCTAGCCCACCCAGAATCTTCGGCTGGCCTGACTGGTGAAGGCCTTTCCCTGCAAAGACTGAAAGAAGTGTTTCTTCTTCAAATGCATGGACACCAACACAAGGCCACAAGGATCACAAAGAATCAGGGGAAACTTGACACCACCAAAATAAAATAGAACCCTAGTAACTGCCCTAAAGAAATGGAGATCTTGGGGCTTCCCTGGTGGCACACTGGTTGAGAGTCTGCCTGCCGATGCAGGGGACATGGGTTCGTGCCCCGGTCTGGGAGGATCCCACATGCCACGGAGTGGCTGGGCCCGTGAGCCATGGCCGCTGAGCCTCCACGTCCGGAGCCTGTGCTCCGCAATGGGAGGGGCCACGACAGTGAGAGGCCCGCGTACCGTAAAAAAAAAAAAAAAAAAAGAAATGGAGATCTTACTACCTAACAAAGAATTCAAAATAATTGTCTTAAAGAAGTTCAATGAGCTATGAGAGAACATAGGCAGACACCCAAATGAAATCAGAAAAACAAAATACATGAGAAGAACTTTACATAAAAAAGCAAAAAATCATGTACCGTATAGATGAGAATCATCTATGCTGCTCAAAAAATGGTTTCTTTTTATCTTACCTCATTGTACATTTATAAAGTCATGTTTTCAAGGACTGTATAGCTCTTTTCGAGACACTCCTAAATTAGAGGCCCTATATAGGAAATACATTTCAACTTCTTTGAATAAAGCAATTAAATATTCAATAGTAAAATAAACACACAAAGTATCTGGACTCCAAGCAATATTAATTTGTAATGTTTAAAATTCTAATTGAAGTGAAAAGAGTTATGCTTTTGTACAGATGGGAAACTTCCTGGAAATATCTTTCCTCATGTTTTCATTCTTTCACGTTAAGCTAGTTGGGAGCCTGAGAAAAACAACATGAGACTTTGAGGATCATGAATAAAAACATCAGGTCAGAGGAGGCTTGGATGATGAGAGCAGAGATTCATCATGGGAAATAAACTGTTCTACTCTTGGGGGGGAAAACACTTATAAAATCATACTAAGTGGAACTGTCATTGTAAAGCCACAGTGTATTTCATTTTAAAATATATATATAATGATTCTATGTGTGCATTCACACATAACATTTTCTAGCTTTGTCAACTAAAAAAGCCTAAAAATGATTGACAATAACCAACCCATGAGCAATAAGCATTTTAAGTATCCAGACTGTGATCTTGAAATAACAATTTAAAGTGAAAGAAACCAGAACATCTTGAAAAATGACGTGATTCCAGTGCAAGAAATATACTAGTTGAGCCAAGAACACCTTGTTCTACCAGATAGTAAGGAAGCTATCAAATATCACAAGGGTCATGTTAAAAGGATGCAGGAGCCAACTTGAAGGGGCTCCTACTGACCAAATATGGAACAATTTAAGTTTTAATATGGAGAAGAAATGCAGTAGATTGAATTCCATCAAAAATGTTTAAATATGTAAGTTCATAATAATATTTAAAAAGTAAATCAATAAACTAGGTATCTTCTGAGAATGACAGTGAAGCAGTTTTTCATCTTGAAAACTGTATGTTTTCAAGAATCAAGAATTTATCCTGACTTTCCCATATAAACTGTACTACTGGTCAACCTAGGAGTAGGTAAGAGTAAAAAGCTTTTTATTAAAATCATTACAGCTAATAAATGAAAAAGAAGTGATACAACTAGAATATCAACTTTTTTCAAACTCAATTGAGGTTAACAAGTCTAGGTACTAAGCATCAATGATTACTACACCAAAAAAGAGCAAAAACCAACAGCATGTGTCTTCTGATGGAAGAACACAGCCTTACCTACAGAATGGCCAAAGAGATGGAACCTGAGTCTGATCAGGACTTTTAAACCAGCTGCCAATTTGCATGAAATACAGAAGACAGAGAACCATGTTGAACTACATCATAAGTGTGCAAGATGAATATATAAAAATTAATTGTATTTCTGTACACTAGCAATGAATAATACAAAAATAAAATTAAGAAAACAGTTCTATGTACAACAACATAAAAAAGAATCAAATACTTAGTAATAAATTACCAAAAGAAGTATAAAACATTCTCTGAAAACTACAAAACATTATTGAAAAAAATTAAAGAACACCCAAATAAATAGAAAGACATCCTCTGTTCATACATCTTTTCTCTCTCACAGCTTAGTCAAGAAAGTTCAAAATCCTGTCCTTTATCTTTGAGAATGTCTTCTAACATAAGAGATTAAATAGAAAATAACAAAGAGTTCATTCCTCATAATGGCTCCTACAAATAAAAATGAAAGCTCTAAGATCAATAGATTTATAAGAAAACAGATAAAAATTTAAATGAGGTAAAACATATTGCTTGTTATTTACTTATCCCCAGGAACTGGCCAGATTCCCAAGGCTCAGGAAGCGTCGTGATTACTCCCTTCTTTATCTGTTAGTTCCCAAGACTTGCTAGCACCGTTTCTGCTGACCTGCATGTAGTCTAGCAGTTCGGCATGTAGCTCTTTCAGGGTCTTTGTTTAGTCAAAGGCCTACTGTTGCCTCTGAAGCCTGAACAAGACTATTCTACTAGCTCCCCCAACACCTTCCAATACCAGTGGAGCTCCAGGAAATGCCAAAAGACGACTCAACACATGAAGGCCTGGTCAGGGTTCCATAAATTTATTTAGATAAAAGATGAAAGCATCAGGAGATACAGGAAGATTTTGCGGACTTCTCACATCTCAGCTCAGATGTTACCCCTGCAAGAAGGTCTTCCTTTACAGAAAACATTAAAGAGGTACAAAGATAACAGAAGCATCATTTGAAGCCAAATAAACAATACAAGTGACAATTTCAACTGCATGAGAGAAGCCTGAAGCATACAGCATCAATACTTTGCTACTCAAAGTGTGGTTTTCAGACCCGGATGGGCATCACCTGGGAGCTTACAGAATTCCAGATTATAGGCCATGCCAGACCTACTGAATCAGATTATGCATTTTAACAAGATCACCAGTTAATTCATAAACACATTAATGTTTGAGAATCTGTGCTAGACAGATACTCCTTCACCTTATTTAATGGGTAGATGAATGGAATCATATAGATGAAAGCTAAGGAATATTTTAGTCTCAGCACTTCAGAGCCAGGTGATCTATATTTTCCTTGCTTCCTTAAGCCATAGTTTGCAAGAGTCTAATTGAACATTTTCATAGGAAATAATCATTTGAGTTACTAAATCTATAGATATAAAACTATAGAAAAGTTATATTTATTGAAAGTCTAGGCTAAGCACAACATATGCTAAATGTTGTAGAAAATATAAAAACAGAAGTTTGATAGCTTCAAAAACATGATTACCATGATCAGAAGGCTACAGACACCCAGAAAAAAACATTCTATATAAATAAAGATAGAGATAGATAGAAGAGTAAATATACACAAACATTTGTGGATGATAAAACCACCTTGAATCAGAAATGGAAACATATGGAGAAAAAACAGGGAGAAATTAAAAAAGAGTTGCTTGAACTCAGGAAAGAAATGGAAGAAAAGACAGAATTATCTCAGAAATGAAAAATGTAAGATGGTGAAGGCAGAATTGTGTCAAATAAAAATGTAACAAAGGCATTGAAGAAAGGCAGGAAAATGACCAAGAGAATGAAAATGACATAAAGAAGTAAAAAGGGTGGAAATAGAAGACAGGTAAAGTAGGAATAATATTTATATTATCAGAGTCACTGGAAAAGAAAAAGAAAACAATGGAACAGAAATAATATGTAAAACTATAGCCCAAGAAAAAGTTCCAGAAATTTTTAAAAAATGACCTAAATCTACACATTGAAAAGGTTTACTGAGTAGCTGGCAAAAATGATGAGGGCGTTTTCTTAGTAAAATAACTAGATTTTAAAGATAAATTTAAAATCTTCAAGACCTCCAAGCAAAAATTCAAATAATTTACAAAGTCAAAATAATTAGATTGACAGATTTTTCAAAAGCAAATACAAGACAACTATGATTCTATCTGTATAAAAATATACAGTAAAAGAAAATGTGAAAAAAGGATTTTATGTTCAACCAAGCTGTCCTTTAAATATCAAACTTAGTAAATTCATTTCTAACCTACAAGAACACAGGAGATTCTGCACTTAGCAGCCCTTCTTGAGGAATTAACTAGCGAAAGAATTTTAACCAAGCAATGATGAGGAAACCTTCATCAAAAGGATCAATAATAAGTGTAATAAAATATATAAATGTACATATAAGACTAAAACAATATGGGATAAAAGTGGAAGACTAAAATACAAATGTTACATGCTGTGACATAGTAGAAATTAAACTACTAAAAAAATGGAGTAGAACAAAGAAGGAAATAGTGAAACAGAAAAGGCTCATTGCTATATAGGCAATAGGTGAGCATTAAAGAATGCTGAAAAAATAGTATAAACCAGATAGTAAAAAGTTAGATAAGAAAACATGGAACTAAGTATAGTTTTAAAAGGAATAAATACCAAGGTAATCACAAGAATAAAAATACAGATCTTCCTAAACACAAATAATAAATGAACAAAGAAGAACATAAAGAATATACATCTCATAGATGAAGACACAGAGCAAATACAACAAAATATCCATAATTACAAAATATCGTGACAATTGAAACCAAATATATCAGTCATATCAATAAATGTGAATGTATTTAACTCACTTATTTAATAAAAAAACAATTTCCAATTTGGCTCACAAAACAAGGCCCAAATATATGCTGTAAACAAGAGACAACCCTAAATCAAAGTAATTCAGAGGTGCTAAAAAATAAAGAAATGGATTTCCACTTACAGGAAGATAGAATAGACACACTTTTCCCTATTTCTCCCATTAAGTACAACTAAAAGTCCTGAATATTATACATAAAAGAAACATGAAAAGTCTCTGAAAGGTGGAAAGAAGGCAGACCAGCTAGGGCTCTCCGGACCTAAGGAACAAATCATAGTGAGTTTCTTGGGTTTTCTCTTTTGGCTCATGAATCCTAAACTTTGAGCTGAAAAAAGCAGCTACCTCGAAAAGCCAAGGTACACAGACAAAAACAAACAAAAAAACCCTGCTCTCTTTAAAAAAGGACTAAGAAAGGGGCAGCTTAGCACGACATAAATATATAGATAATAACCACACTACTGCAGTCAAACAACACAGAAAAAAACTGTGGCTCACCCCAACCTATGCCAGAAAAGGCAAAGTAGGCAGCCACCACTTCCACCATCATGCTTGCATTCCACATAGCAAAGACTGTGAAAGAAGAGCAATTAACCTGTCATACATAATAAAACTCACTCTTGTTGTCTCCTTTTTGTCAATATGGTTTGCTGTTGGGCCTCCAATATTCTGGACCTCTCACCTATGTGTAACTCTGCCTGCCTCATGAAGTTGGCCTTTGCACTAGATCTGTGTGATGTAACAGCTAGTTTTGGTCTCTGCTCTTCAGACTGACCTCGATGCCCTCCACATTCCAAAATTACACACAAAATTACGTAAAGTCTCTAAATGGCTTTAGCTTTTTATTTCCCAATTGTTGTTTTTTTTTTTTCAGTACGCGGGCCTCTCACTGCTGTGGCCTCTCCCATTGCGGAGCACAGGCTACGGACGCGCAGGCTCAGCGGCCATGGCTCATGGGCCCAGCCGCTCCGCGGCACGTGGGATCTTCCCGGACCAGGGCACAAACCCGTGTCCCCTGCAACGGGCAGGCGGACTCTCAACCACTGCACCACCAGGGAAGCCCCTCCCAATTGTTTTTAAATTTGTTGAAACAATACCACTTTCACTAGATTACTTGTTGAAAGGACAAAAAAAAAAAAAAAAAAAACCATGGAAAAGAAATAAAAGCTAATATTCAACACATGTTAAAAACCACTACCACTAAATATTTGAGAGTTATTTGCTTATGTAAGGGGAAACTTCACCCAAGCCACTGCAAATAATTTTCGAATGATGTTGCATAATATTACCAAATATTGGGCATTAGAATAAAATGCTTATTTTCTGATTGTGTGAGATTTCTCAAACAGATCCAGACATAGTGTAACGTCTCTTCAGGACAGATTGTATTAGAAAATATTTTTAAAGTTCTCAAAAAGAATGAAAGTCATGTTTTACATCTAATATAATAAAAGTATTTCTTGAATTTGAAAGGTAATGTTATATTTGTATTATCTGCTCAACTATGAGATGACTTTGGGACAATATCTTTATGAAAATATAAAAACCATTGCTTTATCATCTCTCCAATAGGACACCAAAGGCACAGGCCATGAGAGAAACAAACAAATTGGACTTCATGAAAATTTAAAAACTTGTGCACCAAAAGACAATATCAACAGAGTAAAAAGGCAACCCATAGAATGGGAGAAAATATTTGCAAATTATATATCTGATAAGGGGTTAATGTCCAGAATACATAGAGAATTCCTATAATTCAAAAATTAACAAAAGATCCTTATTCAAAAATAGTCAGTGGATTGAATAGACGTTTCTTCAGAGAAGATATACAAATGGCCAATAAGCACATGAAAAAATGCTCAACATCAAAACTTTAACAAGATACCATCTTGAGATACCATCTCATGCCCTTTAGGCTGGCTACTAAAAACAAACAAACAACTACAACAACAACCGAAAATATAAAGGGTTGAAAAGGAGGCAGAGAAATTGGAACCCTGTGTACTGTTGATGGGAATGTAAAATGCTGTAAGATGCTGCAGCTGCTGTGGAAAACAGTATAGCACCTCCTCAAAAATTAAAAATAGAATTATCATATGATCCAGCAATTCCACCTCTGGATATAAACTCAAAAGAATTGAAACTAGGTTCTCAAAGAGATATGTATAACCATAGTCATAGTCATAGCAGCATTATTCACAATAGCTAATAGCTATTCACATGGAAGCATCCAAGAGTCTATGGATATATGAATGGATAAGCAAAATGTGCATATGCATACCATGGACTGTTATTTGGCCCTCAAAAGGAAGGAAATTCTGACATATGCTACAACATGGATGAAACTTGGGGTTATTATACTAAGTAAAATAAGCCAGTCACACACGCACACACATGCACACACTGTATATGAGATACGTAGAGTACTCAAAATTATAGAAAGTATAAAGTGTCGGTGGGACATCCAGAAAGAAGTTAGATGTCAGATTGTCAGAGGAGTGGACTGGGATAGAAATAAGCTTTAAACTCAAATAGGTCCACAAATAATCAATTTATCCCCCAATTTATTCTTACACCTATTTTCTCTATCTTGATTTTAATATCTCATCCATTCCATTTTCCAAAACCAAAACTGTTTCTCTTTCCCTTCCCCAAACCAAATTGATTCCACATTTAGTTGTAAGTCAATAACTTCTCTTCATTCTAACTCTCACTCAGCCTGAATTCTCTCTCCTGGGCTCCTGAAATGCTTTCTCAGGGGGCTTCGTGTCTTTCATTTCTCCTCCCTCCTCCTAATCTATCCTCCAAACTGCTCCCAGGATTATCTTTAAAAAATATTGTTCTGTTCTGCTTTCTCACCTAGTAGCTGGTATCATCAGTGATTCTTCATCACTATCAGGATAAAAATCTGTATTTCTTAGCATGATCCTGTTTACTTTTCTAGACTTATCTGTTGCTACCTTCCCCCTTAAGCACAGGAACGTTTTAAATTATCTTTGTTTCTCCTAACACAAAGTGTGGTAAAAGCAGGCACTTAATGTCTTTCAAGTAAAAGAATAAAGAAGGATCATTTCCCTTAACAAACAATATTATTTTGTGCTCCTCAGTCTTTTGCACAAGTCTAGGAAACCTTTACATCCCACACCACACTGCTGCTCTCCACTATCTCTAACGTTCACTTATTTGTCCTTCCATATTCAGTTCAGGTGTCACTTCTTCAGTGTATCTTCACTCACTCCTCCCTACCAAATAGAGTAAATCAATTTCTCTTCTCTGACATACTTTATCATGGTGATACTATTCTACATAGCAGCAAGCAATTATAATTAATTTGTTTACATATATTCTTTCTTAACAGGCTTGAGAATAGTATTTCAATCGACTCATACATTCCCAAAGTTTGGCATAGAAATTAGCAAGTAGTAACATAGAAAGGGTACAACAAATGATTTTTCAGAGAATAAAGGAATAAAAGTATAAATCAAAATATAAGAAATTTGGTAAGGGAGATTTACAACATATATCATTATAGTAGAGCTACTGTCTATTAGAATAAATATTTTCAAATATTCTAACTATTAACATAGGTGTATTCTTGACATGGTATGCTGTACTTTCAAGAAATAATGATTCGTGGTCAATAAACTTCCAAGCCTAGGAGTTTTGAAAAATATTCCAAAAAACTAGAACTAATCACAACAAAGAGAGTGAAAAGGAGACATTTCTCTGACAAAAACAAAAAGACTAATTTTATCCAAAATAGAATTAAAACACACATTTTCAAATTCAAAAATCTTTGTTTTGACTTCTATTGCTTATTTTTCTAAATTTCTTCTTATCTTAGAACAGAAGTCTCAGTGTACCGTTTTGTGGTCTAAAATAGCCTGACCAATTTCAAGACCAAACACACTTTGCTAAGCTTTAGATCAGGATGCAAATTCTTCCCCTAAAGTAACTCGTAACTGCTCATCCATCACAAATCAGTGGGTAATAAGAAGTATTTGGGATCTGGGTATGCATAAGCTTTTCTCTGAGGAAGCCAGAATTTGATTTTAAACAGGACACATTCCTTCAATGGAATTAGAATGTTCTTACAAGAAAGGAGAGAGGGATATTTGTAGGGTTAAAAACGAAAGGATATAATAGTGGCTGGCATATAGTAGATGGTGGATAAATGTTTGTTAAATAGGATTGATTATTTGTGATTGATTATTTGTGATTGAATAAAAGAGTATTGATTATTTGTGATTGAATAAAACAGAATATGTTTGTTAATTCCTATTTACTATCACTTACATAACAGAGAGGATTTGAGAAGCAATTCTTACCTTAAAGTGTCCTTTCCTCATAGAAAGACTCAGCATGACCACGATGAAATTATTCTTATGAGAACAAATTGTTGCATGTGAAAGCTATAAAGTTAAATGTTACTTGGATTATTAATAACATCACCCCTCCCCCACACACACACTATTCCATATATAACTAATAAGTTTACCCCTCAAATGTTAAGGAGAAAATGAGAGTTGAGATAGTGCCTACAAGGGGGTAAAAAAAGTAGATCCAGAGATGAAGAAAATGTTTTTTGAGGAGACTCCATGGATAAGTTAGGGAAGAGAGGACTCCTCTGCTGTGGAGGCTCCTATAGCTGGAACAAATATCTGAGACAACTTTCACTGTATCTCATAATTTTGCCTAATTGAGAATATAAGACATTGATCACCACCCCCAACTCTCAACCATGCCTGCCTTAAGATGAAGCAGCTTTATATGGACCCCTTTCATTTCACAATTCTCTGAAGACCATACCTTATGAAGCTCCAGGAAGTCCTTTAGACTTGTCTAGTCATCCTAGGGCATTCATTTCTTGGTTACCTCTCTAAGAACCCAAGGCCAAAAGGGCATAATTCATCCATACCACTCTTCTGCCTTCTGTTTTCTTTGTTCCCATCCTGGGGAGAATGAGAAATCTAAAACATCACTTAGAGCCCCTGCTGTAATTTTTACTTTATCTATAAATAGCCTTAGAACAAAATGATCTTCTAGAAAGAAAATCGAAACTTCAATACATATTTGACATCCAAATCAGAGAGTCTGCTTGTAGCTTTCCAGAGCTTAGGAGCCAAGCTCCAAGAAGAGTCAAGAATGGTTTTTCCAAAATCCGCATAACAGATGAATAACTTCCCTTCAGCCTGCACCTGATCACCATTCAATGTGGAGGCCTTTCTTTTGTTCCTTAAGCTGTTGAGTGCTCTTAGTCTATGATTTATTGAAAGCTTTTGTTTCATAATTTGTTGAGGGTTTACTGAGTAAAGACCAGATGCCAAGATACAAACTTTACATATGTCACTTCTGTTTTGATGGAAAAAAAAAAATTTTTTTTTTACATCTTTATTGGAGTATAATTGCTTTACAATGGTGTGTTAGTTTCTATGGAAAAATTTTAAATGAAGTTCTTCCATACCTAAGCCAAAGTTTTTTTTTTTTTTTGGTATTTATATTGCTACTATTCAGTGAAACTGGACAAAGCATTTTAGATGTATTTATTCCGCCTTTTTCTTTCGGCCACTGCCCTAGTTTAACCCGTCTTTGGAACATCCACAAACAGATCATAAAAATTACCATCAGCAGAAAAGAAGACTAAAAATTTAAGACTAGAAAACAACCAAGGCTTGATCTAAAGTTTATTTTGGTTATTAACAAGTTTATATTTCAGTGCCAAGATGACTATGGAGGGTATGGAGGGAAAAAAAGAGTAAATGATGGTGTATGTATTCTTTTTGTTTTTGATAATTTTAATTCCATTCCTCAAATTGCTCCAAAAGCACATTCCCCCTTTATCTTTAAAATACCTTTCTTTTACGTTCTGTTCATTGTCCCTCCTTGTAGCCTTCATTTTTCATTTCCACCTACAAATGTTTGAGTTGATAGGGAAAGGAGAAAAATGAGGCTTAGGAAAGCTTAATGATGAGAAGTAAAAATGATTTCAGAGCTATTAAATCAATTTAGTTTTGTCCATGCAAAGGCCAACTGCAAATGTTATTTGGGTTTCTATGAAGCCAATTGTATTTAGTCATGAGAAAATTTTTATTGAATAAAAAGAAGGTGAAATCATCAAAAATGGCTGTGTAGGAGTTTTCTACCATCTTCCTCCCCAGAGAAAATAGACTTTTGACTATCATCCATGAATGACAGAGCCTCTGTGGATTTCCAAAGTTCAGCAGAGAAGATCCACATACCAATGGAGCAAAAAAAGTCTGAGATTGGATTTGTTGAAGAGGGTAGGAGGAGCAGTTTTACTTTACCTGTGTTACTTCCCCCAGGGTGCACAAAGTGCCAAGAGAGACCTTCTTGGCCCATGATTTCTGCCACAGGGGAAACTGAGAACATGTGAGTGAGCACCTGATTTCCCCAGCTGTGTGGGTCACTGTGATTTCTTTCTTGCTCCACCCACAATACTGCATCATGAACTGCACAGCTGGGAGGCAGTGAGTGGCTGGGAGAACAACAGCCTGGGCTATGAATGAAACATGTCAAAGAAATGCAGATCCTACTAACTGCTTTGCAGACTCCATCAGGAAGACCACCCATGAGCCTCTGGGGCTGCCTCACCTGCAGATCATCCCAACTGGCCCATGGGTTCCTCCAACACTCCACATGCCTCATTCTCCCTCCCCGCGCATGCACCCCAGGCCAGCTCTGTATGTGTGCCCCTAACTGCAGACAGTTAGTGAATGTGTACAGAAAGAGACTCAACTCTGCAGGTTTGGGAAAAAGTACACAAACCTGAACATTCAATACCACACTAGGGAAAGCAAACAAGACACAGTGAGCACCTGGCCTGGCTTGGCAGGATCCAGAGAAGGCATATAATCTTGAGAATTCCTCCTCAAGAGGACACAAGAAATGTAGAGCAGGCATATCCATATAAAAGGTCTGAGAAAGCCTCAGAATCCTTAATAAGGAAGTACAAAAGAGTTTTTGTATGAGATCAAAGTTAAGTTGCTATCATCTTAAAACAGTTTTTTATCTATAAGGGTTTTATGTGAGCCTCATGGTAACCATAAAGCAAAAACCTACAGCAGATACACAGAAGATAAAGAGAAGGGAATCAAAGTATACCGTTACAGAAAATCATTAAGTTACAAAAGACAGCAAGAGAGGAAGAAAGAAACAAGAGAACTACTTAACAGTCAAAAAACAATAAAATGCCATTAATAAGTTCTTAACTATCAAGAATTTCTTCAAATGTAAATGGATTAAATTGTCCAATCAAAAGGTACAGAGTGACTAAATGGATTAAAAAAAATAACACACAACTATATGCTACCTACAGTAGACTCATTTCAGCTTTAAGAACACACATAGTTTCCAACCGGGAGAATGGAAAATAGTATTTAATGCAAATGGAAACCAAAGAGAACAGGGGTAGCTAAATTTTTTTTCTTTTAGATATTTATTTATTTATTTGGCCACACCAGGTCTTAGTTGCGTCATGCAGTTTCTTTAGTTGTGGCATGTGGGATCTTTTAGTTGTGGCATGTGGGCTCTTTTAGTTGTGGCATGAGGAATCTAGTTCCCTGATCAGGGATTGAACCCAGTCCCCCTGCATTGAAAGCATGAGTCTTAACCCTGGACTACCAGGGAAGTCCCACAGGGGTAGCTAATCTTATATCAGATAAAATAGACTTTAAGTAACAAGGGACAAAAAAGGGTCATTATATAATGATAAAGGGGTCAATTTATCAAGGGAATATAACAATTCTAAATATATATGCAACCAACATCAGAACACTTACATATACTAAATACAGTAAGCAAATACTGACACATCCGAAGGTAGAAATAGACAACAATACAGTAAAAGTAGGGGCCTTCAGTACTGCACTTCCAACAATGGATAGATTATCCATACAGAAAATTAATAAGGAAACATTGAACTTTAACTGTACTTTAGACCAAATAAACCTAACAGGTATATACAGAATATTCCATCCAACAGCAGCAGAATACACATTCTTCTCATGCACACAAGGACTATTCTCCAAGATAGATCATATGTTAGGCCACAAAACAAGTCTTAGCAAATTTAAGAAGACTGAAACCATACTAAGTATCTTTTCTGACCACAGTGTTATGAAATTAGAAATTAATAACAGAAAGAAAACTGGAAAAATTCTCAAATATGTGGAGATTAAACAATAGGCTATTGATCAACAAATGTATCAAAGAACTCAAAAGGGAAATCAAAACATATCTTGAAACAAATGAAAATAACATACCAACAGTTATGGGATGCAGGAAAAAAAGCAGTTCTAAGAGGGAAGTTTATAGTGATAAACATCCACATTAAGAAAAAAGAGAGATCTCAAGTAAATGACTTAAATTTATACCTCAAGAAACCAGAAAAAGAAAAGCATACTAAGTCCCACGTTAAGAGAAGGAAGGAAATAACAAAGATTAGAGCAGAAGTAAATGAACTAGAGAACAAAAAAATAACAGAAAAGATCAACAAAACTAAGAGCTGTTTTTTTTTTTTTGGAAAGGTAAATAAAATTGAACATTTAGCTAGACTAAGAAAAAAAGAGGGCTTCCCTGATGGCACAGTGGTTAAGAATCCACCTGCCAATGCAGGGGACACGGGTTCGAGCCCTGGTCCGGGAAGATCCCACATGCCGCAGAGCAGCTAAGCCCATGCACCACAACTACTGAGCCTGAGCTTTAGAGCCCATGAGCCACAACTACTGAGCCCGTGTGCCACAACTACTGCCATGCACCTAGAGCTCATGCTCCACAACAAGAGAAGCCACCGCAATGAGAAGCCCGTGCACTGCAACGAGAGTAGCCCCCGCTTGCTGCAACTAGAGAAAGCCTGTGCAGCAATGAAGACCGAATGCAGCCAAAAATAAATAAAAATTAATTAATTAATCTAAAAAAAAAGAAAAAAAATTTTCCTCTAGGATCAGGAATAAGCCAAAGATGCCTATTCTTGCCACTCTTATTCAACACAATATTGGAAGTCCTAGCCAGAGGATTTAGGCAAGAAAAATAAAAGTTATCCAAATTGGAAAGGAAAAAAATTCAAATTGTCTCTGTTTGCAGATGACATGATATTATATACAGAAAACCATCTCATTTACAGTAGCATTAAAACAATTTTTAAAAACATTTGGAATAAATTTAATCAGGAGGAGAAAAATCTGTGCCCTGAAACATGAAGACACAGATGAAAGAAGTTGAAGACACAAATACATGGAAAGATATTTCATTTTATGAACTGGAAGAACTAATATTGTTAAACTGTCCATACTACTCAAAGCCATCTATAGATTAAATACAATGCCTATAAAAATTCAAATGTTATTTTTCACAGAACTAGAACAAACAATCCTAAAATCTGTATGAAACCACAAAAGACCCCGAATAGCCGAAGCAATTCTGAAAAAGAAAAACAAAGCTATGGGCATCACACTTCCTGATTACAAGCTATATTACAAAGCTACAGTAACCAAAACTGTATGGTACTAGCATAGAGACAGACTCACAGATAAACGGAACAGAATTGAGAACCCAGAAATAAGCTTATGCATTTACAGTCAACTAATACTTGATAAAGGAGCCAAGAATACTCAGTAGAGAAAGGATAATTTCTTCAATAAATGGTGTGGAGAAAACTGGATATTCACATGCAAAAGAGTGAGACTGGACCCTTATCTTACACCCCTCACAAAAATTAACTCTAAATGGATTCAAGGCTCAAATGTAACACCTGAAACTCTAAAACTCCTAGAATAAAACATATTGAAAAACTCCTTGACATTGGTCTTGGCAACAATTTTTCGGATATGACACTAAAAACATAAGCAAAAAAAGCAAAAATCAACAAGTTGGCCTATATCAAACTAAAAGGCTTCTACACAGCAAAAGAAACAGTCAACAAAATGAAAAGGCAACCTATGGATTGGGAGGATATCCTGATAAGGGGTTAATATGCCAAATATATAAGAAACTCATATGATCCAATAGTAAAAAAAAAAAAAAAAAAAAAAAAAAATTCCAATTAGAAAATGGGCAGAGGAACTAAATACACATTTTTCCAAAGAAAACATACAAATGACCAACAGTTACATGAAAAGGTGCTCAACTTCACTAATCATCAGGGAAATGCAAATCAAAAGCAATGAGATATCACTTACACATGTTAGGATGGCTATTATCAAAAAGACAAGTGACAGCATGTTGGCAAGGATGTGACAACATGGGAACCCTTTGTCTTGTTGGTGGTGATGTAAATTGGCAGAGCCACTATAGAAAGCAGTATCGAGATTCCTCAAAAAGTTAAAAACAGAATTACCATATGATCCAGCAATCCCACTTCTGGGTATATATCCAAAGAATGAAAACACTAACTTGAAAAGATTATCTGCATGCCCATATTCATTGTAGCATTATTCACAATAGCTAAGACATGGAAACAACCTGTGTCCGTCAACAGATGAATGGATAAAAAAATGTGAGATTTATATAAATATTATTCAGCCATAAAAAGAAGGAGATCCTGCCATTTGTGACAATATGGATTGACCTTGAGAGCACTATGCTGAGTGAAATAAGACAGAGAAAGACAAATAATGTATTGATATCCCTTATACATGGAATCTAAAAAAACCAACTCACACAGAAAGTAGAATGGTGATTTCCAGAAGCTGGGATGGGGGAAATGGTGAAACGTTAGTCATAGGGTACAAACTTCCAGTTACAAGATGAATAAATTCTGAGGATCTATTATACAGCATGGTGACTAAAGTTAATAATATTGTATTATATACTTGACAGTTGCTAAGAGAGTATATCTTAATTTTTTTCACCACACACACACACACACACACACATACACACACACACAAAGGTAATTTTGAGAGGTTATAGATGTGTTAACCAAGATTATTGTGGTAATCACAGTATATACATGTATCAAATCATCACATTGTATACCTTAAACTTACACAATGTTATGTATTAATTATATCTCAATAAAGTTGGGGAAAAAAGTATATTTTCTTCTCATCAAAAGACTCAGTTATTTTTTAGAAAGTTTTGCCCTTTCAAGTTAATTAAGGGCAAATATATTAGGATTTTTAAAATAATAGTTGCTAACAGGTGAAGGGCACACTAGACCTCTCTATACAATCTTTGCAATTTCCTATGAATCTATTTCAAAATAAAAGTTAAAAAAACATAATAAAGATAGAGAAAGTAGTATGCAAAATATTCTTCTTGAAATTAATAATGGGTATATAGGTGTTCACTGTGTTATTCTTTTTACTCGTCTATGTGTTTGGAAATTTTCATAATAAAATTTGGAAAATAAAAAGAAAACTTTTATTTAAAAGAAGTAAAAATTATTACTCAACCCTGGAATTCATTCATTTTAATTGTGTGTACATATATATTCTGTTATAAATTGATTGCAGCCATTTAACTTCTGCATGTATACAATGTTTCTCCAAATGGATGAATACAGACAAGTAATACTCAGAAAAAAAAGTGAAAGGAAAATTATGAGAGAAAAGAAGAACACATAAGAAGTCAATTTAATTCTTCAAAATTCACTTGAAAATAGCTTTCTCAGGGCCATTTTATGAAATGAGTTTTCTACTTATCCCCTTCCAATGTGTAATTTTCAGTTCTTTAACCTGATCTTTTCCATTTTCAGGGCTTCAGAACACTAAATCCAAGTGGATTTAGTTTGGCTTTAGTTAGAAATTTCAGGCTAAAGTGGTTTTCATCCTGCTGAGCTTTTTTTTTTTTTTTCTATCTTTCATCTCTTCTTTCCTCCCCCTTCTTCTAAAAATGACATTTAACTCTAATCCCTAACAACTAGAAAAAGACTTGACTTTCATTTGTATCTTAAAATGATACTTTGGAGATAATGACAAAACAACCCAGGACTAGTTAATTTTAGAGAAGGGCGGTATATGAATGTTAAGTTGTTAAGTTGCTCAACAAAATATACCAAGATTATATCAATACATTTATTGGGGGCCTGACATAGAGGCTCTCAAGGACTTCTAAATGATGCTAACGTGCTTTAAAAACCTAAAGCACCTGAGCTATGTGCACCAATCTCACTCATCACACAGTAGACTGATAAAGAAGTCCTTGAGATTGGAAATCAAAAAAAAAAAAAACAAAGATAAAAAATACACTCAAAGAGACTGGAAATAATCAGTTTTCTGGTATCTTTGTAAATAAGACATTCCTGAAAGAAACACAGATTAACTTCAGCTCCCCCTGGTCTAACCACCTCTCAGCCTCTCTCAACATTCATGAAAAATTCATTCATTCCATAACAAAAAAGACCTACTTGATGTTGACAAAACTGCTCATTTCCCATATGCAAATAATATTTTCCAAAACATCACTGTAAAAGGATAGCACATGTCAAGGAAGATGAAAACCTTTAATTAACATTTAGAGACAGGGACTTCCCTGGTGGCACAGTGGTTAAGAATCTGCCTGCCAATGCAAGCGACATGGGTTCGAGCCCTTGCCCGGGAAGATCCCACATGCCATGGAGCAACTAAGCCCATGTGCTACAACTACTAAGCCTGAGCTCTAGAGCCTGCAAGCCACAACTACTGAGCCCACATGCCACAATTACTGAAGCCTGAGTGCCTAGAGTCCATGCTCCACAACAAGAGAAGCCACGACAATGAGAAGCCCGTGCACGGCAACAAAGAGTAGCCCCCGCTCAGCGCAACTAGAGAAAGCCCACGTACAGCAACGAAGACCCAAGGCAGCCAAAAACAAATTAATTAATTAATTAATTTAAAAAAATTTAGAGTCAGTGCAACAGGATGGTCCCAGGAATGCAAAATACTTATATGTTTATTTTCTGTGGGTCCCTCTTAGTTTTGCCTTGCTGTTTTCAATAGTTCTCTGAGAGATTTAACTAAGGGTTCAAGAATATATTTGTGACTTCTCTTCTGGTCTGAGTTAAAAACCCTGAATGCCCTGCGGTTACTCTTTTTATAGCATTTTATCTGTACAATTGCAAATGTGTTTGTCAGTCTCTCCTCTTGAAAGCAGGAATAATAATTTTTAAGGGCTTTTAGAATAGGGAAAATAGGTGCACGTATCAGAACATTTATTGCTGAATAGGAAATTGTGTGTTGACTAAAAAAACTATGTTTAAAAGAAGTTAAAACAAAAAAAATGTTTTAATACAGCAGAACCTGTACCAAAGCCAGCTGAGTGACCTGGATTTCCTTTTCTTTTTCACATAAAATTTGTTTGTCAATTAATAAAAAAAATACCATAATCATTATTATAAAGAAGTGAAAACAAATTCTCAGAACATAAAACCAACACATTAATGAAAAATAAACTCTGAGGAAGAGAAGGTTAACAGAACCTGTGCCCTAGCCCTCATTTATATCCATACCTCGAGGTTGCATTATTAGTTCCCCTTTTATGAGAAGGAGGGAGAGTGGGAAGGAGGGAGGAAGCAAGGGATTAAGAAAGAAAGAAGCAAATAACGAACTGTTATGATTGTAAGCCAGAATTTTGTGCATACATTTAATGTTCAGAAAACAATGGATTCCCTACTTTACAGCTATCTTTAATATCAACCAGCCAGGACTTAGTATTTTTAGCTCATCTTTTCTTACTTTAAAATAATAGTTCTTGTCCTGGTTAGGGCTCAGAATTACCTACAAAGATATACAAAATGCAGATACTAAGAACCCATTCCAAGATTACTGAATCTCCAAAGGTAAGAAACAAGAATTTGTATATAGTTTTATTTTTTGTTTTTTTAATTTAATTTTTTAATTGAAGTGTAGTTGATTTATAATGTTTCAGGTGTATGGCTAAGTTATATATATATATATATAATTCTTTTTCAGATTCCTTTCCATTATAAGTTATTACAAGATATTGAATATAGTTCCCTGTGCTATATATAAGTCCTTGTTGTTTATCTATTTTATATATAGTAGTGTGTATCTGTTAATCTCCAATTCCTAATTTATCCATCCCTCCCTGCCTTTGGTAGCCATAAGTTTCTTTTATATGTCTATTGTATATATTTTTAAAAAGAAAAGGTAAAGGCACAAGGGATTCAGATATGCATCTTGGTTAAAAACCCGGTGCTACTAAAAATCCAGAGAAACAAATGAAAAAGGTAACACATAAGTAAGCAGAGTAAGAGAATATAAAATTAATGTGTAAAAATATTTTTAAATTTATGTATCTTTAAGATATAATGTTACAAATAAAATAAACAAATAAAATAACAGCAAAAATATAAAACATCTAGGAGTAAAATTAAATAGAAGCCTTCAAGATCTCTCCAGAAGAAACTTTAAAATTCTCCTGCAGGACACAGAAGAAGACAGAAACAAATAGAAAGCCCATGTCCTCAGGAAGGAAGATTCAACACAATGAAATCACCCAGCAGGATGTTTTAAAAATAGGGGGAGACCTTCAAGATGGTGGTGGAGTAAGACGTGGAGATCACCTTCCTCCCCATAAAAACATCAAAAATACATCTACATGTGGAACAACTTGTACAGAACACCTACTGAATGCTGGCAGAAGACCTCAGATTCCCAAAAGGCAAGAAAAGTCCTATGTACCTGAATAGGGCAAAAGAAAAAACGGAGACAAAAGAATAGAGATGGGACCCACACCTCTGGGAGGGAGCTGTGAAGGAGGAAAAGTTTCCACACACTAGGGAGCCCCTTCACTGCCAGGGATGGGGGGTTGGCAGGAGTGAAGCTTCGGAGCCATGAAGGAGACTGCAGCAACAGGAGTGCAGAGAGCAAAGTGGAGAGATTCCTGCACAAAGGATTGGTGCCAACCAGCACTCACCACCCTGCCATGGCGGGTGGGGGCTGGAAGCTGAGGCTCAGGCTTTGGAGCTCAGACCCCAGGGAGAGGACTGGGGTTGGCTGCATGAAGACAGCCTGAAGGGGGCTATTTCATCACAGCTAACTGGGAGGGAGTCCAGGAAAAAGTCTGGACCTGCCAGAGAGGCAAGAGACCTTTGGTTTCGGGTACACGAGGAGAGGGTATTCCTTCCCAGTGTGCCCACAGAAGGCAGAGCACCACCTAAGTGAGTTCCAGAGATGGGTGAGAGCCACAGCTATCAGCTCAGACCCCAGAGACGGGCAAGAACCGCTAATGCTGCTGTGACTGCCACCAAGAATCCTATGTGCAAGCACAGGTCACTATCCACACCCCCTGGGAGCCTACGCAGCACGCCACTGCAAGGGTCCCATGATCCAGGAAAAAGTTTCCCAGGAGAATACATGGTGTGCCTCAGGCTGTCGCAATGTCACGCCAGCCTCTGCTGCCTCAGTCTCACCTGGCATTCCAATTATGACTACCATATCCCTCCCTCCCCCTGGCCTGTGTGAGCAAGAGAGCCCTAATCAGCCACTGCTTTAGCCCCCACACCCATCTGGGTAGGGAACAGACTCCTGAGGGCAACCTACACGAAGAGATGGGGCCAAAACAAAAGCTGAACTCCAGGAGCTGTGCAAACAAAGAAGAGAAAGGGAAATCTCTCCATGCAGCCTCAGGAGCAGCGGATTAAATCTCCACAGTCAACTTGATGTACCCTGCATCTGTGGAATACCTGAATAGACAACGAATGTTCCCAAAATTGAGGCAGTGGACTTTGGGAGCAACTGTAGATTTCGGGTTTGCTTTCTGCCTCTAATTTGTTTCTGGTTTTATGTTTATCTTAGTTTAGTATTTAGTGTTTATTATCATTGGTGGATTTGTTTACTGGTTTGGTTGCTCCTTTCCTTTATATATATATTTTTCCATTTTCTCTTTTTGTGAGTGTGTATGTGTATGCTTCTTTGTGTGATTTTGTCTGTGTAGGTTTGCTTTTACCATTTGTCCTAGGGTTCTCTCTGTTCATTTTTTTGTTTTGTTTTTTTTCTCTTTCCTTTTCTTCTGAGCTGTGTGGCTGGCAGGGTCTTGGTGCTCTGGCTGAGTGTCAGTCCTGAGCCTCTGAGGTGGGAGGGCCGAGTCCAGGAGTTTGGACCACCAGAAACCTCCTGCCCCAGGTAATATCAACTGGCGAGAGGTCTCCCAGATATCTTCATCTCAACACTAAGACCCAGCTCCACCCACTGCCAGCAAGCTCCAGTGCTGGATGTCCCATGCCAAACACCAGCAAGATAGGAACACAACCCCACCCATTAGCAGAGAAGCTGCCGTAAGTCATACTGAGTTCACAAACACTCCAAAACACACCACCAGATGAAGTCCTGCCCACCAGAAGGAAAAGATACACCTCCACCCACAAGAACACAGGCACCAGTCCCCTCCACCAGGAAGCCTACACAAGCCACTGAACCAACCTCACCCACTGGGGGAAGACACCAACAATAATGGAAACTATGAACGTGCAGCCTGTGAAAGGAGACTCCAAACACAGTAAGTTAAACAAAATGAGAAAACAGAGAAATATGCAGCAGATGAAGGAGCAAGGTAGAAATGCACCAAACCAAACAAATGAAGAGGAAATAGGCAGTCTACCTGAAAAAGAATTCAGAATAATGATAGTAAAGATGATCCAAAATCTCAGAAATAGAATGGAGAAAATACAAGAAACATTTAAAAAGGACCTAGAAGAACTAAACAGCAAACAAACAATGATAAACAACACATTAAATGAAATTTAAAATACTCTAGAAGGAATCAGTAGCAGAATAACTGAGGCAGAAGGACGGAGAAGTGACCTGGATGATAAAATAGTGGAAATAACTGCCACAGAGCAGAATAAAGGAAAAGGAATGAAAAGAACAGAGGACAGTCCCATGGACCTCTGGGACAACATTAAATGCAACAACATTCGAATTTTAGGTGTGCCACAAGAAGAAAAAAAGAAAGGGACTGAGAAAACATTTGAAGAGATTATAGTTGAAAACTTTTCTAATATGGGAAAGGAAAGAGTCAATCAAGTCCAGGAAGCACAGAGAGTCCCATACAGGATAAATCCAAGGAGAAACATGCCAAGACACACAGTATTCAACCTATCAAAATTAAAGTCAGCAAGGGAAAAGCAACAAATGATATACAAGGGAAACCCCATAAGGTTAATAGTTGATCTTTCAGCAGAAACTCTGTAAGCTAGAAGGGAGTGGCAGGATACATGTAAAGTGATGAAAGGGAAAAACTTACAACCAAGATTACTCTACCAAGGAAGGATCTCATTCAGATTCAATGGAGAAATTAAAACCTTTACAGACAAGCAAAAGCTAAGAGAATTCAGCACCACCAAACCAGCTTTACGAAAAATGCTAAAGGAACTTCTCTAGGCAGGAAACACAACAGAAGGTAAACACCTACAAAAACAAACCCAAAGCAATTAAGAAAATGGTAATAGGAACGTATCAATAATTACCTTAAATATAAATGGATTAAATGCTCCAACCAAAAGACACAGACTGGCTGAATGGATACAAAAACAAGACGTGTATATATGCTGTCTACAAAAGACTGACTTCAGACCTAGGACACATAAAGACTGAAAGTGAAGGGATGGAAAAAGATATTCCATGCAAATGGAAATCAAATGAAAGCTGGAGTAACAATTCTCATATCAGACAAAATAGACTTTAAAATAAAGACTATTACAAGAGACAAAGAAGGACACTACATAATGATCAAGGGATCAATCCAAGAAGAAGATTTAACAATTGTAAATATTTATGCACCCAACATAGGAGCACCTCAATACATAAGGCAAATGCTAACAGCCATAAAAGAGGAAATGGACAGTAACACAATCATAGTAAGGGATTTTAACACCCTACTTTCACCAATGGACAGATCATCCAAAATGAAACTAAATAAGGGAACACAAGCTTTAGAAGACACATTAGACTAGATAGACTTAATTGATATTTATAGGACATACAATAAAAAAACAACAGAACACACTTTCTTCTCAAGTTCTCATGGAACATTCTTCAGGATAGATCATATCCTGGGTCACAAATCAAGCCTCTGTAAATTTAAGAATATTGAAATCATACAAAATATCTTTTCCAAGCATAGCGCTATGAGACTAAATATCAATTACAGGAAAAAAACCAAGAGACCACTGAAGAAATCAAAGAGGAAATCAAAAAATACCTAGAAACAAATGACAATGAAAACACAATGACCCAAAACCTATGGGATGCAACAAAAGCAGTTCTAAGAGGGAAGTTTATAGCAATACAATCAGTAAACAAGAAAAATCTCAAATAAACAACCTAATCTTACACCTAAAGCACTTAAAGAAAGAAGAACAAAAAAACCCCAAAGTTAGCAGAAGGAAAAAATCATAAAAATCAGAGCAGAAATAAATGAAAAAGAAATGAAGGAAACAGTAGCAAAGATCAATAAAACTAAAAGCTGGTTCTTTGAGAAAATAAACAAAATTGATAAACGATTAGCCAGACTCATCAAGAAAAAAAGGGAGAAGACTCAAATCAACAGAATTAGAAATGAAAAAGGAGAAGTAACAACTGACACCATAGAAATCCAAAGGAACATGAGAGACTACTACAAGCAACGATATGCCAATAAAATGGACAACCTGGAAGAAATGGACAAATTCTTAGAAAACTACAACCTTCTAAGACTGAACCAGGAAGAAATAGAAAATATGAACAGACCAGTTACAGGCACAGAAATCAAAACTGTGATTAAAATTCTTCCAACAAACAAAAGCCCAGGACCAGCTGGTTTCACAGGTGAATTCCATCAAACATTTAGAGAAGAGCCAACACCTATCCTTCTCATCTCTTCCAAAAAATAGCAGAGGGAGGAACATTTCCAAACTCATTCTTCGACGCCACCATCACCCTGACACCAAAACCAGACAGATATGTCACAAAGAAAGAAATCTACAGACCAATATCACTGATGAATATAGATGCAAAAATCCTCAACAAAATACTAGCAAACAGAATCCAGCAGCATAGTAAAAGGATCATACACCATGAACTAGTGGGGTTTACCCCAGGAATGCAAGGATTCTTCAATATAGGCAAATCAATCAATGCGATACACCATATTAACAAACTGAATGAAAAAAACCGTATGATCATCTCAATAGATGCAGAAAAAGCTTTCAACAAAATTCAATACCCATTTATGATAAACACTCTCCAGAAAGTAGGCATAGAGGGAACTTACCTCAACATAATAAAGGCCATATATGACAAATCCACAGCCAACACTGTTCTCAGTGGTGAAAAACTGAAAACTTCCTCTAAGATCAGGAACAGGATAAGGTTGCCTACTCACTGTGCTTATTCAACATAGTTTTGGAAGATTTAGACACAGCAATCATAGAAGAAAAAGAAATAAAAGGAATCCAAGTTGCAAAAGAAGAAGTAAAACTGTCACTGTTTACAGAGGAGATGATACTAAACATAGAGAATCCTAAAGATGCTACTGGAAAACTAATAGAGCTAATCAATGACTTTGGTAAAGTAGCAGGATACAAAATTAATGCACAGAAATCTCTTGCATTCCTATACACTAACGACGAAAAATCTGAAAGAGAATTTAAGGATCAATCCCATTTACTATTGCAACAAAAATAATGAAATACCTAGGAACAAACCTACCTAAGAAGACAAAAGCCCTGTATGCAGAAAACTATAAGGCGCTGGTGAATGAAATTAAAGATGATACAGACAGATGGAGAGATATACTATGTTCTTGGATTGGAAGAATAAACATTGTGAAAATGAGTATACTACCCTAAGCAATCTACAGATTCAATGCAAACCCTATCAATCTACCAATGGCATTTTTCACAGAACTAGAACAAAATTTTACAATTTGTATGGAAACACAAAAGAGCCCGAATAGCCAAACCAATCTTGAGAAAGTAAAATGGAGCTGGAGGAATCAGGCTCCCTGACTTCAGACTATACTACAAAGCTACAGTAGTCAAGACAATATAGAATTGGCACAAAAACAGAAATATAGATCAATGGAACAGGATAGAAAGCCCAGAGATAAACCCATGCACATATGGTCACCTTATCCTTGCAAAGGAGGCAAGAATATACAATGGAGGAAAGACAGCCTCTTTAATAATTGGTGCTGGGAAAACTGGACAGCTGCATGTAAAAGAATGAAATTAGAACAATTCCTAACACCATACACAAAAATAAAGTCAAAATGGATTAAAGACCTAAATGTAAGGCCAGATACTATAAAACTCTTAGAAGAAAACATAGGCAGAACACTCTATGACAGAAGTCATAGCAAGATCGTTTTGACCCACCTCCTAGAGAAATGGAAATAAAAACAAAAATAAACAAATGGGACCTAATGAAACTTAAAAGCTTTTACACAGCAAAGGAAACCATAAACAAGACAAAAATAAAACCCTTAGAAATGGAGAAAATATTTGCAAATGCAGCAACTGACAAAGGATTAATCTCCAAAATATACAAGCAGCTCATGCAGTTCAATATCGAAAAACAAACAACCCAATCCAAAAATCGGTGGAAAATCTAAACAGACATTTCTCCAAAGAAGATTTACAGATTGCCAACAAACACATGAAAGGATGCTCAACATCACTAATCATCAGAGAAGTGAAAATCAAAACTACAATGAGGTATCACCTCACAGTGGTCAGAATGGGCATCATCAAAAAATCTACAAACAATAAACGCTGGAGAGGGTGTGGAGAAAAGGGAACCCTCTTGCACTGCTGTGGAAATATAAATTGATACAGCCACTATGGAGAACAGTGCGGAGGTTCCTTAAAAAACTAAAAATAGAACTACCATATGACCCAACAATCCCAGTACTGGGCCTATACCCTGAGAAAACCATAATTCAAAAAGAGACATGTACC
The DNA here is from genome assembly GCF_964165515.1 of Mesoplodon bidens. Classification (NCBI taxonomy): domain Eukaryota; kingdom Metazoa; phylum Chordata; class Mammalia; order Artiodactyla; family Ziphiidae; genus Mesoplodon; species Mesoplodon bidens. The sequence goes on from NC_138161.1 coordinate 129,107,975, forward strand.
ACAATGTACATTGCAGCACTATTTACAATAGCCAGGACATGGAAGCAATGTAAGTGTCCATTGACAGATGAATGGATAAAGCAGATGTAGCACATATATACAATGGAATATTACTCGGCCATAAAAAGAAATGAAATTGAGTTATCTGTAGTGAGTTGGATGGACCTAGAGTCTGTCATACAGAGTGAAGTAAGTCAGAAAGAGAAAAACAAATACTGTATGCTAACACATATATATGGAATCGAAAAAAAAAAAGGTTCTGATGAACCTAGGGGCAGGACAATAATTAAGATGTAAAGGTAGAGAATGGACTTGAGGACATGGGGAGGGGGAAGGGTAAACTGGGACGAACTGAAAGAGTAGCATGGACCTATATACACTATCAAATGTAAAATAGATAGCTAGTGGGAAGTAGGTGCATAGCACAGGGATATCAGCTTGGTGCTTTGTGTGCACCTAGAGGGGTGGGATAATGAGGGTGGGAGGGAGATTCAAGAGGGGGGGATATGGTGATATATGTATACTTATAACTGATTCATTTTGTTATACAGCAGAAACTAACACAACAATTGTGAAACAATTATACTCCAATAAAGATGTTAAAAAATAAAAATAAGCTGATTCTAAAGTTCATATACAAAACTAACAAGGAGACGTCACTAGGGAAATTCTGAAGATTACTGATGGATTATCAGTTTTTCAGAAGTCAAAGCATATTACAAAACTATAATAATCCAGCTCATGAATGTCATAAAGCTACAATAAAAAGCATATGATTAGCTATAATAATGAAAAACTGATAGTGGGAAAAGGAAATCCAATAGTAGATGAAACACAGAAAGAGATATGGTATACAATAAAAGTGGCATTTCAAATCAATGAAGAAAATCAGTTTATTCAGTAAATGCTGTCATCATCAACAACAAAAAATGTAAATCTACTAGATGAAAATATGAGAGTAGCATGTAAAATAAACTTGGAGTAAAAATTTTCTTTCTAAGTGTAGCACAAAACTCAGAAGCCAAATAAAAGATTGATAAATTCAACTACCAAGAATTTTGTCAAGGCCAAGAATAAAGTCTATAGAAGGAAGATAAAATTAGGAAAAATATCTACAACTCATACCACAGACAATGTGTTAACTTCATTAACTGATAATAAACTTTTACAAATTTTAAAAGGGTCAACAATCCAACTAAAATTTCAGCAAAGGCTATGAACAAAATGCAGAAGAAGAAAACTTAATAAAATAAAACCTCAAGTAGGTCTTAACCATGTGCAGCTACAGATATTTTCCTCTTGTCAGTCTGGCAAAGATCACAAAGTGTTATTTTCAAAAAAAACAGAAATTGCTGCCAAAGGTGTGGAAAAACAGATATTTTCATACATTACCAATGGGAGTGTAAATTGAAACAGCCACTGAGAAGGGTGATTTAACAATGGCAGTTCAAATAAAAAATGTGCGTATTCTTTGACCCAGAAAAGCCACTTCTATAAATATAACCTGATTTATATTTGGAACTGGTATATGCAGAACTTATTCATTTTAGCATTGTTTATAAGACCAGAAGGTTGAAAACAACTTAAATCTCTATTACTAAGGGTCTAGCTAAATAAATTGTGGGTACACATCTGTGCAATGGAATAGTCAGCAACTGTTTAAAAGAATAAGGTGTATCTATATAGATTTACAGTGAAAAACCAAGGTGCCAAGTATTGTGTTTATTCTGCTAAGTTATTTTCACATAGCTTATATACTTTTTTGTGAAATGGAGTATCTCCAAAATATACGTGAAATTGGTACTAGTGATTTCCTCTTGGGAGGAGGATTAAGTGGCTACAGAGAAAGAGTGGCAGGAAGGTTTACTGTTCATCGTATATGGTTTTGAATATTTTTATTTTTATAACATTTATTCAATGAAAAATATGAATTGGAACTCTAAAAACCAACACCCTACTCCAGCCTGAGGTTTTACCAGTTTGCTTTTCAGACACAGCCCCTTTAAAAAGAAGAGAGGGCCTCCCTGGTGGCGCAGTGGTTGAGAGTCCGCCTGCCGATGCAGGGGATACGGGTTCGTGCCCCGGTCCGGGAGGATCCCATATGCCGCGGAGCGGCTGGGCCCGTGAGCCATGGCCGCTGAGCCTGCGCATCCGGAGCCTGTGCTCCGCAACGGGAGAGGCCACAACAGTGAGAGGCCCGCATACCGCAAAAAAAAAAAAAAAAAAAAGAAGAGAGACAACACCCAAGGCAGAGCTTCCCCAGAAATGCCAAATTGGCCTGTTAAGACAGTGATCTTGAATTACACGCTTTCAGCTACTGTGCCTGACTGGCTCCATTATTGTCTGGCCCTCTTTCAGCTCTCCTGGCTGAAATGACTTCCATTGTTCCCTGCTTCTTGATTGCTTTAACATGTCTGGGATGGCTAAGTCAGCTTGTTTACTCCCTCCAATAATAGCTTCATTCTCATCTACATCCACGAAGGACACAAGCAGTACTTTATCCCACCATCTGCCTTGGATTTCTCATCACAGTCCCTTTGACCTAGCCCCAGCTCAGTTTCGCAACTTATGTTCCTACATCTACAGATTAGTTAGGCATGCCTGGCAGGCAATCCCCTCCTCGCCCCACCTCCCAATTTAGTTACCAGCCTTGCCTCAGCCTCCTCTTCCCTAGGGATAGATGTCCACTTCTCAATTCAAAGGAGAAGAATTTCATGCAGAGCAATGGTATGTGTACTGGTAGGTACAGTATGGACAATGGATCAAAAAGGTCAGGAGTGGGAGGTACAAGAGGAGGTGGTAAAGTCAGAATTCTTCTACTAAGGTCCAGAGAACAACAAGAACTTTGTGAGATAGTTGAGGGTGAAAATGAAGAGAAGTGAGTGAATTTTAAAAATTTTCAAGACTAAGAGAATTCACTGAGATCTAGAATACCAGGGGCAAGGATGAAGGAGGACAATGATCCTTGGCTTCTCACTTGATAACTACATGGAAGTTGGTGCTTTCCTGATATGGGAAAAAGCAAGACACAAAAGGGTAGAGGGACAAAAAGAGTTTAAGATGCTTTGATACAACCTGGCAGAGAAGCAGGGTAGCTATCTGGGTATAATAGCCAATAGTTATTGGTAACTGCACTCTAGATCTAAGAGATTTATATATTGTTATGGACTGAATTTTTATGCCCCACCCCCAAATTCATATGCTTAAGTCCTAACCCCTAGTATAATGGTATTAGGAGGCAAACCACTTGTGAGATGATTAGAGCATGAGAGTGGAGTTCTCATGAATGGAATTAGTGCCCTTATAAGAGACACAAGAGCCTGCCTTCCCTTTCTGGTCTGGAAGATATAGGAAGAAGACAGCCATCTGTAAACAAGGAAGGGGTCCTTCATCAGACAATGGATTTGCTGGTATCTTGATCTTGGAATTTTCAACCTCCAGAAAACTTACTTTTCACCAATACTGTAAGAAAGAAACGTTTAAGCTACTCATTCTATGGTATTGTATTATAGCAGCCCAATCTGACCAAGACATAAGTAATTCAAGCCACATAACAACTCCTAGTGTTTGTTTTTTGTTTTTTTTCATACAGAACCATCACTGTTCTTTTTTTTTTCTTAACATCTTTATTAGAGTATAATTGCTTTTCAATGCTGTGTTAGTTTCTGCTTTATAACAAAGTGAATCAGCTACACATATACATATATCCCTATATCTTCTCCCTCTTGCGTCTCCCTCCCACTCTCCCTATCCCACCCCTCTAGGTGGTCACAAAGCACCAAGCTGATCTCCCTGTGCTATGCGGCTGCTTCCCACTAGCTATCTATTTTACTTTTGGTAGTATATATAAGTCCATGTCACTCTCTCACTTCGTCCCAGCTTACCCTTCCCCCCACCCATGTCCTAAAGTCCATTCTCTACTTCTGAGTCTTTATTCCTGTCCTGCTCCTAGGTTCATCAGAACCTTTTTTTTTCTTTTAGATTCCATAAAGTTGTGTTAGCACATGGTAGTTTTTTTCTCTTTCTGATTTACTTCACTCTGTATGACAGACTCTAGGTCCATCCAATTCACTACAAATAACTCAATTTCATTTCTTTTTATGGCCGAGTAATATTCCATTATATATATGTGACACATCTTCTTTATCCATTCATCTGTCGATGGACACTTAAGTTGCTTCCATCTCCTGGCTATTGTGAATAGAGCTGCAATGAACATTTTGGTACATGACTCTTTTTGAATTATGGTTTTCTCAGGGTATATGTCCAGTAGTGGGATTGCTGGGTCGTACGGTAGTTCTATTTTTAGTTTTTTAAGGAACCTCCATACTGTTCTCCATAGTGGCTGTATCAATTTACACTCCCACCAACAGTGCAGTAAGGTTCCCTTTTCCCCACACCCTCTCCAACATTTATTGTTTGTAGAATTTTTGATGATGGCCATTCTGACTGGTGTGAGGTGATACCTCCTTGTAGTTTTGATTTGCATTTCTCTAATGGTTAGGGATGTTGAGCATTCTTTCATGGGTTTGTTGGCAATCTGTATATCTTCTTTGGAGAAATGTCTATTTAGGTCTTCTCCCCATTTTTGGATTGCGTTGTTTGGGGTTTTTTTTTTTGATATTGAGCTGCTTGTAAATATTGGAGGTTAATCCTTTGTCAGTTGCTTCATTTGCAAATATTTTCTCCCATTCTGAGGGTTCTCTTTTCGTCTTGCTTATGGTTTTCTTTGCTGTGCAAAAGGTTTTAAGTTTCATTAGGTCCCATTTGTTTATTTTTGTTTTTATTTCCATTTCTCTAGGAGGTGGGTCAAAAAGGATCTTGCTGTGATTTATGTCATAGAGTGTTCTGCCTATGTTTTCCTCTAACAGTTTTACAGTGTCTGGCCTTACATTTAGGTCTTTAGCCCATTTTGAGTTTATTTTTGTGTATGGTGTTAGGGAGCGTTCTAATTTCATTCTTTTACATGCAGCTGTCCAGTTTTCCCAGCACCGCTTATTAAAGAGGCTGTCTTTTCTCCATTGTATATTCTTGCCTCCCTAATCAAAAATAAGGTGACCATATGTGCATAGGTTTATCTCTGGGTTTTCTATCCTGTTCCATTGTTTTATATTTCTGTTTTTGTGCCAGTACCATACTATCTTGATTACTGAAACTTTGTAGCATAGTCTGAAATCAGGAAGCCTGATTCCTCCAGCTCCGTTTGTCTTTCTCAAGATAGCTTTGGCTATTTGGGGTCTTTTGTGTTTCCATACATTGTGAGATTTTTTGTTCTAGTCCTGTGAAAAATGCCATTGGTAGTTTTATAGGGATTACATTGAATCTGTAGATTGCTTTGGGTAGTAGAGTCATTTTCACAATGTTGATTCTTCCAGTCCAAGAACATTGTATATCTCTCCATCTGTTTGTATCCTCTTTAATTTCTTTCATCAGTGTCTTATAGTTTCCTGCATACAGGTCTTTTGTCTCCTTAGGTAGGTTTGTTCCTAGGTATTTTATTCTTTTTGTTGTAATGGTAAATGGGAGTGTTTCCTTAATTCCTTTTTCAGATTTTTCATCATTAGTGTGTAGGAATGCAAGAGATTTCTGTGCATTAATTTTGTATCCTGCTACTTTACCAAATTCATTGATGAGCTCTAGCAGTTTTCTAGTAGCATCTTTAGGATTCTCTATGTTTAGTATCATGTCATCTGCAAACAGTGACATCTTTACTTCTTTTCCAATTTCGATCCCTTTTATTTCTTTTTCTTCTCTGATTGATGTGTCTAAAACTTCCAAAGATATATTGATTAATAGTGGTGACAGTGGACATCCTTGTCTTGTAGATTATCTTAGTGGAAATGGTTTCAGTTTTTCACCATTGAGAACAATGTTAGCTGTGTGTTTGTCGTACATGGCCTTTATTATGTTGAGGTAAGTTCCCTCTATGCCTACTTTCTGGAGGGTTTTTATCATAAATGGGTGTTGAATTTTGTCCAAAGCTTTTTCTGCATCTATTGAGATGATCATATGGTTTTTCTGCTTCAGTTTGGTAATATGGTGTATCACATTGATTGATTTGCGTATATTGAAGAATCCTTGCATTCCTGGGATAAACCCTACTTGATCATGGTGTATGATCCTTTTAATGTGCTGTTGGATTCTGTTTGCTAGTATTTAGTTGAGAATTTTTGCATCTATGTTCATCAGTGATATTGGCCTGTAGTTTTCTTTCTTTGTGACATGTTTTTCTGGTTTTGGTATCTGGGTGATGGTGGTCTTATAGAATGAGTTTGGGAGTGTTCCTCCCTCTACTATATTTTGGAAGAGTTTGGGAAGGATAGGTGTTAGCTCCTCTCTAAATGTTTGAAAGAATTCGCCTGTGAAGCCATCTGGTCCTGAGCTCTTGTTTGTTGGAGGAGTTTTAATCAGTTTCAATTTCAGTGTTTGTGATTGGTCTGTTTATATTTTCTGTTTTTTCCTGCTTCAGTCTCAGATGGTTGTGCTTTTCTAAGAATTTGTCCATTTCTTCCAGGTTTTCGATTGTATTGGCATATAGTTGCTTGTAGTAATCTCTCATGATCCTTTGTATTTCTACAGTGCCAGTTTTTACTTCTTTTTCATTTCTAATTCTATTGATTTGAGTCTTCTCCCTTTTTTTTCTTCATGAGTCTGGCTAATGGTTTATCAATTTTGTTTATCTTCTCAAAGAACCAGCTTTTAGTTTTATTGATCTTTGCTATTGTTTCCTTCATTTCTTTTTCATTTATTTCTGTTCTGATCTTTATGATTTCTTTCCTTCTGCTAACTGGGGTTTTTTTGTTCATCTTTCTCTAATTGCTTTAGGTGTAAGATTAGGTTGTTTATTTGAGATGTTTCTTGTTTCTTCAGGTAGGATCATATTGCTATAAACTTCGCTTAGAGCTGCTTTTGTTGCATCCCATAATTTTGGGTCATTTTGTTTTCATTGTCATTCGTTTCTAGGTATTTTTTAATTTCCTCTTTGATTTCTTCAGTGGTCTTCTGGTTATTAAATAGTGTATTGTTTATCCTCCATGTGTTCATGTTTTTTACAGATTTTTTCTTGTAATTGCTATATAGTCTCGTAGCGTTGTGGTCAGAAAAGATACTTGATATGATTTCAATTTTTAAAAATTTACTAAGGCTTGATTTGTGACCCAAGATATCATCTATCCTGGAGAATGTTCCATGAGCACTTGAGAAGAAAGTGTATTCTGTTTTTTTTTTAGGTGAAATGTCCTATAAATATCAATTAAGTCCATCTTGTTTAATGTATCATTTAAAGCTTTTGTTTCCTTATTAATTCTCTGTCTGGATGATCTGTCCATTGGTGTAAGTGAGATGTTAAAGTTCCCCAGTATTATGGTGTTACTGTTAATTTCCTCTTTTATAGCTGTTAGCAGTTGCCTTATGTATTGAGGTGCTCCTATGTTGGGTGCATATATATTTACAATTGTTATATCTTCTTCTTGGATTGATCCCTTGATCATTATGTAGTGTCCTTCTTTGTCTATGGTAATAGTCTTTGTTTTAAAGTCTATTTCGTCTGATATGAGTATTGCTACTCCAGCTTTCTTTTGATTTCCATTTGCATGGACTGTCATTTTCCATCCCCTCATTTTCAGTCTGTATGTGTCCCTAGGTCTGAAGTGGATCTCTTGTAGATAGCATATATACGGGTGTTGTTTTTGTATCCATCCAGCCAGTGTATGTCTTTTGGTTGGAGCATTTAATCCATTTACAGTTAAGGTAATTTTCGATACGTGTGTTCCCATTACCATTTTCTTAATTGTTTGGGGTTTGTTATTGTACGCCTTTACCTTCTGTTGTGTTTCCTGCCTAGAGAAGATCCTCTAGCATTTGTTGTAACGCTCGTTTGGTGGTGCTGAATTCTCTTAGCTTTTGCTTGTCTGTAAAGGTTTTAATTTCTCCATCAAATCTGAATGAGGGGGCTTCCCTGGTGGCGCAGTGGTTGAGAGTCCGCCTGCCGATGCAGGGGACGCGGGTTCATGCCCCGGTCTGGGAAGATCCCACATGCCGCGGAGCGGCTAGGCCCGTGAGCCATGGCCGCTGAGCCTGCGCGTCCGGAGCCTGTGCTCCACAACGGGAGAGGCCACAACAGTGAGAGGCCCGCGTACCGCAAAAAAAAAAAAAATCTGAATGAGGTCCTTTCTGGGTAGAGTAATCTTAGTTTTAGATTTTTCCCTTTCAACACTTTAAATATGTCCTGCCACTCCCTTCTGGCTTGCAGAGTTTCTGCTGAAAGATCAGCTGTTGACCTTATGGGGATTCCCTTGTATGTTATTTGTTGCTTTGCCCTTGCTGCTTTTAATATATTTTCATGGAATTAAATTTTGATAGTTTGATTAATATGTGTCTTGGCGTGTTTCTCCTTGGATTTATGCTGTATGGGACTCTTTGCGCTTCCTGGACTTGATTGACTATTTCCTTTCCCATATTAGGGAAATTTTCAACTATAATCTCTTCAAATATTTTCTCAGTTCCTTTCTTTTTCTCTTCTCCTTCTGGGACCCCTATAATTCGAATGTTGGTGCATTTAATGTTGTCCCAGAGTTCTGTAAGATTGTCCTCAATTCTTGTCATTCTTTTTTCTTTATTCTGCTCTGCAGTAGTTATTTCCACTATTTTATCTTCTAGGTCACTTATCCGTTCTTCTGCCTCAGTTATTCTGTTATTGATTGCTTCTAGAGAATTTTTAATTTCATTTATTGTGTTGTTCATCAATGTTTGTTTGCTCTTTAGTTCTTCTAGGTCCTTGTTAAACGTTTCTTGTATTTTCTCCATTCTATTTCCATGATTTTGGATCATTTTTACTATCATTACTCTGAATTCTTTTTCAGGTAGACTGCCTATTTCCTCTTCAATTCTTTTGTCTGGTGGGACTTTACCTTGCTCCTTCATCTGCTGTGTGTTTCTTTGTCTTTTCATTTTGCTTAAGTTACTGTGTTTGTGGTCTCCTTTCTGCAGGCTGCAGGTTCATAGTTCCCATTGTTTTTGGTGTCTGTCCCCAGTGGCTAAGGTTGGTTTGGTGGGTGGTGTAGGCTTCCTGGTGGAGGGGATTAGTTCCTGTGTTCTGGTGGATGAGGCTGATCTCGTCTTTCTGTTTGGCAGGACCACATCTGGTGGTGTGTTTTGGGTGTCTGTGCTCTTATTATGATTTTAGGCAGGCTCTCTGCTAATGGGTGGGGTTGTGTTCCTGTCTTGCTAGTTTTCTGGTATATGGTGTCCAGCACTGTAGCTTGCTGGTTGTTGAGTGGAGCTGGGCTTAACTTTGAGATGGAAATCTCTTGGGGACCTTTTGCCATTTGATAATACATGGAGCTGGGAGGTCTCTGCTGGACCAGCTTCCTGAACTCAGCTCTCCCACCCCAGAGGCAGAGGCCTGACACCCGGCCTGAGCACCAAGACCCTATAAGCCACACAGCTCAGAAGAAAAGGGAAAATAAAAGAAAGAAAGGAAGAAAAAAATAAAATAAATTTATTAAAATAAAAAAAATTATTAAAATTAAAAAGCAATAAAAAAAGAAAGAAAGAAGAGGGGAGCAACCAAACCAAAAAAAACAAATCCAGCTATGATAACAAGCACTAAAAACTATACTAAAAAAAAAAAAAAAACAATGGACTGACAGAACCGTAGGACAAATGATAAAAGCAAGCCTATACAGACAATCACACAAAGAAGAATACACATACACACTCACAAAAAGAGAAAAAGGAAAAAAATATATATATATGAAAAAAAAAGGAGAAAGAGAGCAACCAAATCAATAAACAAATCTACCAATGATAACTCTAAATACTAAACTAAGATAAACATATAACTGGGAACAAATTAGATGCAGAAAGCAAACCCCTAGTCTACAGTTGCTCCCCAAGTGCACCACCTAAATTTTGGGATGATTCGTTGTCTATTCAGGTATTCCACAGATGCAGGGTACATCAAGTTGATTGTGGATATATAATCCGCTGCTCCTGAGGCTGCTGGTAGAGGTTTCCCTTTCTCTTCTTTGTTCGCACAGCTCCTGGGGTTCAGCTTTGTATTTGGCCCCGCCTCTGCGTGTAGGTTGCCCTCTGGCATCTGTTCTTCACTCACACTGGATGGGCTTAAAGTAACAGCTGACTTGGGGGCTCTGGCTCACTCAGGCTGGGGGGAGGGAGGGGTATGGAATGCGGGGTGAGTCTGCAGCGGCAGAGGCCGCCATGACATTGCACCAGCCTGAGGCACACCATGTGTTCTGGGGAAGTTGTCCCTGGATCATGGGACCCTGGCAGTGGCGGGCTGCACAGGCTCCTGGTAGGGGAGATGTGGATAGTGACCTGTGCTTGCACACAAGCTTCCTGGTGGCTGCAGCAGCAGCCTTAGCATCTCATGCCCGTCTCTGGGGTCCTCGCTGATAGCCACTGCTCGCGCCCATCTCTGGAGCTCTAGGTGGTGCTCTGAATCTCCTCTCTTCACGCACCCTGAAACAATGGTCTCTTGTCTCTTAGGCAGGTCCAGACTTTTTCCTGGACTCCCTCCCGGCTAGCTGTGGCGCACTAGCCCCCTTCAGGGTGTGTTCATGCCGCGAACCCCAGTCCTCTCCCTGCGATCTGACCTCCGAAGCCGGAACCTCAGCTCCCAGCCCCCGTCTGTCCCGTCAGGTGAGCAGACAAGCCTCTCAAGCTGGTGAGTGCTGGTCGGCACCGATCCTCTGTGTGGGAATTTCTCCGCTTTGCCCTCTGCATCCCTGTTGCTGTGCTCTCCTCTGTGGCTCTGAAGCTTCCCTCCTGCCACCCCTCATCTCCGCCTGTGAAGGGGCTTCCTAGTGTGTGGAAACTTTTCCTCCTTCACAGCTCCCTCCAAGAGGTGCAGGTCCCGTCTCTATTCTTTTGTCTCTTGTTTTTTCTTTTTTCTTTTGCCCTACCCAGGTACGTGGGGAGTTTCTTGCATTTGGGGACATCTGAGGTCTTCTGCCAGCGTTCAGTAGGTGTTCTGTAGGAGTTGTTCCACATGTAGATGTATTTCTGATGTATTTGTGGGGAGGAAGTTGATCTCCACATCTTACTCCTCCGCCATCTTGAAGGTCCCCCCAACTCCTAGTGTTTTATATCATTATTAAGCCCATTTTTGTGCATTAACTCATTTAATCCTCATAACAAACTTACAAGTTTTGTACTAGTATTAAACACTTTTCACATGAAAAAACTGAAGCATATATAGAGGTTAAGAGATTTGCCCAAGTCCAGATAGACTGATGAGGGGCAGAGCCAGTATTTAAATTTGGCCAGTTCCTAAATTGAGCTCAGAGAGGAGCTCTGAGACAGAGAAATCCATGGTGGAGTCAGTCAATAAACTGTGTTTATAGCCATGAAAATGGATTGACACAGTTTAAGGAGAGCATGTTTTAAAGGAGAATGCAAGTCCTGTGGAAAGCTAATGTTTTGAGGTTAATTAGAGAAGGGGGATTCAGAAAAGGTTACTAAGGAGGAAAGACCAAGAAGGTGGGAAGAAAACTCAAGAGATCTGATGCCCTGCCACTCTCTCCAATGTCATTGTGTATTCAGAATGGTCAGCTTTGTTTAAAGTTTCTAGGAGAAGGAAAAAGAAGAGGAAAGGCAAAGGAAAGAAATGCATAAAAATATAATCAAGTCAAATATGCTTGTCATAATATGGAGAGGGGGCAAAAGGTGGAATTTTAAGTCTCAAGTAACTCATCAGAGTCTTATTTTCCAGATGAAAAGCTGTATGTCTAGCATAGATCTAGTAACCATAGTTTCCAAAATATGGTTGAATTTATGGGACAACTGAATTGAAGGGTATTCCAAAAACTCCAAAGCACAGAGTGGCCATTATCACACAGGGAATAATGAGTATAAGATCCTTCAAGGAAGGAGTTTCCCTTTTATTCCCAAAACCTGGAACACAGTAGACACTCAAAAAGGGCTTGATAACATTGGACATAGCACAGAAAGATTCATTTAGAAGATAAGTAATTTTGAGGAAAAAAATACTACTTTCCTTTTATTTTTAATGTCACTAGATTTGCAGAGTTTGCAGTCTCAGAATTAGACTAGTTTTACAAAGTTTTCCTCATTTGCTTTTGCCCAATGCCATACCAGTCAAGTAAAATAAATCTTCAGTTCTGCTAACATAGCTTGAACTATGGATTTAGGTCTTATTTACAGAGCAAAGTTCAACCTTTGAAAAAGTTTTACTGCTACATCATGAAGTAATAAATGTGCAGTAATGTTTGACATTTAGAAAGTTATTACATGGAACTGTAAATTTCAGATTTATAAGGGGAACGGTAGGTTTTAAATTATAACAGTTTCATTAAATGCAAGATGTGTATCTACACAGAAAGAAATATTTCTTTCTTATAGTTATTTAGAAACCAAAGAAATGTGTATAAATTACCACAATCCTCTCTAAATGGAAATTTCATGTCTCTCAGAGAGAGAATACTATCTCTTATGTTTTTTAAGTACAGAAACATTTCACTGATTGTCCACAAAATGTTTTCATTAGAGTCAGGGGAAGCTTGGCTTTTTAACCTGTCCTCTTCTAAAAAGAGATGGCAAAAATGTTTAATGCAAGACTATTAAGAATTTTGCAAAAGACTTTCACCACCAATATTTAAAGAATTCCCAAATGTCATTTGTATTTTGATAAAATTTGATACTTTTCTTTGACATGGGGAAAAAGGAAGTGGCAGAATGGAAAAAACTAATGAAAACAAATAGCTTGAACCTATGCTTAGCCCATCTCCAGGTTGTCAGGTTGAGATGAGAGCCCCAACAGAGTCCCCAAGAACCCCATGTCTGGGTTCTCAGTACACCAAATGTGTCCAAGAGAAGAGAAAGAAACTTTATGAAGGAATAGAAAAATGTGTACTTGGTATTTTTTTTTCTTCTAATGAAGACAGCAAATAGAGGTATTTTCTTCCACTCCTCTCCTTGAGGCCCACTGAATGGGTCAAAACCATGAAAAATAGGGAAGGAAACATCATCCTCAGTAAGTGAAGGAAATGACCATGTTTTCAATGCATGATTCAGGACACATATCTGTTAAATTGTGAAAGATAATAAAAGAAAATGTGTGCTACATCAGACTTGGAGAAGGATACAATTCTCTCTCAAAATGAGTGTCATGGCCCGGCAGGGCTTATCCAGTAATTGTCATAGGAAAATGAGTGATAAAGGCATGATCAGGCCATGGGGGCTAAAAGAGTCACGGGTTGATACTACAGAACATGGAGCAGAGCTGAAGGAGGAAACCATGATGACACACCATTCTTGTTCTTTAAAGATGGGCCTCTCAGCTGAGGAAGATGGGTAGAGGGAAAGCAGGGTGGAATGGAGTAGGGTAAGAGGACATACAAAGAGCATGCAACTTTGTTGTGAGAATACCAACCTCTTAAATGAGGAGCTGTACTCAGCAGAAAGGAAGTAAAGTATTTGATGGAAGGGTGTTTGCTACTACACATCTACGTAGTAACTAAGACCTAGTTTTATAAGTTTTTACAAAAGTTTAAGCAGATTTAGTTTTAAAATTAACTGCTCCACAGGAGAAAAGGCTAGCTTGTGATACGCACCTGGAGAGGGCTGCTTCTTAAGGCTGTGAGAATAGTTTTCTGATATAAGTGAGTTTGGGGTAACTGGGAGGAACAAGACATAAATAGGAGGCCAACACAGCCTGGTTTCACTAGGACTATCCAGGTTTCAGCACAGAGAGTCCTGCATGTTGAGAAACCCCTCATTCCTGGGCAAATGAGGATGGTTGGTCAGCCGAGGCAGGAACCACAATTCCTCCAAGATTCCTCAGCAAAGGGGATCCTAAAGGTAGAATTCTGGCTTTAGTTTGGGAATTACATTAGGAAAGAGGAATCAATCAAGAATATGAGTTGGGAAGAGATGAGTCTCAGGTAAATGACCGGAAACATCAAGGTTGCAGAAATCTGTCACCACACTGGGCCCTTCAGTTTACCCACTGGTAGGAAGTTCAGGCCCTGAGAAGCCTCATGCTTGTAGTAAAATGATTAGTTGATTTCTAAGCAGTTTTTAAAATATCATCCTGTTGCTGAAAAGTAGTAAGAAAGACATGAGGAAGCAAAGACTAAAGTTCAGTTTCCAGAAAGGCGGCTGCCACGTCCCTGTGTGGCGGCAGAGGCAATTTTGGCAGTGAAAGCAGTGAGTTTTATTAAAATGTTCCAAAATATTGTGCCTTGTGTGTGACTAATTTTATTGTTCCATTAGCTGCCTCCCCAGAGCTCTCCTCTGGAGAAGTATTAGTCATTATTAAAAAAAGCCAAAGCCCTTCTTCCCCTCCCCTGTAGCACACAACATGGAGCAGCTCACATGACTGACAACCCTGCATTTATGCACTATTAGGGGTTCAGCCATAATTGTAAACCACAAATTTGTGATGACACCAGTTAAACCCAGATATGTGCTTTCTTCAACACATGTCAATCCAAGGAGAAAGAATTGTTCGATGGGCACAGTGGTGGTGAGAATGGGCTTGAGTTACTGGGAAGGAGGTTAAAATAATTGACTACTATGTCCCGGCTGCGGAGGAAAGGACATGAGGGAGCTGAGAAAATGGGAGTGCAGGTAACAGTCAAGAGCACCATGCAATGGAAGAGCAAGTTAAATGGGTCGAAAGTTTTGTTCAAAGGATGGAATTTCCAAGTTCAAGGTTTCAAAGATAAAAACAATCAAAATTAATTAAAGGTCCAGAGTATTGGCATGAAAGTGCCTTGCTAAAATTGAGTGAAGAAAAATGTCCTTGAAGTATGACTGAAGGAATTCCTAAGGGATTGGATGGGTCAGTGTGGGCACTGAATTTTTCCAGACTTATGTCAAAAGGCACACTGAGCCATGAAGAACTCCATGGAATTTGGAGAACCATCAAGACCATTCTATCTCTGTCCCAAATTCTCAATGTGGTTCGCATTGCAATTCTTATTAGTGCAACTCTTAATTTTGTGTTAGGGGGAAAAAAGATATATACTGGGAATCTAAATTTGGGGGCTATTTTAACCTACCTATTACTATACACAGTGCTCAGAAAACTGCATTAAATATCAAATGCTGAAATAATTACTGACACTCTGTATGCAAGATTTCCTGGCTTTGGGATGGTAGAGCAGAGCCCTCAAGGATAGGACAGCCAAAGAATTAAGTACTTAACTGCTTAAATATCAACAAACCTGATCTTGAAGTGAAGCCAGTCACTTCAGCCACAGGATAAAAGGAAGTTTATGGAAATAATGACTAAATGATCACCATACAAACAGCTTGGAGGCAAAAGGCAGAAGTATCATCTGTGTGTATCTGTGTGTGTGTGTGCGCACGCGTACTCGCATATGTTGTGGTTGTTGTTATTCTAAAGTTGTCAGCATGAGTTGGAGGGGGGAAGAGAAGCTAATTCACTTCATTTAGACTTAGATCTTTCAACTTTTCTACTTAGTCATGCCTGGTTGTCCTTGCAGCTGATGGTCTTCAAGTCTTGTACCTTTTACTTTGTTTCATGTAATTTGTTCATATCTTTCGTTATGCCCTCAGTGTAAACATTAACCCAAAATTGCAGACATTAAAATAGGACTTTTCCCAGAAACTGAGAATCGATGTAACTTTTTCAAGAAGGTTGTCTTAACAAAGAATAGCAAGCATATTTACTGTGCCAACCTCTAAGTATTTCATATTTATCAATCTGTCTAATTCTGACAGTGAACTTATGAAGTAGATACAATCATTACCCTTATTATGTCAATATGGAAACCAGGCATGGAGAGATAAGTAACTTTCCCAAGATGAAGCCTTGATTTGAACCTTGGTGTCTGGCTCCAGGGTACCTGTTCTTAATCACAAAAACAATGGTCTTCATAGGGTGGTCCCCAGATCAGCAATAGCAGCATCCTTTGGGAACTTGTTAGAAATTTCAATTCCTGGACACCACATCAGATCTACTGAAATTTTAGAGGTGAGTCCTAGGAATTTGTGTTTTAACAAGGTCTTCAGGAGACCCTGATGCAGGCTCAGTTTGAGAAACACAGCAACACACCACCCTGCTCAGAATCAACAAGTGGTAACAAACATGCATAGATTGAAAAGGCTGTGCTGATAAATTTCCACCCATGGCGTGGGGGACGGGGGCGGGGCTCAGAATAACTGTTGTTTCAAAATTTCTGGATTAAATACCCTCAGGCCCTGAATTCTACTGAAAGGAATTCACTTAAAAACCCACAACAGGGTAATGTTCATGGCACAAGCTGTCAGTATGTAGCTTAGAGTAGAAAAATACACTTCCTTCTTGTCCAGCATGGTTTCCACAACTGCCCATTTTCAATTTCAATTGGAGTGGTTTTGGTCAAGCAGTGTGTTTTGAATCACAGAGTGTGGTCCAGGTAAAAAGTCACCCAACTTTTTCAGAGTGGCAACTATAGACACAGCTAAAGCCATCTGGCAAACATCTGCATTGTAAGCCCAGGCAACACTCTGCCAAATCATTGCAAATTTTGCATTTCTATCACTATGAAAAAGTGACTCTGTGTCATTTTCAGAGTTTCAACAATGTGTTTCCAAATCATATTAAGAGATAAAATGTCATTACCTCTGGCTAAAGTCCTATATACTTTTAAAATATTCTTTTTGCTCAAATAATATATCTACATAAAAAGACTGAGAAGTAAACCAGCAGTTAACAGTGTCTACTTCTGGCAAGTGGAATTATGGGAGTATTTTTCTTCTTACATTTTTATGTCTCATGACTTGACCTCTGTCCTGAACTCCAGACTCAAATATCTAACTATCCACTCAACATCTATTTAAATGTCTGATAAGCAACTCATATGTAATGTGTAAAAAAACAACCACTTAATTTCTAGGCCCTCTCAACCAAATCCTTTCCCTTTCCTTACAGTTTTAGTTAGAAAAACAAAACAAAAAGCCATCTTACAAATGGCAAGTTCTTGGACCAAATCTTGTTCTTCACTTTTATTCTCTTTCTCTCACAAACTGTATCCAATCTGGCTGAAATCCTGTTTGGCCAAATATACCCAGAATAGGACAACTTTTCATTCACATTGCAAAACTACCCTGATCCAGCTTACCACATTTTCTCACCCGGATTACTATGGTTGTTTCCTTGGTGGTCTCCGTTTTCACCCTGGCCCTATAAATCTATAGTTCACAGGGTAGTCAGAGTGATGCCTTTAAAACATGAGTCAGATCATGTCATTTTTATTGATCAAAACTTTGCAATGGCTACCAAGAACTGTGAAGAGTCTGAGATCTGATTTTATCTTACTTAAAAGTTGATAAATTAGCCTATTATTATTTCATGGATGCTGACAGAAGACACAAGACTCCTGGGTCCAAAACAAGGATTTCATTACTCACAGCCTGGCAAGCAGCATAAGCATCAGCATATTTGTAGCAGTTACTCATATCCTTCAAGTTCCAAGAGGGCAACACAATGGACCTAAATGATAATGTGCATGGACAATGGGTCTCATTGTAGGAGAGGAAACACTGAGGTCAAGAAGCCCATCATTTTGTAGGAAGTACTGAGCAAACCTGATCTTTGTCCTGGAGGAAGATGTCACATCATCCCTCAAGGTTGCTTATTACAAGCACAACCCTGAGAAATGGCCTGGGTAAAGAGTGGTCAGGACCTTGCATTCTTGGCATACTTGGCAAGACATGTAGGAGAGCAAGAAATCCATGGAAGACAATTTTTCCCAACAGTAGCTCCCCATGTTCATCAGAATAAAAACCAAGGTCTTTGTAATGATCTACAAGGCCCTACACTATCTGCATCCCCCCACCCCCACATCTTTCTGTCTTTGCAAACTATCTCTCTACTAATCATTCACCTTACCTTAGTCATACCAGCTTCCATGCTGTTCCTCACACAGGCCAGGTATAATCCTGCTTGGGACTCTTGGACTTACTGTTCTTCTGCCTTGAATGCTTTTCCTCCAGATGTTTCAGGAGTTTGCTCAAGTGTTACCTTCTCAGTGAAGCCTTTCCTGACCACCGTATTTATAACTGCTACTTCCGAACCTCTTGGCATTCCCTATCCCCCTATCCAGCTTTATTTTTTACTTTGCACTTATCACCATCTGACATATTATGACATACTATATATAATTTATGTGTATGTGTGTACATATATGTATATATATAACTTGTATATGTCTATTTTATTGTATATCTCTCATATAAGAGGAGAGGGACTTCATTTTGTTCACTGCTGGATCAGCAGTGTCGAAAACCAGCACTACAGTTCACAGTAGATGCTGAGTACATATTTGTTGAACAAACTAATGATTTTGTATATTTTTCACATTTTCTAAAATAATCATTTTATAATAAGAAAAAAACATTACTTTCTATATACAAGAAATTCCTAAATACAGCAAGTTGTTTCTATGCCCAAACAACTCAGTCTGACCCGTCATGTCCCTGTTTGAGACAAGAATTGCTAGTAATTCTTCACCAAGAATTCTAATTGACTAGAATTGCTAGTCGACTTCACCAAGTATTTTCCACATTTGGGGCACTTTATAAATTAGTTCATATAGTTTTCACAACATCTTTGTAAGGCATTACAAATGCCTTTTACCTATGAGAAAGCTGAGGTTCAACTGAGTAACTTGTTTAAGATCACAGAGTTTGTAAGAATTGGGACTATGAACCTGGGCAGATCTGGGAAAGGAGGGCCACTGCTTGAGGCTCTGTGCTTTGGCATGCCTACCTCAAAATGTTTTAACTTCCTCTCGGGTGACTGGGACCAACTGGGTCCTGCAGTGCTGTCTGGGCAAAATGCCCTGGGCCTGGATGGAGAACCACATGGATCCTGAACTTATTTCTTCTCTTCCAAATGCTCTCCAACTCTCTACCGTGCATTGGGATCAACTGGATCCTGAGGAGCTGCAAAACTCACACTTATGGGTAACAAGAGACTGGCCCAGATGTTCCAGGACAGCAGCTAGACAAGTGGATCACTCCCACTGGCTTTCGTTGGATCTCATGAGATTGGGCCACAAGAATGGCAGACTCAGGTGACTCTTACCCCACTCAGAGGCCATGTTCCAGGCTCAGAGATACTGGGTCCACTGCTAACACTTGGCCTTGAGCCACATGTTTGAGTCCTTGCATCATTACTTGCCTGTTTGTTTCAACCATGGTGTCCCTTAACTGTTTACAGCACCTGAGGATGGTGTGGGCAGTGGTCTTTTACCCCCCAACCCTGTGTACCCACACCCTTTCCTCAATATCTACATCCTGCTTCCAGCTGCATCAAAAAAGCCACTACAGGGCTTCCCTGGTGGCGCAGTGGTTGAGAGTCCGCCTGCCGATGCAGGGGACACGGGTTCGTGCCCTGGTCCGGGAAGATCCCACATGCTGCGGAGCGACTGGGCCCGCGAGCCATGGCTGCTGAGCCTGCGCGTCCGGAGCCTGTGCTCTACAACGGGAGAGGCCACAACAGTGAGAGGCCCGCGTACCGCAAAAAAAAAAAAAAAAAGCCACTACAACTATCCAATGTTGCTTCAGCTGATGGAACAAAATCAGCTGTGATATACAACTCAGCTAAATATAGTTGCGTGCATTTGCTGTGATGTTACAACATGAAGTCTGTGCACATGTTGCCCTGCAGCCTGAATATCTTTCGTACTCTTGTCTAATTTCCATGTCCTTTCATCAGACTCCTCAGGAAAGCCTTCCCTGGTTCCTCCTGCATTTCCCTCCAGAGGCCTGGTCTTCTTTGGAGTCACCCTTTGTTTATACCTCTTTTGATAGTAATGATGATACTGTATTTCTAATTATTACTTCATGAGACTGTCTTGCCCTCCAAACTATGAAGTTCTTCAGAGCTATCTTTATATCTCCAACAATTTATCACCATACTTGGTCCATATTAAGTACTTAATAAATATTTGTTGAGTTAATGAATGAAGAAGAAAACCAAGAAGCACAGACCCAAGTGATTTTGCAAAGTTTTAAAATGAATAACTTCAAATCATCTTAACAATGCTTCAGAAAGAAAAATGTTATTTGAATCTACCACCAAATTTTATTGATTTCCTTATGGAAAACATGTGCTGTGTTCAAAGTCAAAGGAGCTTTAATGCAGGGTCAGATCCTCCTTCATAATACTTTGGAAGCAACATTGACAATGAGGAGATGGTGAAATGTTGTTACATTATAAATAAGGCTAAAAATATATGCCTGATGTCATTTAGCATTTGAGTCCTCCAAGAACCAAAAGTAGCCATGTGTGGCATTTAAATGTAACATCTGCTCTTTCACCCTGTTCATTGGGCTACTTGTGAAACATTCTAGTTTATTTCTTCAAATTAAAGTGAGCAGGAGTAGGATCCCTTTGTTGAGAGTACTTTTGTTAGGCCGTAGAGGTGCTGTTGTCTGTGGAAATCAGATGACTGATGGTGGCACTGGAGGAGCCACAGATAGGTGGAGAGAATAATTTTGTTCCCCTGTGACTTTTCCTCATGCTCACCTTCCTTCTCCTGAACGGGAACTCTTGGCATAGTTTCTGGTCCCCCTTCCCCACGTAGCTCATTCTCACTCTCTAGTCCATTCCCTTCCCAAGCCCTACTACAGCAGCTATCTTTAACTGAAGAGACGTTTGGTTTTAGACATCCTAAAAATGAAGATGCTCTTCTAAATAAAACGTCCTCCAAGTAACTTTCAAGGAAAAAATACTAAATCAAAAGAAACACCAAAAACTTAAAGCAACTGGAATTTTTCCCATGTGGATTTAATGGTTTCTGAATTTTCTTCTAAATTATACATTTTCTTCAGAGAAGCTCAGATCATCATCTTCCAAGGCAAACTTTGATGGGAAGCCTAACTTTGTCTAAAGAAATTCTCCTTCAACTTGCTCCTACATGGCCTACATTTTTGGAGACTTCTTTGTCTATTTAAAAATCTGTAAGAGTGTTTATGTATCATGACCTAACAGAGATACCTCAGAGTGAAGAGATCTGTCATATCTATTTCTGAGACCAAAAGACACTGGTGGTGATTGCAGGGGGTTGAGTAGAGGATGGGGGATACAAAAGAATATGGGGGGGGGTGCTATCTGGGCCTGCTGGGAGTGAGGGAATTAAGGGAAGTCTTCAGGTCAATTTCTTTTATCTCACAATTTCCCCCAGCTTAGTCCTACACAGAATTTGTGCAAAAAATTTTCACCATATGTTCTTTGATTCCTTTTGCTAGCAATAGCCTCCAAATATCGAAATGTTTTGGTATTCTTTAAGATCTTAATGCTCTTTAAAGATATTTTTTATTAACTGTAGCACATGAATCCAAGTTGACACAGAGACCAAAAGTCATGATGGGCATTCTCAGTGAATGCAGAATAGGATTGACAAACAGTAGAAATGGGAGAAAGAAAAAGATGCAGCAATCATGTCACAAGCTGTACACAGCTACATGTTTTCTGACAGAAATAAATTCTACCAACCATTGTGTGTCCACAAGCAGAGAAGGGAGGCATGAGTCAGAGATTCATTTTTATCAAATTGCTAATAGTTCGACCAAAAACTCCAGTGTGATTCAATTATCTACACTTCCCTATTCCTAATATCAGAAATGCATTCAGCAAATTAAGGCCTTGAAACTGTATTTGCTGCCCCTCTAAAGTCTTTCTGTTCTTCCTCTTCTCTCTTCCAACCCTCTAGCCCTGTCCTAAATTCCTTCCTTCTGTTTATTCATTACTAGGGCTAGTGCTTTAATATTCTTTATTATCCATGAATTATCTGAGAAAAAAACTGGGTATGGTTAAAATTAAGTTCCTCTGAAACAGTTCTAAAATACTGCACATAGAATTTAAGTAGGCTAATAAATACTTGGAATATCTACCATCTTTAATATATTACAAATGAAGCATACAGGAACTTATGGTCTAGTGAGGAACTTACAATCTAGAAAGAAATGATAGCCTAGTGAGAGAGGAAGACAAAGCAATGTGGCTTTGCAATGGAAGAGAAAAAAAGCACGGTAGGAGCACCAAAGAGAGAGGTGTTATTTCTGTCAAAAAGGAGAAGGGAAATCCTCCTAAAGAAGGGAGATGATAGCTAATTGAAATAACCACTGGTTTTGAATAATAATTTTAAAAAGTACTTATGAACTAGATCCTTCTCTACATATAAGTTTTAGTAAAACATTAAATGTCAGGGAGGGAGGTTACATAAACTACTAAATGAAGACTAATTTATTTTTGCTATGACACCTGTTAATAACAACACTTTTCTGAAAGGCCATGTCCAAGTTAAATGCGTGTAGAGGGTGAATTAAAAGGTAATATACAACTAAACCTTGTAGACTTATAGAACATCAGCATCTTTGAAACTGTTCCAATGTCAAATTTAAGTGCCAAGACTAAGAGAGGCAGCAGGTGTCCTGGCTTTGCCAATGGAGGGACTTGAGTTCAAATCCCAGCTCTGCCACTTGTTAGTCCTATGACCTTTGATTCAGGTACTTTTTTGTTTTCTCAAAAGTTTTAGTTCTTTTCTCCTAGTAGAGAAATGTTATATAGATCTTACTATTGTACACACCTAAATGAAGTTTCTGGGGAAAAAAATCACTGTTTAGTCACAAATAACTTTGTTAATTTCTTTCACTATAAAAATCAATCCCCCTCCCCTCACTGTGTAAGTTACAATTATATGCACAGGAAGATTGGCTTATAATCCTACTGAGTGAAAATTTTACTAATAAATTTCTCACATAATTCATAGATAATAAAGAACATTAGAGCACTACCCTTGGAAAAGAAGAGTCAGAAGGAAGGAATTGGTTCAGGGTCTGAGGGTTAGAGGAGAGAAGAGGAAGTCTGGGAAGCCTTGAGAGAGTCAGCAGAAGAAACTATTCATAGGTCCTTTAAGGTTTTTTTTTAATTCCCATATTTTTCCTAAAGATTTTCTATACATACCTGCCAAATACAAATTTCAAGTTGCTCTCTGTATGCTAATATTCTTGATTTGTGTGCCTGTTTGACTCTTCAAGGGCTTTCATATTTATAATCACACTCATGACACCACAATGAATCTGGGCAGTGATTATTACCACCTACCTAACACTCCACCAGCAAACTAAGCCCAACGCTGACTGGGTTTCCCTAGCACTGAGCTCACTAGTAGAAGAGCCCAGTCTTAACTCAGATTCCATGATTCTAATTGCTAGGCACTCTTATCTTCAAGCTTGTGAGGTTCCCCTCCTCACCTTTTCTAATGACGATATCATCCGTTTTGTCCTGGACATAATGCCAAGTGCTTTGCATGCAGTCTCTTGAATACCTAGAACCTCACTGCAAGTTAGGAAGGAGTATGCTTACTTTACAAATGAGGAACAAATGAGGCTCAGAAGACTAAAAAACTTGTCTGGAATCCCACAGTTAGTGAACGCCAGAGCCAAGTTGCAAACCCAGATACATTATTTAATATGCATTTCAAACGTCTTTTCCAAACAAATCTTGCTGCAGTTTTGTTCTCCATTAAAACTCCATAGCTTTCTGTGTCTCCTCTTTGGAATGAAGTCTACAAACACCCTCTCTTCCCTACCCACCATTCCACTATAAAGTCCTAAAGACCAGTGGTTGGCTTACTCTACTTTTAGTACCATGCCTAGCACTGTAACAGCTTAGATATATTTTTAAGTGAGCAGCACTACCCTTCAGAAAACCA
Source organism: Mesoplodon bidens (assembly GCF_964165515.1). Lineage (NCBI taxonomy): Eukaryota > Metazoa > Chordata > Mammalia > Artiodactyla > Ziphiidae > Mesoplodon > Mesoplodon bidens. Next base: position 129,131,692 of record NC_138161.1, read on the forward strand.
TTCTAAATAAACCAAAGCCATGCCTGTGACTCCAGCACTTAACTCCCATTGAAAATTAGTAGATGACAGGTTGCATCTGAATTAGTAGGATGTTCACTTACATAGGAAGCAAATAGGTAGCCTCCTTTTATTTGCCAGTGAAATGAGGAAAAGTGATGACTTATACTTCCTTTGATGCTTATTCTTATCAGTCTTTGAAGTTGGCTTTCCACTTAAGGAGGCAAGACCTAGTATGACTAGGCAACAGCAGAAACTTCTAGATGGTGATATTTTTTAATCCTAATTATTTGATAAAGAAGATTAAAGTAACTCATGGTTTCAAAACTTGTCTATGGCCTTGAGGTCCTCTCAACTTTCATCAAATCAGTTCAGTCTCTTCTCTAGATCTAAGGGAAATTCTGGTTAGGGCAGATCTCTCTCTGGATTTAATCTCCATATGCTTTTCTTCCATTCATGTTCATAGGTGTCTACTGTTTTTCCTGGAAGCTCAGAGCAAGAGTACCAAAGCCTCAGAGATGGCAAAAGTTCATCATTTGAACATCGTTTATCAAGGGGAGGAAATAAACTCATGTTAACAGAGTATCCTCTGTCATAAAGTTTCAAATGGTAAGTTTCAAAACAAAATGAAAAGTTTTCATTGTTTCCTGAGGAAATACATAAGGTCACAGAAGAGACAGCTTAATCTTTTGTTGGTCAGATGTATTTGAGGATGTATATAAATTTGTCTCAAATGCTTAGTAACCCATAGGCACCAGAAACTTAGGATAAGCTGTTTTGATGGGCTGACATTTGGGATGTGATTCACTAAGACAAGCAGACCATCAAGATGAATTTCTAATGTATGCTAAATAAAGATGATGGAGTCTGAAAATCTGGAGAAGCATTTAGCACTCCTATTCCTTAAATGTCAGTATGTGCCCAAGTCCCCTCTCTGGAAATACTACAGGTGAAAATTCCATCAATGACTGTTCCTGTCTGCCTCAGTGCCAAGAATATATAAGCTCTCATTCATGTGGACAACATCTCTTGAAGAGAAGGAAACTAACTTCGAATGGTTTAGTAATCACCTCAAAAGCACGTCTGTCAAAGTGAATCAGGCTGAAGGTTTAGAGAACTATCTCTTGCTGTTGTTGCTTTGTTCAAATGAGCAGAACCCTTTCCCCCTGGAAATCTGAAAAGCTGGCTCCCTCACATCCTTCAAGCCTCTCCTAAAAGTCACCTTCCCAATGACACCTTACCCCACCACCCTATTTAAAGCTGTAACCCTTCCCCAACCACCATCCACTTTCTTTCCCTGCTTGCTTTTCTCAAAAGCGCTTACTACCAGCTGACACACTACATATTTCACTATTTTATAGCATCTCTGATTCCCTCAACCAAAATGCAAACTCCATGAGGGCAGGATTTTTTTTTTCCTGCTGTACTGTATCCCCCATGCCTAGAATATAGTTGCTTTGGCAGATATAGGCACTTAGTAAGTATTTGAGTGAATGTGTTAGTCAATAATTAATCTAGGCTTGGAATCTTATTAAAAGCGAAGCCATAAATTCAGAGATGTCAAGCAATAATAGCTTTTCCTGTCATTTTTATAGGCCAGAATTTATCTTTAGTAAAACCACAGATTGCTTTTTTTTTTTTTAATGTATATGCCTGCAATTCACACAGTTGGAGAGCTGTATACAAAATAGAATGTTTCAGGAGCAAAAACATGACTTGTGAAATTTATCCTTTCTTTTTTTATTATTAACTCTCAAGCAGTTGCTGGTGGTGACAACTTGAGTATTCAAATATGTGGTGCTTTCTGTTTTGGAGCTTAGGAAGAATAGCTTTTTTTGTGGAAATGTAGGAAAAACACTGTAGGATGGAGAGAAAAGTCACTCTAAAATTCTGTGCCTGAGTTTCTCAAGTTGTAAAACCCTTTCTCTGGAAAGGGGATGCTGTGAGAGTAAAAGCAAAGAGTAAAAGAAAATCAATTTGCAAAATATAAATACTAGATATTATTGCTGTGAACTTTTACACTTATTATTAATAAAGTTATGTACTTTGGCAACATGTTAACATTTAACACTTAATTTAGGAAAATGTTGGACCATAGTGAAAACTATACAATGTTTGAGAACATTTGGATAAATATGCTTCCAGTGACTTTGTCTTGAAGAGAAGATTGAGAAAGGCAATTCTGACTTTCCTATGGTTGGATTTTCTGAAAACAACTTATCCAATCTACAAATATAAAAAGAATTTAACATGTCTTAAGTTCGATCAAAATGAATGGCAAATAAAGTTAGCTATCAATTTAAGATTTAGTCCACTATTTTAAATAATCAAATTATACAGTTCAGGTTTTTCTGTGAAAGTTCTAAAATAATAGGGACCTATCTATCTATACGTCCATCCCTGAATAAAAATGACCCTAGAATTATAAACTGTAGTATATCTATATCAAGAAATATGAGAACTGACAATTCTAATAAATACATTCACTGTTGCCGTGCCATGGTGGAAACTTTAGCCGACTCTGGTACACAGATATTTGGTGTTTCCTGTCTTTGGTAGAATGGCTGGCTCTGAGAAACCTCAAAATGTGTTGGGGCCTTAAGATCCCCACCCGCTTCCAGATTGGCTCTGCTACAAAAAAAACTACTGCATGTGGTCTTGGCCACCCTGTATTCCCTGGGACTCAGTTTCCGTTTATGTAAAAGGAAACAGATGAATTATATTATCACAGAAGCATCAGAGAATGTTAGAACTAAAGGAGATTTGGGGACCATTTAGCCTAACATGTCTGCGTTATAGAAGAAACAAATTCTGAAGTGCCTGTATCTGTTGGATGTGCTAATTCTATTACTAATCTTCCCAGTCAGATTTTTACAGTAACTTCTCACTCCCTCCCCCAAAATGAAATGAAACTAAGCTCTCTATTTAGAAAACATCACAAAATATATTATCTAAAATAAGAAAGATTATCGGGAGTAAATTTATGACGTATGACTAGCAATGTTATTTATTTTTTTCGAATTTTATTTAATTTTTTTTATACAGCATGTTCTTATTAGTGATCCATTTTATACATATTAGTGTATACATGTCAATCCCAATCTCCCAAATCATCACACCACCACCCCCACCCACTGCCACTTTCCCCCATTGGTGTCCATACATTTGTTCTCTATATCTGTGTCTCAATTTCTGCACTGCAAACCAGTTCATCTGTACCATTCTTCTAGGTTCCACATATATCCGTTAATATGCAGTATATGTTTTTCTCTTTCTGACTTACTTCACTCTGTATGACAGTCTCTAGATACATCCACGTCTCTACAAATGACCCAATTTCATCCCTTTTTATGGCTGAGTAATATTCCACTGTATATATGTACCACATCTTCTTTATCTATTAATTGGTTGATGGGCATTTAGGTTGCTTCCATGACCTGGCTATTGTAAATAGTGCTGCAATGAACATTGGGGTGCATGTGTCTTTTTTTTTTTTTTTGCGGTATGCGGGTCTCTCACTGCTGTGGCCTCTCCCGTCACGGAGCACAGGCTCCAGATGTGCAGGCTCAGTGGCCACGGCTCATGGGCCCAGCCGCTCCACGGTATGTGGGATCTTCCCAGACCAGGGCACGAACCCGTGTCCCCTGCATCGGCAGGCGGACTCTCAACCACTGAGCCACCAGGGAAGCCCCCCATGTGTCTTTTTGAATTATGTTGTTTTCTGGATATATGCCCAGTAGTGGGATTGCTGGGTCATATCCTATTTTTGGGTCAATGAACATTGGGATGCATGTGTCTTTTTGAATTATGTGTTTTTCTGGATATATGCCCAGTAGTGGGATTGCTGGGTCATATTCTATTCTATTGCTGGGTAATTCTATTTTTAGTTTTAAGGAACATCCATACTGTTATCCATAGTGACTGTATAAAGTTAAATTCCCACCAACAGTGCAAGAGGGGTCCCTTTTCTCCACACCATCTCCAGCATTTATTCTTTGTAGATTTTTTTGATGATGGCCATTCTAACTGGTGTGAGGTGATACCTCATTGTAGTTTTGATTTGCATTTCTCTAATAAGTAGTGATGTTGAGCAGCTTTTCATGTGCTTCTTGGCCATGTGTATGTCTTCTTTGGAGAAAGATATATTTAAATCTTCTGCCCAATTATAGAGTGGGTTGTTTGTTTTTTTATTATTGAGCTGCATGACCTGTTTATATGTTTTGGAGATTAATCCTTTGTCCATTGATTGGTTTGCAAATATGTTCTGCCATTCTGAAGGTTGTCTTTTCATCTTGTTTGTAGTTTCCTTTGCTTTGCAAAAGCTTTTAAATTTCATTAGGTCCCATTTGTTTATTTTTGTTTTTATTTCCATTACTCTAGGAGGTGGATCAAAAAGGATCTTGCTGTGATTTATGTCAAAGAGTGTTCTTCCTATGTTTTCCTCTCAGAGTTTTATAGTGTCCAGTCTTACATTTAGGTCTCTAACCCATTTTGAGTCTATTTTTGTGTATGTTGTTAGGGAGTGTTCTAATTTATTCTTTTACATGTAGCTGTCCAGTTTTCCCAGCACCGCTTATTGAAGAGACTATCTTTTCTACATTGTATATCCTTGCCTCCTTTGTCATAGATTAGTTGACCATAGGTGCGTGGATTTATCTCTGGGCTTTCTATCCTGTTCCATTGATCTATATTTCTGTTTTTGTGCCAGAACCATATTGTCTTGATTACTGTAGCTTGGTAGTATGGTCTGAAGTCAGGGAGTCTGATTCCTCTGGCTCCACTTTATTCCCTCAAGACTGCTTTGGATATTCAGGGTCTTTTGTGTCTCCATACAAATTTTAAGATTTTTAGTTCTAGTTCTGTAAAAAATGCCATTGGTAATTTAATAGGGATTGTACTGAATCTGTAGACTGCTTTGGGTAGTATAGTCATTTTCACAATGTTGATTCTTCCAATCCAAGAACAGGGTATATCTCTCCATCTGTTTGTATCATCTTTAATTTCTTTCATCAGTGTCTTATAGTTTTCTGCATACAGGTCATTTGTCTCCCTAGGTAGGTTTATTCCTAGGTATTTTATTCTTTTTGCTGCAATGGTAAATGGGAGTGTTTCCTTAATTTCTATTTCAGATTTTTCATCATTACTGTATAGGAATGCAAGAGACTTCTGTGCATTAATTTTGTATCCTGCAACTTTACTAAATTCATTGATTAGGTCTAGTAGTTTTCTGGTGATGTCTTTAGGATTACCTATGTATAGTATCATGTCATCTGCAAACAGTGACAGTTTTACTTCTTCTTTTCCAATTTGGATTCCTTTTATTTCCTTTTCTTCTCTGATTGCTGTGGCTAAAACTTCCAAAACTAGGTTAAATAAGAGTGGTGAGAGTGGGCAGCCTTGTCTTGTTCCATCTGGAAATGGTTTCAGTTTTTCACCATTGAGGACGATGTTGGCTGTGGGTTTGTCATATACAGCCTTTATTATGTTGAGGAAAGTTCCCTCTATGCCTACTTTCTGCAGTGTTTTTATCATAAATGGGTGTTGAATTTTGTCGAAAGCTTTCTCTGCATCTATTGAGATGATCATATGGTTTTTCTCCTTCAATTTGTTAATATGGTGTATCACATTGATTGATTTGCATATATTGAAGAATCCTTGCATTCCTGGGATATACCCCACTTGATCATGGTGTATGATCCTTTTAATGTGCTGTTGGATTCTGTTTGCTAGTATTTTGTTGAGGATTTTTGCATCTATATTCATCAGTTGATTTTGGTCTGTAATTTTCTTTTTTTTGTAGTATCTTTGTCTGGTTTTGGTATCAGGGTGATGGTGGCCTCATAGAATGAGTTTGCACGTGTTCCTTCCTCAGCAATATTTTGGAAGAGTTTGAGAAGGATGGGTCTTAGTTCTTCTCTAAATGTTTGCTAGAGTTCATCTGTGAAGCCATCTGGTCCTGGACTTTTGTTTGTTGGAAGATTTTTAATCACAGTTTCAATTTCATTACTTGTGATTGCTCTGTTCATATTTTCTATGTCTTTCTGGTTCAGTCTTGGAAGGTTATACCTTTCTAAGAATTTGTCCATTTCTTCCAGGGTGTCCATTTTATTGGCATAGAGTTGCTTACAGTAGTCTATTATGATGCTTTGTATTTCTGTGGTGTCCTTTGTAACTTCTCCTTTTTTATTTCTAATTTTATTGATTTGAATCCTCTCCCTCTTTTTCTTGATGAGTCTGGCTAATGGTTTATCAATTATTTTTTTATCTTCTCAAAGAACCAGCTTTTAGTTTTATTGATCTTTGCTATTGTTTTCTTTGTTTCTATTTCATTTATTTCTGCTCTGATCTTTATGATTTCTTTCCTTCTACTAACTTTGGGTTTTGTTTGTTCTTCTTTTTCTTGTTCCTTTAGGTGTAAGGTTAGATTGTTTATTTGAGATTTTTCTTGTTTCTTGAGGTAGGCTTGTATTGCTATAAACTTCCCTCTTAGAACTGCTTTTGCTGCATCCCATAGGTTTTGGATAGTCGTGTTTTCGTTGTAATTTGTCTCTAGGTATTTTTTTATTTCCTCTTTGATTTCTTCAGTGATCTCTTCGTTATTTAATAACGTATCGTTTAGCCTCCATGTGTTTGTGTTTTTTACATGTTTTTCCCTGTAATTGATTTCTAATCTCCTAGCATTGTGGTCAGAAAAGATGCTTGATATGATTTCAATTTTCTTAAAAGTTACTAATGCTGATTTGTGACCCAAGATGTGATCTACCCTGGAGAATGTTCCATGTGCACTTGAGAAGAAAGTGTAATCCTCTCTTTTTGGATCCAATGTCCTATAAATATCAATTAAGTCTATCTGGTCTATTGTGTCATTTAAAGCTTGTGTTTCCGTATTAATTTTCTGTTTGGATGATCTGTCCATTGGTGTAGGTGAGGTGTTAAAGTCCCCCACTATTATTGTTTTACTGTTGATTTCCTCTTCTAGAGCTGTTAGCAGTTGCCTTACGTATTGAGGTGCTCCTATGTTGGGTGCATATATATTTATAATTGTTATATCTTCTTCTTGGATTGATCCCTTGATCATTATGTAGTGTCCTTCCTTGTCTCTTGTAACAGTCTTTATTTTAAAGTCTATGTTATCTAATATGAGTATTGCTACTCCAGCTTTCTTTTGATTTCCATTTGCATGGTATATCTTTTTCCATCCCCTCACTTTCAGTCTGTAAGTGTCCCTAGGTTTGAAGTGGGTCTCTTGTAGACAACATATATATGGGTCTTGTTTTTGTATCCATTAATGCAGTCTGTGTATTTTGGTTGGAGCATTTAATCCATTCACAGTTAAGGTAAGTATCGATATGTATGTGCCTATTTTCAATTTCTTAATTGTTTTCGTAGGTCCTTTTCTTCTCTTGTGTTTCCCACTTAAAGAAGTTCCTTTAGCATTTGTTGTAGAGCTGGTTTAGTGGTGCTGAATTCTCTTAACTTTTGCTTGTCTGTAAAGCTTTTGATTTCTCTGTCGAATCTGAATGAGATCCTTGCAGGGTAGAGTAGTCCTGGTTGTAGGTTCTTCCCTTTCATCACTTTAAATATGTCATGACACTCCCTTCTGGCCTGTAGAGTTTCTGCTGAGAAATAAGCTGCTAACCTTATGGGAGTTCCCTTGTATATTATTTGTCATATTTCCCTTGTTTCTTTCAATAATTTTTCTTTGTCTTTAATTTTTGTCAGTTTGATTACTATGTGTCTAGGCATGTTTCTCCTTGGGTTTATATTGCCTGGGACTCTGTGATTTCTGGACTTGGGTGGCTATTTTCTTTCCCATGTTAGGGAAGTTTTTGACCATAATCTCTTCAAATATTTTCTCGGGTCCTTTCTCTCTCTCTTCTCCTTCTGCAACCCCTATAATGCGAATGTTGTTGCGTTTAATGTTGTCCCAGAGGTCTTTTAGGCTGTCTTCATTTTCATTTTTTTTCTTTATTCTGTTTTGCAGCAGTGAATTCCACCATTCTCCAGGTCACTTATCCATTCTTCTGCCTGACTTATTATGCTATTGATTCCTTCTAGTGTATTTTGCAGTTCAGTTACTGTATTGTTCATCTCTGTTTGTTTGTTGTTTTATTCTTCTAGGTGTTTGTTCTTTAATTCTTCTAGGTCTCTGTTAATCATTTCTTGCATCTTCTTGATCTTTGCCTCCATTCTTTTTCTGAGGTCCTGGATCATCTTCACTATCATTATTCTGAATTCTTTTTCTGAAAGGCTGCCTATCTCCCCTTTATTTAGTTGTTTTTCTGTGGTTTTATTTTGTTCCTTCATCTGGTACATAGCCCTCTGCCTTTTCATCTTGTCTATCTTTCTGTGAATATGGTTTCTGTTCCACAGGCTGCAGGATGTAGCTCTTCTTGCTTCTGCCGTCTGCCCTCTAGTGGATGAGGCTGTCTAAGAGGCTTGTGCGATTTTCCTGATGGGAGGGACTGGTGGTGGGCAGAGCTGGTGTTACTCTGGTGGGCAGAGCTCAGTAAAACTTTAATCTGCTTGACTGCTGATGGGTGGGGCTGGGTTCCCTCCCCGTTGGTTGTTTTGCCTGAGGTGACCCAGCACTGGAGCCTGCCCTTTGGTGGAGCTAATGGCAGACTCTGCGATGGCTCACACCAATGAGTATTTCCCAGAACCTCTGTTGCCAGTGGTCTTGTCCTTATGGTGAGCCTCAGCCACCTCCTGCCTCTGCAGGAGACCCTCCAATACTAGCAGGTAGGTCTGGTTCAATCTCTTATGGGGTCACTGCTCCTTCCCCTGGGTCCCGATGCTCACACTACTTTGTGTGTGCCCTCCAGTAGTGGAGTCTCTGTTTCCCCCAGTCCTGTTGAAGTCCTGCAATCAAATCCTGCTCTACTTCAAAGTCTGATTCTCTAGAATTTCTTCCTCCTGTTTCCGGTCCCCCAGGTTGAGAAGCCTGATGTGTGGCTCAGAACCTTCCCTCCAGTGGGTGGACCTCTGTGGTATAAGTGTTCTCCAGTTTGTGAGTCACCCACCCAGCAGTTATGGGATTTGATTTTATTGTGATTGTGCCCCTCCTACTATCTCATTGTGGCTTCTCCTTTGTCTTTGGATGTGGGGTATCTTTTCTGGTGAGTTCCAGTGTCTTCCTGTTGATGATTGCTAAGCAGCTAGTTGTGATTCCGGTGCTCTTGCAACAGGGTGTGAGAGCACGTCCTTCTGCTCTGCCATCTTGAACCAATCTCCAACAATGTTATTCTTAATCATCCCCTCAATTTGAAATATTTTTCACTTGCCTAAGAATGAGGAATGGGTACACATTAAAATGTAACTATATATCATATATACTTCAATTAATACTTCTTGGGGAGCAAGAGTTGATGACAAAATTTACTGAACCTCTACTATTTGGGAAGCATTTTACATTCATTATTTTATTCAGTCCTTTAATCAATGGTAACTGTCATCATTTCCATTTTGTAAATTCAGTATCATGGCAGTTAAATAACTTGTCCTAAAATAGATTACCAAGCAAGTGAATTGCAAAGCTGGGCTTCAATATCTAGTCTTACTGGCCTCACAGCTGAGGGACTTTTTTACTATTCTACATGGTCTGACTAAAGAGAAAATTTTATTTCATAATTTTTGGGTAGACTAGAGTTATCCACTTTTGGAGAAAAGCCACTTAATAACTCAGTGACTTGACAGTGCACAGAGAGAGCAGAATGTCTGGGTCAACATGGAGCAGTTCCTCATTTGGATCTCTCTTTCCCACCAAAATAGAAATGAGGGATAGAATATTTAAGTGTTAAAAGGTATAGGACCACACTCAAAAATAGAAAGGGAAACTCTTCATGTTACAGAAGCAGAGGGAGCCCAGAGCAATAGCAGAGATCACAGTATTATAACCCTGATGGAGTCATAACCATATATATGTACTAGAGATTGTACTTTAGGGACTGTAGGTATGGAAGTCAAATGGGCCACACACATAGCAGGGAACAGGAAACGGCTCCCCATGTGAGCCCAGGAAGTAGGACCATACTGCCTGCCTATTTAAAAGAGCTGAAATAGCTCTACCCACTTGCACAGTTACAATTAGAGACATTCCATTTGAGTACAGAAAGACTGCATGATATCTGCACCCGTACTGATGCATAACTGCCATAGTTGCTGAAACAACATTTGATAAAATTTAATATCTATGCTGGGTTAAAACCATTCATAAAATAACAACAGATGGATATTTTCTAGTTATTTCTAAATACAAAATCCATCAGCAAGCTTAATAGGAAACAACTAGAAGATGAAAACTGGCTTCTAGCTAACACACTTAGACAAGAAAGAGAGAAAGAAAGAAAAGAAAGAAATATATGTTGTAAAACTTGGAGGAAAAAGGCAAAATTAACATTACTTGCACATGATAGCACTGTAGTACTTGAAAAGCCACAAGATTCAAAATCAAAACTATTACAAGCTATACAAAGTTTTAGGTACAAATATAAACAGCCTTCAATAAAAAAACACAACCACTAAAAAACATAATATATACAATATGTTTAGACAAAGATAATATAGCTACATAATAATAAGCAAAAAAATAAAAATATTCTAAGAAGAAAACTTTAGAATGCTCCTGAGAGACAGAAAAACACTTGATCAAAAGAAAAATTTACCTCTCCTTACACAAGGTTTATAGCATAAGGTTACTAATTTTCCCAAAGTTAGTTGGCAGGTCTAAAGCATCCCAATAAAATAAGAACTTATTTTCTTTGGAAATAAATGAGCTGATTCAAAAGTTCATATGGAGAAATAAACAAGCAGTAATAGTCACTAAATCATAATATTTATGTTATGGAATTAACTGTGTCCTCCCTAATTCATGTTCATAGGGTTGAAGCCCTAACCTGCAATACCTTAGAATGTGACTATATTTGGAGATAGAGCCTTTAAAGTGGTAATTAAGTTAAAATGAGTCCTCTAGGGTGGGCCCTAATCCAATCTGACTGGTGTCCTTATAAAAACAGATTAGGATACACAGAAAGACACCAGGGATATTCATGTATAGACGAAAGGACATATAAGGCCAATGCAAGAAGGTGACCATCTACAAGGCAAGGAAAGGGGCCTCAGGAGAAAGCAAACCTGTCCACACCTTGATCTTTGACTTCTGGCCTCCAGAATTGTTAGAAAATGAATTTGTTGTTTAAGCCAGCCACCCTGTGATCTTTTGTTATGGCAGTCCTAGCAGACTAACACAATTTAACCCACAAGCCCCTCTGAGTTCAGTAACACTCCTTACACAAGTGTTCATTGAAAATCTAGTAAGAGGCATATACTGGGATTGTTTCAGTAAGGAAAGCTTATCCCTGCAAGACTTTTAGGACCTGACAAACAGTTCTTTTAGCAATTTAATAATCTTCCATAAGGAGAAGTCTGGAGCTAGGAAGCCCAGGATTGGTTCCTCAACTCAAAGTCATCAAAAAGCCAACCTATTCATAACCTCTTGCTCAGCCATCTTCAGCTTTTGGGCTTTTTGGTGTTTATGCTATTGTAACCTCGATGAAACAACTCAGCTACCAGAGCTTCAGGCATGACTGTATCATATCAGCATCACAGACTACAAGAAAGAAGGAGAGCAAACCTCACAGGGCTATCTTTTTAATACATAAAGAAAAGCTTTCCCCCAACCCCCTAGCTGACTTTCTTTCATGCTTGGTAATATTAACGTGATATACACATGCATCCATTCCTTCCACGTAAAATTACTGCACATAAGTATCAGGCAAATACTCTTTCTTATGAGTTATTAATACGCTGGCCCTGAATATTGGGCACAATCATTAATTATAGAGCTGAGGAGAGCTTCTTGCTTGACTTACTATAGGAATCACCCATGTGTCTTCTACCCACTGAAAACCCTGTTAAAATAACAGTAATTTGCTAAACTGGTTAGAGTAAATAATCCAACTCACACTATTTTTCCTCCTGGTCTTCTCAGTTACCATATATAAATAAATCAGAGTATTTACTGCACATTCTCTAGATACAGATTTAGGTGACATGAGGGATATAAAAAGATTTTCCATGCACAAGATCCTTTCAGATTTATTAGGGAAATAAGACCTATGTTCAAAAGAAAATGTGAGCAAGAATGAAATATTTCTATATAAGTAATACTTATATTTTAAATTGTCATTGTGTTTAGTTGGCAGTTTCCCAAACTTACACACCTGTTCCTTTAACCTACAATTCTCTTCCTTTCTCTCCCTCTTCCTCCATATGCTTTGAAACTCAGATCAAACATTAGCTCTGGTATAAAACTTTGTCCAACCATCCACACCCTCTTTGTGTACCCTCTACAAAATGTTTCAACAGCACAAGCTATCAATTCTTGCATGTATTTGTTTGCATGCTTGTCTCATGCAAGATTACACTCATTCAACTTTGTGTACCTGACAACTAGCACAACACTGGAAACAGAGGAGATCAACCAAATATGTGAATAAAACAATGGGAGTTTGACTATTTAAAAAGGAGACAAGAATACAATACTGTAAGGACCAAAAGAACTAAAGAAGCACAGGAGTCATCTGAGATCCCTTCATGGTGAAGGAATGAACTAGAACTAGAAGCGTGCTTACCCTAAAAGAAAAATATCTGGTCTTTGAATTAATTTTAAGTTATTTGCAGTGAGAAATAAGATCATACTTTACTCTTCCTGGGCTAAAAACTTTGAAGACTAATGTATTTTCCTGCTTCTGTGCTAAACAAAACTGGGACTGGGCAAAAGCAACTTAGCAGCTTGCTATAGGAAATACTTGCTTTGGAAGATAAGTCTATGAACCAACCAAAATAGCTTACTTATAAAGACTCATAGCTCACTTCAAGACCTTCTCCTTATCATGTCCACCAAACCAAAGCTACTTTGTTATAAATTTTGTCAATCCCAGTTTCCTCCCTTGCAATATCAGCCTTAAAAATCACCTAGGGCCCTATATACTTGCTCCTGGGAATTCTCCCTTCACAGACCTGGCTAAAAATCTATCATACTGGTGTTCTTTCTTACTGTAAGTCTAACAAACTCAGATTTGCATGATCAACATGTGTTTCTGATGGTCTTTTGGTGAAGCTAAAGGCCAGTAGTAGCCTTAAAATGAATTTGACATATACCCAGCTTTGAAGAAAGTATATCTGATGGAGGAAAGTAACTTTTGTGTTATTTACCTTAGATTTTATTCTTCTCCCCAAATATGAGGAGGCATGAGTAATTTACAAAAACACAAAGTATTTTTGTTCATTTTTAAAGTGACAGCTATAGTTATCAATTTTTTCCCTTGCTTCCTCTGTTAAGAATTATTTCCTCATATTTTCATACTCAAATTTATTGACTGGTGGGCTTCCCTGGTGGCGCAGTGGTTGAGAGTCCGCCTGCCAATGCAGGGGACATGGGTTCGTGCCCCGGTCTGGGAAGATCCCACATGCCACGGAGCGGCTAGGCCCGTGAACCATGGTCGCTGAGCCTGTGCGTCCGGAGCCTGTGCTCTGCAACGGGAGAGACCACAACAGTGAGAGGCCCGCGTACTGAAAAAAAAAAAAAAAAAAAAAATATGTATTGACTGGTATTGCCTTAAAAATAACCATTTATTTCATTTATTTTTAACAGCTTTATTAGGGCCCAAGTATTTATTATAGGAAATGTACATTTCCTCTAAAAGAATTCCCAAGACATAAAACCACTGCCTCCTTTTCAAAATGTTTTAACCTAATGAATATCCATGAGAAAGAAAATATACTGTCACCATTCTATTACAAGATGTTATTTATAGAAATTTTATATACTTCAGTTGCTTTACTATATCAAGTTACAACTAGTTGTCATCATCTCTGAAACCTGAAATCTATAATCTACGTTGGATGAATGAAAAAAAAATGAAAAAAAATAGTAAAATAAATGCTTGATAAATAAATAAATGGATAAATGAATGGTTATAAATTGACATAATTCCAGGAAGCCACAGGTGCCTAAGTATTTAAATGAATATGTTGTCTTTTTTTTTTTTTTTTTTTTTTGTGGTACGTGGGCCTCTCACTGTTGTGGCCTCTCCTGTTGCGGAGCACAGGCTCCGGATGCGCAGGCTCAGTGGCCATGGCTCACGGGCCCAGCCGCTCCGTGGTATGTGGGATCTTCCCAGACTGGGGCACGAACCCGTGTCCCCTGCATTGGCAGGCGGACTCTCAACCACTGCTCCACCAGGGAAGCCCTATGTTGTCATTTTAAGAATTACTGACTGCCAATATTTCTTTATCTGTTATCCTTCAAAAGGCTCATATCCATCCACCTCTGTGTGCTACTTTAATCACTATTTTTTATAGCCCATATGTTTTATTTTCCATTTCCCTTTATTGCTTCCTTTTAGCATTACTTACTTGTTTCCTTTTGTAGTTTATTTGATCCATAAGGATCTTATAAAGAAAGTATTTTTTAAATTAATTCAACATTGCGACGTTCTCATTAACTTCATTTCATATGCTTAGCATAACTTTGACCTCTTATTTACACCTTAGTGCAAATTTCTTCACTTTCTTGGAGTTTAAGTAAAAAATGGTATACAACATTATAAATCAACTATACTCCAATAAAAATTAATTTTAAAAAGGTAGAATAATTAAAACACAGCATGGAACAATAAGGGGAAAAGTACTGTTTTTAGATACTAGTTGTAATAAGTGATAAAGAAATTTTTAAAAGGAAATTCTATATTTACATAGATGAGATAAATATAAAAATTCTAAAGAAAAACACTAAATAAGAAGAAAGTAATGCATACATTAAAGACATATGAAAAAGTACATTTAGGTGAATTAATTTTCATTAATTTAAATCACAAGACAAAGTTTGGCATTCAGTCTTCTAAATAAAATGGTTTTTAGCTATTTCTTGAACAAATGTCACATTAGAGACTAGAACACCGTATGGCTCATAGTAGAGGCTCAATACATATGTTTCTTCAAATATATCTAACAAACTTACCAAAAATTGTGATGTTAAAATTTTCTCTCCTCAGCAAATGTTAACAGATTGCAGAAGGCCACAGGCTTCTGGATTAATGTATCATTAAGGGAACAGCTGCCACTATTTTTAGTGAGGTTCCTTTTCCAATGACGTAAGCAAAATTATTAGGTTATAGGTTTTCTAATACCCAATATCAGCCTGATCATTTTCACTGATAAGAGCAAAATTTTTACAAGTCCCCTTTCTCTGAAACCATCAAAGATTACAATGACTACCCCTAACTGTTAAGGCCATTTGGAAAGCTGATATGTCTCAAAACCTCAGAAGGAATACTCCTATAGGTAACGGACTTTATTCAAAGAAGTCTGATTTCAACTCAATCCAAAAATCATTTCTTAGTTCTCATTGTATGCAAAGCTTTGGACCAGGCACTGAGGAGCTATGGAGACCAGAAGACACAGAGGATGATCTTAAGGAACTTGCCCTCAAGGAGCTGGCTTTCAAGTAAAAGAATAATAAACACAAATAGTGCACTCAGCAGTCCCACAGATCTCTCTTTTGCTCCAACGATGTTTGGATGGAACAGACCCCAGGGACATCCCTTGCTCCAGCCTCTGACCACTCTCCAACCTTTTTTCCAGCCACAACCTTTGGAACCAGCCACTCAGCTATCCTTCATCACCAGGAATAGCCAACACCATTTTTTGAGCTTAACTTCTTATTACCGATCAACCATGAGCTCCCAGATTTGTCAGAATTATTCCACTGAGGTGAAGGTTGCCATCAACTGCCTGGTCAACATGCATCTGCAGGCCTCCTACACCTACCTCTCTTTGGACTTCTATTTCGACTGCGACTATATGGCTCTGAATGATATGGGCCACTTTTTCCATGAATTGGCCGAGGAGAAGCACGAGGGTGCTGAGAGTCTCTTGAAAATGCAAAAGCAGCATGGTGGTCATGCCCTCTTCCAGGATGTGCAGAAGCCATCTCAAAATGAGTGGGGTAAAACCCAGGACACTATGGAAGCTGCCATTGTCATGGAGAAGAGCCTGAAGCAGGCCCTTTTGTTTCTGCATGCCCTGGGTTCTGCCTGTGCAGGCCCCCACCTCTGTGACTTCCTAGAGAGCCACCTCCCAGATGAGGAGGTGAAACTCATCAAGATGGGTGACCACCTGACCAACCTCTGCAGCCTGGCTGATCTCCAGGTTTGCCTGAGCAAGAATCCCTTCGAAAGGCTCACGCTCAAGCACGACTAGGAGCCTCTGTAGCACAGTGGTCTTTGAGGAGCCCTCTCTGGCATCAGGGCTTCTGACTGGAGCCCCTCTCTGCAGCCAATAGGCAGCTTTTTAACCACTCTGGAGCACTCTCACCCAAGCCTTGGACCAAATGGAAACAGTAAAGCTTTTGGAAGCAAAAAGAAAGAAAGAAAGAAAGAAAAGAAACACAAATAACTGTAATTCAAAGTAAAGTGACCTATTTGTACAAATGGAGATAAAAGAAATATGATTGGGAGACACAGGGAGAGAGGTTATGATCTCCAAAAGTGAAACTAGAAAAGCTTTCAGGATTTTCTAGTTACTGATTAAGTATTATGTCAAATACAATTGTGAGGAAGAGAGAGAAGGTATTTTAGGCGAAACAGAGACAAAGATGTCTGCATATGCATGGCTTGGACAGAGACAGTGAAGATTATGGAATATGGAAGGATATACTGCAAAGAAAAACTGGAAATGTGTCAGGGACAAGATTGTGAAGACCTTGAATATCATGCTAAGGAATTTGTATTTATACCCTCTGCCCCACATACATGCTCTCACAGTAGCCAACATCTTAGCTATACTAGAATTGCTTCAGGAAGATCATACTCTCTAAGACTCATTTACCCCTTGATGCATTTTCAGAATATTGATTCTTGGTTGCTTATTCATACTTTCAGGTTAAAAACAAACCAATAAAGAGCCTTGTATTGAGCTAATCTTTAATATAATGAATTTTTTAATTTTGTTACTTGTGGCTAACCCTTTCTCCCACTTATTGAGCCACTGGCAATACAAACAATGTCTGGTTGACAATTTCCCCATCTCAGCTCTGTGCAGGAAATCTACATGTTTTTCATGAAAGTCATGTGGCAAGAGCACCTCACATTTATATAGTGCTTTACTGTTTGCCACCCATTTTCAAATACATTGTGACTCTGTCACATAGTGTAATACTTTATTGTGCCCTGTAATTTGACAAACATTATGCCAAGCTCTTTATATTCAACCCTATTTAGAAATGAGAATATTAAGAGTTGTAGACATTAAGAGACTTCACAAGGTCACAGAACTAATAACTAGAAATAAGATAAGGGCTGACTCTAGAATTTCTACATTAACCATCATGCTATATTATTTCCTTTATAAACACACATACCCCACAACTACTTATGACATTTTCATCAAGCCAACAACACATTTTTATAAGTCAATGACTTTCTAGACTTTGTTCTTCTAAATTCTTAATTCAATTCAGACTACTATTAAATTGATCTTACTGCTTCGATGCATCAAAAACTATCAAAAATGTATCATTTAATCTTTACTTATCTGGACTATGCCAGCCAAGAGAACAATGCATTTGAAGTTGTATGCCACAACTTATGCATTAAAGGATATTATTAAAGGATAAATGGAGAAGGCAAACAGCAGAAGCAAGAACTACAATCCTGCAGCCTGTGGAAAGAAAACCACATTCATAGAAAAATAGACAAAATGAAAAGGCAGAGGACTATGTACCAGATGAAGGAACAAGATAAAACCACAGAAAAACAACTAAATGAAGTGGAGATAGGCAACCTTCCAGAAAAAGAATTCAGAATAATGATAGTGAAGATGATCCAGGACCTCAGAAAAAGGATGGAGGCAAAGATCGAGAAGTTGCAAGAAATGTTTAACAAAGACCTAGAAGAATTAAAGAACAAACAAACAGAGATGAACAATACAATAACTGAAATGAAAAAACACTAGAAGGAATCAATAGCAGAATAACTGAGACAGAAGAACGAATAAGTGACCTGGAAGACAGAATGGTGGAATTCACTGCTGCAGAACAGAATAAAGAAAAAAGAATGAAAAGAAATGAAGACAGCCTAAGAGACCTGTGGGACACCATTAAATGCAACAACATTCACATTATCAGGGTCACAGAAGGAGAAGAGAGAAAAAGGACCCAAGAAAATATTTGAAGAGATTATACTCGAAAACTTCCCTAACATGGAAAAGGAAATAGGCACCCAAGTCCAGGAAGTGCAGAGAGTCCCAGGCAGAATAAACCCAAGGAGAAACATGTCTAGACACATAGTAATCAAATTGACAAAAATTAAAGACAAAGAAAAATTATTGAAAGTAACAAGGGAAAAATGACAAATAACATACATGAGAACTCCCATAAAGTTAATAGCTGATTTCTCAGCAGAAACTCTATAAGCCAGAAGGGAGTGGCATGATATATTTAAAGTTATGAAAGGGAAGAACCTACAATGAAGATTACTCTACCTGGCAAAGATCTCACTCAGATTCAATGGAGAAATCAAAAGCTTTACAGACAAGCAAAAGCTAAGAGAATTCAGCACCACCAAACCAGCTCTACAACAAATGCTAAAGGAACTTCTTTAAGTGGGAAACACAAGAGAAGAAAAGGACCTAGAAAAACAAACCCATAACAATTAAGAAATGGTAATAGGAACATACATATTGATAATTACCTTAAACGTGAATGAATTAAATGCTCCAACCAAAAGACACAGACTGGCTGAATGGATACAAAAACAAGACCCGTATGTATGCTGTCTACAAGAGACAGCAGACCCACTTCAGACCTAGGGACACATACAGAATGAAAGTGAGGGGATGGAAAAAAGATATTCCATGCAAAATGAAATCAAAAGAAAGCTGGAGTAGCAATACTCATATTAGATAACATTGACTTTAAAATAAAGAATGTTACAAGAGACAAGGAAGGACACTACATAATGATCAAGGGATCAATCCAAGAAGAAGATATAACAATTATAAATATACATGCACCCAACATAGGAGTACCTCAATACATAAGGCAAATGCCAACAGCTATAAAAGAGGCAATTGACAGCAACACATTAATAGCAGGGGACTTTAACATCTCACTTACACCAATGGACAGATCAACCAGACAGAAAATTAATAAGGAAACACAAGCTTTAAATGACACAATAGACCAGATAGACTTAATTGATATTTATAGGACATTCCATCAAAAAACAGCAGATTACACTTTCTTCTCAAATGCACACGGAACATTCTCCAGGAGAGATCACATCTTGGGTCACAAAGATCACATCTTGGCTTGCCTTGGTAAATTTAAGAAAATTGAAATCATATCAAGCATCTTTTCCAACCAAAATGCTATGAGATTAGAAATAAATTAGAGGGAAATAAATGTAAAAAAAAGCAAACACATGGAGGCTAAACAATACATTACTAAATAACGAAGAGGTCACTGAAGAAATCAAAGAGGAAATCAAAAAATATCTAGAGACAAATTACAATGAAAAGATGACAAAACCTATGGGATGCAGCAAAAGCAGTTCTAAGAGGGAAGTTTATAGCAATACAAGCCTACCTCAAGAAAAAAGGAAAATCTCAAATAAACAATCTAACCTTACACCTAAAGGAACTACAGAAAGAAGAACAAACTAAACCCAAAGTTAGTAGAAGGAAGGAAATCATAAAGATCAGAGCAGAAATAAATGAAATAGAAACAAAGAAAACAGTAGCAAAAGTCAATAAAACTAAAATCTGGTTCTTTGAGAAGACAAACAAAATGGATAAACCTTTAGCCAGACTCATCAAGAAAAAGAGGGAGTGGACTCAAATCAATAAAATTAGAAATGAAAAAGGAGAAGTTACAACGGACACTGCAGAAATACAAAGCATCATAAGAGACTACTGCAAGAAACTCTATGCCAATAAAATGGACAACCTGGAAGAAATGGACAAATTCTTAGAAAGGTATAACCTTCCAAGACTGAACCAGAAAGACATAGAAAACATGAACAGACCAATCACAAGTAATGAAATTGAAACTGTGATGAAAAATCTTCCAACAAACAAAAGTCCAGGACCACATGGCTTCACAGGTGAATTCTAGCAAACATTTAGAGAAGAGCTAACACCCATCCTTCTCAAACTCTTCCAAAATATTGCAGAAGAAGGAACACTCCCAAACTCATTCTACAAGGCCACCATCACCCTGATACCAAAACCAGACAAAGCTACTACAAAAAAATAAAATTACAGACCAAAACCACTGATTAATATAGATGCAAAAATCCTCAACAAAATACTAGCAAACAGAATCCAACAACACATTAAAAGGATCATACACCACGATCAAGTGGGATTTATCCCAGAGATGTAAGGATTCATCAATATATGCAAATCAATCAATGTGATACACCATATTAACAAACTGAAGAATAAAAACCATATGATCATCTCAATAGATGCAGAAGAAGCTTTTGACAAAATTCAACACCGATTTATGATAAAACCTCTCCAGAAAGTCGGCCTAGAGGGAACCTACCTCATCATAATGAAGGCCATATATGACAACCCACAGCAAGCATCATTCTCAATGGTGGAAAACTGAAAGCATTTCCTCTAAGATCAGGAACAACACAAGGATATCCACTGTTACCACTATTATTCAACATAGTTTTGGAAGTCCTAGCCATGGCAATCAGAGAAGAGTAAGAAATAAAAGGAATCCAAATCGGAAAAGAAGTAGTAAAAGTGTCACTGTTTGCATATGACATGACACTATACATAGGGAATCCTAAAGATGCCATCAGAAAACTACTAGAGCTAATCAATGAACCTGGTAAAGTTGCAGGATACAGAATGAATGCACAGAAATCTCTTGCATTCCTATACCCTAACAACAAAAGATAAGAAAGAGAAATTAAGGAAACAATCCCATTCACCATTGCAACAAAAGGAATAAAATACCTAGGAATAAGCCTACCTAAGGCAGTAAAAATCCTGTACTCAGAAAAGTATAAGACACTGATGAAAGAAAAAAATGACACAAACAGATGGAGAGACATACCATGTTGTTAAATTGGAAGGACCAATATGGTGAAAATGACTATACTATCCAAAGCAATCTACAGATTCAGTGCAATCCCTATCAAATTACCAATGGCATATTTTACAGAACTAGAACAAAAAATCTTAAAAATTGTATGGAAACACAAAAGACCCCGAATAGCCAAAGCAATCTTGGGGGGAAAAAGCAGAGCTGGAGAAATCAGACTCCCTGACTTCAGACTATACTACAAAGCTACAGTAATCAAGACAATATGGTACTGGCACAAAAACAGAAATATAGATCAATGGAACAGGATAGAAAGCCCAGAAATAAACTCATGCACCTGTGGTCAACTAATCTATGACAAAGGAGGCAAGGACATACAGTGGAGAAAAGATAGTCTCTTTAATAAGTGGTGCTGGGAAAACTAGACAGCTACATTTAAAGAATGAAATTAGAACATACACAAAAATAATACAGAAAAATAAACTCAAGATGGATTAAAGACCTAAATGTAAGACTGGACACTATAAAACTCTTAGAGGAAAACATAGGCAAACACTCTATGACATAAATCACAGCAAGATCTTTTTTGACCCATCTCCTACAGTAATGGAAATAAAAACAAAAATAAACAAATGAGACCTAATGAAACTTAAAAGCTTTTGCACAGCAAAGGAAACTATAAACAAGGTGAAAAGACAACCCTCAGAATGGGAGAAAATGTTTGCAATCAAACCAACTTACAAAGGATTAATCTCCAAAATATATAAACAGCTCATGCAGCTCAATATTAAAAAAACAAACAACCTAATCCAAAAATGGGCAGAAGACCTAAATAGACATTTCTCCAAAGAAGACATACAGATGGCCAAGAGGCACAAAAAAGCTGCTCAACATCACTATTTATTAGAGAAATGCAAATCAAAACTACAATGAGGTATTACCTCACACCAGTTAGAATGGGCATCGTCAGAAAATCTACAAACAACAAATGCTGGAGAGGGTGTGGAGAAAAGGGAACCCTCTTGCACTGTTGGTGGGAATGTAAATTGTTATAGCCACTATGGAGAACAGTATGGAGGTTCCTTAAAAAACTAAAAATAGAGCTGCTCTATGACCCAGCAATCCCACTACTGGACATATACCCAGAGAAAACCATAATTCAAAAAGACACATGCACCCCAATGTTCATTGCAGCACTATTTACAGTAGCCAGGTCATGGAAGCAACCCAAATGCCCATCGAGAGATAAATGGATAAAGAAGATGTGGTACATATATACAATGGAATATTGCTCAGCCATAAAAAGGAACAAAATTGGGTCATTTGTAGAGATGTGGATGGACCTAGAGACTGTCATACAGAATGAAGTAAGTCAGAAAGAGAAAACCAAATATCGTATATTAACGCATGTATGTGGAATATAGAAAAATGGATGAACCGGTGTGCAAGGCAGAAATAGACACAGATGTACAGAACAAACGTATGGACACCAAGGGGGGAAAGCAGGGTTGTGGGGGGTGGGTGGGATGAATTGGGAGATTGGGATTGACATGTATACACTAATGTGTATAAAATGGATACCTAATAAGAACCTGCTGTATAAAAATTTTAAAAATTAAAAAAACAAGATATTTGGGAGGAGTCTTCCTTTTAAAAAAAATGTGCAACTAGGCATTTGTTTAGCATTTCGCCTATTTTATAGAGGAGGAGATTGAAGCTTGGAGACTGAGGAGCCTGCCTGAAGTCACACAGCCTCTAAGGGGGTATTGTTTGGTCTGCTCAGTTCAGCTCAGCTCAGTGCTTGCCCTCATTCTGGCTGCACAGGCAGAGCTAGGCAAAGAGAAGGTCAGGGAACGAGAAAAAAAAAAAAAGGATAGATGGTTGTAAAATGCACCAATGGTAAGGCAACCATTTTGAAACCTAAACATATTTCACTATTTTAGATTTTAGAATTCTGAATATATTTCATTACTTTAATACAAAACAAAATTCTTAAGAGGAAAGTTAAACAAGTAAGGTTTCTGAGGTGAAGGTCAGAATGAAATGTGTAGTCTCTCAAGAATTATACTTTTTCAAAACTGCATCTCCTGGATGTTATAGATGTGGCCTTGGGGAAGTTGGGTGTTTTATTCATAGGTGAGTAGGAAGGTTTTCGGGGCATGCCCTCTGAACTCTGTCATTAGTGTACTTCCATTCCCATTCAACTAGCAGCATCAGCTATGTTTCCCATCCCTCTACCCTCCTAAATGTAACAGCAGTTTCCTGCAATGTTGCTAGTTGGATTCGTTCTTGCCTCTCCTTAAGAAGGTCATTGCCAGGTGAAGAAAAAATGAAGCCTAATAAAAACTACAGGAATACAATTCAATTGAATTTAAATGAACATTTTATTAGAGGAAGATAAAAGTTCTCTTCCTATTTGTTAATGAAATACTATTTTGATGCCATACATAATAGAACTAAGCAAGAAATTTTAGCTCTAGAAGGAAATTGCTAGCCTGGTAATGTTCTACCAGAGAAAAGAGCAAATTGCCTTTTAAAAGAAGATTTACCATCAAGTTAATTCTAAAAATCTCACAGCTATGAGATGTTCAGTAATAGCTGAAAATTTGCAAAACTATCCAGGAAGGAAAACCAAGTAATAATACTTTTGTAATTGAGGGAAAATCATTTGTTCAAGACAAGTGCCCAGCTCCTCCTTAGCAGAAATCCCAAGAGAACAAATACGTGGAGCCACTGAATGATCAAAGAGAAGTGAAGAAGAGAAAAATATATTACATGTAAACTATTATTATTCTGGAGACAGATAAAAATGGTTTCTCTCTCGAAAGATGACATGAGCCAAAATAACTTCAATGGCCATTTGGGGAAACATGATTGACCAAGTAGCAGAGTGGAACATGCTCTCCAGGGAACTGAACAGGCCTTAGAAACCCCACAAATAAAAATGGGTAATGATCATGATGACAACTTATCTACATTTTTTTATTACCTTAAGAATCCGTTAAAGAAGATATATGTGTTCTTTCATAAGAAAGACTTTGTTCCAAAAAAATTATTTGGTATGCTTTAAAAAACCATATGTATGAGCTTCCCTGGTGGTGCGTTGGTTGAGAGTTCGCCTGCCGGTGCAGGGGACACGGGTTCGTGCCCCGGTCTGGGAAGATCCCACATGCCGCAGAGCTGCTGGGCCCGTGAGCCATGGCCGTTGAGCCTGCGCGTCCGGAGCCTGTGCTCCGCAACAGGAGAGGCCACAACAGTGAGAGGCCCACATACCGCAAAAAAAAAAAAAAAAAAAAACCACATATTTATAATTCACAGGCATGTATGTTCCAGTAAATATTAGTATGAAAACGCAAGCAAGATAATTTGAGAAATCTATTCACTTTATTTATAGTTAGCACTAGGGAAATCAAACGGCTATGTTTCTGGTAAAAATGACTGATTTACATTTCATTGATATAAAAAAGATAAATAACAGTTTTATTGACTCTACTTTGAAATATTAACTGGTAAAAAAGTAAAAATAGACATTCCTTATCTTTCATTATTTAACACACTTTCAGTGTTCTCCTCTTCTAAATGTTCTTTTTCTGCCTTTTTTTCTTCCTTACCTGTCTTTACTCTTATTCATGCAGTTTCATAGGATGATGACAGTCACAAACATATGAATATCAATAGTAAACCCACAGCACTGAAGTCTTATTATGAGCCAGGCACTTTATATTTTAATCCTCATTTATTTGTCATTTTAGTACCTGAGGAAAAATCTCCCACTTCATTGTGTTTTACAGAACTTCCTTCCTAGGGTATAAACCATTTTACTGAACTTATTTTATATATTTTTCTCTATTGTTCTAAGCTCCTTGAGGGCAGGACCCTCTAAGCACCTTTGTGTCTCCAGGAACCAGCTCAATACCCAGGACTGAGCAAGTAGTGTTAACCGCATACTAACAAGCTTTTTCTTAAAGGGCCAGTAGTAAATATTTTAGACTTGAGGGCTATCCAGTCTCTGTCACAACTACTCAACTCTGCCACTGCAGTACTAAATCAGCCACAGATAAAACGTTTTTTAAAAAATGAGCATGGCATAGCACAGGGAGATCAGCTCCATGCTTTGTGACCACCTAGAGGGGTGGGATAGGGAGGGTGGGAGGGAGACGCAAGAGGGAGGGGATAGGGGATATATGTATACGTATAGCTGATTCACTTTGTTATACAACAGAAACTAACACAATATTGTAAAGCAATTATACTCTAATAAAGATGTTAAAAAAATGAGCATGGCTCTAGTCCAATAAAACTTTATTTACAAAAAGGTAGGCAGCCTGTATTTCAGTAAAACTTTATTCACATAAAAGGTGGGCTGCCCTTTCTATACCAACGCCTGCCATAGAAAGGTGGGCATAAGCACAAAAGTGAAGGCTAAAGGGTGAGTCTAAAAACATTGTAGCCTAGGTGAGAATTACTTACACCTCATGCAGTGTGTCCATAAATAAAATATGGTTGTCTTCAGGTTTAAAACTTTATATAAATGGTTTCATAGAATAAATGGCTTCCTACAACATTTTGTTATTGAGAAATGTCCATGTTGACACCTGTGGCCTCTAGTTCATTATTTTTGACTCTTGTATAATATTCTGTTGTACCAGTAGACCACAATTTTCCCTTGCTCTTGATGATAGACATTTACGTTATACTACCAAAAATGCTGCAACTATCTTATATAAATTCCCTTGAAAGCTGCAACTATCTTATATAAATTCCCTTAAAAATGTGCTATATTTTCTGAAGGGACTATACCTAGAAATGAAATTGCAAAGTCATCAGACATAAAAAACATTCAATTTGAATAGATAGTTCCTATCGTAGGCAGAATAATAGTTCCTCAAAGAGGTCCATTGGGGCTTCCCTGGTGGCGCAGTGGTTGAGAGTCTGCCTGCCGATGCAGGGGACACGGGTTCGTGCCCCGGTCTGGGAAGATCCCACATGCCGCAGAGCGGCTAGGCCCGTGAGCCATGGCTGCTGAGCCTGCGCGTCCGGAGCCTGTGCTCTGCAAGGGGAGAGGCCACAACAGTGAGAGGCCCGCCTACCGCAAAAAAAAAAAAAAAAAAAAAAAGAGGTCCATGTCCTAATCCCCAGAACTTGTGAATATGTTTGTTTACATGGCAAAGGGAAATAAGGGTTGCTAACTGACTGACCATGAGATGAGATTATCCTGGATTATCCAGGTGGGCCCAATGTCATCACAAGGGTCCTTATAAGTGCAAGAAGGAGGAAAAGAGTGAGAGGAAGAACCAGAGAGATGGTAGTATGAAAAGGACTCAGTTCAATGTTTCTGACTTGGAAGATGGAGGGAATGTAGACTGCCTCTAGAAGCTAGAAAAAAAACAAGGAAGCAGACTCTCTTCTAGAATTTCCAGAAAGGAACACAAACCATCCTGACACCTTAATTTTAATCCAGAGAGACCCAATTCAGACTTCTGACCTCCAGAACTGTGAGATAATAGATTTGTGTTGTTTTAAGCTACTTAATTTATTACAGCACCAATAGAAAATTAATACATATCCAGATTACTCTACAAATGTGAGCTCATGTTAATTTATATGCTTACTAGCAGTATATAATACCTGGAGTTATTGTTTGTATATGGTTTTTAGAAGGGCTATAACTATGTTTTTCAATATGCATAGCTACTCAGTACAATTTATGGCATCATTTCCCTACTGATATGCAATACCAATTTCATTATTATATCAAATTTTTATATATAGGTGGATCTGTTTCTTAGTTTTTATATTCTGTACGACTGGTCCCTTTACCTAGCCTGTTTGAATACCATGTTATATTGATTACCATTTTTTAAATAACTTTTGTCATTTATAATTTCTATTGTTTTATAATTTTACCTTATTTTTCTTCAAAGTTATTTTAGCAACTCTTGGCATTTTGTTCTTCCATATAAAGAATTCTCAGAAATTCTCTCTTAATATATTACTTCTCTGATATTCTATTATTTTTTTCTCTGGTATCTCTTTTAGAAGCCTCTCTATTTTCCATCTCTTACAATTGCTCTAGTGTTTCTTCTTCTTTTATTTAACTGATTTCTCTTTGCTTTGCTCTGGCATTTAGCACTCTTCTACCTAATTAATTTGTTTTCTTTACAGAATTTCTCTCATTGCATGACTTGCAGAAGGTAAGGGGAAGCGAATGCTCCAGTATCCCCAGCTGGCACTAAAGCTCATTTTTCCAGAGAGCAGAATTGTTCATGATAGCTGTTTCCTTAATGGTATTAGTATCCATGGACATTTCAGGAATCCTGTGAGTTAAAGAGGCTTTTGATAGCTGGTGTAGGAACCTAGCCACTATACAGAACAGTTGGTTCTAAGGAAAAATGTATTCTAGGTTCCAAACAATGAACTTCAAAATGAATTTTTAAAATACAATCGGTTTGTACGGTGGAAAATGCCTTTATAAACACAAACTCACATAAACACCAAATGGATTTTGTTTGTATGTGCTCCACAATCCCAACTCCCTCCACTTGTAAATAGACTTTATAGTGGCCTCCAAAATGATCTATCAACTTAAAGACATCAAGAAAAATGTTTAGCTCTCTAAGAGCCAAGTCCGAGGTCTAGAAGATATTTTATTCAGCATTGAAAAATTATAATACACTGTGCTAAAGAATGCAAATAGCCAGAAGCCATACTGAAGAGAATTACCTAACAATTTTATAAGGGTTTCTGTGGATATTCCCTTAATCATTGGCCAATGAACACCAAACCAAATGCACACCACTTCCATAACACCATTAGCTTTTTCATATGCCAAAATTTTAATACTATATCATTGGCTCTTAAAGCATGTTTTAAGAAACATATTAAGGATATACTCAGAAATACTATGGTAAGCTCTTTCCCACAAGGATGCTCATGACAAAAATTATAAATTAAATAAAGATTGTCTTTGGAGTCTATTCATCTTGGCACTTTTGATACTCCTTTCCATCTAGATAGTCTTTTTCCAATTCAAATATCAACTACTTTTTAAGAAGTATTTTGCCCTTCTATATCCCAACAGAATTTCTCCTTCAATGCTCTAAATCAGTGCATTCATACTTATATAAAATTCACATATCCACAGCAATTTCATTGCAAAGTAGTTACTATTTGAGAAACTAATTCTTAAAGGACATGACCTTGCATTATTGAAAACAAAATGAGCCACTTTTCTTAGGAGTATATGCATTATAAAAGACATTTTTGAGAAAATGTCTCAACACAAAGGGTTATATTTCTAACAATGGATTATCTAACATTATTATAGATGATGGATGATAAACTTATTTTCCCCCCACATTAAGGATCATGTATACAAAATTTAACCTTGCATCCATGAGCACTTCAATGAAAAATATTCTGTGCTTTTATGAGTTTGCCTAATTTAGATACCCCATAAGAGAAACCATGCCATATTTGTTCTACTATGACACTTATTTCACTTAGCATAATGTTCTCCAAGTTCATCTATGTTGTAGCAAATGGCAGGACTTCCTTCTTTTATAAGGCTGAATAATATTCTATTGTACATGTATACATTTTCTGTATCTATTCAGCTGTGATGACATTTGGATGGTTTCCATATCTCAGCTATTGTTGAATAACACTGCGATGAACGTGGGAGTGTAGATATCTCTTCAGGATGGATTTCACTTCTTTTGGATACATACCCAGAAGTAGGGTTGCTGAATCATATGGTAGTTCTATTCTTAATTTTTTAAGGAACCTCCATATTTTTTCCATAGTTGCTGCATTATTTTACATTCCCATCAACAGTGTATAAGAGTTTCAATTTCTCCACAGCCTTGCCAACACTTGTTATCTTTTGGTTTTTTTTTGATAATAGCCATCCTAACCAGTGTGAGGTGATATCTCATATTTTTAATTTGCATTTCCCTGATAATTAATGATGCTGACCAACTTTACACACACACACACACACACACATACACACAAAGAGCAGGGGACACAAGGAAACTTTGGGAGGTATTGGATATGCCTGTTACTTTGATTGTCATGATGGTATCACAGGTGTTTGCATATGTTCAAACTCAAATTGTACACATTAAATACATGCATTTCTTTATGTAATAATTATACCACAGTAAATCTGCTTTTAACTACAAATTAAACAGTTTTATGGAGAGAAACAACATCCTAAATTGAGTACATACACATGTAATCTGAAATTACAGAAGGAACAGTAAATCAAGTATGGAATATATTTTCTTTATGTTGGCAAACTGGAACAATTGTGGCTCTTATTTTATAACACTTTTGAGCCATTCATGTCATGTGTAATTCACTCAAACATGAGTAATTGCTAGACCCTTTCTGTAAGGGGTGCTGTCTCCTGAGACTGCTCAACTTAAATACCAAAATGTACTAGCAAATTCAATTGAGATTTAGCTGGTACAAGTAATTATCTCTAGCAATATATAATTGGATAATAGAATTTAGAATTTAGAGAATAAAAAAAGATTAGCTGAGAATGTCTGAACTCAAAACTCAGGAATGGACTATATATATACATGTAACCCCAAGTTTCACGAAGACCCAAAGATTGCAATAGTATCAACTCAAATTACACTGGCTCTTTCCTGCATTTTCCTCAATAATATCCATGTTCTGCTGAGTAACTTGCATGCATTTCTGTGAGAACCCAGAGGATGATTTGCATGTCCTTAAACTCCTTTGACAATCTCTACAACCACCTCTATTCACTCTTCTTGTTCTCCAATAATTCCATGACAGGCACTGACATAGCCACCTCTCAGCAGACACTGCAGTCACTATGCTGAAACTGTGGAATAAAATGAAGGAGGAGAGTCACTAAAAACCTCTAAATGCTGGAAAAGTTAAGAAACAGATTTTCCTCTAGAGTCTCCCAAGGGAATGAAGCCCTGAATTCCTTCCAACACCTGATTTTAGCCAAGTAAGACCCATTTCCAACTTCTGACCTCCAGAACTGTAAGATAAATTTGTATTGTATTAAGCCACAGGATTTGTAATAATTTTTCATGCCAGCAATAGGAAACTAATGTATAAGGAAACTTATCTTCCCTGGTTCAATTCAAATTTTCCTTCCCTTTTGTTGGTTGGGTGTGACTTCCTAATCCTGTTATATTCTGCACAAGCATCTATTCCAGAATTTCTGTTTCTTTATATCAGGTCTTTAACACTAATTGCAGAGGATTTTAGGTCTTTCCCTTAGAGTTTATATACCCATATCTCTAACTGTTGTTTTTTAGTTTGCATCTGTATGTCCTTCAGTTGAATTCTCAGCAAAGTGTTGGGTGCAGATAACTGTTATTTGGGAATGGCTTATTTTGGGGGTGGGGGACCTTTCTTTTCTACTTTTTATACTCTTTTGTTGCTCTTTCCCTCTGGGTCATTTTGGAAGAGAAAAACTTGAAGGTTAACCACCACCTGAAAAAGCATTTCCCAAGATACTGAAATCACTGTTTCTGTGGTATGTGGGTATCACACAATCAGACATCTTTTTTTTTATTGGGGTATAGTTGCTTTACAATGTTGTGTTAGTTTCTGCTGTATAACGAAGTCAATCAGCTATATGTATACCTATACCTCTTCCCTCTTGGACCTCCATCCCACCCCCCAACCCCCCATCCCACCCTCTAGGTCATCACAGAGCACCGAGCTGAGCTCCCTGTGCTATACAGCAGGTTCCCACTAGCTATCAGTTTTACACATTGTAGTGTATATATGTCAGTCCCAATCTCCCAGTTCATACCCCCCCATGTCCACATGTTGGTTCTCTACATCTGTGTCTTTATTCCTGCCCTGCAAATAGGTCCATCTGTACCATTTTTCTAGATTCCACATTTTTTGTGAATAGAACAGCCTAGGATTGTGCTATGGAATCATCTTACACTGTGTATGGGTCACACCAGGGGAATTAAATGAGAAAGAAAATGTTTATCAATTCATTTCCAGGGTTTCTCTTGGGGTGCTGAGATTTCATCAAGTTTGTGAAAGAGAAAGGAAATGCTTTTAGAACTTGATAAGAATTACATACTAGGTACAGGAGCAAACAATAGATAAGAAAATGGAAGAAGGAGCTAGGAACAAAAGAACCACAAGACATTCATTTGAAGGTTAGTCAGTGGCTCAGCCTAGAAGGGAATTCCTACATAGTTTTTTTGTTAAATACTTAATATTCCTTCTCCAGTCTAGTACCTAGTATATTCAAGTAATAAATCTTAATTCTTAAAAAAAGAAGGAATGCAGAATTCAGGTTAAAATACAAGTGGCAAAAATGTACATATAATTTAAGCTGTTTTCTACATGCAGCTAAAATTTTAGAGGTAGAGTTTGTTATTATTGGACGAGGATACATCATGTCAGGAGGTCTTAATAATTTTGGCAAGCAAGAAAGCTCATGGAAAGTTTCTCTGGCTAACAAAAATCCTTTTTAAGGACTCATGGAAGGTGTCCATTACAGAGAACTGAGAAATCCATGAGGAAAAGGCAACATTAAAAAATACTGTTTTTGTTCTGGCTCTCATGTTTTCTCTTTCCCTTTTTATAGAAACAAAATCAAGACATTCTTACTTTATAAGTCAATAAATCAAGATATTGGATCTGTGCAGGCTCAAAATGTATGTTTTGCCCATTTGGTCACACGCAAAAGTAATAGACCTTTACATTCAAAATGTATAAATAATAAATGCCCAAAGACTTAATACTTAAAGTTTGGGGAACTTAAACATTTGGTGAATTTTCATTGAAAACATTAAAGTACTTTTTCCAGGTGTACTTTCACTAGAAATTTGAAGACTGTTTATAACAGTTTTAGAGAGATATTCTCATTTACAAGATTTCTTTGAACTATGTGAATTTTTGCATATGACAAGCTACATTAGAAAATTCATATTCTTAGTTTTTCTCAAACTTGATTTATGACAGTCTAACAAAAATCACAACATTTTCTTCCTTCTTTATAACCAACCTACTATGTGCTTTTTTTAAAGACAAAATCAGTTTAGCTGGACAGCCTGAGGCCAGCAGAATGGAAACCCAATTAAAAAACAACCAAACAAACAAACTTGGCCTTGAAAATATGCATGTCTTACCCGAGTTTAATTAAAACACATTTACACACACCTTTGTGTGAGAAGTTTGAAGTTTTCATAATTTATATATTTGATCATTATGTCATTCACTAAAGATAAATCTTATTTTAAAAATGATCATTAAAGGGGAATCTAAGAAAGTCTGAGTAACTATTATACCTGTAACTCCTCTCCAGATAAAGCTCTTCCTTCTGTATGAATTAACTTGCTTTATCCCACATGAGCTGCATCATGGGCCATGATTCATTTGAGCTCCAGATTCTAAGACAATCATCCATTGATTGACACAAGGAAAACTAGTAGCCTGTAAGATGGCATGGTGTTCTGCAATGGGAATGGAGTGGGTCTATTAACTAAGTTACTGACTCACTCACTACTCAGATTTTCTTTCTTAGGGAGTTAGGTAATAGCTACATAGCAAGTCCTACCAGTTTGTCTTCAAAAATATTCTCCATGTCCATGCATTCCTTTTACCCCACTGCCACCATGCTACCCAAGACACCATCTTCTCTATCGGGCTGAGGCCATAGTCTCCTTATCTGGTCTCTCCACTGCGACCACTGCCCTTAAAATCCATCTTCCATGCAGCAGAGAGTGTGTTCTTTTAAAAAATACTTAAGATCATGTCACTTACCTGGTTACAGTTCTCCAGTGACTTCTCATTTCATTTAAACTTCAAACATATAAAACACATAAAATTCCAACTCTGGCATGAACTGCTCTCTACCTGCCTTTTTAAATCTCTGTTCTCTCTAATCTACTGTGCTCCAGCTATGCTGCCGCCCACTGTCTTCCTCGGGCACACCAAAGTCTCTAGCACCTCAGGGCCTTTGCAACTGCCCTCTCCTCTCTCTGGGGCAATCTCCTCCCCCCTCCAGCAAGCTGGCTTCCTCTTCTTTTTCCTTCAGGTCTCAGTTCAAATATCTTCTTCAAGAGATCTTCCTCTAAAACAGTAATTCTCAATCCTCACCACGTATCAGAATCACCTAGGAAGCTTATAAAAACTTCAGCTGACCGCATCCCACTCCTACTAATTAATCTGAATAGGACCATGGCATCAGAATTAAAAAAAAATAAACCAAACCTCTACAGGTGATTTTAACTGCAGCCAACTTGTGAATCGGCAATCTAAAGAAAATGACTATCTCCTCATATCCACCAGTTAGTGTGCCTCTTAGTATAATATGTATCCTACTCAGTAATTACCTTGTTTACTTGTTTTCCTGTTAATTGTCTTTTTCTTCCACTAAAATGCTGATTCTGTGAGGACAGGGAAATTTCCTACCTATTCACTGCTGTATGCCCAATGCCCAACATAAAGTAGGTAAATGAAGAAAGGACTGAAGATCCTTCAGGTCAGTAGACAGAAGTTTTAAGCAGATGAAAGACAGTATGGAGAATCTGCCAACTAGAGAGGATATAGAATGAGAGAGTAAGTGGTGAAAATAGATGAAGAAACCAGAGAGAAACTGAGCAATGAGAATGAAGCAGAGTGTAAACCATGGACTACAAAAAGCTCTCTTGGGGCACTGTCTTTTCCAATGAAACCTGAAAATTCAAACGCTAAGATTGAATCCTTTTTTGTGAGCCCCTAACGTACCCTAAATTGTCTCAGTTCCATACAAACTCAGTTCCATGCAAACAATGCCTACTTTGTTAACACACTGAGATTAATGCTATCTTGTTATTGATTTTTAGCACAGAGAAGTCTTACCTTAGATCCTGAAGTTTTCTCCTTTTATTCAAACTATTTTGTTAGAAACTTTCTTAAAAATACATATTACAGGGCTTCCCTGGTGGCGCAGTGGTTGAGAGTCCGCCTGTTGATGCAGGGGACGTGGGTTCGTGCCCCGGTCCGGGAAGATCCCACATGCCGCGGAGCCGCTGGGCCCGTGAGCCATGGCCGCTGAGCCTGCGCATCCAGAGCCTGTGCACCACAATGGGAGAGGCCACAACAGTGAGGGGCCTGCGTACCACAAAAAAAAAAACCAACAAAAAAACACATATTACATGTACTTACCTTCTTTAAAATATGTGAAGGAAATTTAACATTATCTTGATAACTCCAAGATTTTCAAAGTCAGATATTTTGCTATCTATATTACCTTGCTATTCTTAAGAAATCTTTAAACATATAGACCATGTTATAGAAGTCTTTGGAACAGGGAATTTTTATGGCTCATGAAAACATTTTAAGTTTTCTTTTTTCAGTTTACAGGAGCTCTGCTTTTACCTGCATGCCTTCACTGCTTATCTTGCTTATATTCAGCTGTGACCTTTTAAAGTTAATCACACCCTTTTTAAACAAATTGAAATACAAACGCTCAGTAGTTCCTAAACTTGGCCATGATTGTAATCACCTGGAGAGCTTTAGCATCCAGGAATGCCTGCCTGCCTCCCTCTTCACACTGTAGAATTCATGATTTAATTGGCCAAGAGTGTGACCAGAACATTAGTTGTTTTTTGGTTTTGATTTTGAATTTTTGGTTCCCAGGTGATTCTAACCCTAACCCTCATGTTGAAAACCTTGCACAAAGGCTTAATAAAGAAGTTTGGAATGACCAGATTTTCTCCCTATTTTTAGGGGTAATTGTTTAAGCCGTCTTGACTCTTCCTCTTAGTTTGGTTCTCTCTTTAAGGTCCTTCAGGTGAACACTGGTGTCCCCACCCAGACTCAGCCCCAAGGTTATGAGGCTCCCATTTAAAATTCCACATCAAGAATGGGCAACGCGGGCTTCCCTGGTGGCGCAGTGGTTGAGAATCTGCCTGCCAATGCAGGAGACACGGGTTCGATCTCTGGTCTGGGAAGATCCCACATGCCACGGAGCAACTAAACCCGTGCGCCA
This sequence comes from Mesoplodon bidens, assembly GCF_964165515.1. Taxonomy (NCBI): domain Eukaryota; kingdom Metazoa; phylum Chordata; class Mammalia; order Artiodactyla; family Ziphiidae; genus Mesoplodon; species Mesoplodon bidens. The sequence continues at coordinate 129,166,815 of NC_138161.1, forward strand.
CAACTACTGAGCCTGCGCGTCTGGAGCCTGTGCTCCTCAACAAGAGAGGCTGCAATAGTGAAAGGCCCGCGCACCGCGATGAAGAGTGGCCCCCGCTCGCTGCAACTAGAGAAAGCCCTCGCACAGAAACGAAGACCCAACACAGCCAAAAATAGATTAATTCATTAATTAACAAAAAAAAGAATGGGCAACCTCCATTTTCCTTGTTTTCCTTTAGCATAAATATTAGAGCTGGAAGGGCTCTTTAAAAATAATCGAAATGAACTCTTCTATTTACAGGTGACAGATCTGAGGTAGGAAAGTAATGTCCCTGAGGTCCTGTAACTAGTTCCTCACAGAGGCAGCACTGCTGATTCTCCATTCCTCGCCAGTTACAACACTGTCCCTGAGGAAAGGTGGTTCTATAGGAAGAGTATGTCTGTAGCAAACTCTCTTAGGCTATTCTGGAGGGCAAAAAAAAAAACCCACTCAGAAATCGGAGTCTCAGAATCAGGAGCATCTTACAAACCTCTGGTCAGGTCTCCTTAGGAACTGGAACCTGCAACTGGAAAAGCAGCAAGAACCCAGTTATTCTCTGCCCCTCTCTGTGGGTGTGTGTATGTGTCTCCAGGCTACTTTCTCTGCTTCACTTTGCACATGAAGGTAAGTAATTGACCCTCCTGCTCCTGCATGTAAATGTCCTTCAGTTTCTAGAACTAAATGAATCTATAGAAGGGTCTGCTCAGCCCTTTTGGTCAGGCATCCACCCATTCCCCTTCCAGGAATGAGCAGGGAGCAAAGGCAGGTTGTAGAAACAAACATAGGTACAGGGTTACCTTACAGAGCTGGTCACAGTTCTGGGGAGAAATTCTCAGAAATGGGACACATCGGATCTACTTACACAATCATAAACAACAATCTTAGCCATACTTAGGACAATGAAACTTCCAAAATTTGCATAACAAAATCTTGACTGTTTTTCTTTGACTCATATCATGAGATTAATAGCAGTACTTCCTGCCCAGTCCCATATTGAAAGCTCTATGCCAGAAACATTGATTTTTTTTTACTTTCAAAAGATTTTTAAAAATTAAATAAATAGCTGAAAGCTGAACTGCATCAAGGATACAATCATAGAGAAAATAGTTCCACATGCATGCTTAGACAGGTGGCAGAACTTAGTAAAAACAGAGTAGAGTAGCAAGCCCCACCTTTCTTCTTTTTACAGTGGCCTCTCCCGTTGCGGAGCACAGACCCTGGACGCGCAGGCTCAGCGGCCATGGCTCACGGACCCAGATCCGCTCCGGGATCTTCTCGGACCGGGGCACAAACCCGCGTTGCCTGCATTGGCAGGCGGACTCTCAACCACTGCGTCACCAGGGAAGGCCCCCAACCTGTCTTCTTTTACCCGCCTCACTGAGAAAGATTAACCAGTAAAACTGGTTCAAGTAGCAAAGTGAAAATGGCCTCCAACCAGCAGCGTCGGCATCACCTGGGAACTTACAGACAGAAATTCTCAGGTATAACCTAGACGTACAGAATCAGAAACTCTGTGTGTGAGGAAAGGGGGACAAGAAATCTGTGTTTTAAACAGCCCTCTAGTTGATTCTGACCATTTTGAACTTTGGAAACACTAGAACAGAAAGCTATTGAGGCCATAGCCATTAATCTGACCTGGTATAAGCTGGTCATCTTTCCATACAGAGCTGAGGTGGAGAAATGAGCATGGGCTATGTCATGGGAACCTAGCTATGTTCTGGTGTCATCTTTACTAGAAGTATTATGGCCTTGAACAAGTCACCTAGCCTGTCTAGCCCTTAGTTTCTTTCATCTTTAAAAGAGAAATAAGGTTTCTGAAAATCAAATTTGGAGCAATTCATGATATCTTTTTGATTAAAATTTTTAAAATAATTGTACCACAATTTTCATAGCCATAGACTGTACCCATTCCCAATGCTGAAGAATAAAATCCAGAAATACAGAGTGAATAGCTCTCCTGGTTCTTAGGCCTCTGAACTCAGACTGGAACTAAACATCAGCTCTTCTGGGCCGCCAGTTTGCTGACTCATCCTGCAGATCTTGGGACTTGCCAGCCTCCATAATCAGGTGAGCCAATCAATACATATACACTGGTTCTGTTTCTCTTGTGAACTCAGACTAATAAAAAGGAGTGAAAATTATACAAATAATGATAAGAATTAAAGAGAGAAAGTTATAGGAAGAAAGAAAAGCAGTGCAGAGATCTGGAAGCAGAGGGTATAGCATCTTAAAATAATTGAAATAAAAATTACAATAGCAAATATTTACTTAGTACTTCCTGTATGTCAGACCTTGTCTTAAGTTCCTTTCACATGTTACCTCATTTAATCCTCACAACAACCTCATGAGGTAGGTTCAGTTATTATCTCAAAGTGCAAATGAGAAAATTGAGGCACAGAGAATTTAAGTAACTTGCTCAAGTTCACAGAGATGGAACGAGAAGAACCAGGTACCACAGCCAAGTGTTCTATCTCCAGAGTCCATGCTCTTAACCATGACTCCTTCACTTCTCTACGGGGCTGGTGAGGAGAATGAGGAAGTGGTAAAGAGAAACGCCAGATCATAGGGAACCTTGGAAGCCCTGTTAAGGCATTTGAGCTTTTCCCTAAAAGCAGTGGGAACCACAGAAAGGAAGGTTTAAAGCAGAAGAGTGACAAATCAGATTTTAACACATACGAAATAATTGCAGGGAGGAAAATGGAATGGGGATAGCAAGACAGGTGAATTTTGCTTTGATACAAGATTTTCTCTTTTAACCACTTTAATTGAACATTTAAGGATCATTTAAGTCACTCCAGAAAATCCATACTATGGGATTAAATGAAATCATGTGTGTAAAATTCTGAAAATTGTAAAGCAGTATAGAATTTAAAGAATTTTGCATTCAATAAAAAAAGTACTCCAGAAAATATCAAAAGCAAAAAATCAAACAATATAAACAACTTTAACTTAATGTCTTCTTAAAAGTGTAATTATGATGCCACTCCCTTCAGTTATCTCAGGATGCTGTTCCAAGAATATTCAGAAGTTCCTGGTCACTTAAAAGAGCAAAGATGGGGGAAAATGGTGTGTGAGGAGGGTAAGAGATATGCAGGAGGGTAGCAGGGGCCTAACTTGCTCAAGAGCAGCAGATCAGAGGATGATGAAGGATGAAGTAGGTGGTGAGAGTGGAAAAAGGAGACAGGAGATCATAAAATGAACTGTTGTGTAAATGTGATAAGCCAACAGCACAAATGTGATAAGTCAACTAAAATCAATCTCTTATTTGGAAATTTAAATAGAATTTAAATTTGATAGAATTTCATTGCTGTCTACAGCTGATCCAGAAATGTTCCAAAGGCCACACATGTAGCATTGGGCCATTTGGAATAGCAATTTGCCAAGGGAAAGTTTAGCTTCTTAGACTCAGCGTATAAGGATTAAGCACAGGAAATCAAATAGTGGGTTAAAGCCAAATTTTACATGAGCATCAAGTATAAACCATTAAAGGAGTCTGAACAGATATATGTTTTTTATTTTAAAATGCATAAAGGGATTATCCAATAAATTCTCCACATGTAGTTAATGATATCAAATGTTCTATTATAGGAAAACATCAGAATAACCAGTCCTATTCTTAACTGAAAACATCAGAAGGTGTCCACAACAAAGCCTGCCTTAGCAGAGAAAGTCTCAGAGAAAGAAAGTCGCAATAAATATGCCCCTAGGCTGCCTCTAGTTTTGTTTTCATTCTTAAGGGTTGCTAGTTAAATACCACTGATAAAAATAGGAAATTCTTGCCAAGGCTTTAACTTGATTTATAGCAATGCTCCTTGAGTGATAACATGTGTTTGACATCCACGATCCCTGAAGAAAGATACCTGAGAGTGTACTTAGCTGCCTTTTTCTGTAGGAAGAAAGTTTCTGAAGACTGTGGCTAACTGCCCTGAGGGGACACATGGCAGAGCTTGGACTGAGCTTTCCTTAAGGGTCCTTCTCATTGTAAGCACAGACTCTAGAGGTCTTTTAGTTCAATGCCCTCGTGTTCCTGGGTGTCTGTTACTGGTTCTGTGTCTATGGGGGTACATGTATAGACCTTTGTAATTTTCAACAACTTATTGAGAGAAAGAAGCACGAGGGTGCTGAGCTCAAACTCGCACCTCTGAGGAACTTTACTTTGGATTTTAGCCTGTGTGTTAAACCTCATGAAATTTTATACATGGGCAGAGAATACAAGTCCCAAGAAAAGCAGTCTGATCATTAAGCCTCTGTCTCATTTAAAACACGTTTTTTTGAGCCAAAGCAACAGCTTTTTGTTTGGTGAGCATCTTTTTCCTAGGCAATATGAGAGTTGACTTTAAAATTTACTCAAATAAAAGTGTGTGTGTATCTTAATTCCAAATTCCATTCTTCTTTCAAATGTATTTTTTGCATAATTTTCAGCTGTTCTGCGTGAATTAAAATTGCTAGTTTTTTCTTCTCTTCTGATTACTATTCCAGTCCTCTTGGGATTGGCTCTGTTACATTAAAAGGATTTTACTTTATTTTTTCTTTACCCTGGATCTGCATCCCTGAACTTGTTCATTTAGACTTTGGGCCAGTAACTGATTATTCAATAGGGAGATATGGTCACAAAAAATATCTATTATAGATCACATGGATTTGTGTGGCTGTCTCACAGGATGTGGTGTAAAAGCTAAGTTGGGCAATTCTTGTTTTCTGATAAAGTAATTGAAATCTTTGAATAATAAGGGTTTTTTTTCCATCTATAAAATTTGGCTTGAATAGGATTTCTTTCCCTGACAAAGTACTTTCAAGAATTGTATTATTTTTAAAACAGGACATGATCCCAATAGAAGAATAAGCCAAGAACATGAACAGACAATTCAAAGAAAAGGAAATGACCTTTAAACACATGAAAAGATGTTCAACTTCATGATCATATGAGAAATGTACTTAAAGATTATAAGGGAATGACTTGTTTTTTCATCTATCAGTCTGGAAAAGATTTAAGAGTTGGCTATTACCCTATTTTGACAAAGAGATAAGAAAACATACACTATGACATATAGTTGAGATGGTATAAATTAGTTCAACTTTTGAAAGTCAATTTGACAACATTTGTCAGTTTAAATTATAAATATCCCCTGCTCTGAAATTCTACTTCTAGAAATTTTTCTTATAGAAACCCTGTAGTACACGCATAGAGATGTTTGTACACAGTTAGTTGTTATAGCATCCATGTGTCAGAATACTATGGAGCTCTTAATAAGGGAGAGCTATAAAGATTGATATGAAATCAACTCCAGGTTATATTAACCGGAAAAAGGAAGGTACAGTACAGTATGTAGAGTGCATTACTGTGTGAATAAAAGAAAATGGCGCTATATGCGTATACACGTTACATATGTATGGGTATGAAGTATAAGAAACTGGCAAAATAAATTGCCTCTGGAGAGGACTGCCAAACTGAGGAACTAGCAGACTAAAGTGAAATGGAAATTCACTTTTTACTGTGTATCTTTTTCTCCTGTTGGGATTTTTTTTTAAAAAGCATCAGCACTATCTTGTATTTTTTTAATAGTATTTAAAAAAGTAAGAAATTATGCACTTGTCTACATGATGGTATGAAAAAAAATGCCAATATGTATAGAGGAGTTCTGTTTACCTGCTTTAACTTGATAAAGACGATATAAAGCCCTTTTTAAAATGCACTTTAATGATCTTAAGTCTTAATGATACTACAGCTGATTGAAAATGATCAATTTAGACAACTTACTGTTTTGTCTACATGGCAAAAACATATTTGTTACACCCCTGTGTTTTCCAAATCAATACATAGTCAGAAAATTAACATCCTCTTACAGGGCCTCATACCCGAATGGGCCTCACTGTGAGGTCCGTTTCCTCTTGTCCTTTCATGATATCCTCATTGTTTCTCATTTAGACCAGGAACTGGTCAACTCGTTCTGGTAAAGAACCAGAAGGTAAACATTCTAGGCTTTGTGGGCCAAGAGGAAAAGTTGAGGATATTATCTATGTGCTTATATAACAAAAGAGAAAACAAATTTCTCCAATTTTTTACTGAATAAATTAAAAATATAATAATTATTGAGAAAAAATGTAATGCAGATCTACTAATGAGAAAAATAGAATTCAGGGAGATAAATTTTGCTTAATTGGGGTTCAAGGTTACTGTTCCTTATCATCAAGTCGATTGAAAATGTTTATTTGTAAAAACCTTTCTTATCTCCTGGGAACATTAAAAAGAGGTGGTGAGTCAGTTTGGGCCCAAGTGCTGTAGTTTTCCACCCCTAATTTTAAGGCCAGTGTCCTCACCAACCAATCTACCTTCTTGTCTCTAGTATTTTGCAAGTGGACCCAATCTGCCTCAGAGATACTGCTAACCTCTAGTGTGACCACCCACTCTTCTGCTTAAATCTTGCAGTAATTTCCCACCACTCAGACTACAGAACAAAGCCTGAGCCCCTTGGCCCATCACGCCAGGTCCTCCCAGCACGCTCCTTGCTGGGTCTCAGCCTCATCTCCTTCCTTTCCAGCCCTCAACCCCCCTCCCATCCCAGACACACAGGTACTTTTTGTTGTAACAACTCTGAACTACTTTCTGGCACACCGCATGCTGTTGTACCACCTCATACCTGCTGCTTCCCTGTCTGGAGTACTTCCCTTCCTCTTCTGCTTGATGGGCTCCCAGCCGCAAAGTGCTCACCACTCACCACTCCGGGAAGACTGGCTGCTCCTCCCCCCACCCCATCCCCAACAGAATAACAATTTCACCACCTCCGTAGTTTGCCTGCACTTCCATTCTTGAATGGATAACATTTATTGTATTTATTAGTAGCAGATTTCTATTGCCTTTCCTATGTCTGATTTATCTATCTCTAGCCTCTAGAATATGCCTAGAACACAATAGTTACTCAATAATTTTTGTTAAACTGAGCTTTTATCAATTACAAAGCAATTATGATGGTGAATATAGCTGAGTCCATCATCCACCTACTTAGCAGGTATGATGTTAATAACGTCCCAAACTTGTATTTTGTGGGTTAAATAATTAGGCGAACCCTTCAGCACTAGTGTCATCAGTCATGTTCAAACATCTGAGAGCTTTCCCTTTTGACTGAGATGCCTAGGCTTTTGCAAGCACTATTGTACTCAAAGGCTAAAACATGTTCACAGACATAGTCCCAAAGGCCAGCTCTCCAGATGAGAATTCGCTCATAAAAATATATAATACTTGCAGGAGGAGTTTAAGCTTAAGTACTCCAGCACTGCAAACCCAGAGCAGATATGGAGGATGGGGGTGGGAAGAAGAGGTCAAGAATAAATCTTTTTAGAAAAACTTTATTGAGGTATAATTGACATATAACATTATATTGGTTTCAGGTGTACAACCTAATGATTCAGTATTTGGATATACAGCAAAATGATCACCACAAAAAGTCTAGTTCCCATCTGTCACCATATAAATTTAACTTTTAGGATTTACTTTCTTGGCAACTTTCTTGGTATGCTCTATGATATTACTGACTATAGTCACCATGCTGTACGTTACATCCCCATGACTTATTTATTTTATAACACTTGAACCCATTCACCTGTTTTGCCCACCCCCAAACACCCCTCCCCTCTGGCAACTACCATTTTGTTCTCTGTACCTATGATTTTGATTTTGTTTTGTTTTGATTTGTTTTTTAGATTCCACATATAATTGAAATGATGCAGTATTTATTTGTCTTTCTCTGTCTGACTTATTCCACTTAGTGTAATTCCCCCAAGTTCCATCCACATTGTTGCAAATGGCATGATTTCATTCTTTTTTATGGCTGACATTCATTCATATATATATATATATATATATATATATATATATATGTAATATGTAGATATATGTGACAATCTTATTTACCCATTCATCCATTGATGGGCACTGAGGTTCTTTCCTTATCTTGGTTACTGTAGATAATGCTGCAATGAACATAGGAGTGCATATATATTTTTAAATTAGTGTTTTAGTTTTCTTCAGATAAATATCCAGAAGTGGAATTGCTAGGTTGTATGGTAGTTCTATTTTTAATTTTTTGAGGAATCTCCATACTGTTTTCCATAGTGGCTGCACCAATTTACATTCCCACCAACAGTGTGCAAGTGTCCTCTTTTCTCCACATCCTTGCCAACACTTGTTATTTCTTGTCTTTTGATAACAGCCCTTCTAACAGGTATGAGATAATAGCTCATTGTGGTTTTGATATGCATTTCCCTATTAAGTAGCAGTGTTGAACATATTTACATGTGCCTCTTGGCCATCTGTACGTCTTCTTTGCAAAAATGTCTTTTTAGATCCTCTGCCCATTTTTCCATCAGGTGTTTGTTTTGTTGTTGTTGAGATCTATGAGTTCTTTATATATTTGGGATATTAACCCCTTAACAGATATATGATTTGAAAATATTTCCTTCTGTTCTGTAGATTGTCTTTTCATTTTGTTGATAGTTCTCTTTGCTGTACAGAAGATTTTTAGTTTGATATATTTTGTTTATTTTTGCTTTTGTTACCACTGCTTTTGGACTCAGATCCAAAACTTCATCACTGAGACTGATGTCAAGTGGCTTACCACCTATGGTTTCTTCTAGGAGTTTTATAGCTTTAGGGCTTACATTCAACACTTCAATCCATTAGGAGTTAATTTTGTGTGTATGGTGTAAGACAGTGGTATAGATTCATTCTTTTGTGAATAAATCTTTTTAAAGTGCTAAAGAATTCATCCTCACTCAAAAAAAGAATCACTACTCATTTGCACAGGTAAAATTCTCTGTTATTGCTATTGTTCTCTTCATGGGTTCCAGGAAGAACTCTTCACCAAAATATTTTAGTTTGTGCCTCCATATAGATACAGTCACTATTGTGTATAATTTGGGGGACTATGGAATGCCAAAGTTATTTCCCATCAGTTGTGGGTTCCTGTGTACCAGCCTACAATAAAATAGCATGCAATAAAATTCTCCAAGTGATCATATTTTCTGATAATGACTGTTTAGGAGTTCCATGTCCTTTGCCAAAGCTGGACCTTGTGCCTTGGATGTTCTTAGGCCTAATCTTCATGGTTTCAAATCTTACTCATGGTTTCAAATTCTCCAACTGCTCTGGCTTGCATGCCATGGAATCTACACCAGCCCTCACTCTAATATGTCCATTTAGTTTACATGCTTAATGTTATCTCATTATCAGCTTCTTAGTGACCCAGTTCAATTCTTGAAAGGGAGAGAAAAACTGATTGGCATAAATTGGGTCTATTGTCCAAATCTGATCTAGACAGCCGTGGCCTGAGGGACGAATACAACACAAGGTACCCTAAAAGTTGTGAATATATGCCTTCTAAGATGCTAATGTGAGAGAGGATACAAATGCATGAGAAATGCCTAGGCGATTGTGGTTAAGCATAAGGGCATGCACAGAAACCATGTGCCCCTCCACACACACACAGTCACACACACACAGACCCCATAATTTCTTTGTTTTGAATTAATTTAGTCTGGGCCTCCTTATATGAGAAACCTTTTTTGTTTATCATTTTGCATTTTGTTTATCCTTCAGACTATTGAGAGTGCAAATACAAATTTTTAAAATACATAGCCCCATCTTGTCCAATGCATCCAAAAATAAGTAAACAAACATAATAAGTATCTCACACAGGGACTACTGGGCACCTAGTAAATAGGCATTCAGTGGCATGCCCACTCTCATAAAAACATTTGTCTATTGATTCATGATACTGTTTTTAAAAACTGACTATACCAAGCTCATTGTCACTCAGGGCTCAGCTAATTCAAACAGAATGGCACTAAAAAGAAAACTGGAAGAAAGTACAAGTACTGAGTAAAACCTCACTGAACCATGGATATAACCCCATGATTTCCATGTTCAGTTCTCTGGTTTGGTGCTTATAATACCTCCCAAGTGTACATAGAAACAGTAAATAGAGTTTTTTACTTAGTTACATAATGGAACCTTAGAAACCCAACTCAGAGTTCCTTAAAAAAAAACAACCTCTGTGACATTACACTCATGGACTGTCTCCTATAGCTCAGCCAGCAGGACAAACTCAATCTGGGCATGTTTCTCAGGATTCTGAGTTTCAGTACAAGGCTTCCAAATAGTGTTAATGATGAGTCAGTTGAAAATGTAGTGTGGTACAGACCACATAGAAGCCACTTAAATTTAACAGCAGGAAAGCACTGAAACTAGAGAGCAGACTAGAGGCAAACTGTTGTTGACCCCGTTGAAGGTAGCCTGCAGTACTTACAGTCTCTTCTGGTCTGCCAAATTAATTCCTTCAACCTATTCCTCAATCTTTTTTTCTTTTTCTGAGATGAAATCTATCCAGAGTTTCTACTTGTTGTTAATATTATCAATTTTTTCATCAAAGTTTGTACAAATAGACTTTCCCTTTCTTTTCCACTTCAAATTTTCTTTAAAAAAATCCAAGGTCCCCCTAAGAAGCATTTTAATATTCTTTTTTACTTACAGTTTTTAACTACGAGTTGTCTTTTCTTTTAATATCTCCCTATATCATCCCTTTCTGGCATTTAATAGCTGAAACACTCAACATTTCAAAAGTACTCCTTTACCAATATTATATATACTTGCTATTTTTTCCTGTCTTTCATCTTTCCTAAGTGATCCTTGACTTTCCTTTTCTTTCCAAATATTTGTTCGAAATATGTCTTTGTCCTATTGTAGTCAAGAAAAATTGTTTTAATTTTTCCCTGATGATTTTCCATATCTACATAGGTACAAACATTTGTGAAATGGTCCAAAAATCTGAAGCCCTAAGCAACATAATAAAAGAAAAAGCCCCAGACATAAATTGTTGTGCATAAAAGGTGGTAACAGCCTCTGGCTCCCTCACAGAAAGCTATCATAACATTAATTAGGATCATTTTTACATTCTAATTGTTATACTTTGGGTTAATTAATAAAATATTGACAGAGTGTTTAAACTTCTGTCAAAATGACTAATGGACCCAAAGCAGTTAAGGGCTACTGATCCAAAACAAAATTTCAAATTTCTCCAAGTATATCTCTGAGAAATATCTGTTAATATAAACACATTTCTCTGTAATTCTTTTTTTTTTATTGGAGTATAGTTGCTTTACAATGTTGTGTTAGTTTCTGCTGTACAGCAAAGTGAATCAGTTATACGTATACATATATCCACTGTTTTTTAGATTTCCTTTGCATTTAGGTCACCACAGATCATTGAGTAGAGTCTCTGTAATTCTTTTTGCCTGAATATATAGTAAATATTGCAATACTCAAACCTTAAGTTAAAGTTTATTTCACAATAGTTGTGCTTTCAAAGAACTACATTTTAGACCACATAGACTATTCTGCAGTAAAGATAATAGTGTGTATTCACTGAGTCCTTTTTATTTTTTTTGAAATAGTTGACTTACAATGTTGTGTTAGTTTCAGGTGTACAGAAAAATGATTCGGATATATATATATATATACAGACATAGGTATATATATATATATATATATAGGTACATAGATAGATAGATATAGATATAGATCCCTGTGCTTTACAGTAGGTCCTTGTTCTTTATCAAGAGTCTTTAATATGTGCACAGCACTGTTCTTAAGTGTTTACACAGTTGAGGGAGATGGTCCTTCATGAGTATCTCATGCCCTTATATGCCTTGCTAGGTATGCCAATAACGCAAGGCCTTAATAGCCCATTACCCAAGCTATTTCTCAGGGTTGTATTTGCAGCAAGTAACACTGAGAAATGAGATAATGTCTCCCATTAGGACCAAGAGCAGGCCCACTTACTAGCTGCTATAAAACAGGTGGATTTCCCAAGCTTAGTGTTCCCTGGCTACAACATAAACCCACTGTGTGCATAATGTCTACCTGGATCCTCTACATGCAAACCTGATACTCATGCTGCTTGCTGACCATCAATAGTGAAGTCCTTTGTCTCTGACCCAGGAGTTTGATATGTTTTGCCAACATCCATGAAAAAAATAAGTGTAATTTATTAGCTTTTAAGTAGGGTAAAATAAAATTCCAGCCCCTTATATATGTGAGTGTGTGTGTGTGTGTGTGTGTGTATGTAATTTAATCTCAAAATATTTTACAAGGTAAACATTACTCTAGCCCCCTTTTTATAGATAGGGAAACTAAGACAGACATAAGAAGTTCAATCATTTACTCAAAGTCACACAGCTGGTAAGGGTTAGAGCTAGGATTTGAACCCCAGCCATTTGCCTCCAGAGTTCATGATTTTAACCTCTATGCTTTGTTACCACTTTAGGAGACATATTATTTCATTTATCTTTTATATTTTAAAAGACCTTTAATGCCTTTTCTTAGCAGTACAAACTATACTAAAATTTTTATCTTAAAGCAATATTCCCAATGTAATGAAACAGAATGACATATTTGTACAGCCAAAAAAGGGTTTTTTTCCCCTGCCAAAATATTCCCAGAATTTTTGTATCTTTCAACAAACAGTAAATAAAAAGAATAATGCAAAGCAATATTCTTCCCCTCTCCAGACCTTCATGGCCAGTCTCACACATTTTCCCAGGCCAAGCTCAAGGGCCATTTCCCCAACAAATCTTCGCTAAATAGCTTCATATGATCTCTCCTGCCTGTTTAGCATTTTCTTTCTGGCTGGAACTCAGCACCTTAGCCCATGCATTCTCCTTAGCTGGTGTTGGTCACCTCCCCTTCTAGACAGTCAGTTCCCTAAAGGCAATTTCTACTTATGTTTCACCTTTTCTCCTTCACAACTTTGAGCATGATGCCTTGCCAACTGTTAATAAGTACTAGTTAAGAAACCACCTTTAGTATTTGATAAAAAATAATAAAGTGCAATGTGAAATTTTTAATGTTTTTTTTTTACAAAGAATATTTGGAGCATACCAAGATTTTTTAAATCTCTGCTGTGATTGCCTGACAGCAGAATTAAGGTATTCCCACTATAAATTACAGGAAAATTTACTGAATTTATATTTCCTGATGCATTATCCTAATATACATGCTTCAGTTGAATGTTCTGACATTTTGTGGGTGAGAAATGTGTATTTTCATCATGTTTTCCCACTTAACAGCACATGATAGCCATCACAAGGGAGATTTTTATCACATCACATCTCTTCTGCCATTAAAGCCCACGCCTGGCCTCCTCCTCTCCAGTCTCCTCCTCTCTCCAATCCATTCCACTACCAGATGGGTCTTCTTAATACCCTACTTTCTCTACACTGTGATTCTACTCAAAAATCTTTAGTGACTCTCCACTGACCATAATATCAGTCAGAACTCCTTGAGAGCCTGGCACCCAAGTCCAAATTTAACACAATATACCTAATGACACTTAGTGCCTGCTTCTTTTCTACATGAAAACATTACTTCAGTCAAATTGACTTACACCCTATCAAACACATGTCCCTTGCGTTTCTCTGCTTCTTTTTCCTTTTTGGTACATCTAAATCTTACACATTCTTCAAGGGCAAAATCTAAGGCATGCTTTTCTTAACACTCTGGTCAGGAATATTGCCTCTATTCTCACATTTTTCCCCATGGTGCCATGCTAAATTTACTTTATTCCACATTATCCTTTTTACCTGAGGGGTGATTATGATGTATATTGAAATCTTTGCACTCTACTCAATGTCATCTTTCAAAGACTTCCCTCAGGGACTCTTCCAATAATGCTCACATTGTTTGAAATACTGCAGGAGCTCTTTCCTGGTAACAGCAGCCCCAGCTACACTAGAGAATTAGCCTCTTTATTTTACAATCTCTTCTGGTTTGGTTTTTTTTTTTTTTTTTTTTTTTTTTTGCGGTACGCGGGCCTCTCACTGCTGTGGCCTCTCCCGTTGCGGATCACAGGCTCCGGACACGCAGGCTCAGCGGCCATGGCTCACGGGCCTAGCCGCTCCGCGGCATGTGGGATCCTCCCGGACCGGGGCACGAACCCGTGTTCCCTGCATCGGCAGGCAGAGGACTCTCAACCACTGCGCCACCAGGGAAGCCCTCTTCTGGTTTTTATAAAAGAAAAAAAGTGGCCCAACCTGATCATCCATCCTCTTTCTCAAAATCAGCTAGCTGCCAATGGTTTTTTATTGTCTCTTTAAAAAAAAAAAAAAAAAGTCTTCTTTCAGAGGGAAAAAGTTGACCACCATTGAGGACATCCTAAAAAATGCACCATGGGTTCTAAAAGCATATACTCCTTGCCATGAATAAAAAAGAAAATCCTTCCCTTAGATTAATTGATAAAGTAAAACTAGGGTCAGGTCTATCTCCATTTACTTTAGTAACTAGAAGTTCCAGTCACCCTGCAGAGTCCTTTAGAGTTCATTTGCATCACTTTTGGCAATGACTTAGGCGGTGGTTTTCCCATTAAAAAACCTTTTTTCCAACTGGCATGGCATGAAAAGGTGAAATATTTTGTTGCATTTCAGACTGTGCAATAATAAGAGAGCACATTCCACTGCCTGAAATTGCAGACAAGGGTGCTTGCAAATCCTTCCTCTGTGGCCAAAAGAGCAATGGAGGTTTTTTTTTTTACTATGGAAGGATTGACTATGAATTTCCTCAGTATTTCTGCCACTTCTAAAGGCAACACAAGTGTTCTGTGGTCAGCTGGGTTAAATATATTAATGTTATACGTCTTTGTATATGTGGATGTAAGACCACTGTCAGGTACGTCTTCAGACAGAAAATTAGTGACAGTACATCTGCATTAAATAAAACCTAACTTCATTGCCTTTCTCAGAAGGCCTGTGGGAGGATAATATGTTTCTACCACCATTTCCATTTGGTTTCATTTGTGGAAACCGAGCGTCTTCCAGCTTTTAGATGATCTCTAACTTTACAGAAGCCAGAAGTACAGTAAGCTAAGAAGACTTTCAGCAAGAGCTCACTGAATTTTCCATGAAATTTTACTGAATAAAATCTAGCAAAAATTCTTTTTTGGTTACTTCTGATTTTCCAAAGAAAGCATATTAGTTTTACCCATCATTTCTTTTTTTAAAATCAATTTATTTAAGTAACCATAGAAAGAACTTTAATGAAAGATTTTATGATTCCTACATCTTATATTCCCAATATTATTGATATAAAGAAATTATAACAAAGGTTTAGAAAAATAGTTTAAAAATCATTAAAGAAATGCAAAATTTTGCATTTGTTTTATTTTGATGTAGTTTTCTTCATAGCATGCTGTCACTCTTTACCCTCTTACCATACTTTATTTCTTCATTACACTTAACTAATTTTATATTATACATTCTTTTGTTTTATCTGCTTATAGTTATCTGTCTCTCTTCTCACTAGGATATAAGCCCTATGAGGGCAGGGAGTTTATCTTCCTCATCATATTTCTAGCACCAAGAGCAGTATATGTAGGTCCTCACTAAATATTTACTAAATGCATAGATGATTTATTTAATTTACAGTAAGTTCTAATTGACATAAATTTGTACATCATATCAGAAACTGGGCTATAGTCTTGTAATAGGGGCTTATAACTGGGTGTCTCTGAATTTATACAGCAAGGTTTTTGTATATGCATCTCATGATTTTTATAAGATTCTCTCAATAGATCATAAACCCCCAAGGGACAGAGGGTTGTTGCTATGGGGGGAAAATGAGGAGAAAGTATCAGCTATGCCAGGAAATATCTGGAACTGAGACAGTGGGGAGAACTAGACACAGGGGCTACAGGACATAGGAAGGGGCACGCTTGCACCCCATTCTGAATATTCTCCAGTGACATTTTTCTGGAGATTCAGGACCAGAACAGAAAACACCATCATGATGGAGACACATAGAAGTGAATTATAAAATCCTAGAACATAGTTTTATATGCTCAAAGGAGTTCCCTTTATTTATCTGTCTCTGACACATGCATCTAACTGAAACACTGACAGTATCTGATACATTATGATCTGGAGCCCCAAATCCTCAACTTTTAGAATCTCAAAAATTAGTTTACATTAACTATTTATTTCATACCACACTATAATTCATTTAGTGTTTTCTGGGAGTTTTAACCTTATGTCTTCAAAGGTTGAAATTTGTTTGGGCCAATATGCTACTGGAGGAGATTTGGCAAATGTTAACAAGAAAACGAATTCATAAAGTATCAATTTGAAAACAAACCTGTAATCCTATACAAGCAATAAAAACTGGGGGAAAAAAATCTGATTCAACGCCCAGAAAACAAAGTACCATTCAAGCGCTGCAGGTAGTAAAAGTTAACTATTCTTTTTAAGCAAATTAAAGCATTACCTTAGTTCAAATCAAACCAGAAATTACACATTCTCAACGAGAATCCAAACTTACATATTAGTTCACCAGGCAAGATGATGTTAAGCCAGTTCAATCACAAAAACAGTATGGCTTTCGGCACTAACTGTAAATTACCTCAGTGCACACTGAACCCTTGCTGAGGGAGGAGTAGGGCCTGATTTATTCAAGTGTTGTCTCATTTCCTTTGCCAATAGTTTCACTGGGTTTACTCCTTTTTGTTTATTCTTTTTCCCTTATTATGTCATTTCATTGGATATTTGGGCTGGTAACAGAAGCCCCTTAAGTCAGCTTTAAAGAACAAGGGCATCTTTTTTTTCACCTTTTGTTTACCTAATAAGTAGGACAGCATTCATGCTTGGTTGATTAAGCACTTCAACAGTGTTATCAAGGACCCAGGTATTTTGCATCTTTCCACAAGAAAATCATCATCAATGGCCTAGGTATTTTGCATCTTTCCACAAGAAAATCATCAGTGTCATCTTAGCAAGATATCCAGGGTAGTTACAAATGCTATATGCAAACATGACAATTTCAAGAGGAGATAAGAATACTCTGAAGAGAAACTTTTCCCAGATTACTGACAGCAGGCTTATCCTCATGTTTCACTGGCCCTGATTATGTCATATTTCTGACCTAATTACATGCTCCATCTTCTCCTGGTTATGATAGTTGTTTTCCCTTTTCTTATTGTCAGGCTTTGTTTCCTCAGGTAAGCTTTGATATCTTAGTGCTAATTAGTAAAATGATAGCACTTAGCCTTGAAACTGCAGACGTTTAGACCTTTCTAATGTTTGGGAAGAAATATCAGAAAGGTTTAAAAAAAAAGATGTATCCTCTCTCACTGCAGCTATAGAAAAGCAGTTATAATTTTGCATCATAATGTCCATGTTAAATTTAATTCTAATAAAGAAACTTTACAATAGATGAACTTCAGCAATGGTTATATATTATAAAAAATAACCTTTAACCTCTAAAGGGTTTGTAATTCTGATTGGCTTATTTCATAACTTGTTGTCCAGGTAATGGTATTAAACTGACATCACCGTATTCTAAAATGTATAAAAGTTCATGAGCTTGTTAGGCCACAAGAGGTTAATTGACA
The DNA here is from genome assembly GCF_964165515.1 of Mesoplodon bidens. Classification (NCBI taxonomy): domain Eukaryota; kingdom Metazoa; phylum Chordata; class Mammalia; order Artiodactyla; family Ziphiidae; genus Mesoplodon; species Mesoplodon bidens. The sequence continues at coordinate 129,184,259 of NC_138161.1, forward strand.
CTTTCTTCTTCTCCCAAATGCATGGAGGTAAAAACAAAAGATATGAGTTTTTCGATATCTGACTTAAGAGAGAGAGAGAAAAACTATTTCCAAACAAACAAAAACTAAGTTTGTCAACAACAAAACTGAAATAAAGTAAATACTAAAGAGAATTCTTGGGCTTCCCTGGTGGCGCAGTGGTTGGGAGTCCGCCTGCCGATGCAGGGGACACGGGTTCGTGCCCCGGTCTGGGAAGATCCCACATGCCGCAGAGCGGCTAGGCCCGTGAGCCATGGCTGCTGAGCCTGCGCGTCCGGAGCCTGTGCTCTGCAAGGGGAGAGGCCACAACAGTGAGAGGCCCGCCTACCGCAAAAAAAAAAAAAAAAAAAAAAAGAGAATTCTTCAGGCAGAAGAAAAATCATCCTAGAAGGAATAAGGAAATGCAGAAGGAATGGAGACCAATGGAAAGATAAATAAAAATGAGGGCAAATATAAATATTGACCATATGAAAAATAGCAATGAGGGAATCCCCTTGCCGTCCAGTGGTTAGACTCCACGCTTTCACTGCCAAAGGCCAGGATTCCATCCCTGGTTGAGGAACAAAGATCCCACAAGCTGTGTGACACCGCCTAAAAAATAATTAATTAATTAATTAAAAAATAAAGTTCCTCCATATCTTTAAAAAAATAGCAATGATATGTATAAGGGTTAGAATATATATAAAATTAAAAATGTATGCAACAATAACAAATGTGAGAATGTGTAAAAAGGATTTTAACGTTGTAGTATTGCTTGGGAAGTAGGAAAAGCACCAATTTATATCAAACAGGGTAGTCCCATTGAAATATAATGTAAGCCACCTACATAATTTAAAATTTTCTAGTAGTCACATTAGAAAAAGTAAAATGAAATTGCTAACATCAATTTTAATGTATTTTATCTAACCAAAATTAGGAAAATTTCAACATATAATCAATTTTTAAAATATTAATGAGATATTTTACATTCTTTTTTGTACTAAATCTTCAATATTCAGTATTGTATACTTACAGCAAATCTCAACTCAAACTAACCACACTATAAGTGCTCAGTAGCCACATGTAGTGGCTGCTATGTTGGACAAAACAATATTAGACCTGAATAAGTCAAGGAACTATCTTGCAATCTTTACAGGAATCACTAAAAGTACTAAAAGTAGAAGAATATATAGCCCTCAGGTGTGAAAATGGAAAAAAGTGGAATATTAAGTAAAATTAGTAAACAATACTGATGGTGCCCTGCCCAGATCCCCTCTAGCTGGCCAGTGTACCTGCACTCCAGCTGTTCTGAGTGTTTGCTGCTAATGGCTCACAGCTTCCCTTATCTGAAGAATTGTCCTTAACCAAAAGGGAACTAGCTTCCCCTGGAGGTTATGCTCCTGACCCCAAGAGGAAGGCAAAGGCAATGACTGACTGACACAGGGCAAAAAGGCCTGGCACCTTGGCAAAGGTTGGACCAAAGGAACATAAAACAAGTGAGACAAATAAAACAACTATTAATAATATAGTGGATATAAACCCAAATGTATCAGCAACTAAATTAAAATATAAATGGTCTGAATATTCTAGTTAAAAGATAAAGATTATCAAATGATAAAAATATTTTTAAGGAAAACTAAATGCTTCTTATGAGAAAGAAACACATCTTATATATAAAAGGACTCAGAGGGCTTCCCTGGTGGCGCAGTGGTTGAGAGTCCGCCTGCCGTAGCAGGGGACACGGGTTCGTGCCCCAGTCCAGGAAGATCCCACATGCCGTGGAGCGGCTGGGCCCCTGAGCCATGGCCGCTGAGCCTGCGCGTCCGGAGCCTGTGCTCTGCAACGGGAGAGGCCACAACAGTGAGAGGCCCGTGTACCAAAAAAAAAAACAAAAAAAAAACAAAAGGACTCAGAAAGATGTACTATACAATCACATACCAAGAGAAAACTGATTTTGCTATACTAACATCACATAAGATCTACTTTAAGGCAAGCAACATTCCTAGAAATGAAAGAAATCTTTAATAATAATAAAAGGGTCCATCCACTAAAAAGATATAAAAATTCTTTTTTATAGACCTACTAATACAGCTTCACAATATGTAAAGCAAAACTGACAAGTTTAAAATGAGGAATATACAAATCCACTAGCAGAGAGGCAGAATTTAACACATCTTTTGGATAATTGATAAAACAAACATCCAGAAAATTAGTAAGGCTATAGATAATCTGAACAGCACCATTAACAAAGTAGAAACATTGTTTTGTAAAAATGCACCAAAAAAGGACAGCATACACAGTTTTGGCTAGTATATACGGAACATTTACAAAAATAGACCATATTTGTGGCCAAAAAGCCAGACTCAACAAATTTAAAAGGACTCCAACAATTTAAATGTATTATTTGATCATAGTGGAGTAAAGGTAGAAATCAATAACTAAAAGATAAAAAAAAGCTCAAACATCTAGAAATTAAGCAACATGCTTCTACATAACTAATGAGTTGAAGATGAGATTATAATGTATAGTAACATACTTGAACTGAATAATAACTGAAATATAATATTTTGAGACATGTAATTTAGCTATCACTGTGTTTAGAGGGAAATCTATAACTTAAATTCATATCTTAGGAAAGCAAAAAGCCTGAATATCAATTGTTTAGGTATTCATCTCAAGAAATAAGAAAAGATAACAAATTAAACTCAAGAAAGAGTAAAGAAGAAAAAATAAAGATAAGAGTAAAAATAAGTAGTAATAAAAATAATAAACAATAAAAGGACAAAGATAAATAAGAAACATACATGCAAGAGAAAAATCAATAAGTCAAAAAGTTGATTACTTGGAAAGACCAATGAATTGATATTGGTCTCCTAGTAAGACTAAACAATGAAAAGCAGAGAAGTCACAAATAACATATATCAAGAATGAAACAGGGAACATTACTATAGGTCTCAATAGATGTAAAAATTTTTGATAAAATGTAAGACCACAGCAGGAAAAAAATAACCCTCTATGCAAACTGGGAATAAAAGGATTTTCTGTAACAAAAAAAATATTTACTGAAAAATGCAAACAAATAAAAGAAGGGAATTACCTTAAACTGACAAAGAATACTTATTTTAAAAAAAAACTATCACAAAAATGATACTTAAGTGTGAAATATTGAAAACTTACCCCTAACTTTGGGAATGAATGAGAAAAGATTGCCCACTATCAGCATTTGTATTTGACACTGCACTTCAAATCCTATCCAGGATGGTAAGAATAGATTATTGATTGATTGATAGCATCAATAGTTGAATGGATGAATAAATGGTGATATACTCATACAATGGAATACTATGCTGCAATGAAAAATAAACTGTTTCTACACAAAAGAGTATGAATCAACCTCATAAACAAGGTAATGGACTAAGAAGCCAGGCACAGAAAGGTATATACTGTATGATTCCATTTATAGAAAGGTCAAAAATTTGTAAAAATAAATTGGTGGTAATAGAAATACGGATAATAGTTAACTTGGTGGCAATAATCACTAAGAAGGAGAAAAGTGGGACTTCTGGGACACTTGATTAGTGCTCTGTTTCTTGATCTGAGTATTGATTAGACGGGTTTACACTTCTAATTTGTGATTCTTCTCTCTCTTTCTCTCTCTCTCTCTCTCTCTCTCTCTCTCTGATATTTTTAATAAAAGATTTATTTAGAAACAAAAATGTGTAATACCTATTAGGTGTCCTTGGGTCTTTCCCATGAAAACATCTGTTTGTTACGGAAGGCAGATTAAATTCTGTGAGACAATCTACTAAATTATTATTTGTTCTACTTACCTTTTAGAAATATATTTTAGAAAGAACATTTGATGTTTATTAAAATAAATAATGACTGTATTGTACAAATACAGTCACCATTTAATGACAACTGAAATGTAGAGAATAGAGAAACTGTAAACTTGGTCACAAATGACTTTAGATAACCTTTTAAGTTTTCAGTATTACTTCTCACACTAGGAGTCTGGTCTTCAAAATGTGCTGGAAAGGATTTTTTCTAGTAGTGAGAAGGAAAGATGTAAAGTTTAGATCCATTACCTGGTGGAGGCAACAGAAATCTTTGGAGTGTGAATGAAGTGATCTAAGTCATTCACCTAATGAGAACCCCAGCACTGTTTCTTCAGTAATCTCATTATATCTTTTTTATTTTATGCAGCTCCCTCTATAGTGTGTGTGTGTACATATATACTTATGTGTATATGTGATGTATAATATTATATAAATTATAAGTGTACAATAATTCACAATTTTTAAAGGCTATATACCAAAAAGCACAATGAACAACAGTCCTCCAGACACTGTTTAGTTGTGACAGTGAACACTCTATTTCTCTAAAAGAAATAGTTTTTTAAACATCTTCTCTCTATTTTTCTATTTTGATGGAGATCATTGTAGGTTACAAGAAGTCTGTGGAGGCTTGTGGGATGAGTAGAAATGTGAGAAGTGCTGACTTCTGTTGAAGCAGTTGGGGTCTTAAGATGAATGGGGTTTCTGACCTACCACATTACATCACTTCTGGCTGTATCAAATTGATATTTACTAAGCACCACAAAATTTTTGTGGCAGACTTCTTTTGCCCACAGCCTAACACAGAAACATATGAAAACTGAGTTAAATGTTTGGTTTAACCTCAAAGCATAATAGTCCATTTATACACACAGAAAAAAGATGGATGAACATGCATATAAAAATATGAACTTTTTTTACAAATCAGTTTCTACCCCAAACAAGAAAAATTATATAACAAAATAGTTTTTTCTGCTGTAATGAAAGACTTTTCCTCTCCTCTCTCTTGTCTTTTCTCTCTCTCCTCCAATTTCCCTCCCTCTTTTACTCTCTCTCTTTCTCCCTCCCTGTCTCTCTCTCTCTCTCTCTCTCTCTCTCACGCACACACACAACACACACAAAATCTGATTTTACAGAAAGCAGAACTGCAATTTAGATGCCATGGGAAGACAGTAGACAAATGATATAATAAATTTAGAGAGTGCTTTTGGAAAAATGTCTGGTATAAACAAATGGGGGAAGTGCAATGTATCAAACTGGGCAATTCAGCTGTTTCTTCTCTAAAACACAAAGGATATCAGAGTGGGAAAAGCAGTAAATCCTCCTTGGAAATTGAACCACAATGAAAATCATCCATAAATATTCACACAATAAGTTCCCTTTTAGACAAAAATTTTAGATAGAATTTAAACTGAATTTTAGAGATAATCTGTTTTTAATGTTAGAACCTCTGGAGTTTTTTTGTTGGATGATTGGTGGGTAGTTGAATAAGTGATATGATAAATAAGTCTTGAATCACAGCAAACCTTGACAGGCTTACTCAATAATCAAAGATTAAAATGATTTTGGCCCGCCCCTCCCCCCGGCGCGCTGGCCCTGATGAGCTGGCAGGCCCAGCTGCCCTCCCCGGCCCAAGGGGCTGTCTGGCTGCCCTGAGGAGGTGGGGAGGGGAGGGCTGTGCCGACTGGCAGGCAGGCAGCGGGTGATGCTGAACCAGCTGCACGCGAAAGAGCACGCAGTCGGACCTGGCCTTTTTCAGGTTCCCTCTTGATCCAGCCAGATGCCAGAAGTGGAGAATCGCAGGAGAGCAGACTTAGAAGATAAAATACCTGATCAACTAAATAAACATTATCGATTGTGTGCCATACCCTTTGAGACTTCTTTGATCTGTAGAACTAGTCCTTACAGGACAGTTCTTCTAGATGATGCAATACCAACAATATTTGATCTTACCAGCCATTTGAATAATCCACACAGTAGACACAGAAAACGAATAAAAGCATTGAGTGAGGATGAAATCAGGACACTGAAACAGAAAAAAATTTTAAAAAAACTGATGAAACTTCTGAACAGGAACCAAAAACATAAGGAAATAAACAACAGCAATGCTCAGAGCGCCAGTGCAGAAGAATGGGGTGAAGAGCAGGATGAAGACATTTTACCTTTAACCCTTGAAGAGAAGGAAAACAAAGAATACTTAAAATCTTTATTTGAAATTTTGGTTCTTATGGGAAAACAGAACATACCTCTGGATGGACATGAAGCTGATGAAATCCCAGAAGGTCTCTTTACTCCTGATAACTTTCAAGCAGTGCTGGGGTGCCGGATCCATTCTGGTGAAGAGGTTCTGAGAAAGCGCTTTGAGACAACAGCAGCTAACATATTGTCTGTTCGAAAACACAGCAGAAATGGATGCTAGAGATCAGGGAGGGCTGCATTCACGAAGAAACCCTCAGGGAAGTGAGAGGCTCTCACTTCTTTTCCATCGTCACTGACAATGTGGTGGCCATAGCAGGGGAAGAGCACCTGCCTGCGTTGGTGAGGTTTGTGGACGAAGCTCACAACCTGAGACAGGAATCTGTGGGCTTCCTGCCTTATGCAGCTGATGCAGACAATTGGGCTGTGAAATTTCACACTACGATAACTGAGAAGTGGGGATTAAACATGGAGTACGGTCGTGGCCAGGCTTACATTGTGTCCAGTGGATTTGCTTCCAAAGAAAGTTGTTGCTTCTAGACTTTTAGAGAAATACCCCCGAGCTATCTACACACTCTGCTCTTCCTGTGCCTTAAATATGTGGTTGGCAAAATCAGTGCCTGTTATGGGAGCATCCGTCACATTAGGAACAATTGAGGAAGTTTGTTCCTTCTTTCATCGATCACCACAATTGCTTTTAGAGCTTGACAATGTAATTTCTGTCCTCTTTCAGAACAGTGCAGAAAGGGACAAAGAACTGAAGGAAATTTGCCATTCTCAGTGGACAGGCAGCCATGATGCTTTTGAAATCTTAGTGGACCTCCTACAAGCACTGGTTTTATGTTGAGATGGTATAAATTGTGACACAAATGTTAGATGGAATAACTCTATAGCTGGCCGAGCATTTGTACTCTGTAGTGCGGTAACAGATTTTGATTTCATCATTACCATTGTTGTTCTTAAAAACGTTCTATCTTTTACAAGAGCCTTTGGGAAAAATCTTCAGGGGCAAACCTCTGATATCTTCTTTGCAGCCAGTAGTTTACTGTAGTGCTGCATTCACTAAATGAAGTGATGGAAAATATCGAAGTTTATCATGAGTTTTGGAAGCCACAAATTTGGCAACCAAACTTGATATTCAGAAGAAACTCCCAGGGAAATTTCGCAGAGCTCAGCACAGTAACCTGGAATCTCAGCTAACCTCTGAGAGTTACTATAAAGAAACTCTAAGTGTTCCAACAGTGGAACACATTATTCAGAAACTGAAAGAAATATTCTCAGAACAGCACCTCAAAGCTCTTAAATGCTTATCTCTAGTACCCTCTGTCATGGGACAGCTCAGATTCAATACATCAGAGGAGCATCATGCTGACATGTACAGAAGTGATTTACCTAATCCTGACCCGCTCTCTGCTGAGCTGCATTGTTGGAGAATCAAGTGGAAACACAGAGGGAAAGATATAGAACTTCCATCCACTATTTATGAAGCCCTTCACCTGCCAGACATCAAGTTTTTTCCTAATGTTTATGCATTGCTGAAGGTCCTGTCTATTCTTCCTGTGATGAAGGTTGAGAATGAATGCTATGAAAATGGGTGAAAACGTTTCAAAGCATACCTGAGGAACACTTTGACAGACCAAAATTCAAGTAACTTGGCTTTGCTTAACGTAAATTTTGATATAAAACACGATTTGGATTTAGTGGTGGATACATATATCAAACTCTATACAAGTCAGAGCTTCCTACAGATAATTCAGAAACCATTGAAAATACCTAAGAGACTTAAAATAGGCTTTCTCTTACATTTGATATTTGAAAAAATCTGTAAGAAATTTGAAAATATCTTACAGAAAAGTTGCAAGGTGTATGTAAGCCACTTAGTCACTGAATATCTTGACCTGTAGGCCTCCCATTGAGTACATTAGTCATTGATAATCTGCCTGTTTAAATGGCCCATTTGAACTCCCATGCTTTGGAGACCTAACTGTTCTTCCAGAAGATAGCATTGAAAGTACCATGTTACATTCTGTGTGATCTCTGCTAATGGCACTTTGGAATTGTATTAGTTAAGTCATTTTAGACATAACTTTTATTGCGGTGGATCTAATTGTCAGATATTGAGTTATCAGTTCTTTAAAGAAATAAATTTTGAGGAGGTATGGGAGGAAGGAATACATTTTATAAAACATTACAATGAAGTTCATGACTGACCTTTGCATAGTAGGAGTTTCAAGTATGCTGTTAAAAATCTGTAAGGGACAGTTAAGAAAATTATCAGACTGTAATAGAAACATGTGAGCTTGCCAAACAAGGATTTCAGTGTAGATTTTGTCTTTATCAAATGAGGTTAAAGGAGCAAGTTATAGTCAAAGTTTGAATGGAAGAGCCTGCCATTGTTGTTCCACATGTGGTTATTGCTGTTTACATTCCTTTATTGAGCCTACATCTTCATAAGCTTTTTGACAGGTATATGTTGAACACTTCTATCTTATGGTCAAGACAGGATCAGAGGCCATGGATACTGACAACTGATTTGTCTGTTTTCTTCTGTCTTTTTCCATGACTGTATCTACTGCCTCATCTTGATTTACAAGCAAAACCTACAAAAATAAGTGTTTTGTGGTTTATCTAGGAATAATACATAAAATATTGCTGTTATTTTTGGTGAAGAAAATCAATTTTTTATAGTTTATTTCAACCTAAATAAAATGTGAATTTTGTTTAAATAAATAAATAAAATGATTTCAATAAACATTTATACATTGTATACACATAACACATTACTTCCTCTTTAGTCAATTATCTTTTAGCGTTATCAAAATAAGAAAAGTAAATTGTATATTTACTGTCATTTTTACCATTTCCAACATTTTTTACTTCTTGTATAGATCCAAATTTCTGTCTGATAACATTCCTTCTACCTAAAATACTCTTTTAACATTTCTTGTAGTGAAAGTTTGCTGATAATGAATTCTTTTTTTTCCTTGTCCATAAATTCTTTATTTCTCTTTCATTTTTCAGTGATAGATTAACTGGACCCTGATTTCTGAGATGACCATTTTTTCTCTTTCAGGGCTATAAAGATGCCCCTCTATTGTCCTCAGGCTTAGATAGCTTCTAATAAGAAGTCTGTTATTACTCTCACCTTTGTTCCTCCATGTGTATCTTTTTTTCCACTGGCTGCCTTCTAGATTTTATCTTGATCATTAGTATTGATGTGTCTAGGTGTTTTCTTCCTCCCTCCTACATACTTCCCTCCCTCCTTCACCTTCCCTCCATTCTTCTTTCCTTTCTTTTTAGTATTTATCCTACTGGATCTTCTATAAGCTTTCCAAATCTATGGTTTAAAATCTTTCATTGTTTGAGGAGAATGCTCTGCCATTATATTTTCAAATATATCTTCTCCCCATTCTCTTTTTTCATTTTGCAATTCCAATTGCTCATATATTAGACTATTTGACATTGTCCCACAGCTCTTGGATGTATTGGCTTTTTCCCCCTCTTTCTTTGTGTTTCGTTTGAATCATTTATTTTGAGTGATCTTTATCTTATTACTATATCTTTATTTCTGGCATTTCCATTTCATACTTTCTTATGGTTTCCATTTCTCTGCTAAAATTTTCCATGTGTTCTTGTATGTTATTCTTCTTTTACACTAGAACCTTTAACACATAACTCATAGTTTTCTCTTTTTAATACCATGCCTATTAGCTCCAACATCTGGGTTCTGCAGATTGCATTGTCTCTTGGTAGAAAGTTGTTTTCTCTTGAATTTTTGTGAATCTCATCATTTATGGTTGAAAGCTGGATATCACATGTAGGACAGTAAAGACTGAGATAGATATAGGTATAGGTATAGATATAGATATAGACATATATATAGATATAGATATGTGCCTGGATTGGGCATGCCTCTTTTTCTACTATACATTTAATATGGGGAGTTGTGTCAATCTAGTCAAAAGTTGAGTAGGGTTTGGGTTTTGCTAGCTCAATGTTTTTACCTTCTGTACACTATTGACTTCAGATTCCTCTAGAATTACCTGTACTTAAGGTGGGGGTTGAGTTTCCAAAGAATATTTATCAATGTTCCATTTTCAGTCTCAAATTTAATCTTCTTCTGTGAATGTAACCTCAAAGGAGGTCTCTCTTTATCTTCTTGCCCTGCCCCCAGTGATAGACTGCTGTTACTTGTTATTCAGTGCTAGCAAGCCTGGTGGTGGAGGGTGGGAATATACTCTATTTCTTCCTTTATCTTCAGTCTTAGGCAAGACCTCTCTCTTGTGTCTCACAGAAAGAGATTTTTCAGTGATTCTGCCCCTTGGCCAGTTGTAGTTGACCTCTAATGGTCTGGGCCAAGGGAAATTCCTTTCCTTCCCTCTGGCGTTGAAGGGTTTTTTTTTCTGTTCCCTTCCCTTCCCTTCCAATGGGTCTTCAACTATGTCTGAGAAAGACAATACTTGCTGCCAGTTCCCCAGAGGCTTAAAGTTTTCGTACCATAGAAAAGATAGAAAAAAGGATCCAGGGATCCCCCACTGCTGTTCCCCTACCTCAGTCCTGCATTGCCAGGGGCCTCTTTCTGGTCTACTGCCCTGCTCTCAGTCTGTCTCATGAGAAACCAGAGAGGTCCATGGAAAAGGGTCTGGAAGTGGATACAAACTGCCTTTGTGTCTGTCATTTTCAGGTATTCTACATTAGGGCACAGAAAACTATGGTTTGTGGGCTAGTCATCTGTTTTTGTAAATAAAGTTTCAGTGGAATGCAGCCACACCCAAACATTTGCATAATGTCTATGGTTGCTTTTGCACTATAAACAGAGTTCAGTAGTTGCAAGAGTTACCTTATGGCCCACAAAGCCTAAAATATTTACTATTTGACCTATTAATAATAAGTTTTCCAACCCCTGTTCTATACTCTTACACTAGCCCACAGTTAGCCTTTAGCAATTCATTAAAAATTTAGGTCATTTCTTCTTACCCACTTGTTTGGTAGTCCCATTTTCCTCCCATACTCTATCCCAGGTAAACTCACTTTCCCATGTTTTAATAGAGCCACCTATATTTTCTTAGTTTTCAGGTTGTTGGTTGCCCTATGAAACTCAATTCTCTGGTTGGTTGAAGAAAAGGTATAACTTTGTCAAAGTGCTGGCAATTTTATGAATTTTTTAGATTTTTCTTACTGTTATATTGGAAGTGATGCTTTTTCCAGTTTTTAACATTATAGCAGAAGCCCCTCAATGAACTTTTAGTTTAGTAGGATATGTAGTTTTTTAATTCCAATCATCAGAAAGTTGGTAATCAATATGTAGTATAAATGCTACAGAAAGGACTTAAGGAGTATCTTTAAAATTTGAGGACAAGTTTAGAAAATGACACAATCTGAAAGTCATGTAAAAATGGAAAAGATTAGCTGCTGGAGAAGGTTTGTACGGCATTGTAAGCATGGTAACTGTAACCAAAGCACGGAATTCTTAAAATGCTACAGGGTGTGTTTTACAGTTCCAAATCCTAGTTCTTGGCCTTGTTATATAGCTTCTCCATTCTCAAGAGAAATTTTAAAATATTTTGAACTAAATTAAAATGAAAACACAAGTTATGAAATTTGTGGGATGCAGCAAAATCATTACGTACAGGGAAATTTATAACATTGAATGTACTTATTAGAAAAGAAGAAAGATATAAAATCAATAATCTAAGTTTCCACCCGAGAAAACTAGAAAGAGAAGAATAATTTAAGTCCAAAGTATGCAGAACAAAATAAATAGTAAGAATTAGAGCAGAAATCAATTAAGTTGGAAGTAGGAAATCAGTAGAAAAATCAACAAAACAAAAATCTGGTTCTTTAAGATAAATAACATCAATACATCTCTAGGAAGGCTAACTAAGGAAAAAAGAGAGAACACAAATTATTAGCATCAGAAATGAAAGCGGGCCATCACTTTGGACCCCATGAACATTAAAAAGATAATAAAAGAATAGTACCAACAACTCTATGACCACAAATTTGATAATCTAGATGAATTAAACCAAATCCTTGAAAGACCTAATCTGCTAAAACTCATACAAAAAGAAATAAGCAATCAAAATAGGCCTATATATTTCAAAGAAATTAAAATATTTATTGTTAATAATCTTCCAGTAGAGAAAGCATCAGTACCAGATGAGTTCACTGGTGAATTCTATCAAATATTTAAGGAACAAATTATAACAGTTCTCTAAAATCTCTTTTAGAGGATAGAAGCAGAAGGAATACTTCCTAACTCATGCTACAAGCTAGCATTATCCAAATGACCAAACAGACAAAAAATTACAAGGAAAGGAAACTACAGACTAATAGCTCTCATGAACATAGTTGTAAAAATCATCAACAAATTTTAGGCAAATGAATTCAACAATGTATTTAAAAAAATTATATACCACAATCAAGTAAGACTTATTCCAGGTACGCAAAGTTGGTTCATCATTCAAAAATCAAATAATGTAATCCATCACAATAACAGACTAAAAAATAAAAATAGCATGATCATATCAATAGATACAGAAAAACATCTGACAAAATCGAGCACCCATTCATGATAAAAACTCTCAGTAAACTAGAATATAGAGGAATTTCCTCAACTTGATAAAACATAGCTACAAGAAAAACTACAGCTAATATCACACTTAAAGGTGAGAAATTGAAAGCTTTCCCACTAAGATCAGGTACAAAACAAGGATGTGCCCTCTCACCACTACTTTTCAACATGTTGCTGAAAGTTCTATCCAAAGCAATGAGATAAGAAAAGGAAAATATATGTATAGAGATTTGGAAGGAAGAAATAAAACTCTTTGTTCACAGATGACATGCTCGTCTATGGAGAAAATCCAAAAGAATTGACAAAAAAAAAAATCTTGGAACTAATAAGCAATTATAGCAAGGTTGCAGGATACAAGGTTAATACACATAAGTCAATTGCTTCCCTATATACTAGCAATGAATGAATGGAATTTAACATTGAAAGTATAGTATCATTTATATTAGCACACAAAATATTAAATACTTAGGTATAAGTCCAACAAAATATGTACAAAATCTATATGAGGAAAACTACAAAACTGATTAACAAAATCAAAGAACTAAATAAACAGAAAGATATTTCATGTTTATGGATAGGAAGACTCAATATTGTCAAGATGTTTTTCTTCCAGTTTGATCTGTAGATTCAATGCAATCCCAATCAAACTCCCAGCAAGTTTGTAGGTATCAATAAACAGATTCTAAAGTTTATAGAAGAGGCAAAAGATACAGGATAGCCTACACAATATTGAAGGGGAACAAGGTTGGAGGACTAACATTACCCAAGTGCAAGACTTACTATAAAGCTGCAAAAATAAAAAGCAGTGTGATATTAATGAAAGAATAGACAGATAGATCAATATAAGCCTAGAAATAGACCCACACAAATATAGTCAACTAATTTTTGATAAAGGAGCAAATGGTGCTGAACAACTAGGCATCCACATGCAAAAAAAAAAAAAAGAATCTAGACACAGATATTACAGCCTTCACAAAAATTCACTCAAAATGAATCACAGACCAAAACGTAAAATGCAAAATTATAAAACTCCTAGAAGATAACATAGAAGAAAACATAGATGACCTTGGGTATGGTGTTGACTTTTTAAATATAACACCAAGCACAATCTATGAAAGAAACAATGGATAAGATGGACTTATTAAAATTTGAAACTTCTGTTCCTTAAAGACAATGTCAGAGAATGAGAAGACAATCACAGATTGGGAGAAAATAGTTGCAAAAGACATAACTGATAAAGAACCATTATACAAAATATACAAAACTCTTAAAGCTCAGCAGTAAGAAAACAAACAACCTGATTAAATAATGGCCCAAAGATCTTAAGAGACACATCACCAAAGGAGATACACAGATGACAAATAAGCATATGAAAAGATGTTCCACGCCATATGTAATAAGGGAAATGCAAATTAAAGTAACAATGAGATATCACTACACACCTATTAGAGTGGCTTTTTTTGTTGTTGTTTGTTTGGTTTTTTCCACAACATAGACCAGCATTCATTGAATTGGCAATACATGTTCTGTGTAACTGTTGGAAAATACTCTGGGTAACTGACAGGTCAAATTTTCTTGGCATTGTCAGGTACTGTGCTATTGTGTAGCATTTCTTTTTTTCCCTCACATTTTAAAAATAAACTTTTAGACCAAGGTACAGTACTTTTTATATACATATATATTTATATAGGAAAAATACAAATATATAACTAGGTGAGTGATCACAAAGTAAACATATCCATGTAACTAGCACCCAGATCAAGAAATAAAATACTACCAACACCCCCAGAAGTCTTCCTTCTCCCCCATTACTACCTTTTTTTCCTACCAAAAGGTAATCACTATCCTAATTTCTAATAACATGTTACTTTTGCCCATTAAAATTTTTTAAAAAATTTTTATTGGAGTATAGTTGCTTTACAATATTGTGTTAGTTTATACTGTACCACAAAGTGAATCAGTTATATGTATACATATATCCCCTCTTTTTTAGATATCCTTCTCATTTAGGTCACCACAGGGCATTGGGTAGAGTTCCCTGTGCTATACAATAAGTTCTCATTAGTTATCTATTTTATACATAGTATCAATTGTATATATATATGTCAATCCCAGTCTCCCAATTCATCCACCCACCCCTTCCCCCTTGGTATCCATACATTTGTTCTATACGTCTGTCTCTCTATTTCTGTTTTGTAAATAAAATCGTCTATACCAATTTTTTCAGATCCCACATATATACATTAATGTACGATATTTATTTTTCTCTTTCTGACTTACTTCACTCTGTATGACAGTCTCCAGGTCCACCCACATCTCTACAAATGACTTAATTTCATTCCTTTTTATGGCTGAGTAATATTCCATTGTATATATGTGCCACATCTTCTTTATCCATTCCTCTGTTGATAGACATTTAGGTTGCTTCCATGTCCTGACTATTGTAAATAGTGCTGCAATGAACAGTGGGGTGCATGCGTCTTTTTGAATTATGGTTTTCTCTGGATATATGCAAAGTAGTGGGATTGCTGGGTCATATGGTAGTTCTATTTTTATGTTTTTAAGGAATCTCCATATTGTCCTCCACAGTGGCTGTATCCATTTACATTCCCACCAACAGTGGGTTGGTGCAAGAGGGTCTCCTTTTCTCCACACCCTCTCCAACATTTATTGTTTGTAGATTTTTTGATGATGGCCATTCTGACCAGTGTGAGGTGATACCACATTGCAGTTTTGATTTGCATTTCTCCAATAATGAGTGATGTGGAGCAGCTTTTCATGTGCCTCTTGGCCACCTGTACGTCTTCTTTGGAGAAATGTCTGTTTAGGTCTTCTGCCCATTCTTTGATTGGGTTTTTTGTTTTTTTGATATTGAGCTGCATGAGCTGTCTGTATATTTTGGAGATGAATCGTTTGTCAATTGCTTTGTTTGCAAATATTTTCTCCCATTCTGAGCGCTGTCTTTTCATCTTGTTTATGTTTTCCTTTGTTGTGCAAAAGCTTTTAAGTTTCATTAGGTCCCATTTGTTTATTTTTGTTTTTATTTCCATTTCTCTAGGAGGTGGATCAAAAAAGATCTTGCTGTGATTTATGTCATAGAGTGTTCTGCTTATGTTTTCCTCTAAGAGTTTTATAGTGTCTGGCCTTACATTTAGGTCTTTAACCCATTTTGAGTTTATTTTTGTGTATGGTGTTAGGGAGTGTTCTAATTTCATTCTCTTACATGTAGCTGTCCAGTTTTCCCAGCATCACTTACTGAAGAGGCTATCTTTTCTCCATTGTATATTCTGGCCTCCTTTGTCATAGATTAGGTGATCATAGGTGTGTGGGTTTATGTCTGGGCTTTCTATCCTGTTCCATTTGTCTATATTTCTGTGTTAGAGTGGCTTTGGACAGCAATGGTTTTGGACAACACCAATGCTGACCAGGAAGTGGAACAACAGGAACTCTTATTCATTGCTGATGGGAACATAAAACACTACAACTACTCTGAAAGACAATTTGGTGGTTTCTTACAAAACTAAACATATTCTTACCATACCAAACAGTAATCTCACTCTATGGTACTTACCCAAAGGAGTTAAAAACTTACTGTATTTCCACACAAAATCCTGCACACAGATGTTTATAACAGCTTTATTCAAAACTGCCAAAACTTGGAAGGAACCAAGATATCTTTCAGTAGGTGAATGGATAAATAAACTGTTGTCATCTGGACAATGGACTACTAAAAAAAAAAAAAAAAGAGCTATCAAGCCATGAAGAGACATAGAGGAAACTTAAATGCCTTTTACCAAGTGAAAGAAATCAATCTGGAAAAGCAACATACTATATGAGTCCAACTATATGACATTCTTGAAAAGGCAGAGCTATGGATTCAGTAAAAGGATCAGTGGTTGGAGGAGGGGGGAGAAGGATGAACAGGTAGAGCACAGAAGATTTTTAGAGCAGTGAAAATACTCTGCATGTTACTGTGATTGTGGATATACATCATTATACATTTGTCCAGACCCATAGAATATACAACACCAAGGGAGAACCATAAAGTAATCTATGGACTTTGGGTAATAATGATGTGCCCGTGTCGGTCTATCAATAGTAACAAATGTACCATTCTGGTGGGGGATGTTGATAATGGGGGAGTCTATGCATGTATGGCAGCAAGGAGTATATGAGAAATCTCTATCTTCCCTTTTTTTTATGAACCTATAACTGCTGTAAAAAAATTTTTTTAAAGTCTTTTAAAAATCTTCCTAAATACCAAAGGAAATGCCAAAAAAACCCCACCCCAACAATTCTACCTACTGCAAGTATGTGTGTCCATACATATACTTCTATATACAGAAACATATGCACAGAATAAATATAGCATAAAATAATATGATTGAACTGGGGCAAAGATACTGGTAGTTTAATTAAATGGAAATAGGATATCACACCTATGAAAAATTTCAGATTGTCTACCGAAACTCTAATCTGTGTTTATGGAAACATCCAAAAAAGGGAGATTCAGAAACATGATAATGCAGATCAGATGATGGCAAACAAACATATAAATAAATAAATAAAAGGAATCACAATCTTGATTTCAAACAAGGCATAATTTAGCCCCCAAAATATACAATGAGACCAAGAAAAGTATGCTTTATAATGCTGAGGACCAAAATGCATAATGAAAAATGTTATTAATAGCTATACATAAAATAGCATGGCAGCTACTTTATAGAGCAGAAACAGGAGGAGACGAATAAAGAAGGAGACACAAACAAATAAACTAGCATACCCCTCTTAAATCTAGTAAAATCAAGTGGGAAAAATTAGAAAAGTTATCACAGTTCTAAATCACACAATAAAGTAGAACATATAGAAAAATCCATATTAAACTGTGCCACAGTAAAAGAGAACATGCTCTTTACTCAGATGGACATGGAACCTTTTGTGAACATTGCCTGTACCTAAGTCTACAACAAAGCCTATTTTAAATTTTTAAAAATAGATATAGTATCATGATCATTTGAAAGCATATTCACAAGTTCTTTCATATTCCTAAAATGCAGAGATGGAGTCTATATTCCCTACCCTTGAAACAGGGCAGGCCTTTGTGATTGCATTTGAAATTGTTAGGCCTTTAGAAACAGCTTTTGTGTCTGGGTGATAAGGCATTATAATGTCCTGATAAAATGGTGGAACAGATTGTTTTAGCACTCAGGATCACTTCTGTGCCTTTTATACTCTCCTCTGGTGTCATAGGGCTGGAAGCTTGGGAGCTACATTTCCCATGGTGCCTTCCCATCAGAGTTTAGTACAGCTAACAAATGAGAGGCAATGGTGACACTCAATAGGTGTATTCTTGCTACAGAAATGCTGTGGTAGACTAGTAGCCGTGGCTTGCTGAAGCTACCTCAGACTGCACATGCGTCTCTTATCCTTCAGTGTGAGGACTATGAGGTGGCTGTAGCTTCAGTACTAACTTCCTGCACTTCCCTGTAATCTCTTAAGTCCCACTATTGAATTCTTTTCTACTTTAAATATTTCAAGTAGAAATATTTTGTTTTTATGACTAAACCCTGACAAATACACCTGAGGGCAATCATGGGGTTTCCTTACCTGGCATATCAAGCTTGAATAGTCCATTCTTCCTGAGCCAGAAAGAGCTAATTCAGTGTGTGGGAACCCAAGACGGCTGGGTTACACTTTTCTATTTTACACTAAATGGGGAAATAAAGAAAATACTGCTGTCCTAAACTCTCCCCTGTCTTGAGGTTCTGGGACTAAAAGGAGGTAAATATTCTCAATAAGCTCTATAGTGATTGAATGTCAGGTTATTACAAACAGAAGCAAAGCTATGAGTTCATAGAGAGAGGAAAATTGTGCCTTGAGTCTCCCCTAGAGAGATCTATCAAAATCATTATTCAAGCATTTTCGTGTCCCCTAGCCAAACACTGTCTAGGAGTGTCCCAAACTCCACTTAAAACCCTAACAAGAGGATTTTAATATCAGTAATTTAATTCTGACAGCACTGAGGTCATTGTTTTGCTGTCATAATAAAGAATGGTAGTTTTCACAGTGTTTGGAATAAAAGAGGAAGAATGTATCCATGTGCTTCTAAGTTCTGTCCAAGAGAGAGCATGCCTGTGACCATTAGAACTGATTTTCTACATAAAAATATGCTTAGAGAGAAGGATGATTCATTGTAATGATAATATAAATTTAAGGGGGGAAAAGTACTTCCTTTACTCTATTTTTTCTGTGTACCTAAAGAGCTTACAATTTGAATATCTAAGAGGACCGCCTACCAGAACAGAGGGTCCTAACTCTTCAGACAGATAAATCAATAGGTAACCTAAGGTGGAGGCCCAGAAGAAAACAGAGAGAGGTTTTATTTTAATATGTACCTGGGATTTATTTTAATCATGTTATGGTAAGACCAGCAGACACAGAAATGACTGTTGTGAAGGATGAAGTTTTATACTCACAGATCCCTAGAAACAGGAGATGTGGCACACAATTCAGGGCGGCCACATGGGGAAGCACCAGGGTCAATCTGGGATCCAAGGACATGAGAGGAAAGCAGGTGCAAGAACCTTTGGTGTGGTTTTTGTGGGAAGGAATAGACAAAGCAGGGGAAGCCAGGATAAGCAGGTTTAAGATTGCCTGCTTTGAATAATTTCAGCAGGCCCCGGGGTGTAGCGGCTGTCCCAAGTTGTCTGGTGCCTTACCCCGGGGTGATTAAGGCAGGGGAACATTGGCCTGGAGTGTAAGAGTCTAACCAAGGAGGGGTTGAGGTGGGGTGGGGGGAGGCCTCTGGATTGGTTGTTTGCATACAAAAGGTGTACTCCCAGGCAAGGTGTTTGCTAGCTCTAGGAACTAGGTAACCTGGGAGTGGTAATCTCTTCAAAGTCAGTGAGGTCCCAGATGCCAGAGCATCAAGAATACAGAAAATACGAAAATTAAGTTCATAAAGGTTTACAGTGAGATTCTTTTCTATTAGTCCCCAACTGTACACCCCAGCATGAGTTCCAAAATCTCTACATAGATCTGGCATAGACCAGGGTTGACAATCTATGTAGAGACACAGTAACTAGGATTCTCCATTCATATAGATAATCAAATTGCTCAAACAAGGATTTATTCAAAGGCTGTAAAGCCACCTCACAGAAATGAGGCACAGAATAAGAGCTTATTCATGGGGAAAAGAGCTGGGATCTAGGAGCCACTGAAGATGCAAGAAGTTTCTCTTGCACTCTAGCTCTTTCTCTCTCTCTCTCTCTTTCTCCAGAACCACATATAATCCTGTATCCCATTTATTCCACTCATCTTCCCTTATCATTGGCTACTCTGCCCAATCTCTGATTGATTAATTTAGGATTATGATCATGGCTGAAAATGCCTGCCCTAGGCCCAATTCTATAGAACCATTTAATTCATAGGCCCCACACCCATTTGATTATAGACTCTGTGACTCAGAAAATATGTTTGGTTACAGGCTAGCCAGCAACTTGGCATCCACTGGGATAGGTGTCAATCCCTAGTTCAGTCTGTCATGGGGAAATGTGATGACATGTACAAACATGACCAGAGAGGCTCATCTCTTCAGCAAGGGGTGAGTGTGGAGCACAGTGCCCAGAGAAGTGGAGAGGGGGGAATAGGCACCCTGAAACTGCCAACCCCAATCGTATGTCCTATTGCCATGAGAGTTTTTCAATCATCTCCATTTTCTAAGTGCATTCATTTTTTTTAAGTAAGTTAATTTTTCTTGGCATTTAAGAAATTGCTAAAACTCTGACAGGACTTCTGGCTATTTATTCAGGGAGAAAGATGGTGGCAATGAATACTGGTCATTGAATATTTCCAGCATTCTGCCTTCCAGGCACATGTTATAACAGCTCTTTCTGGCTCCCATTGGTTGGCTGAGGGCATGTGACCATTCTGGCCTAAAAGTACAGGCAATGCATGCCACTTTCTGGCTGAACATTAATTTTTTGCTGTGATATCCTCTGAGCTCTCTTTTGTTCCTTTTATGACAGCATGTTCCTGATGGTGGCTATTCTATCAGTCTGGGTGTCAAAGAAAGGACAACACATAATAGAAATGGGCAAGAGCCCATTCTTGCAAGAGCAAGAATGAAATTCACTCCAACACTTTAAAATAGAGCAAACTGGGATTCCCTGGGGGTCCAGTGGGTAGGACTCTGTGCTTCCACTGCAGGGGGCACAGGTTCTAAGTCAGGGAACTAAGATCCTGCAAGCCTTGCAGCATGGCCAAATAAATAAATAAAATAGAGCTAACTACCCAAGTGAATTTTACTGCTGTTGGCGATGACTCCACAGCACGTGGATGTATTCTAGCAGAAAAGCAGGTTGTTGCTGAGGACATGTATGTACCTGAGTAGGATTAGACTTGACGACTGCTGAGGTCTCTTTCAGGTTTAAAAGTGTACTTCATCTTACTTGGCAATGAAGCTCATAGAGAAAACTGAGCTCTCTCCCCAGAGTTCTTAGCTCTTACTTAGACACAGGATTTTCTGAAGCCTATACAGGTAGACCTCCAGTTAAGAAGGCCTGAGTTTTATGGTTTTGTTATTCTAGTTAATTGATGCCTAAAAGCTAAGCAGTATGTCCTGGGACACAAGAGGCAGAGGCTTGAACCTTCGTGAGAAGCACCAGGGAGAAGGAATGGAGGGGAAGGTCATCCTTAAGGCTAAAGCTGTTTATTCTCCCTCCTAAAGGAACACACGATAAGAGCAATTCCCTAGCATTAAGAAGCCTAGGGCTCTAGTCTGGACTTTGGTACTAACAAATAGTTTAACCCTGGGCAAGTATCTTCCACTCTGTTCTGCACCTCAGCCATGAAACGGGGCAGTTTGACCAGATGATCCTCAAGGTCCCTTGAATAGTCCGAGTATGAGGACAGCACAGGGCTTAAAGGCATGTGTTTGGAGCAGAGGAAGGTCAAAGCTGCACATGTGGGTTACATTTTCAATGATTTATTTGTTTAATTTAAATGAGAAATATCGTCATGTGCTTAAATATTTAAACATTACAATAGATGGCATAATAAATAATAAAAACATTATTCCTCCTACTCTGCCTTCCCCATACCCTGGATTCCTTTCCAGAGGCCACTGGAGATATGCACACATTATGACACCTCCCCTTTTTTTAACTGCGAATGGTAGCAAGATATAGGCATTAATGTGCTCCTTGTTTAAACAAAGAGTGTCTTCGAATAAATTCCACATCAGTACACATGCATGTTCTTCATTCTCTTTAAAGGCCACATAGTATTCCATTACATAGATATAAATAAGTCATAAAACTATTCCCCTATTAATAGATACTTGTATTTATTTTAAAAGTAATCTTCTGTAACTAAAATCAATGCTTTGTACTGATGAGCTTCGTGGAGGGAACAAAATACTTGGTTTTCTAGGGATTCTTAGACTCCTCATAAAAGAAGTAAAAAGAAGATGCTTTTGTCTGAGAGAATAGACTAAGTTCTCATTTAGAAAACTATTTAATCTATGTGCCTCAGACAATTAGATCTTTCTTGCTTTACTTTAGCAATAAACCCCAGCAATCTTTCGTTTTCTTTTTGTAAGATAAAATTCATCACAAGTCTTTAAGGGTCATAAGATGTTTCCAAAACTCCCTTTGGGAAGCTGCTTATTGTTCTGTCACTGGTGGGCTGTTGTCAGCAAAATTGTACTAACTTGTTTGACAGGAAACAAATAACAGGCAGATTCTTCCAGAAATGTTAACCAGACTTTATAAAAGAATGTATATCCTCAGGATATCTCGGCCTGAAAGATGTTGGCTCATTTTATATGGAAAACAAGGATTTCATCATTTTCTTCCTTGGAATGACTACAACAAATAGTTTTGTTAATTCTAAACATTTGCCAACAAATAAACTAAGATTCAGAGCCTATCTAAATTTAAAGTGTGTTGGGCCAAAAAGCCAATGTGGTTAACAGCCCATGTGGGTCTTTTTTTTTTTTTCTGATTACTTTGTTCATAACATCTTGTAGCTTAACCAAACAACATACCACAGAGGCTAAAATCCCAAGAGATGGTGTCAATACAAAGACATACACAGCATAGCTTATTCCCTTTGCTCGAGAGACTGTGGGAGGGAACAGAAGGTGGGGCATTGCATTATTTGTTGTAGATCTTTAACTTGACTAGTCCCAGACCTTACCGGCTTGTGTTTATAAGTGGGATCACATTTACATAATGACTTACATTTCATTGGCTCTAGCCCGTCTTGCGTAAGACGTGTATTTCATGTAACATGTCCACCCCCAGTAAGACACCTGCCCCCAACTCAGAAAGATTTCCTTGAATTCTCAGAGAATGCCTCGCATATATTCAGATGTGCCCTTCTCTAGCCTGTTATCATTGATTAGACTGCCTGAGAAGAACTGGTCCCACTGCCACAAAAGAAACAGACCCTTCAGGAATTCAAGAAGCTCTCAGATATCCTGAGCATGCCTCATTCACACAGTATTTACTGCAAAACTCTTACTCAGCTCTGGGTTAGACTTGGTCATCTGAGCATCACACCATTTCCTCATAAACACTGACTTGACAAAATTACCTGGAGCTCTGTTTTCCATAACTCAGATGACCCGAAGACTAACCGGGGTATCCAATACAGACAGATACTAAGCTGTCTTCACCCCACCACCACCTTGCTGGAACTGCTCTATCTACTAATCACACATGAAATCTTTTCCTCCAGCCAAATGCCTTCTTGGTGACAATAGTTCATCAAACCTATTCAAAGTAGTCTGAATCCTAGTTTAGAATAGGCTGAGATCACCCCCACTCCACCTCTACCACACACACACTTCTCTAACCCACCCCTCAAAATCTTTTCAACCACCATTTTATATATCAGATTACCTTATTTCACGCTTATAATTACCTTGATCCTATAAAGCATTTTACCATGTTTCTGCAATAAATTAAGGAATTTTTCTAAGTGTCCAAAGTTATCTATACAACCAAATTAATTATCTTCTAGAATTTCCAGGTTTTTAAAAGATTCTTATGTCAATTAGTCTCCCAATAGTTGTTTTCTAACACACCAATCCATTTATAGTGTTTGTTCATGGTTTTCCAATAGACATGTACTCCAGATTCTTATAGCATTTTTATTCTAAACTCTCAGTGATCAAATCTTTTATTTGGTGGATTCTCAATGTGCATGTGATGCTACAGTCTGAAGGAACATTGATATGGGATTGTCAGTCATCATTGACTAAAAACATTCTGCCTTCAGATACATGTTTACAGTTTCACAGAGATTGGCAAATACTTTGATTAGTAGTTTTATTTTGTTTTTCCTTCTTTGCATCATTCTTCTAGTCTGCCTAGAAGGCTCCTTCTATCTTGTGACAGGGATTAGCTTGAAGAACCTAGAAGTTGAATTGTTTAAATGACTTGAATTGTTCCCCTCAGTGCAATGGAAACTATTTTTTTCCATTGGGTTGGGTTCCTGTAACTGAAGCCTTAAGGCCTTTCTCTTACCTCATATCATTTAAATGAAGCTGGGCCAACACTGACTTTAGCATTACATTCCTAAAATTCAGGGGGTAAGAAACATGTGATCATATATAAAGACTGTACATGAAAAATAGAACCTGTCCACTGGAATTCTCCAAAACTCCTCCTAACATTAGACTCATTCTGTCTCAAGAATGACATGACATGGGTCATGGGTCAGAAGGACAGTCCACAAGAGATGGCACATCTTCTGGGTTCTGCCAGAGCATGCCAAACATTTTCACTGGCAAGCTCTAGGATTTCATGACCTGCCCAGGTCATCTTCTGCATCAAGTGGCAGGAAAACTATTTATTCATGTGGCCTATTTCCAAGGTAATGTGACAGCAATTATTAAACCCCAGTAGTATAGAAAGAGTATGTGGTTGGCAGCCTCTCAAGTGGGCATTACCTACATTTGTGGCCTTTCATTCTATTTTTTTTCCTGTCAAGGCTGGATAATTCCTATAGAAGCCATCCTGAAGCAAGATTATAAAATCACTGAAGTCTCTCTCTCTCTCTCTCTCTCTCTCTCTCTCTCTCTCTCTCTCTGTCTGTCTCTTACTCTCTCTCTGTCTGTCTTTGGTACCTTCTTTTAATCTATTAAAATTGAGTGAAAGGAAATCATGGAATATAGCTCATGGAAATCTCTAATTTAGGAAGGAAGGAAGGAAGGAAAGAAAGAAAGAAAAGGAAGAAAGAAAGCAGAAAGGAAGAAAGAGAGAGAGGGAGGAAGAAGGAAGGAAGGAAAAAAGGTGGAGAAAGAAAAGCTATACTCCAGCTGGTAAATAGGTCTCTAAAATGCAAATAATATACTGAAGAGGAATTAATTTTAAACTTGGGGGAAATGTTTAAACTTAGTAATAAAGAGATCAGTTTTAGCAAGTAAAGATCTCAAATTAGGGAAGTGTCACTATTTTCACACAGGGAAACTTAAGCAATCCATTCAACCTTCTTGGATTAGAATTCCTTCAAAAACAGGATAAATCTAGTCTTTAGATGAATTCTTTCCAGAGAGATCTGAGTCTGTCCAGAAAGAGATTAATGAAACACTTAAAGCCAGCTAGCTAAGGCTTCTTTATCTTACATGTTAAGGAACCTGAGTCACTCCCAAGAACTTAAGACCCTCTCTTCATCCTCCCTCTCCCCTCATCCCACCATTTTATTGGTCTCATTCATTTACGCGTTAAACAGATATGTGTTTTCTCCCCAAATCCTTGCTCTTCCCCTCTCTCTAAAAGCATTTCCAAGTGCCATTTGTGTAAGATGACCATAGACTTTATTGTCCAAACTGGGATATTTTAGCCAGGACAAATGGCAAACCATACGGGATCCTAGGGCATTCAGTGTAAACCATGAGTAGTCCATGAAAATGCTAGATATTTTGAGAGACAGAGAGAGACCACATTCATATAACTTTTATTACAGTATATTGTCATAATTGTTTTATTTTATTATTAGTTGTTAATTTCTTACTGTGCCTAATTTATAAATTAAACTTTATCACAGGTATGTATGTATAAGGAAAAACATAGTATATACAGGGCTCGTTACTATCAGCAGTTTCAGGCATTCACTGGGGGTCTTGGAACATATCCTCTGTGGATAAGGAGAGACTACTGTAGTTTTAAAGTACCTGTGATAGTGATTTGTCATAATTGACAACATAATAGTGTTTTAACATTATGTGGAAAATTCTTAGTTCAATTTTTTAATTATCAAGAGAAAACTTTACAGTTCATGCAACATGATACAGGCATGGTTTTATATAGAGAGATAAACAGAGCAGCAAAATATATTAGGTAAAACAGAAGAAACATAACGAAAACAAAACAAAAAAATCACATCTCTCTGTCATTGACTTTTTAGAAAACCCTGAAATAAAATAAAGTAAAATGGCCAAGGATCATTTCCAAAATAAAATAGTTAATGCAAATTTTATGTAAATATAAGACTATACACTAGAAAATGTAGCTTCCTTCCTCCCATCTTAATCCCATTTACCAAAGCTGATCCTACCTTTGTAGGAAAGCATCAGAGTCACAAAAACAGAAAAACAATGGACCCTCTGACCCATAGTGCAGTGTCCTCTGATGGAAATGCCACATGATCTTGCAGAGCCTCCTGCAGTGTTGTGAAGTGTAGACATGGAGATGGGGAAAGAGTTGGTTGTATTGATACAGGGCAAGAATCCACAGAGAAGGTGCATTATAGAAACAAGTTTCATCTCTCTCTAAATCAAACTTACTTCACCCATGATTTATCATTATTCCTTTCCCCGACCCCCAAAATAATCTTTGAAAAGAGCTCCAAGAGGATGTTAGAATTGTAAAAGAACGAGATAACAAAGAATATTGGAGAGGAGAATAATAGTGGAATGGAGATATCAAAATATTCCAAACAATTGAAAGAGATAAACAGTGCCCTTATTGCTAATTGCCTTAGCAGAGTGGAAATTCTAAAATCTTTGTGCCTGCAGAGGAGGATGCTCATGAGTTGTGAGCCAGTGCTCACTTACAGCATCCCAGGAGAGAACAGGATTATGTTCCAAGGGACAGTGTGCAAAACAAAGAAAACAGGGGCCCTGGTCAAGTCTTAATGAGGAGAAGTTGGACCCACAGATTTCCTATCTCAGGTAATACATTCTAATGACTGCATCTCACACATGTGGTAGACATAGATATATGCTACCCAGATCCTCCTTCAAAGAAGCACTTTTTACCCCTACTATTGGGAGGACTTTGTGGATAGCTTCAAGCTCTCAGCAACTTAAGAGTTAGCCTCAGCTGCAGAGAGAGGCCTCAAACAAGGCATGCCTCTCCCAGAAAAGACCACATTCAATGATAAACATGAGGGTATAAATTTCAGGTGAGTTGCAAGTGCATCAGAGGTACTCACCCCAAGATACCATGCAGGGATGAGGAGCCATATTGAAACTGCACATATACCCTAAAGCATGACTAGTACATGATTCTATGTCATGAATTTAAAAATTATGGATTCTAGTACTATAGGCTACAAATAGGAGTGTCTCTCTTTCCATCACACCCAGTGATCCCCTTGGATAATGTGTGTGTTTGTTCCCTACAACTCTGGGCTTTGTGGGTTTGGAGCCTGTGATTCCTACAGGAGAGTGTACACACAAGAGGACACAGCAAAAGTCCCAATAAACTTCAAGTTCAGCTCCATTGGGTCACTTGACATGACAAGAGAGCAACAAGAAAAGAGAGAAGCCACCAAACTGGCAGGAACAATTCCATCTGATGAGATAAACATGCTTTTGCATAGTAGAGACAGGAAATTTTGTGGCTGATCTCCATGAGATCTAGTGGCACACCTCCTCTTGCCTAATTTGGATAATAAGGGGACAGATCAAACCACACAGCTATGAGAAAGACATTGTGACTGAGCTCAAACACCCCAGGGGTAGGTAAACCACTTGGACCAGCCCAGGTGCTCACCAGAGTTGAGGCAAATCTAGAATGGTTGGTGGAGGAGGAGAATGATTAACCTTGGTTACATCTTTGAGACCAACCTGCTCTAGGAATGGACTATGCTTTCCCAAGGAACGAGTGTAATCAGCCAACAGACCTCAGCTGAGTCCCATTATGAGGCTAGCCCTTGGATATGGGATTGTCCAAGCTCAGTAACTCTCGTACAAGCAGTCCATATTAAATAACTGACTAACAGAGTTATGAAGTACCATGCCATTTACCTTCTCGGTAAAGAACTTCTTTAACATTTCATCCAAGAGTTCCCATAATTATTGTTTATCTTACAAGTCTTTATTTCCCCTTCACTTTTTTTTTCCCCTTCACTTTTGAAGGATAATTTCACAAGGGACAGAATTCTAGGTTCGTGTACTTTTTTTCTCAACACTTTAAATATTTCATTCCGCTCTCTTCTTGTTTGCATGGCTTCTGAAGAGAAGTCTGATGTAATTCTTATCTTTGCTCCACTATAGAGAAGGTGGGGTTTTTTCCCTCTAGTTTCTTTCAGGATTTTTTTCTTTATTTGATTTCTTGTATTTTGAAAATTACATACCTAGCTGTTGTTTTTCTGTGGAATTTATCCTGATGGATGTTCTTTGAACTTCCTGCATCAGTGATTTAGTGTCTGATATTAATTTAGGGAAATTCTGCTATTATTTTTTCAAATATTTCTTCTGTACCTTTCTCTCTTCTCCTTGTAGTATTCCCATTACACTTATGTTACATTTTTTTGAAGTTGTCCTGTAGGCCTTGGATATTCTATTTGGTTTTTTTTTTTTTTTCCTTTTTTTTTCAGTCTTTGTTCTGTTTGCCTTTCAGTTTTGGAGGTTTCTATTGAGATATCTTCAAACTCAGAAATTCTTTCCTCAGTCATGTCCAGTCTACTAATAAGCCCATCAAAGGCATTCTTTGTTTCTGTTACAGTATTTTTTTTAGCTCTAGGCTTTGTTTTTTTCTTAGAATTTTCTTCTCTTTGTTTACATTGCCCTCACCTGTCCTTGAATACTATCTACTTTATCCATTAGAACTCATAGCATAGTAATCATAATTGTTTTAAATTTCTGGTCTGATAATTCCAACATCCCTGCCATATTTAACTATGATTATGATGCTTATTCTTTGTCTTTAAGTTGTGTTTTTCACCTTTTGTTATGTCTTGTAATTTTATCTTGGTAACTAGACATAATGTGCTGGATAAAAGAAACTGCTGTAAGTAGGCCTTTAGTAATGTGGTGGTAAGGTGAAGGAGAGCATTCTGTAGACCTATAATTATGTCTCAGTCTTTTAAGGAACCTGTACCTCTGGACTGTGAACTTCACATTTGTTTATTAGTTTCTCCTGAGCTCTTAGGTGGGACAGGACAGCTACAGTCGGCTGGAGTTTGATATTTCCTTTCCTGTGCGTGGAAGGCTAGAGCCAGCTGGAGTTGCATATCTCCCTTCCCCTAGGTCAATTAGGCTCTGATAAAACCCCAGCAGATTAGGCTCTGGGTAGTTAGTTTCTCTTGGGGAAAGACCTTGTTAAGAAACACAGAATTCTCCAGTGTATTTTAAAATGGTTTATTTTTCCCTCCCCCTATCAGAAGCAAAGGGGGACTTTTTTCCAGTATTTACTATGAGAAACCGCTTGAGCTCATGGAGGAAAACTCACAAAAGTGTGAGGGGCTCCTGATGACTGAGTTCCCTTGGAATTTTTATTTCTCAGTTTTTTCCACAGTGAGCCTCAAACAATCTGTCAATTACAGTTCAGGTTTGTTTTTTTTTAATCCAACACCATTTCCAAAGACATTTCAGCTCATGAGTTTCTGCTCCAGGAAATTGTAATTCTCTATATTTGCCTGTCAGTCCCTCCAGTTTGGGAGGCAGTGGTTTGCCCTATGACCTCACTTCTTTCTCATATCTAAGAGTTGTTGATTTTTCAGGTTGCTTAGGTTTTAACCTGTCATTAGAATGGAGTGGCAAATTCCAAGCTTCTTATATACAGGACTGGGCACTGCCTCAGTTCAGTTTTTTTTTTTTTTTTTGTGGTACGCTGGCCTCTCACTGTTGTGGCCTCTCCCGTTGCAGAGCACAGGCTCCGGATGCACAGGCTCAGCGGCCATGGCTCACGGGCCCAGCTGCTCCGTGGCATGTGGAATCTTCCCAAACCGGGGCACGAACCCGTGTCCCCTGCATCAGCAGGCAGACTCTCAACCACTGCACCACCAGGGAAGTCCCAGTTTTTAATTTAAGTAATGCTTTAAGAATTTTTTGACAATTTTAACAGCTACTGCCTCAGCAGCATAAGGTTTACCTAATTTAAAATTAATAACAGTTTTATAATAAAAACTCAAGAAAGGTTGTCTTCTTTAGCATTAATTTTGTTAGAGTTTATATGAGTTTTGATTATAAAAACATTCAGTGAACTTGCTGAAACAAAGACAAGTAAATTTCATGGAATAAATAGCACTTAATTTTTATATTTGTCTTTATTTTATCATTAGTAAAATTTCTGAATCTTCAACAGAACACTCAGACATGTAACTGTAACAGTTATGATCATCTTTTTTTAATTTAATTTTTTGTTTTTTTAATTGAAATATAGTTGATTTATAATGTGTTAGTTTCAGGTGTATAGCAAAGTGATTCAGTCATATATTATATATATATATATATATTTTTTTCAGATTCTTTTCCCTTATAGGCTATTACAAAACATTTAATATAGTTCCCTGTGCTATACAGTAGGTATGTCAATCCCAAACTCCTAATCTATCCTCCCTCTCCCCTCTGGTAACCGTAAGTTTGTCCTCTATGTCTGTGGGTCTATCTCTGTTCTGTATACAAGTTCATCTGCATCATTTTTCTTTTTTTTAGATTCCACATATAAATGATGTCATATAATGTTTGTTTTTCTCTGTCTGGCTTACTTCACTCAGTACAATAATCTCTAGATCCATCCTTGTTGCTGCAAATGGCATTATTTCATTCCTTTTGATGGCTGAGTAATATTCCATTGTATAAGTATACCACATCTTCTTTATCCATGTATATGTTGATGGACATTTTAGTTGCTTCCATGTCTTGGCTAATGTAAATAGTGCTGCAATGAACATTGGGGTGCATGTATCTTTTCGAATTATAGTTTTACCAGATATATGCCCAGGAGTGGGATTACAGGATCATATGGTATCTCTATTTTTAGTTTCTTAAGGAATCACTATTCTGTTGTCCATAGAGACTGTACCAATTTACATTCCCACCAACAGTATAGAAGGGTTCCTTTTTCTCCACACCCTCTTCAGCATTTATTATTTGTAGACTTTTTGATAATGGCCATTCTGACCAGTGTGAAGTGAGACCTCATTGTAGTTTTGATTTGCATTTCTCTAATAATTAGAGATGTTGAGCATCTTTTCATGTGCATTTTGGCCATCTGTATGTCTTCTTTGCAGAAACATCTATTTAGAGCTTCTGCTCATTTTTTAATTGGGTTGTTTTTTTGATATTGAGCTGCATGAGCTGTTTATACAATATACTTTGGAGATTAATCCCTTGTCAGTTGTATCATTTGCAAATATTTTCTCCCATTCTGTAGGTTTTCTTTTCATTTTGTTCATGGTTTCCTTTACTGTGCAAAAGCTTTTAAATTTAATTAGGTCCCATTTTTATTTTTTTATTTCCATTACTCTAGGAGATGGATCCAACAATATACTGCTGCAATTTATGTCAGAGTGTTTTGCCTATGTTTTCCTCTAAGATGTTTATAGTATCTGCTCTTACATTTAGGTAGGTAATCCATTTTGAGTTTATTTTTGTGTATGGTGTTAGAGAATGTTCTAATTTCATTATTTTACATGTAGCTGTCCAGTTTTCCCAGCACCACTTATTGAAGAGATTCTCTTTTCTCCATTGTATATTCTGGCCCGCTTTGTAATGGATTAATTGACTATAGGTGTGAGGGATTATTCCTGGGCTTTCTATCCTGTTCCATTGATCTATATGTCTGTTTTTGTGTCAGTACCATACTGTTTTGATTACTATAGCTTTGTAGTATAGTCTGAAGTCAGGGAGCCAGATTTCCTCCAGCTCCATTTTTCTTTCTTAAGATTGCTTTGGCTAGGTCATCTTTAATATGTTGCTAATTTCAGTTATATAAAAACTATAGATTTATACATAATTTTGTACTTTGTGTGATGAAGGTATATTTATATTATGATGGTACTTTCATTATATTTTCAGTTACATGAGAATCATATCTTTGTACATATTTTATAAGATTATTGCTATGAAGGTATACTTATTTCTCAAAAGTTAGGGCTGGGGTAGGAGCTGGAGATAAAGCTTAAGAAGTCATCAGTGGGATTCATAGATATGGATGAATCATAGACTAAGGGACTGCTTAGAAAATACACAGTTTCCATTTCCTCTTAGACATTATGCCAGATGGAATTATAGCCTTGTCCAAAGAAATCACAACTTGTTTGAATCACAGCTAAGACTAAAATTCCCAGTTTTTTTCACATAATGATATGTTTGAATATAGACTCTAGTTTTATAACTTAAATATCCTTAAATTACAAGAAGGAAGCTCAATAAATATTTAAATAGTAAATATAAAATTTCTTAGATTAATTATACACTTTTTCCATGAAAAATGGATATCTTGTCAACAAATACGCCTTCAGATTTCATCTAAAAAGGCAAATTTTAGAGAAACCAACAAGATGGAAAAAGAGCAGGCAAGCCCTGTGATAATTTTCTTTCTACTGTCCAGCTTCATTTAAATTCTGTATCTGTGTGTGTGTGTGTGTGTGTATAGGTGGCCCTGTTCTAATAATTTTCGGGTTGAAAATTAGTTATTTTGCTTGATATATGATTAAAGTTTCCTCAAGTTAAAATAATTCATTCCCAAAGAAAACACAGTATAGTAAGACACCTCTGAAGGGTGTGGCCAAGATTGCAGAGTAGGAAGACCCTGAGCTCATCTCCTCCTACAAGCACACCAAAATTGCCACTATTTACAGAGCAACTATCTTTGAGAACAACCTAAAGACTAGCAGAAAAGATTCTCCACAGGTAAAGATATAAAGAAGAAGCCACAACAAAATGGGTAGGAAGGATAGAGACATGGTATGGTCAGGACCCATACCTCTGGGTCAGCAATCAACAAACAGGAGGAGTATCACAACTGTAGCTGTCCTCCCCAAGGAGCAAGGGGTCTGAGCCCCACATCAGGCTCCCCAGCCTTAGAGTTCTACACCAGGAAGATGAGTCCCAGTATATCTGGCTTTGAAAATGAGCAAGGCCTTATGTTTGGGAGAGCTGAAGGGCAATAAGAAACAGACTCCATTATTAAAAGGCATGCACAAAATCTCACACGGTCCAAGTCCCAGCACAGAGGCAGTAGTTTGACAGAAAACTGGGTCAGACCTGCTTGCTGATCTTGGAGAGAAGGAGGCATTTGGGACTCCCCCTGAATGTGGAGATGCTGGCCACAGTTTGGGAAGCTCAATATCTCAACAATACTGTCACCTGAGAAGTACCATTTTGTAATCCTCCCTCTAGCATCGGAGGTTTGCCCCACCCACCAGCAAGCCTAAAGCAGCCACACATCCCCAGGTCACACAGCCAGCCACATGGGGACCTAACCCCACTCACCAGTGGGGCCCACAGCCACCAGAGGCAGGACTTCACATCCAAGTGGGTTAGGGTGCAGCCTCACCTATGCCCACAGTAGTCACCCTCACCACAACAGAAGGGAAAATGTAACCCACATAGGGGATACCTCTAAAGCATATAGCTCTGGTGACCATAAGGAAGTGTGCTGCTGGGCCCCATAGGATGCCTACTATAAAAGACCACTTCTCCAAGTGTAACTGACCTTCCTAATACATAGAAATAAAGACAGAGAATTAGGCAAAATGAGGAGACAGAGGAATACATTCCAAAAAAAAAAAGGACAAGACAAAAATCTCAAGAAAAGAACTAAATGAAGTGGAGATAAGCAATCTACCTAATAAAGAGTTCAAAGTAATGGTCATAAAGATACTCACCAAACTGGGAAGTAGAATGGATGAACTCAATGAGAATTTCTAGAGTTAGAAAATATAAGAAGAACCAAACCAAACTAAAAAATAAAATAACAGATTAAAAAATACAGACAGAATCAACAGTAGGTTAGATGATACAGAGGAATGAATCAGCAATCAGGAAGACAAAGTAGTGGCACTTACCCAAACTGAACCCCCCGAATTTTTTTTTTTTTTGGCGGTACACGGGCCTCTCACTGCTGTGGCCTCTCCCGCTGTGGAGCACAGGCTCCAGATGCTCAGGCTCAGCGGCCATGGCTCATGGGCCTAGCTGCTCTGTGGCATGTGGGATCTTCCCAGACTGGGGCACGAACCTGTGTCCCCTGCATCGGCAGGTGGACTCTCAACCACTGCACCACCAGGGAAGCTCCTGAATTTTTTTTTAATGAGGATAGTTTAAGAGACCACTGGGACAACATCATTTCCATATTAGGGGGTCCCAGAAGGAGAACAGACAGGAAAAGGGGCAGAGAAATTGTTTGAAAAAATAATAGCTGAAAACTTCCTTAACCTGGGGAAGGAAACACACATTCAGGCCCAGAAAGCATAGAGAGTCCAAAACAAGATCAAACCAAAGAGGTCTACACTAAGACACATTGTAATTAAAGTGGTAAAAATTAAAGATAAAGGGAGAATCTTAAAAGCAGCAAGGAAAAAGCAACTAGTTATGTACAAGGGAATTCTCATAAGGCTAACATCTGACTTTGCAGTCTAGGGAGGGGCATAATATACACAAAGTGATGAAAGAAAAGAAAAACTAAAACCAAGAATATCCTATTCAACAAAGCTATCATTCACATTGGAAATGCAGATAAAGAGTTTCACAGAAAAGCAGAAGCTAAAAGAGTTCAGCACTGAACTGGCATTACAAGAAATATTAAAGGGAATTTTTTAAATGGAAAAGAAAAGGCCACAACTAGAAATACAAAATTAACAAAAGGAAAAATCTCATTAGTAAATGCAAACATACAGTAATGATAGTGGATCAACCACTTTTAAGCCAGTAGGAAGGTTAAAAGACAGAAGTAGGAAAATCATCTGTATCCACAATAAGTAAAGAGATACACAAAATACGAAGATGTAAAATATGACGTTAAAAACATTAAATGTGGTAAGGGGATTAAAATGTAAAGTGGTTAGAATGTGTTTGAACATAAGAGATTATCAAGTTAAAATCATCACAAATATTGATATATAAAGCTTGTTATATATCAACCTCATGGTGACCACAAAGCAAAAATAGATACAGAAAATAAGAAAGGAATCTAAACATAACACTAAAGATAGCAATCAAATCATAAGGGAAGAAAGCAAAAGAAAAAGAAAGAAATGAACAACAAAAATAACCAGAAAACAATTAACAAAATGGCAATGAATACATATCTATCAATAATTACTTTAAGTGTAAATGGACTAAATGCTCCAGTTAAAAGAAAAAGAGTAGCTGAATGGATTAAAAGACAGTAAGACTCATGTATATGCTGCCTACAAGAGACTCACTTCAGATCTAAAGACACACACAGACTGAAAGTAAAGGGATAGAAAAGGGCATTTCATGTAAGTGGAAATAAAAAGAAAGCCAAAGGAGCATACTTAGACAAAGTTGACTTCAAAACAAAGACTGGGGCTTCCCTGGTGGCGCAGTGGTTGAGAGTCCGCCTGCCGATGCAGGGGACACTGGTTTGTGCCCCGGTCCGGAAGGATCCCACATGCCGCAGAGCGGCTGGGCCCGTGGTCCATGGCCGCTGAGCCTGCGCGTCTGGAGCCTGTGCTCCGCAACGGGAGAGGCCACAACAGTGAGAGGCCTGCGTACCGCAAAAAAAAAAAAACAAAACAAAGACTGTACAAGAGACAAAGAAAGACATTAAATAATGAGAAATAGATCAATTTCACAAGAAAATATAACAATTTTAAAAATATAGGCACCCACTATAGGAACACCTAAATACATAACATTAACAAACATACAGGAAGAAATTGATAGTAATACAATAATAGTAGGAGACTTTAATACCCCACTTATGTCAATGGACAGATCATCCAGACAGAAAATCAGTAAGGAAACCCTGGCCTTAAATGACACATTAAATCAGATTGAATTAATAAATATATACAGAACATTCCATCCAAAACCAGCAGAACCCATATTCTTTTCAAGTGCATATGAGATATTCTCCAGGATGGATCAGATGCTAGGCCACAAAAAAAGTATCAACAAATTTAAGAAGTTTGAAATCATATCAAGCATCACTTCCAACCACAAAAGCAAGAGATTAGAAACAACTACAAGAAAAAATCTGCAAAAGAACAAAAACATGTGGAGGCTAAACAATATGCTACTAAACAGCAAATGGGTCATTGAAGAAATCAAAGAGGAAATGAAAAATACCTGGAGACAAATGAAAACAAAAACACAGCAATCCAACATGTATGGGATATGGCAAAAGCAGTTCTAAGAAGGAAGTTTACAGCTATACAAAGCTACCTCAGGAGACAAACAAACAAAAAAACCTCAAATAAACAATCTAACCTTACACTTAAGGAACCAGAAAAAGAACAAACAACACCCAAATGTAGTAGAAGGAAGAAAATAATAAAGATCAGAGTGGAGATAAATAGAAACTAAAAAACAATAGAAAATATCAATGAAACTAAGATCTGGTTTTTGAAGATATAAACAAAATTAATAAACCTTTAGCCAGACTCATCAAGAATTATCATACTAAGTGAAGTAAGTCAGACAGAGAAAGACAAATATCATATGATATTGCTTATATGCAGAATTTTTTTAAATGATACTATGAATTTATTTACAAAACAGAATCTGACTCACAGACTTAGAGAATAAACTTATGGTTACCAGTGGGGTGGGAGGAAGGGATAGACTGAGAGTTTGGGGTTGACATGTATACACTGCTATATTTAAAGTAGATAACCAACAAGGACCTACTGTACAGCACAGGGAATGCTGCTCAATATTCTGTAATAACCTAAATGGGAAAAGAATTTGAAAAAGGATAGATACATGTATATGTATAACTGAATCACTTTGCTGTACACCTGAAACTAACACAACATTGTTAATCACCTATGCTCCAATGTAAAATAAAAATTAATAAAAAAGAATAAAAGTGAGCAGCCTCCAAACACTGAGAAATGAAAGAGAAGTTACAACCAACACCACAGAAATACAAAGGAACATAAGTTATTGCTATAATTATATGACAAAAAATTAAACAACCTAGAATAAATGGATAAATTCCTAGAAACATACCATCTCTCAAAAATGAATCAGGAAGAAATAGAAAATATGGACAGACAAATTACCAATAATGAAATTGAATCCATATTTTTAAAATTCCCAGTAAACAAAAGTCCATGACCAGATGGCTTCAAAATTATTCTACCAAACATTTAACAAAGTGTTGACACCAACTCTTGTCGAACTATTCCAAAAAATTGAAGAAGATGAAATGCTTCCAAACTCATTCTCCAAGACTGGCATCACCCTGATTACAAAACGAGATGAAGACACCACAAAAAATAAAATAAAATTACAGGCCAATATCACTGATGAACATAGATGCAAAAATACTCAACAAAATATCAGCAACTTATATTCAATAATACATTAAAAGGATCATACACATGATCAGGTGGGATTTATCCCAGGGATGCAAGGATGATTCAATATCCATAAATCAACCAATATTATATATCACATTAACAAACTGAAAAACAAAAAACCTATGATTATCTCAATAGATGCAGAAAAAGCTTTTCACAGAAATCAACATCCATGTATGATAAGAGCTCTCAACAAAGTGGGTATAAAGAGAATTTATCTCAACATAGTAAAGGCCATATATGACAAACCGATAGCCAACATCACACTCAACAGTGAAATACCGAAAACATATCTTTTAAGATCAGGAACAAGACAGGGATGCCATTCTTGCCCTTTTATTCAACATAGCATTGGAAGTCCTAGCCACAGCAATCAGACAAGAAAAAGAAATAAAAGAAATGCACATTGGAAAGGAAGAAGAGGTCAAACTGTCACTTTGCATATGACATGATACTCTATATAGAAAATCCTAAAGATGCCACCAAAAACCTATTAGAACTAATACATGAATTCAGTAAAGTTGCAGGATACAAAGTTAATATGCAGAAATCTGTTGTGTTTCTATGCACTAATAACAAACTATCAGAAAGAGAAATTAAAATAACCACTCCATTTACAATTGCATCAAAAAGAATAAAATACTAGGAATAAATCTAACCCTGGAGGTAAAAGAGTTGTACTCTGAAAATAATAAGACATTGATGAAATAAATTGAAGATGACACAAATAAATGGATAGATATACCATGCTCAAGGATTGGAAGAATTAATATTGTTGAAATGACCATTATCCCCAAGGAGTGTGCAATCCCTTTCAAAATACCCATGGCATTTTTCATAGAACTGGAACAAATAATTCTAAATTTTGTATGTAACACAAAAGTCCCTGAATAGCCATAGCAATCTTTAGAAATAAAAACAAAGTTGGAAGTATCATGCTCCCTGATTTCAAACTATACTACAAAATTCCAGTAATCAAAACAGGAAGGTACAAAAACAGACACACAGATCAATGGAACAGAATAGAGAGCCCAGAAGTGAATCTATAATTACCCGATCAGTTAATTTACCACAAATGTGGCAAGAATATACAATGGGGAAAAGACAGCCTCTTCAATAAATGGTGTTGGGAAAACTGGACAGTTACATGCAAAAGAATGAAACTGGACTACTTTCTCACCCCATATACAAAAATAAACTCAAAATAGATTAAA
This sequence comes from Mesoplodon bidens, assembly GCF_964165515.1. NCBI lineage: Eukaryota > Metazoa > Chordata > Mammalia > Artiodactyla > Ziphiidae > Mesoplodon > Mesoplodon bidens. Next base: position 129,222,811 of record NC_138161.1, read on the forward strand.
GACATAAATGTAAGACCTGAAACCATAAAACTCCTAGAAGAAAACATAGTCAGTAGGCTCTTTAACATTGGTCTTAGCAATATATTTTTGGATATGTCCCCTCAAGCAAGAGAAACAGAAGCAAAAATAAACAAATGGGACTATATACATCTAAAAAGTTTTCTCACAGCAAAAGAAACTATCAACAAAATGAATAGGTAGCCTACTGAATGGGAGAAGATATTTTCAAGTGATATATCTCATAAGGGGTTAGTATTCAAAATATACCAAGAACTCATGCAACTCAATGACAATGAAAAGCAAACCAATTAGAAAATGGGCAGAAGGCTTGAATAAAAATTTTTCCAAAGAAGACACACAGATAGCCAGCAGACACATGGAAAATGCTGAACATGATTAATCGTCAAGGAAATGCAAGTCCAAACCACAATAAGGTAATATCTCACATCAGTCAGAATGGGTCACATCAAAATGACAACAAATAACAAGAGTTGGCAAGGAAGTGGAGGAAAAGGAGCCCTCATGCACTGCTGGTGGGAATGTAAATTGGTACAGCCACTGTGGAAAACTGTATGAAGGTCCTTCAAAAAATTAAAAATAGAACTGTCATATTATCCAGCAATTTCACTTCTGGGTATTAACCTGAAAAAACAAAAACACTAATTTGAAAAGATCATCCACTTTAATGTTCACAGCAGAATTATTTACAATAGCCAAGAAATAGAAGTGTTCATCAATAGATGAATGGATAAAGAAGATGTGGTTCAAATATACAGTGTAATTATTACTCAGTCATAAAAAAATGAAATCTTGCCATTTACAATAACATGTATAGACCAAGAGAGTATTGCACTAAGTGAAAAAAGTCAGACAGAGAAAGACAAATACCATATAATCTCACTTACATGTGGAATCTAAAAAACAAAACAAACAAAACAAAACAAAATGAAAACAGACTCATAGATACAGAGAACAAACAGGTGGTTATCAGAAAGGAAGGGAATGGGAGGTTGGGCAAAATAGATGAAAGGGATTAAGAGGTAGAAACCTCCAGTTATAAAATAAATAAGCCACGGAGATGTAATAGACAGCATAAGGAATATGATCAATAATATTGTAAGAACTTTGTATGGGGACAGATAGTTAATAGACTTACCATGGTGATCACTTTGTAATGTATGCAAATGTCAAATCACTGAGTAGTATACCTGAAACTAACATATCATAAGTCAACTATATTTTAATAAACATAAATAAATGTTTTAAGTATTAAAAAAATAAGATACCATTCAGTTCATCACAGGCTTATAATTATGTATAAAAGGTAGTTAACTTTTGTGTTTAAGGGAATAAAAGAGATGTTATCCGTTACACAACAAACACCCTGCAATCCAACAAACCATTCTTTATTTCTAGTTGCCAGTGTGGTGTGAGTTTGGATGACAGGGCCAAGTTAAACCTGGTAACACACAAGCAAAGTGGGCAATCCTGGGTCTGTGTTTCAGGAGCCAGACTGAATCATGCAGGGCTATAGGCAAGTCCATTCCAAGGAGCAGAGTATAAGTATAAGTATAAGTATACTTATACAGAGTATAAGTATAAGCAGAGTATAAGTATAAGTATAAGTATAAGCACAAAAGGAGCAACCTCAGCCCTGATATTTAAGGGATGAGTATGAAACAACAGGCAGCAGACCAGGCAAGAGGTCAGAAACCAAGAACAGGAACAAATCAGGAGATGCACTACCTCCAGAAAGGAAAAAATGATAGGATCAACTCTAGGGTCCATGGCTACAGTTGTATTTGGTGCTGGCCATATGAAGTCAGAGATATCAGATTAGCCGAGTTAATTACTCAGGGCGTGGTCGGATAGTAGAAATGTAAAAATACAAACAAAAACAAAAAAAACACACAAAACAAAATTTTAAAACCCTCCGATTTTTAAAAAATCAGGTTTCTTAATATATCTAGAAAAAGATTTAGTTGGCAGCCATATGGCCCATCCTCTTCTTTAAAAATCATCCCCCGAGAAAAGGAACATTTTAAATAGTCATTGCGAAATCAAATGCTCTAAGAATTAACTTTGCCAAGTTGGATACTTTCCCTCACTGTAACCCGAGGATACGTGTAGAAACCTCGTATGCCCTTTTTCTTGTACAACAAAGCTCTTGGAATTTGCTCTTTTATATTGGCACATGTACAGTAATACTTCAGAATTCTCAGTTAAGGATTATCAAAGATACTCTAGAAATTTTCATAACATGTCATCATTTTCAACTCCTTAATAGCAAATAGAAATGAAATCTAAATGTTTGACCACATAAAATTCAGGATTAAAAATGTCAAACTCACTACTCATGAGATGTTAATGAAGAAATCAAATGGAACATGATTTCATTTGACTTGAGGTAAAACTTTAAAGTTTGTATAAGTCCATGATTATTCATTTTTTTCTTACTATTAGTAGTGTCAAAATATAAGACAAACAGTTAATGAAGTACTACAAGTCTTTTTCTCTCTTCTCTTTGTTGCTAAAATTTTTTCTTTTATTTTTACAGTTAGTTATGATAGTTTCTCAATTCAAAGATTTCTGGTATTTTACACTTTGGTTTTTCTTAAATCAGAGTCTCTCTTACAACACACATGTATATTTATTGCAAATATTCTTCTTCCTCAGAAGCTGTTACTAATTTGAAAATGCTTCTTATTATTGAATTAAGAAACTACAGCATAAAAATTTGTAATAATCTTTTGAGAAAAGAACTTTAATAAGGCATATCTAGATTAGCTAACAAATCCTAAATTTTGCTGCAGAGAATCTAATGATGTGCAGATTTAGACAGATGTTTGGATAGGAGATTGAATACATACATTTATTTTCTCTGCCTCCCTGGATTCCATTAAAATCAAAGAGCTGTCTCAAAAGCATACCATCCAAGGACAAAGAGAAAAGGAAAAAAAAATGCCAGTCACAAAATTTCAGAAGCTATAAGAGAGATGCATAAGTGATAACTGATTTAGCAGTAGCAAAACTAAGTCATAAAAGCTAAATCTTAAGCCAGGTAGGAAAAATTAGGAAATAAAATTCATACTGCAAAACCTTAAAACCACAGTTATTGAAGACATCAGGTTCTTCTAGAGGAAAAAATTAGGGTTAAAAACTGGAGGATGGTTGAATTCTAAATTAGATGCCAGGTTACCTCTCCCATTCCACATAACTAAACAACTGTCCTCTCCCCCTGGAGGCTAGAGGCTTATTCTCAGAAGACACAGTGCACACAGATGAAGATAAGAGTGTCAAGTAAAATGTCACTCAACCCTCTGCCCCACTTGATTCCTAGATGCTGATAGCTAGGCCTTTCCACTCAGATAGGAAGTTGGTCAATCACTGTCTTAGAATTTGACCAGCCCTTCCCCCTCCCAAAAATAAGATTAAAATAATGACACAGAAATTTCCCCAATGAAGTGACCCACCCAGAATATCAAGCGGTAAGCCCGCAATCAACCACTTCTCCCCGATTTTAGTGTCCCATTCTTAAATATGAGAAAACAACCAAAGATCAAAACAAACATCAAAGGAACAGACCAAAACAAACAGATAAAAGGCAACAGAGATTAGTTGAGTTAAAGAGGGGAAAAAAAAATAAGCAAACAAAAGTTGGTTACTAATATCTTAATATAGATAAGAAGAGAAATTACATACATTTTAAAAAAGAAAAAAGAATAGGATGCCTGAAAAAAATGTCCTGGATATTAAAACTATGATATGTATAGGGAAGACAAAGTTTAGGAAGTATCCCAGGAATTAGAATAGAAAGATTAAGAGCTGGAAAATAAGATAAAATAAATAAGAAATGGGAAAAATTGACGATTAGCCCAGGAGGTCTAACATCTAAATAACAGGAGCTCCAGAAAAAGAAACAATAGAGGGAAAATATTACTGCTGATGCAATTCAAGAAAATTTCCAGGAATTGAATGATAAGAACTTTTTTCAGATTGAAAGTACACACATAATGCCCAATATAATGAGTAAAATGACCATCATAAACTTTCAGAATGCTGAAAACAAATATAAAACCCTAAAAACTTGCAGAAAACAATTTTAAAGTCACATATTCTTCCAGTTACTAGTATCATGCAACAAATTCTCCCAAAACTTGGTGAGTTAAACAATTTTATTATGCGCTTTGACTTTGTAGGTCAGAAAATTGGACAGGGTACAATAGGAATCACTGTTTCTTCTCCACAACATCTGCAGCTTCATCTGGGAAGACTCACAGCTAGAGCTAATCCAGTGGATGGATGGAATCATCTGAAGTCTCATATTGAGCATTTGATGCTGTCAGCTGGAACCTCAGCTGGAGCTCTTGACAGAAGCGGTCCCTGTGGCCTCTCTCTTTGCCCTGGGTTTCCTTAGAAAATGGTGTCTGGAGCACTCAAACTCTTTTTTTTTTTACATTTTATTTTTAATTTAAAAAAATTTTATTGAGGTATAGTCGTACAATATTATCTAAGTTTCAGGTGTATAACATAGTGATTCACAATTTTTAAAGGTTGTGGCTATTATAAAATATTGGCTATTCCATTTATGGCTATTATAAAATATTGGCTATATTCCCTGTGTTATACAGTGTATCTTTGTAGCTTATTTATCTTATACATAGTAATTTGTACCTCTTACTCCCCTTCCCCTATCTTGCCTTTCCCCCCTAGGGTATTCAAACTCTTACAGTGCAACTCAGTGTTCCACAAACGACTGTCCCCACAAACAAGGTGAGAATACATTGCTTTTTCTAACCTAGCCTCAAAGTTCCCACAACATCACTTCTATCACATTGTATTAATTATAAGCAAATCACTAGCCACCCCAGTTCAAGGGAAAAGTACACGCAACTCAATCAGAGGGTGAAAAGTTCATATTGTAGAAGAGCTTGTGAGATAAAAAAAATATTTTGCAGCCATTTTTGGAAAATACAAGCTACCACACCACAACATAAGAAATTAGAATGAGTATTCTCACAGCAAGGGTGAAAGCTGGATGACAGTGGAATGATGCCATCAAAATATAAAGGAAAATAAATTTTAACCTGGATTTTATTTGTAAGGAAACTGTCAATAACGTGCAGATGAAATAATGACATTTTCAGACACACAACATCTCAAGCATTTGAGATCTCCCATGCACTTTTCCTCAAGAAGTTACAGAAGGATATATTCCAAAATGAAGTCTTATACCAAGAAAGAGGAAGATGTGGGCTCTAGAAACCAGAGGACTTCACACAACACAGAGGCAAAGGAAGTCCCAGAGGAAGTTTAAGAGAGAGTCCAGGATGACAGCTATGCACCTTGTTTCACAAAGATGAGCTTGGTAGAACACATGATGTCCTTATTGACAGGAGGTCTACACAACTGGCAACAATTTGGTATTAAAATTACTACATGTATATGGAAAACTAAGGAAAGATATAATAGCAAGATAATTACTATTATTAAATCTTTCTAATTTCAGAAAGAATATAAAAGCGTGCAGGAACAATCACTGGATACAACATTGCTCAACGGTGAGTAGTATTTACGTACTAATTAACATTTAACAAAACGTATATTGTTCTAACAAAACATTAAATTAAAAAGGATGGGGTACGGAATAGGAAGCTTGCATGTGTGTGGTAGGGCGAGGGTGTGAAAGAGAGCAACATCCTCTTTCTCCATGGTGGGAGTTAATAAGTGTGTAAAAATGAAAAATATTGAAGAAGCAATTTAAACATATTATTTAGAAATGTGGAGCGAAGAATCAGCCAAAAAATTTTTGAAGAGATTGTTCCTGCAGAATGGGAAAGAGGGGAATAAATAATAAATTATTATTATTTTATAATAAAACTTGCAGAGACAATTTGTGTGCACCTATAATATTGCCAAAAATAAATAGAAAATAAACAGAAAAGAATGGGCATAGAAACTTATCAAATAGTCAAATATGTCTCTGCAGGTTTTCAGGGTCTTAAGTTGTCTTGTTGCTAGTGGCTGTGGTGGTGTTTTGGTGGGTTGGGTGATATTATTTTTCAGTAGGGAGACTCTTCATACAAGTCTGGCTAAACATTAGAACCACCCCATTCCTGAGGCTCACCCCTAGAGATTTTTGCTAATCGTCTAGAGTGGGAGATAGCCCTAGGTATGTTTCTAAAGCTCCCAGGTTGAGAGCCACTGCACTAGAGGTGGGTCTGCAAGATTTTTCTGTAAAGAGACAGATAATTACTTACACTTTGTTGGCCACATATGGCCTCTATCACATATTCCTCTATGTTTTGTTTTGCTTTAAAACCCTTTAAAAATGTAAAAACCAGGCTTAGCTCATGGGCCATACAAAAGCAGGCCCGTGGGCCGTACAAAAGCAGGGCAGGTTTGGCTGTAATTGGCTAAGCCCTGTGCTAGAGATCCCTACCCAGTTATCCTTCAGCACCTAGTGCCCTTTGCTTCCTCCCTGTTCATGGCTGTTTCAATTCAACATTATATATTCTCCACATAAGTTTGTTTTCCTTTCCCCCTGAAAACCTTATGAAGTTGACAGTAAAATATTTTAAAAGGTTCAAATATGAAGGCAAAGGTGAGAAAGGTGAGGTGATGGCAGCAGATGAGGAATGTCAGTAAATCATTGGGAAAGAAAAACGACTAACAGATAGTTGGAAACTGGCGCCTGGCCAAGCAAAGTGGAGAAAGCTAACATGTGGGCGCTTACTAAGGGGATTGCAAGGGTGAATTGAGCCAAAATGCCCTCTGGAAGCCTATAAGGCCTCAGGACCTGAAGGCACAGCAGAAACTGAGCTACAGCCACACGTAAGCGTGGTAAGGGAAAGCCTATACTCCTCGAGCTGTGGGCCTTGCCTCACTCTCTCAAAACCCCAAGGCAGAGGATTATAGGAGTTTTCACTGTGAAACTGAACAGTTCAAGAGAATACACATCATGTTTCCTGTAATAAGACCACCTTGCTGCCTTATTAACCTACAGTAAAGTCTACTAGCCGACTGTGCTTACACTCCATGATTCCATTTGCTTCTTAGAGTTTCCTTCTAAATACGAGTGGGGAGCCAAGCATTGCCATGTACCTGAGAAAAGTCTCTGATATAAGAACAGGCCAAAAATAACAGAAATGTAGGCCAGAGAAAACAGAGCATATGCAAGGAGCACAAGAAAACTTCCAAAAATATATCATTTATCTCAAAAAATTAGAGAATGTATTTCAATCATGAAGCAATAATAAAAGTTTATTTTAAAGGAACCAAATAAGAACTTTAAAACAATTAAACAATTAGTAGAATAACTAAAATAAAAATTCAACAGGAGATTTGGAAGATAAAGTTGTGGAAATTTCTCAGAAAGCTAGAACAAAAAGACAGAAAAAAATTTTTTAAGTTAAGAAAGTTAGAGAATCAGTATAGAAGACCCAACATCTCAAATAATCATTCAAGGATGAAAAAGCAAAGAAAACAAAGGAGAGAAAATTACAAAACTAATATAAGACAGTTTCCAGAATCAAAGGACAAAAATCTCCAGATGGGAAGGGTTTATCTCATACACAGTACAATGGATGATATGCAACATGGCACATCATGATAAAATTATAGAACCCTGGGTTATAAAAAAAAGAGAAGACCCACAAAGATTTTAGGAAGAGAAAACAGCTCATTGAAGAGAGGAATGGAAAATCAAATAGCATTAGACTTTCAGCAGCAAACCTAAAATGTAGGGGAAGGGGAGATACAGAGCAATGCCTTTTAAATTCTCCATGAAAAATAGTCTTTGATTTAAAAGTGTTACCCCACCAAACTGTCATTTAGACATGGGAGTTGACTGTATACTTGCAAATGTGCAACATGTTTACGTCCCATGCACTCTTTCTTAAAAAGTTTTAGAGGTTGCAGTACCCAAAGAAGGAAGATGTAAGATACAGAAGACGGGAAACCCTGTGAAGGAAAGCGATGAAGGAAATCCGAGTAAGACCACTGTGCTGTAGCAGCCTGGAGAGCTACTAAGAGCACCTAGGGCAGATCGGAGGCCTCTGCAGGATGTGCTCCAAGGTGAGTATTGCCCTGATGCGTTTGAGGAGGCAGCAAATATTAATAGAATTTGACAGACATTTTAGCATTCGGAGAAAAAAATCAGTAGACACATAGAACATAAGCAAATGAGGAAACAGACATTTATTGTATATTCCAGGAAAAAACTAAATGATAATCATTGACCATCACTTGACACAGAAGAGAATTCTTACAATGTAATAATAATGTAAAACTTAGTCTCAATTTAACCAAAACTCTTTTTTCTTTATTTTTTAAATTGAAATATGGTTGATTTACCATATCATATTAGTTTCAGGTGTACAATATAGTGATTCAATATTTTCATAGATTATACCCCATTTAAAGTTATTACAAAATAAGGGCTATATTCCCCTGTGCTATAAAGCATATTTTCGTTGCTATTTATTTTATACATAGTGATTGGTAACTCTTAATCCCATATCCCTATCGTGCCCCTTCCTCCTTCCCTCTCCCGACTTAACCACTAGTTCATTCTCTGTATCCGTGAGTCTATTTCTTTTTCTTTATATTCACTAGTTTTTTGGGGTTTTTTTTAGATTCCACATATAAGTGATATCATACAATATTTGTCTTTCTCTAACTTATTTCACTTATCATAGTACCCTCCAAGTCCATCATGTTGTTGCAAATGGCAAAATTCCATTCTTTTTTATGTCTGAGTAATATCCCATTGTATATATACACTACATCTTCTTTATCCATTCATCTGTTGATGGACACTTAGGTTGCTTACTCATCTTGGCAATTGTAAATAATATGGCTGTGAACATTGGGGGGCATGTATCTCTTCAAATTAGTGTTTTCATTTTCTTCAGATATATACTTACCAGTGGAATTGGTGAATCGTATGGTAGTTCTGTTTTTAGTTTTTTGAGGAGCCTCCATACTGTTGTCCATAGTGTTTGTACCAATTTACATTGCTAGCAACAGTGTACTACAGTTCCCTTTTGTCTACATCCTTGCCAACATTTTTTATTTGTAGAATTTTTGGTTATAGCCATTTTAACAGGTATGAGGTGATATCTTTTTGTGGTTTTGACTTGTATTTGATGATTAGTGCTGTTGAGCCTTTTTTTCATGTGTTTCTTTGTTTCTTTGGACAAATGTCTCTTCAGGTCTTTTGATTAGAGCATTTAGTCCGTTGACATATAAAGTGATTATTGATAGGTATGTACTTATTGCCATTTTGTTACTCATTTTCTGGTTGTTTTTGTAGTTCTTCTCTGTTTTCTTCTTGTTTTATTTTCTTCTCTTGTGGTTTGATGATTTTCTTTAGTAGTATGCTTGTGTTCCTTTCTCTCTAGTTTTTGTGTATCTATTGCAGGTTTTTGATTTGTGGTTACCATGGGATTCCTATATGTTGACTTATAACTATATCTACTTCTTATAAATTAGTAGTCATTTGAGTTCAAACACATTCTAAAAGATATACATTTTTTACTTCCCTCCCACTCATTTTGTGTTTTTGATGTTATATTTTACATCTCCATGTTTATCCCTTTACTGATTATTGTAGTTATACTTGATTTTGCATTTTTTTGTCTTTTAATCTTTGTACTAGCTTATTTACATGGTTAATCCTCGGGCTTTACTATAAATTTGCCTTTGCTAGTGGGATTTTTCCTTTCCTATAGATACTTACTTCTTGTAGCCTTTTCTTTCCCACTTAGAGAAGACCCTTCAACATTTCTTTTAGGGTCAGTTTAATATTGATGAAGTCCTTTGATTTTTGCTTATATGAGAAGTTCTTTATATCTCCTTCAATTATAAATAATAATCTTGCTGGTAAGAGTATCTCATGTTTCAGCACTTTGAGTATATCATGCCACTCTCTTCTGGCCTGCAAAGTTTTTGCAGAAAAATCAGCTGATAACCTCATGGGGGTTCCCTTGTATATGACTCTTTGTTTTTCTCTTGCTACCTTTAGAATTCTCTACCTTTAATTTTTGCCATTTTAATTGTGAAATATCTTAGTGTGGGTCTGTTTGGGTTCATCTTGTTTAGGACCTTCTGTGCTTCCTATACCGGAGTATCTGTTTCCTTCTTCAGGTTTGGAAAGTTTTCAGCCATAATTTTATCAAATACATTTTCAACCCCCTTCTCTCTCTCCTTCTTCTTCTGGGACCCCTACAATGCAAATGTTGGTATGTTTGATGTTGTCTCAGAGGTCCCTTAAACTGTCTTCATTTTTTAATTTGTTTTTCTTTTTGCTGTTCTGATTGGGTGATTTCCATTATTCTATCTTCCAAATCACTTATATGTTCTTCTTTATCATCTAGTCTGCTGTTCATTTCTTCTAGTGTGTTTTCCATTTCATTTATTGTATTCTTCAGTTCTGACTGGTTCTTTTTTATATTTTCTGGTTCCTTGTTAAAATTCTCACTCTGTTCATCTATTCTTTTCCCTTAATTATGTTAACATTGTTATTACTAGTGTTTTGAACTCTTTTTCTGGTAAATTATTTCTGTTTTGTTAGTTATTATTATTATTATTATTATTTTTTGCGGTACGCGGGCCTCTCACTGCTGTGGCCTCTCCCACTGTGGAACACAGGCTCCGGACGTGCAGGCCCAGTGACCATGGCCCATGGGCCCAGCCGCTCCATGGCATGTGAGATCTTCCCGGACCGGGGCACGAACCCGTGTCCCCTGCATCGGCAGGTGGACTCTCAACCACTGCGCCACCAGGGAAGCCCTGTTAGTTATTTTTTCAGGTGTTTTCTCTTACTCTTTCAGTTGAAACAAATTCCTCTGTCTTCTCATTCTGCTTGTATTTCTCTGTCTCTATGAAATTAGGTGAACCATTTTTCTATGCAGCCTTGAAGGGGTTTACTTGTGTGGGAGTGTTCCTATACAGTCTGTGTGTGCCCTGTGGCTTTGGCGGGAGAGCTGGATCTGACATGAACACAAGTCATGTCTTTCCGCAGGGTGTGCTGGCAACTATCAGCTTGGCGGGAACTGGGGCTTGAGATGAAGAGGCTAGGGCCAGAGCCAGATGTGAGCTGGGGCTTCTCCTCTGCTCAGTGGCTGTCATTGCCCTGTCTGGTGTGGAGGCAGGTTCCAAGTTTCTGGAGCAGAAACCCTGAGGGTCAGGTTTGAGATGGCTCCATTCCCTTTAAGTGTGTGCTCTCCCGTCTCTCAGCACTAGCACCCTCTCCCCAGAGGTGAACAGTGCTGGAATAAGAGGGGCTGGTGTGGGCACTTGATGTGGGTCTGGGCACAGGCTGTGTCAGCTCCAGCTACAGTCAGCAACTAGAACCACTTCTGATGTGCTGCCTTGTAAGCACCAGTAGGGGTTGGCCCCACTCAGCTCAGATGCCGCTCGAGGTCTGAGCCACCTCGTGCCTCACAGCCAAGCTCTCCCATTGGCTGCAGCAGCTCTCACCCCAGTGTGGCACTGCGACATGAGGCAAGTGCAGCCAGAGCAGTCGCTAGGTTCAGACAGGGATGCAAGCTGAGTGGTCATGGGAAACATTAGACGTAGTTTCAATCTGCCCTCTCTGCCCTGTTTTGGGAGTAAGCAAGCATGTGTGCACTCCTCACAAGTGGTGTCCAAGCTTTTCACAGCACTCCTGTTAGTCCCACCAGCCCTCCAATCAGCCAGGGGTACTCATCTTCCCAGTGTCAGACCCCAGGGCTGGGGTGCCCAATATGTGGCTCAAACTGCTCACTCCCCAGGGAGAATCTCTACCTGTGTAATCTCCTTCCTCTTGTAAGTTCCCTCCCAGGGGCACAAGTCCTGACCTAATCACTTTTCCCTTCCTACCTGATTCCATGTGGATCTTTCTTACAGCCTTGGTTGTATAGGAATCTTTCTGCCAGTCTCCAGTTAGGTTTCCGTGAGCATTGTTCCACGTGTTCATGGGGGAAGATGTGTTCATGGGGGAAGATGAGTTCCACATCTTCCTGTTTCACCACCTTGACCTCTTTAATCGAAATTTTTATATTATTATATTAGAAGATTGGAGTAGGGGAATTAATAGAAGAGGGACTGTGTAAAAGAGTTAAACCATTTTTTTAACAAAAACAGTATCAGTGGATGATGTCTAGAATTGGTGAAATAGAACGTATTTTTAAAGATGAGCTTGTTGTTTAGAAATAGAGTGGTACATATGAAAAAAAGTAGCTAAAGATGTAAAAATGTATAGCTTTTAGATAATAAGTGAAAACATGCATATCTTTAATAAAAATATATTAGTTTAACAATAAAAAGTATATAAAACAAACTTCAAATCACCAGTAGCTTAAAGTTCTTCCTACTTGAAAGGATACATTTTAACAGGATTAAAGTACAATTAGTTTTAAGAACCCAAATGAGAAAACTATAAGCAGTTTCTCTTATGTAAATTCTAACTATAAATATTTCTGTTTATTTTACTTTTAAATATTCAAGTCATATTGTTAGTGAAAAAAAAAAGCAAGGAAAAAACAGTATGCACAAATGATTCCCAAACTTTTAGAAGAATATAATGCAGGATGTACATTTTAAGAAAAATATGCATGCATATAAATTTATATGAAGGATATCTTTGCAAAGATGCAGCTGATATTGGGAACGATGGTTACGTATGAGGAAGACAACTGTAGTCTGGAGGTCAGAAATGAGAGGAAGACTTGCTTGTCTCTGTATATATTTTGTGTTTCTTATTTTATAATATCTTTATGAACTAATTGGATTTATGTTAAAGTAAGGGAGATTTTGGCCATGGTGATAAAACACAGTAAGTTAATTATAGCATGTGTGTTTTATATTATGTTAAATATTGTATTAAATAAAACAAATATTTATATGCATTTCATAGTTCTGACATAAGATATACAGGAAAAGGAACAGTTTACATCATAGAGATGTAAAATATGGGTTTCTTTTGGAATATGCTGAGTTTAGTGCCTATGTGATATCCAGAATCTGGAGTCCATTTAAGTCATTTGAGCTAAAGATAGAGCAAGTGCTGTTAAAGCCATGAGGTCACCCAGGAAAAATTTAAAGAGTGAAAGGAGTTGGTGAAAGTAACAGTAATTTAAAGAACAGCACAGGAGAAGAGATTGAGATGAAGGCAAAGAATGTGTTAAGGATATCAGTCACAGTAGCTTCACATACACTGCTCTCTCTAAGGAAGCTGCCCTGCTTAAGGGACAGTCATAAGTAGTAGTGCTTAACTCTCATTGGCCCCCAATTCCTCTCCCCTCCACAGCTGATTGGTTCCACATGGGCACCAGACCTGCCTCACATCCACCCACCCACCCATCCATACATACATGCACACACACACACACACACACATACATACATGTATTCTACTTTCTATACATGCTTGACAGGTGGGGGAGAGGGGAAACAGCCATGGATTTCAGAAGAGGGCATAGGAGGTATTAGGAAGATGAAGTAATAAGGAAATATAAACACTTTGAAGAAAAAGAAATGAAACATATGCACAGAGAGAAAAGCCAGTGGTAAAAATACAAAATATAAAATCAGAAACATCATCCTCCTTAAAGAAGAGCATTGGCTTTAATGAATGCACAACTATGAGGAAATATCTAAAAGTACTCACATAATGTGTTTAAGTCCCTTCTATATTGTTACAAGAAAACTGAATTTATGACCCAGTAAATTAAACGAAGAACTTTGGTGAGCTAATCTTATTGACATGAAGTTCTAAAGTATGATTATATATGACTCAATTCAATTTTGTATCATTGCATATTTCACTATTTTGTTAGCCTCCCATTCACTGTGAAGATATGCTGTCTAAAAATTGTTCTGCTTTAACAGACATGTCTGACTTTCTGACATGAGGTTCATAAAACATTTTGAATAGCTATAGAAAATCCAAAATATGACTAATGTAAGAGAAACTGATAGTTTATGAATGTTAATTACTGCTTATCATGTCAGATATAAATAACTTTAAAATGTACCCCAGGTGTTCTGAGGTTTTGGTTTTTTCAACCTTAAACCGAATCATTTCTTCCATACACATTATAAAAACTTCACCATGATTCCCACTGTCTGGAACCAAAGTCCCTCAGATGTCTCCCCTATGCAGTGGTTCAACTAATTTTTTCTGATAATCTTCATGCTTACAATGTGAGGGTTATTCAAGATTTTAATAGTAAAGAACTGAGAAGATCCTCGGAAAGAAACTGAATTAATAGTGGATTTCCAGTATGGATCTCCAAAGTTCTTTTTGCCAGGAAAGATAACATATGTACATGTTCCAGGGATTAAGATGTGGACATTTTGGAGGCCTATTGCAACAACTTGTGAGAATGTGAAGCACCTGGAAGTCTTATATATATTGCAGTGGGAGTATAAATTAGTAAATGCTGTGGAAAATGGCTAGCACCTACAAACGCCAAACAATTGCATGCCTCTGAGCTAGCAATACCACTCGAGACATAGACCCAGGATAAGTAAGTACATTTGTCCACCAAAAGATATTGAATAAGAATCTTCATATCAGTACTATTCATAATAGCTCCAACCTGTAAACTACCCAGATGCTATCAAAAGTAGAAAGGATAACTAAACAGGTAGATCCACACAATGTAGTACAATACACTAATGAGAATGGATGATCTACAAATACACACAATAATATGGATACATATCACAAAAATAATGTTAAGCAAAAGAAGCCAGACACAAGAATACATCCTATATGAGCCCATTCCTAAAAAGTTTAAAAATGAATATATTCTCTTAGAAGTTCAGATAAAGTTACCCTTGGGTGGGGGTAATCAAAAGAGAGCAAGAGATCAGAAGAGACGGTAACGTTCTGTCTTTTGATCTGGTGTTGGTTACACACAGGTTCAATTTGTGAAAATTTATTGAGCTGTTCACTTATAAGATATATACACAACAATTCTGTTAAAAGTTTTTTAACGATGCTGCTTCATTGTTGCAGATGAGATTTCTTGTACAAATTCATTGAGTGCTATGCTTATGATGTGTGCATTTATTTTTAAAAAGTCTTCCTCACTTCCACCCCCAAAAATTACACTATTGACACTCAGCTAAGGGGACGAGAGACTTATTTGCGTCACTAGGGCTGGAGCTAACACAGGTTCCGCCAAAGGCTCCTCATTCCAAATTTCCTCACTGCTCTGCTGCTCACATAGATAAATAGATGATAGGTAGATAGAGGCTGTTGAAATCATCTTAGGTGAAAGGATTACAACCTGGGAATCGTCAAGGATTACGCCTCATTATCTGACTCCTGAGGAACTACCAGTTAGGTGTTGGGGAAGGGTGGGTGTTAGATTACAGATTCATTCTGGTGTAATGACTTTCAGGTGACTGTGAGACATCGTTTACTGCATCTCAACTTCGTAATTACAAAAATAGAGATAATATGTGCCCTGCTTGCCTTCTAGAGTTTGGGAAGGAGTTGAATATGTAAACACATTGTAAGGCAAAAAGTGTTCAAATACTCTTGAGCCCAAACAATTTTCTGACTCTCAGGTTTTCACGAGGAAGAATTTCTCCAGGCAGTAGTCTCATGCTCCGCCCTTTGCACGCAAACTTCCAGGTGGAGTGCGTTTACCTAGCTGATGAGCTTGAAATAAAGAACCAGGCAGGCTTAGCTCACTCCTCTCCTCCCATTCCTTTCGAGAACAGGTACGAGGAGGTTCACATTCTGAGTCTCCTTCGAGGTTACAAGCAAGCCTCCGTGGGGAAGCCATCAGTTTTGAGGACTGCTTGTGACTTGTGACTTCTGTAGTCTCATATGAACTCAGCTGGGAAAAGGTAAGAATTAAGTCCCTAATTCTACAGATCTGTACCAGCAGGTAAGCTCTTAACAACAACAAAGCCCGTTTCCACTAGCCATGAAGCTGGGATTTTTATCTCCTATCTGCCTGAAATTTCTGTTTCTATCGCATGTTTTTGGGGTTTTTTTTTTTGCTGTACGCGGGCCTCTCACTGTTGTGGCCTCTCCCGTTGCAGAGCACAGGCTCCGGATGCACAGGCCCAGCGGCCATGGCTCATGGGCCCAGCCGCTCTGAGGCATGTGGGATCCTCCCGGACTGGGGCACAAACCCGTGTCCCCTGCACCGGCAGGCGGACCCCCAACCACTGTGCCACCAGGGAAGCCCTCTATCCCATGTTTTTAAAGAACACTGGCAGAAAAGTTTTCTCCCTATTGTGCTGCTTCAAATGCCAATAAAAGCTAAAATATTTTGTTATGCAACATATTTCCATTTGTTACCGTTATAGTCCCCATAATGTATGTTCAGTCCTAATCCCCTTTCTCTTTCCCTGAACCCTTGCTTTCTGTGAAATAATTGTAATGGTTTTCAGATTTAACTTGCGTTTTTTTCATGTGGCACGTAAACTCAATTAAGCAAACATTGTTATGTGGCTACTAAGTGTCTGACGTTGTGTTAGACTTAGGGCATCAAAGCAGTGCTTGTATCCTGAACACTTTTTATCAAATTTTCTTTGTGGGAACTCATTTCAGGTTCTGATATCAGCAATGTTAACGGAAAAAAACAGTATCAAAGGCTTGCTGATTGTGCTTGTTTAATATAGGAACTAGATACTCTTTTTTCACTTTATATTCCAATGTATCACACAAAGATTTAGATTTCTCATTCCAATTAGGCTGTAATCTTAACGTTTCTTTTACTATCACTTGATTGTGAAATGAGATATCATTATAAACCATTATCACATCATTATTTAGGTGAGGGAGAATAAAAACCAAATAAAACAAAGAAACGAGCAAACAAAAACAGTTCAGGTTCTTTTCATGAAGAAAAGAGCATCAGGCCTTTTTTTTTTTTTCCTTTGGCCTCTTGTGGGATCTTAGTTCCCCGACCAGGGATCTAACCTGCACCCCCTGCAGCAGAAGTGTGGAGTCTTAACCACTGGACCACCAGGGAAGTCCCCACCAGCCCTTTGTTTTAAAGAAATTGAGATGTAATTGACAGGTATCATTATATTAGGTTCAGGTGTACAACATTCGGTATTTGTATATTGTGAAATGACCACCACAGTAAGTCTAGTTAATGACCATCACTACATATGGTTACAAATTTTTTTTCTTTTCTTTTTTGTGATGAGAACTTTAAAAATCTATTCTCTTAGCATAGCAACTCTCAAATATATAATACAGTATCATAACTATAGTAACCATGCTGTAAATTACATCTCCAGGACTTATTTTATAACTGGAAGTGTGTACTTTTTGACCCCCTTCACCCATTTTACCCACCCCTCACCCACCCCCCTAATTTTTTAATTTTTGAATTTTATTTTATTTATATTTTTAAACAGGTTATTAGTCATCAATTTTATACACATCAGTGTATACATGTCAATCCCAATCTCCCAATTCATCCCACCACCACCCCTGCCCCCCCACCGCTTTCCCCCCTTGGTGTCCATATGTTGGTTCTCTACATCTGTGTCTCAGTTTCTGCCCTGAAAACCGGTTCATCTATACCATTCTTGTAGGTTCCACATATATGCGTTAATACACAATATTTGTTTTTCTTTTTCTGACTTACTTCACTCTGTATGACAGTCTCTAGATCCATCCACATCTCTACAAGTGACCCAATTTCATTCCTTTTTATGGCTGAGTAATATTCCATTGTATATATGTACCACATCTTCTTTATCCATTCGTCTGTCGATGGGCATTTAGGTTGCTTCCATGACCTGGCTGTTGTAAATAGTGCTGCAATGAACATTGGGGTGCATGTGTCTTTTTGAATTGTGGTTTTCTCTGGGTATATGCCCAGTAGTGTCACCCACCACTTTTGGCCACCACCAGTCCCTTCTTTGTATCTATGAGCTTTGTTGTTGTTTGTTTTTAAGATTCCACACATAAATGAGATCATACAATATTTGTCTTTGTCTGACTTATTTCATTTAGCATAATGCCCTTAATATCCATTGATGTTGCAAATGGCAAGAGTTCATTCTGTTGATGGCTGAGTGATATTCCATTGTGTGTGTGTGTGTGTATATACATATACCACATCTTCTTTATCCATTTATCCATCAGTGGACACTTAGGTTGTTTCTGTGTCTTGGCTATTGTAAATAATGCTGCAGTGAACATGAGGGTGTAGGTAACTTTTCCAGTTAGTGTTTTTATTTTCCTTGGATAAATACCCAGAAGTGCAATTGCTGGATTTTATGGTAGTTCTAATTTTAATTTTTTGAGGAACCTCCATACTGTTCTCCATAGTGGCTGCACCAATTTACATTCCCATTAATGGTGGATAAGGTTTCCCTTTTCTCCACACCCTCACCAATGCTTCACATTTTGTGTCTTTTTGATAATAGCCTTTCTAATGTATGAGGTGATATCTCATTGTGGTTTGGATTTACATTTCTCTGATTAGTGATGTTGAGCATCTTTTTATGTACCTGTTGGCCATCTGTATGTCGTCTTTGGAAAAATGTCTATTCAGATCCTCTGCCAATTTTTTAATCAGATTGCTTGGGGTTTTTTGCCATTGAGTTGTATGGTTCTTTATATATTTTGCTTATTAAGCCCTTATCTGACACATGATTTCCAAATATTTTCTCCCATTTTATTTTTTGCCTTTTAATTTTGTAGATAGTTTCCTTTGCTGTGCAGGAGCTTCTTAGTTTGATGCAGCCCCACTTATTTTTATTTTTGTTGTCTTTGCTTTTGGTGTCAAATCCAAAAAATCATTAAGACCAATGTCAAGGGGCTCAATGCTTTGTTTTCTTCCTTTTTTTGTTGTTAAATATTTACTTATTTATTTGGTTGCGCCGGGTCTTAGTTGCAGCATGTGGGCTCCTTAGTTGTGGCTCTCTGGCTCCTTAGTTGTGGCATGCGAACTCTCAGTTGCGGCATGCATGTGGGATCTAGTTCCCTGGCCAGGGATCGAACTTGGGCCCCCTGCATTGGGAGTTCAGAGTCTTATCCACTGTGCCACCAGGAAAGTCCCTGCTTTGTTTTCTTCTAGGAGTTTTATGGGTTTCATGGTTTACATTCAAGTCTTTAATCCACTTTGAGTTAATTTTTGTGTATGGTGTAAGATAGTGGTCCAGTTTCATTCTTTTTCATGTAGCTATCCAGTTTTCCCAGCACCATTTATTGAAGAGGCTGTCTTCTGCCCATTTTATATTCTTGCCTCCTTTGCCATAGATTAATTGCCCATATAAATGTGGGTTTATTTATGGGCTCTCTGTTCTCTTTCATTGATCGGTGTGTCTGTTTTTATGCCAGTACCATTCTGTTTTGATTATTGTAGTTTGTAATAGAATTACAAGTTAGGGAGCATGAGGCCTCCAGCTTTGTTCTTTCTCAAGATTGCTTTGGCTATTGGGGGGTCTTTTGCAATTCAAAGCAAATTTTAGGATTGTTTTATTTCTGTGAAAAATGCCATTGGAATTTTGATAGGGATTGCTTTAAATCTGTAGATCAGTATGGCTAGTATGGACATTTGAACAGTATTCTTTCAATCCATTATCATGGAATATCTTTCCACTTATTTGTGTCATCTGTAATTTCTTTCATTAATATCTTATAGTTTTCAGTGTATAGGTCTTTCACCTTTTTGGTTAATTTTATACCTAGGTATTTTATCCTTTTTAATGCAATTATAAATAAGATTGTTTTCTCAATTCCTCTTTTTAATAGTTCATTCTTAGTGTATAACAATGCAACCGATTCTTGTATCCTGCAACTTTACTGAGCCATTTATTCCAATAGTTTTTTGGTGTGGTTTTTAGGGTTTTCTATAATATAATATGTCATCTGCAAATAGTGACAGTTTTACTTCTTCCTTTCAGATTATGGTGACTTTTATTTCTTTTTCTTGTCTGATTTATGTAGCTAAGATATCCAATACTATGTTGAATAAGAGTGGTGAGAGTCAGCATCCTTGTCTTATTCCTCATCTTAGAAGAAAAGCTTTCAGCTTACCACTGTTGAGTATATTATTAGCTGTGGACTTGTCATATATGGCTTTTATTATGTTGAGGGACATTCCCCCTTTACCCACTTTTTGGAAAGTCTTTATTGTAAATGGATGTTGAATTTTGTCAACATATTTTTCTGCATCTGCTGAGATGACCACATGATTTTTATCTTTTGTTTTGTTAATGTGGCATATCACATTGAGTTTTGTGGATGTTGTACCATTACTGCATCCCTGGAATAAATCCCAGTTGATCATGGTGTATGGTCCTTTTAATATATTGTTGAATTTGGTTTGCTAATATTTTGTTGAGAATGTTTACATCTATGTTCATCGGGGATATTGACCTATAATTTTCTTGTATGGTCCTTATCTAGTTTTGGTTTTTGGGTGATGTTGACCTCATAAAATGCGTTTAGGTTGGTCCATTGTTTTCTGTTTTTTGGAAGAATTTGAGAAGAATTAGTATTAATTTTTCTTTAGATGTTTGGTAGAATTCACCAGTGAAGCCATCATGTCTTGGACTTCTGTTGATTTTTTGACTACTGATTCAGTATCCTTACTAGTAATTGGTTTGTTTTAAGTTTTCTATATTTCATGATGCAGTTTTGGTAGGTTGTATGTTTCTAGGCTTTTAAAAATTTTTTCTTCTAAGTTGTCCAATTCATCGGCATATAATTGTTCATAGTAGTCTTTTATCATCCTTTGTATCTGTAGTATCAGTTGTAGTCTCCTCTTTCACCTTGGTTTTATATGAGTCCTCTCTCTGTCTCTTTCTCAGTGAGTCTAGCTAAAGGTTTGTCTATTTTTAAAATCTTTTTAAACAGCCAGTTCGAAATTTTATTGATATTTTCTGTTGTCTTTTTAGTTTCTATTTCATTTATTTTCACTCCATCTTTGTTTACTTTTCTAGTAACTTTAGGCTTAGTTTTTTTCCTTTTCTAATTCCTTGAGGTGTAAAGTTAGGTTGTTTATCCAAGATGTTTGTTTCTTGATGTAGGCATTTATCACTAGAAACTTTTCCTCTTAGAACTGCTTTTGCTGAAACCCATAATTTTGGTATGTTGTATTTTCATTTGTCTCAAGATATGTTTTTATTTCTCTTTTGTTTTTTTTTCTTTGACCCATTGGTTATTCAATAGCATGTTGTATAATCTCCACATATTTGTGAATTTTCCAGTTTTCTTCTTATAATTGATTTTTAGTTTCATAATGTTGTGGTAAAAAAGATTATGATTTTAAATCTATTAAGACTTCTTTTGTGGCCTAACATGATCTATCCCAGAGAATGTACCATGTGCTCTTGAGAAGATGTATATTCTGTTGCTTTTAGATGGAATTTTCTGTATGTGTCCGTTAAGTGTATCTGGTATAACATCTCATTAAGGCCAATGTTTCCTTCTTGATTTTTTTTTTTTTTTGGTCTTCATGATCTATTCATTAAAGAAAGGTGGAATATTAAGTCCCCTAATATTGTTGTATTGTTGTCTATTTCTCCCTTTAGGTCTGTTTATATTTGCTTTATATATTTAATTGCTCCAATGTTGGGTGTATACATTTTTATAAATCTGATAGCCTCTTTTTGGATTGACCCATTTATTATCAGATAATAGCTTTCTTTGTGTCTTATTACAGTCTTTGTCTTAAAATCTATTATTTTCTGATACAAGTATAACTACCTCAGCCTCTTTTGGTTTGCATCAGCATAGAGTATATTTTTCTATCCCTTTATTTTCAGTCTTTGTGCATCCTTAACATCTGAAGTGAGTCTCTGGTAGGCAGCATATAGATGGGTCTTTTTTTCATTAGCCATTCATCCACTGTATGTCATTTGCTTGCCATTTACATTTAAGATAATTATTGATAGGTATGTCCTTATTATCATTTTGTTAACTGTTTTCTGGCTGTTTTGTTATTCATTTGTTCCTGTCTTCTCTTGCTCTCTCCCTTTTGTAAATGGATGATTTTCTGTAGTGGTTTGCTTAGATTTCTTTATCTTTTGTGTATCTACTATAGGTTTTTGCTTTGTGGTTACCATGTAGCTATATAAAACAGTCTCTTTTAAGTTTATAACAACTTAAGTTTGAATGCATTCTAAAGCTCTATATTTTTACTCCATCCCCCCACATTTTGCTTTAGAGGTCATAATTTACATCTTTTTATCTTTTGTATCCATTAACAAATTTTTCTAGTGTTGGTTATTTTTACTATTTTTGTCTTTTAACCTTCACACTAGCACTATAAGTGATTAACTCACCCGTCTTACAGTAGATTGTTCTGAATTTTATTATATACTTACCTTTACCAGTGAGAGTTATACTTTCATATGTTTTCCAGTTACTAATTAGCATTCTTCCTTTTCAATTTAAAGATGTTCCTTTAATATTTCCTGTAAGGCCAGTCAAGTGTTGATGAAGTCCTTTAGCTTTTGCTTACCTAGAAAACTTTATCTCTCCTTCAATTTTGAAGGACAACTTTGCTGGGTAGAATATTTTTAGGTGGCAGTTTTTTCTTCCAGCACTTTGAATATTGTGCCACTCTCTTCCACCCTGCAACATTTCTGCTAAAAAATCTGCTGGTAGTCCTTTGGGGTTCCCTTTGTATGTAACAAGTTGTTTTTCTCTTGCCACTTCAAAATTCTCTCCTTGTCTTAGCTATTTACAATTTAACAATAGTGTGTATTGGTGTGAGTCTTTGGGTTCATCTGACTTGTGACTCTCTAGACTTCGTGGATGTCTGCTTCCTTTCCCAGGTTAGGGATGTTTTTAGCCATTATTTCTTCAAGTGAGTTTTCTGCCCCTTCCTCTCTTTCTTCTCCTTCTGGGATCCCTATAATATTAAAATGTTGATCTGCTTGAGGTTGCCCTATAAGTGCCTTAAGTTATCTTCACTTTTTTTCATTTTTCTTTCTGCTGCTCTGGTTGAGTCCTACTGCCCTATTTTTGAGTATGTGGATCCTTTCTTCTGCTTCATCTAGTCTGCTGTTGAACCTCTGTAGTGTATTTTTCAGTGCAGATATTGTATCCTTCAGCTCTGAATTCTATTTGGTACTTGCTTATATTTTCTATTTTTTTGTTGAAATTCTCACTTTGTTCATCCATTCTTCTCCTGAGCTCAGTAAGCATCTTAATGACCATCATTTTAAGTTCTTTGTCATGTTAATCACTTATCTCCATTAAGGTCTTTTTCTGTAGTTTTGTCTTGTTCTTTTGTTTGGAATATATTCCTCTTTCTTCATTTTCCTTCTCTCTCTGTGCTGGTTTCTCTGATTAGATAAAACAACCACGTCTTCCAGTCTTGCAAGAATGGCCTCATATAGGTGATCAACCCTGTCCTAGCTCTTGATTGTCTCTCAAAGCTCTGATTACCCAAGTAGCCACTTTATTCCTGGTGGCTCCCCATAGTTGAGGGTGTGCAAAGACCTGTCAGTGTCCCAAACGGGAGGATTTCAGTTGGCACCTAGATGCAGGCTGACTAGAAACCAGACCCTCAGGCAGCAGGTTTTAAAGTATGCAAATAAAGCTCTTTAAGAGGAAGGCTGTGAGGTGGACAATGCAGAGTGACTGCCCTCTCTGCATTGAGCTCTGGGGTAACAGCCAGTTAAGGACTGTTTTATTGTTTTCTACCATCCTGTTGAAACTGTGAACACAAAGCTCTACTTGCCACAAAATCTAGGCTGTCAAGGGATGTGTCTTCTGGGTGACAGCCACAAAAGCCAGGTCACCAGATGTGTACACAAGCTCCTTTATCAGAGATACCAGCAACCTGGGTTGGGGCAAAGGGAGAGCACAAAGATGGCACCATCTGTCTTCCCAGTCTCTGGAGAGGATGGTACTAAGCCTTTAAATCTGTATTTAATTATAAACCATCAGGCCACATCTAGGAAGATAATAGGCTTTCACAGAACGACTGGGGGTGTATTTTAGTCTGCTATCTCTGTACTGTGCTCTGGTTCAAAACTGTTTCTCTTTGGAGAAATGTCTATTTAGGTCTTCTGCCAATTTTTTGATTGGGTTGTTTGTTTTTTTTAATATTGAACTGCATGAGCTGTTTATATATTTTGGAGATTAATCCTTTGTCCATTTATTCATTTGCTAATATCTTCTCCCATTCTGAGGGTTGTCTTTTCATCTTGTTTATAGTTTCTTCTGCTATGCAAAAGCTTTTAAGTTTCATTAGGTCCCATTTGTTTATTTTTGTTTTTATTTCCATTACTCTAGGAGGTGGGTCAAAAAAGATCTTGCTGTGGTTTATGTCAAAGAGTGTTCTTCCTATGTTTTCCTCTAAGAGTTTTATAGTATCCAGTCTTACATTTAGGTCATTAATCCATTTTGAGTTTATTTTTGGGTATGGTTTTAGGGAGTGTTCTAATTTCATTCTTTTATACATAGCTGTCCAGTTTTCCCAGCACCACTTATTGAAGAGACTGTCTTTTCTCCATTTTATATCCTTGCCTCCTTTGTCATAGATTAATTGACCTTAGGTGCATGGGTTTATCTCTGGGCTTTCTATCTTGTTCCATTGACTTATTTCTGTTTTTATGCCAATACAATATTGTCTTGATTACTGTAGCTTTGTAGTATAGTCTGAAGTCAGGGAGTCTGATTCCTCCAGCTCCGTTTTTTTCCCTCAAGATTGCTTTGGCTATTCTGGGTCTTTTGTGTCTCCATACAAATTTTAAGATTTTCTGTGCTAGTTCTGTACATACAGATGGCCAAGAGGCACATGAAAAGCTGCTTAACATTACTAATTATTAGAGAAATGCAAATCAAAACTACAGTGAGGTATCGCCTCACACCACTTAGAATGGGCATCATCAGAAAATCTACAAACAGCAAATGCTGGAGAGGGTGTGGAGAAAAAGGAACCCTCTTACACTGTTGGTGGGAATGTAAATTGATACAGCCACTATGGAGAACTGTACAGAGGTTCCTTAAAAAACTAAAAATATAATTACCATATGACCCAGCAATCCCACTACTGGGTCTATACCCAGAAAAAATATATAATTCAAAAAGACACATGCACCCCAATGTTCATTGCAACACTGTTTACAATAGCCAGGTCATGGAAGCAACCTAAATGCCCATTGACAGACGAATGGATAAATTAGATGTGGTACATATATACAATGGAATATTACTCAGCCATAAAAAGGAATGAAATTGGATCATTCGTAGAGACGTGGATAGACCTAGAGACTGTCATACAGAGTGAAGTATGTCAGAAAGAGAAAAACAAATATCGTATATTAATGCATATTAATGCATATATGTGGAATCTAGAAAAATGGTACAAATGAACTGGTTTGCAAGGCAGAGATAGAGACACAGGTGTAGAGAACAAATGTATGGACACCAAGGGGGGAAGGTTGGGGGGGATGAGATGAATTGGGAGATTGGGATTGACATATATACACTAATATGTATAAAATAGATAACTAATAAGAACCTGCAGTATAAAAAATAAAATAAAATTCAAGAATAAAAGAAGAATTTAAAAAAAATTACCATACTAATGTTAGATGTTAATAATAATAATAATAATATTATGTTAATAATATTAATATTATTATGTTAATAATATGTTAATAATAATAGCAGAAATTTGTGTGTGGGGTTTATGGAAATTCTGCAATTTTTCTGTAAATCTAAAAAATAAATTTAAAAAAATCTAAAAAAAAAAATCTTTCTCCATTTGTTACAGTGCTATGAGACCTACAAACATAGGCCCTGCTGGCCACCAGAGGCAGGTGATCAAGGGGTGTTCCCTGGGTAGAAGCTGCAAAAAAGGGGGCACCAGATGTGTGTACAAATTCCTTTCCAAGAGATACTGGTGACTGGGAGTGAGGCCTAGGGAGAAGGTGAAGATAGTACCCACTCTCCGAGGTCTTTGGAGAGGATTATAGTAGGCCCTTAGTTATGTTTTTAGTTAGAAGTCTGTTTTCAGGCTGTAGTTATGAAGATAAGCAAATAGGACTCTTTCACAGGAAGGCTGAGTATTTTTCTGTCAGCTGCCTCGGCTCTGGTCCTTGGGAGTAGCCAAATAATTCTATGCAAGCCCTTAAAGAATTGTTTCTCAATTCAGTAGAGCCTTGTGGGTCTTGTGGACACAAGCCCTCTTGGCTTTCAAAGCTTGATATTTTGGGGGCCAATCTCTTAGGATCAGGTCTTAAAAGTTGGGATGCCTGATATGGAGTTCAAATCTTTAGCTCCTCAGGGAGACACTCAGGGTTGTGAGTTCCCTTCCACTTGTAGGTTGCCATGCCAGGGGTGGGAATTACAGTGAGATTGTCTCAGCCTCTCCTACCTATTTCAGTGTGGGATTTTCTCATTTACCTGATGTATAGGAATTGCTCACCTAGTTTTCAGGTTTCCTTCAGAGGAGATTTTTCTATATGTAGCTGTAGATTTGGTGTGTCTGTGAGAGGAAGTCAGTTTAGGATACTCCTACATTGCCATCTTGAACTAGAACTTGCCGGCACCAGGCTTTTTAAGCTTTACTTCATAATCATTAAATAAATATACTCAGGAAACAATAGAACATGCAATAATAGACTTCCATGGTCTTCGTGCTTCTGGTGGTCACAGAAGTGAAGCATCACAGTTGTAAGCAACTTCTAAGAGTATAAAATATTAAGTGTTTATTAGTTGTGCCTCAGAATGTGCCTTTGACTCTGCCTCTGAAAATTAGGTGCAGGTCCTTCCAAAGACTTGGAACTAGATGTGACCAATGGCAACTATTAAGGATCCCATAAGCATCTATCTCTGCCAACTCATGGAATCAGGAAAAGTGGAGAGTAAATATTAGAGTGATTTGAAACCTAGGAAGCAAGAGAAATCATGACAGAGTTCCTAGTTGCTCTGATTATTTCAAGTCTCTTGGCCTGGCTAAACTGCATCTCAGGGAACATAGAGAATGTGTGGCTATAATTACTGAACCACTGTGGGTAATCATCGGGAAACCATGGAAAACAGGAGACATGCCAGGAAACTGAAGAATGGAAAGTGTTGCTACAGTTTTCAGAAGAGGAAGAAGGTACATTTATTGAATTACAGATTATAGGGCTTGACAAAAATCCTAGACGAGATAATTTTTTTTAAATACATGAACACTTAGAAAAGGAAGCTGTGAAGACCAGAATTAGAATGGCTTCGTCAAGAACAAGTCACCGCAGACCAACATCATTGCTTGGTTTTTGACAGTATTACTAAATTTGGTAAGTGGAAGAAGATGTTATAAACTAGATTTTAACAAGTTACTAGCAGACTTTTTCATGATAGCCTCATGTACACAGTGGGGAAGGGGAGACGGTCTAGATATTAGAACAGTTAGCTGTGATTGAATGATGATATCCCTATCCAAAAGGTGCAGACTAATCTAGTGATGGGCTTTAGTTCTCTCTTCCTGGCCTCATCCTCATCAATATTTTTCTATGGTTTTGATGAAAATCAATAGCCTGGTGTTCTTATCTGATTTCGGGTGGAAGTTATAAATCTTAAGGCATCTGTCTACCATTGAGAGAGTGACCCAAGCCAATTCTTTACTCCTAAGTTGCTATAGATTATGCTGTGTACTGAGTAAATCCAAATCTTCTTCTCTAGCCATAGCTGATTGGCCAAGGTCACAGTGCATGAGCCAAAGCAACTATTCATGTAATCAACCCTATGGGGGCAGAAAGACCACCTTTGAGATGGCTTACCCCCAAAAAAAATCTTCCCTTAGGGGCTTCCCATATTAAATCCACACAAATAGAACAAATAGACCCAATCAAGTATTGTCATTGGAAATAATAAATGCTAGAATAGAAAATAAATTTCTCTAAGTTTTTTGTTCTCTTAAATTTTGTGTTTTTTCAAGACTACAGTTTTTTAAAAAAAATTCTCATTTTTATAAGCAACGACATTTTACATAGAAAGCTATGTAAGCTTTTCTTACACAAGAATTATTTTTTCTCTCCAGCTGGTCTAGTACATTCCACATTTGTTTCTTTTATGGCCTGAGGTGCCAAAAGCTGATAACCACAACTAGAACTGAACATAATTCTTGACTATATCCCACATAAGTGAGGTATTTGCTTTCAAGTGTTGAGTTTTATTTTTTAGCTTTATTGGGTATAATTGACAAATAAAATTGTAATATATTTAAAGTGTACAATGTGATGGTTTAATATATGTATACATTGTGAAAGGATTCCCATAATCAAAGAATACATTTAAATTCTCTAGTTTGGGAATCTAGCCCTTATTAGGCCTTCTGTTTTACAAATGCAGTAGGACCCAGAATTGACAGTTCTTACAATCTTCAACAACAGAGATAATTTGCCTGTGTTGTAATGTTAAAGGGGCTGACTGACCATAATTTAAGGATCAGACAAAACTAGTACTATAATGTGCTATAGAATTAAGACCCTAAATGATCAACATGTTGGAATAATAAGCCAAATTGAAAAAAATTAAAGGAGAAAGTAAAAGGAAACAAAAAACATCTTTTTGAGCTTCTATTCAAATCAGGTACTTTAGATTCAACATCCCATTTAACAGGAAAAAATGTTAAGCTTTACACTAGAATCAGAGGGCGGATTTAAAATGAGGCCGAGGAAACTTAACTTTCAGGGCCTCTTATTTGCATGGACACTTTCCAAAGCTGCCATGTAGGCCCACAGTGTTAGTGTTGCCAAATAAATACAGGATGCCCAGTTAAATTTGAATTCCAGATAAACAGTGAATAATTTTTTAGTTGTTCCCCAATATTGCCTGCATCCTATATTTTTAATTGCTAGTTAAATCCTACACAGGGAAGAATCAGCACCCCAGACTGGGGCATCATCCTCTCTGCCCTCTTGGTGGTCTTAGATCCATAGATGAGGTTTACAGGTTACCCTACCTCTACATCCTCCAGTGCCCAGTGACAACCCTGTCCCAGGAAAACCTCAAAGAGTATCCAGACTCTCTGATGCCAAGGAAAAGGACATGAATGAAACTCTGCCCTGCTCCCCACTCAAGGGTCTCTCACTGATAGGGCTTCATGGGTCTTCACCACCTCCTCCCCCCACCCACACCAGGACAAGTGGCAGCGGTGCGACAGGAAACAGCAGTAGCTAGGACTTGGCCAACCTAGAAATCGAAGCTACCAAGGAACATCCAGATCAAGATCAAAGCACTTCAATCATCTGAGGATCCTCCCCTAAAAGTAGTGCCATCTCAGTGAAATTGGAAATGGAGTTACATGTGTGGCATTATCAGTCACGAGCTGTAAAGCTGAAAGAAACTTTGCTAAACCATCAGTACTTTAAAAATGAATTTGACTGACCATCCTAAGGAAAGACTGGATTATTTTTTTATTCTCCCCATTGAAAACATTATAAAACTGCTCTATTAAAAAAAACAAAAAACAACAAAACTGCTGTGATAGGATACAGCAACCAAAGAATGTACAACCAAAGAAGAAAAATAAGTAGTTTAGAAGTGTGTCCGGAGGTAATTTATTAAAATTAAAATATTATCAGTTTTCTGGATTTGTGATATTTATAACAAGATTTACCATTATTTATGTATTTGTAGTTTATTATCATTTTTAAAATTTAAATTTCCAAATTTAAACATGTGTCTCTAATTTTTATTCACAATGTTATATGCTTTCTCTTAAAAGGCCTTCAAAACTGTATGAGATTTAGACCCCACAAAACCTGGGTCAGTCCTTGAATAGAATAAACTAATAGAATAAAACTAACTACTACAGCTAAAGGAAACAAAGAACAGAGTAAAAATGGAGGAAACCAGCACCTGAGAGTCTATTATTATGTTTTGGGTTTGATGATAATTAAACTAATAATGATAACTGATATTTATTAAGAGCTTTCTACATGCAAGCTGTGTAAAGAGCTTAACCTACAGCATTGCATTTCATCAGCATGGTACTGGGAGAAAAGCACTCTATAAGTATTATCTCCATGGTGGAGAGAAACTGAGCCTTAAAAATATCAAGTAATTTGCTCAGGTTATACATCTATTAACAGCTTGAGATAAAATCCAAATCTAGGTCACCAAAATAATACCCTTTCCTCTCCTTCTTTCTTCTCATTCATCTTCCTTTTCTTTACACTGGAAATCTTTTTTTTTTTTTTTTCCTGGAGCAATTAACACTGGGACGTAAATATTCATGTGCTCCTTTATCACTCAGTTAACACTTCTATTGGGTATGTACCATATAAAGTAACTGAAAAGTTACCTTAAACCCAAAGGCGTTTACAGGGACAGTTAAATCTTTCATTTTGCTGCTATATAGAGAAGCCATTACCCACTTTTCAAAAGTGTATTGTCCCAGAAGAAACTCTGGGATTTTGTTTTTTCACTGGGAATGGATGCCCTCACAGCCATCTTTGAGAGAATTCTGAGAATGGAAGCAGTATGGTGCATAAATGAGCCAGAAGAGGAGTGAACCCAGCTCCCAGTGGTGTCCTCTGGGCCTGTTCAGCAGAGTGAGATGAAAATCTTCCTGTTTGCCTGAGTCAGATTGGAAGGAATTTCCTGTCATTTACATTCAAAAGAATTCTGACAGATGCAAGTTTCCAAAGAGTAAAGTGACTATTCTGGAATCAGTAGTGGGTTTTGCAGCCAATGGGATAGAGTGCTGCTAGCTATTTTTGTTTTTAAATCTCTTCTACAAATTCTACTAAAACTTAGAAAGACCAGATCTGTATTGGGTTTAGGTCAGGTCAAAAAAAAGCAAATTCGGGCCTCCCTGGTGGCGCAGTGGTTGAGAGTCCGCCTGCCGATGCAGGGGATACGGGTTCGTGCCCCGGTCAGGGAGGATCCCACATGCCGCGGAGCGGCTGGGCCCGTGAGCCATGGCCGCTGGGCCTGCGCATCCAGAGCCTGTGCTCCGCAACGGGAGAGGCCACAACAGTGAGAGGCCCGCATACCGCAAAAAGAAAAAAAAAGAAAAAAAAAAAAGCAAATTCAGTGACTTAATAATGCTCACTTGTCACTCTCTTGCTTGCCCCTTCACACATGTCATACTTGGATTGAGATGGTGGCAGCAGGAAAGCACACACATCCTCCCCAAAGCATCTGATCAGAAGGTGGGAGGAAGGTCATCCAGCGGAGATTGTGTGAAGGTAATGAAGTACAACCTCGTTAGAGAGAGCCAGGATGATGAGAATGAAGGAAATGAAGAAGACTGAAGTAAACCTGAAAGCAAATATTTCTGAAAAGGAAAATGAGATCAATTGAGAAGGAACATAAAGGGAAGAAATGACCCTTTTTTTTAGTAGTAGAGGACCAAGAAGACCCTACGTAAGTTCTTTAGGTAGAAAAAAGATTAACAGATAAACCATAGATCAGAAACTTACAGTAAGAGGCTAAACTTCAATTAACAATAAAATCTTTGTGGTAATTATAAATTCTATGGAACAGATGCTATGAACCCATCTTGAAGACTTCACATTTTAAAAGACACTAAAAGATAAACAACACAATATGAAAAAGTTCTACATTTTACCAAGATTGAAGAATTAGTTTGAAATAAGTGTATTTCAGTCTAAATTGACAATTTCATGAAAATTACCAGTTCATTGACAGAGTTACACAATTTGAAAAAGAAAGAAAGAAAGAAACAAGAAAGGCAAAGTGAGCCAAACAAGAAAGGTGTGGATCCTGGAGCAAGGGGTGGGGGTTGGGGCATGGGCAAGGGTTTGGGGGCCAGACAATCTGAAAGACTGAGCATCTCTTGAGAAGAAAAAGAACAAAATTTGCAGACGTTTCATCTTCTAATGCCTTCACTCTGTTGTCAATCCCTTCAACATGTAGCTTAAACTTTGTGCTTTGGGTTTTGCCAAATGTTAGTCAGAAGTATTGTGGTCATATGCTAGACATTTTGTTCCTTGACACTAAGGTGCTCAAGTGACAAGGGGTCTTGGAGCAACAGAGGGTTAAATTGACATTGCAGGGAGAATGCTGTGATCCCAAGATTTCTTCCCCCAGCTGTATATGTTCTGTATTATCTCTTCCTCTTGAGAGTCAGTGAGACGGTGAATGTGACTAAAACTCCTGTAATAAGGTTACTTTATATAAAAAAGGTGAAGGGATTTTGCATATGTAATCAAGTCCCAAATCAGTGAACTCTGGGTTCTTCAAAAGGGCAATTATCTTTGGTGGTCTTGACCTAATCAGATGAGCTTTTTAAAAGGATTGGTTTCTTCCTGAAGGAGGGGGTTAAAAGGGTGAAAGTGTGAGAGGGCCATGTGGCATCTCAATGTATGGAGAGAGCCATGTGGTAGGGACATGAGAATATCATCTAGGAGCTACAAGTGGTCCCCAGCCAATAGCCAGCAAGAAAACTGAGACTTCTGTCTTACAACTCCAAAGAACCAAGTTCTGCAGCAATCTGAATGATTTTGAAAGCAGAGCGCTCCCTAGTCAAGCTTCTAGGTGAGAACGCAGCTGGCTGACACCTTGATTTCAGCCCTTGTGAGGCCCTTAGTAGAGTATCTGGCTAAAATGTGCCAGACTCCTCCTAACCCATGGATTGTGAAATAATAGGTTTGTTTTATTGTTCTTAAGCGGCTAAGTTTTGTGGTAATTTCTTATACAGCAAGAGAAAACTGATACAGTTAGGAAATTCAGTTGCTACTATATTGTTTTAAAAAAACAATCTTGTTTTCCTTGTGGCTCTCTGTAGTGGGAGCAGCTACTAAATTGGAACTAAAACATACAATATGGATGTATGTGAGCCTTGTTCTTTAGTGCAGCCTTAATTGTACCTCTCTGAACTACTTGAAAACATGTCAGGAAAAGCTGTTTGTAATAAGCACATGTGATGTGCACCTAGAACTGCAATGGTTTTGTCTTAAAGGAGAATGAAAGGATTTAAAAGATGCAATACAAAGATCATTTATTTCAGAGTGAAAATACTACAGCTGAAAGGGCCATTTTATTTGATACTAAAAGGGAAAGAAAGAAGGAAGGAGGAGGGAAAGAAGGGAGGGGGAAGGAAGAAAATATCAAAATCTACTACGTTGAACCTGAAACTTGCCATTTCTACATATCTCAAACCAGCATGTGGAATCTCTTGAATGCAAAAAGTATAGTTTTTATTTACCAGAATATTTCTATGAATGCAGCTTTTCATCAGGGGAAGGAAATTTTTGATCCATTTTATTTGCCTGTTTTATATGTCTGAGAAGTAATTTCTCTTTCATTTCGCTAAGCTGCAGTAGAAGTACTTACACAATACTGGTATTTACTTTCCTATCCAAGATACACTTAACAAACTAGACCACTTAAATACACTTTGGCAAATTGTGTTAACAATTATGGCCTCTGCAGTGTTTTATAAAACATCTATTTTGGGCTTCCCTGGTGGTGCAGTGGTTGAGAGTCCGCCTGCCGATGCAGGGGACACGGGTTCGTGCCCCAGTCTGGGAAGATCCCACATGCCGCAGAGTGGCTAGGCCCGTGAGCCATGGCCACTGAGCCTGCGCGTCCAGAGCCTGTGCTCCGCAACGGGAGAGGCCACAACAGTGAGAGGCCCGCGTACCGCAAAAAAAAAAAAAAAAAAAAAAACACATCTATTTTAATAAACTCAGTGTACTAAGACATAAGTTTGGTCAGGATTAGCTGATAGCTACAAAGTAAATCAATAAAATAAAACTCTGAATATCTGAAAAAGGTACGTCACAATGTGTTATTGTAACCTACCATTTTTTATGAAGCCAGGAGTTCTATGAAGTACAATTGTCCCTTGAACAATGTGGGCTTGAACTGTGAGGGTCCACTTAAACATGTATATTTTTCAGTAGTAAATACTATAGCTACATGGCCCATGGCTGGTTGAATTCTAGGATGTGAGGAAACTGTGGATATGGAAGGCTGACTATAAGTTATACACAGATTAACCCCCATGTTGTTCAAAGGTCAATTGTATATATTTACATGGATATCACTAGAAGGATACAAAGTTTTAAAAGTAAAAGAAAAAATAAAATATGGGAAGGGAATCTTGTGGACTGAAGGTCAGGGTAAAAAATGACTGAGTTGTCATTCTTACATCCTTTAGTACTGTTAGAATTTTTTAAACATTCAGGTATTATTTCAATATGAGAAAGTTAAATCCTCAATATGTGTTACAACAAGATAATCACATTAATCTTTCAGCTTGCAATGTCAAAATATTGCTTTCACTAGGAGGTTTTTTTTTGTTGTTTGTTTTTTTTGCGGTACGCAGGCCTCTCACTGCTGTGGCCTCTGCCATTGCGGAGCACAGGCTCCGGACGTGCAGGCTCAGCAGCCATGGCTCACGGGCCCAGCCGCTCCGCGGCATGTGGGATCTTCCCAGACCAGGGCACGAACCCGTGTCCCCTGTATCGGCAGGTGGACTCTCAACCACTGCGCCACCAGGGAAGCCCACTAGGAGGTTTTTATTAAAAGAATACAAGTAGCAGCCAGCAGGCCCACGAGGTCCAAGGCCTTGTGGTCAGTGGCTCTTCATCATTCACAGTACGGTGGCATATCTGGGGAACTTGTCATTTCATTTCCCCTTCAGAAGTGAGAATCCATTTGATTATGGTGAGTGATCCTTTTAATGTGGTATTGAATTCAATCTGCTAATATTTTGTAAAGGATTTTTGCGTCTGTGTTCCTCAGGGATATTGGTCTGTAATTTTCATTTCTTGTAGTAATTTTGGTGTCAGGGTAATGCTGGCCTTGAAAAATAAGTTTGGAAGTGTTCCCTCCTTTTCAATTTTTTAGGAAAGTTTGAGAAGAAGTGACATCAATTCTTTAAATATTTGGTAGAATTCACCAGTAAAACCATCTAGGCCTGGGCTTTTCTGTGTTGAGAGGATTTTGAGTACTGACTCAATCTCCTTGTTATTGGTCTGTTTAGATTTTCTATCTATTCATGATAAGGTCTTGGTATGTCATATGTGTCTAGGAATTTATCCATTTTTTCTAGGTTATACTGTTCGTTGGCATATAATTTTTCATAGTAGTTTCTCATGATCATTTGTACTTCTGTGGTATCAGTTATAATGTCTCCTCTTTCATTTTTGAGTTTGTTTATTTGGGTCCTCTCCTTTTCTTAGTTAATCTGACTAAAGGTTTGTCAATTTTGTTTATCTTTTCAAAGAACCAGCTCTTAGCTTTGTTGATCTCTCCTATTTGTTTTTCTGGTCTCTTTTTCATTTATTTCTGCTCTGATCCTTGTTATTTCTTTCTTTCTGCTAGCTTTGGGCTTTGT
The DNA here is from genome assembly GCF_964165515.1 of Mesoplodon bidens. Lineage (NCBI taxonomy): Eukaryota > Metazoa > Chordata > Mammalia > Artiodactyla > Ziphiidae > Mesoplodon > Mesoplodon bidens. The sequence continues at coordinate 129,258,063 of NC_138161.1, forward strand.
TCTTTTTCTAGTTCTTTGATGAGTAAAGTTGAGGGTCTTTGAGATCTTTCTTGTTTCTTACTGTAAGAAGACATTTATATCAATATATTGATATATTTATCATTACAAACTTGACTCTTAGAACTGATTTTGCTGCATTCCATAGGTTTTGATATGTTGTGCTTCCATTTTCTTTTGTTTCAAGATGTTTCTTGATTTCCTTTTTTTTTTTTTTTTTTTGCTGTATGCGGGCCTCTCACTGTTGTGGCCTCTCCCGTTGCGGAGCACAGGCTCCGGACGCGCAGGCCCAACGGCCATGGCTCACGGGCCCAACCGCTCCGCGGCATGTGGGATCCTCCCAGACCGGGGCACGAACCCGCGTCCCCCGCATCGGCAGGCGGACCCCCAACCACTGCGCCACCAGGGAAGCCCTTGATTTCCTTTTTGACTTCTTTGACCCACTGGTGTTCAGGAGCATGTTGTTCAATCACCACATGTTTATGAATTTTCCAGCTTTCTTCCTCTTACTGATTTCTAGTTTCAGACTGTTCTCGTTGGGAAAGATACTTGGTATTATTTCAATCTTCTTAAATTTGCTAATATACGTTTAGTGACATATAATATGGTCTATCCTAGAGAATGTTCTATGTGCCCTTGAAAAGAATGCATATTCTGCTGCTATTGGATGGAATGCTCTGTATATGTTTGTTAGGTTCATTTAGTCTTAAGTGTCATTCAAATCCATTATTTTCTTATTGATTTTCTGTCTGGATCATCTATATACTGTTGAAAGTTCCCTACTACTATTGCATTTCTGTCTATTTCTCCCTTCAGATTTGTTAATAATTATTTAATGTATTTAGGTGCTCCAAAATTGGGTGTGTATATATTTACAATTTTATACCCTCTTTTTTTAAACATATTTATTGGAGTATAATTGCTTTACAATGGTGTGTTAGTTTCTGCTTTATACCAAAGTGAATCAGTTATACATATACATATGTTCCCAAATCTCTTCCCTCTTGCGTCTCCCTCCCTCCCACCCTCCCTATCCCACCCCTCCAGGCAGTCACAAAGCACCGAGCTGATTTCCCTGTGCTATGCAGCTGCTTTCCACCAGCCATCTACCTTACGTTTGGTAGTGTATATATGTCCATACCTCTCTCTCGCTCCGTCACAGCTTACACTTCCCCCTCCCCATATCCTCAAGTCCATTCTCTAGTAGGTCTGTGTCTTTATTTTTGTCTTACCCCTAGGTTCTTCATCACATTTTTTTTCTTTAATTCCATATATATATGTTAGCATACGGTATTTGTCTTCTCTTTCTGACTGACTTCACTCTGTATGACAGACTCCAGGTCTATCCACCTCATTACAAATAGCTCAATTTCGTTTCTTTTTATGGCTGAGTAATATTCCATTGTATATATGTGCCACATCTTCTTTATCCATTCATCCGATGATGGACACTTAGGTTGTTTCCATCTCCGGGCTATTGTAAATAGAGCTGCAATGAACATTTTGGTACATGTCTCTTTTTGAATTATGGTTTTCTCAGGGTATATGCCCAGTAGTGCGATTGCTGGGTCATATGATAGTTCTATTAGTAGTTTTTTAAGGAACCTCCATACTGTTCTCCATAGTAGCTATACCAATTCACATTCCCACCAGCAGTGCAAGGGTGTTCCCTTTTCTCCACACCCTCTCCAGCATTTATTGTTTCTAGATTTTTTGATGATGGCCATTCTGACTGGTGTGAGATGATATCTCATTGTAGTTTTGATTTGCATTTCTCTAATGATTAATGAGGTTGAGCATTCTTTCATGTGTTTGTTGGCAGTCTGTATATCTTCTTTGGAGAAATGTCTATTTAGGTCTTCTGCCCATTTTTGGATTGGGTTGTTTGTTTTTTTGTTATTGAGCTGCATGAGCTGCTTATAAATTTTGGAGATTAATCCTTTGTCAGTTGCTTCATTTGCAAATATTTTCTCCCATTCTGAGGGTTGTCTTTTGGTCTTGTTTATGGTTTCCTTTGCTGTGCAAAATCTTTTAAGTTTCATTAGGTCCCATTTGTTTATTTTTGTGTTTATTTCCATTTCTCTAGGAGGTGGGTCAAAAAGGATCTTGCTGTGATTTATGTCATAGAGTGTTCTGCCTATGTTTTCCTCTAAGAGTTTGATAGTGTCTGGCCTTACATTTAGGTCTTTAATCCATTTTGAGCTTATTTTTGTGTATGGTGTTAGGGAATGATCTAATCTCATACTTTTACATGTACCTGTCCAGTTTTCCCAGCACCACTTATTGAAGAGGCTGTCCTTTCTCCACTGTACATTCCTGCCTCCTTTATCAAAGATAAGGTGACCATATGTAAGTGGTTTTATCTCTGGGCTTTCTATCCTGTTCCATTGATCTGTCTTTCTGTTTTTGTGCCACTATCATACTGTCTTGATTACTGTAGCTTTGTAGTATAGCCTGAAGTCAGGGAGCCTGATTCCTTCAGCTCCGTTTTTCGTTCTCAAGATTGCTTTGGCTATTCGGGGTCTTTTGTGTTTCCATACACATTGTGAAATTTTTTGTTCTAGTTCTGTGAAAAATGCCAGTGGTAGTTTGATAGGGATTGCATTGAATCTGTAGATTGCTTTGGGTAGTAGAGTCATTTTCACAGTGTTGATTCTTCCAATCCAAGAACATGGTATATCTCTCCATCTATTTGTATCATCTTTAATTTCTTTCAGCAGTGTCTTATAATTTTCTGCATACAGGTCTTTTGTCTCCTTAGGTAGGTTTATTCCTAGATATTTTATTCTTTTTGTTGCAATGGTAAATGGGGGTGTTTTCTTGATTTCACTTTCAGATTTTTCATCATTAGTGTGTAGGAATGCCAGAGATTTCTGTGCATTAATTTTGTATCCTGCTACTTTAACAAATTCATTGATTAGCTCTAGTAGTTTTCTGGTAGCATCTTTAGGATTCTCTATGTATAGTATCATGTCATGTGCAAACAGTGACAGCTTTACTTCTTCTTTTCCGATTTGGATTCCTTTTATTTCCTTCTCTTCTCTGATTGCTGTGGCTAAAACTTCCAAAACTATGTTGAATAAGAGTGGTGAGAGTGGGCAGCCTTGTCTTGTTCCAGATCTTAGTGGAAATGCTTTCAGTTTTCCACTACTGAGGATGATGTTGGCTGAGGGTTTGTCATATATGGCCTTTATTTATGTTGAGGAAAGTTCCCTCTATGCCTACTTTCTGGAGGGTTTTTATCATAAATGGGTGTTGAAAGCTTTCTCTGCATCTATTGAGATGACCATATGGTTTTTATCTTTCCATTTGTTAATATGGTGTATCACGTTGATTGATTTGCATATATTGAAGAATCCTTGCATTCCTGGAATAAACCCTACTTGATCATGGTGTATGATCCTTTTAATGTGCTGTTGGATTCTGTTTGCTAGTATTTTGTTGAGGATTTTTGCATCTATGTTCATCAGTGATATTGCCCTGAGTTTTCTTTCTTTGTGACATCCTTGTCTGGTTTTGGTATCAGGGTGATGGTGGCCTCGTAGAATGAGTTTGGGAGTGTTCCTCCCTCTGCTATATTTTGGAAGAGTTTGAGATGGATAGGTGTTAGCTGTTCTCTAAATGTTTGATAGAATTTGCCTGTGAAGCCATCTGGTCCTGGACTTTTGATTGATGGAAGATTTTTAATCACAGTTTCAATTTCAGTGCTTGTGATTCGTCTGTTCATATTTTCTATTTCTTCCTGTTTCAGTCTTGCCACGTTGTGCATTTCTAAGACTTTGTCCATTTCTTCCAGGTTGTCCATTTTATTGGCATAGACTTGCTTGTAGTAATCTCTCATGATCTTTTGTATTTCTGCAGTGTCAGTTGTTACTTCTCCTTTCTCAGTTCTAATTCTATTGATTTGAATCTTCTCCCTTTTTGTCTTGATGAGTCTGGCTAATGGTTTATCAATTTTGTTTATCTTCTCAAAGAACTACCTTTTAGTTTTATTGATCTTTACTATTGTTTCCTTCATTTCTTTCTCATATATTTCTGATCTGATTTTTATGATTTCTTTCCTTCTGCTACCTTTGGGGTTTTTTTTTTTCTTCTTTCTGTAATTGCTTTAGGTGCAAGGTTAGGTTGTTTATTCGAAATGTTTCCTGTTTCTTAAGGTAGGATTTTATTGCTATAAACTTCCCTCTTAGAACTGCTTTTGCTGCATCCCATAGGTTTTGGGTCATTGTGTCTCCACTGTCAATTGTTTCTAGGTATTTTTTATTTCCTGTTTGATTTCTTCAGTGATCACTTCGTTATTAAGTAGTGTATTGTTTAGCCTCCATGTGTTTGTATTTTTTACACATCTCTTCCTGTAATTGATATCTAGTCTCATAGCATTGTGGTTGGAAAAGATACTTGATACAATTTCAATTTTCTTAAATTAACCAAGGCTTGATTTGTGACCCAAGATATGATCTATCCTGGAGAATGTTGCATGAGCACTTGAGAAAAATGTGTATTCTGTTGTTTTTGGATGGAATGTCCTTTAAATATCAATTAAGTCCATCTTGTTTAATGTATCATTTAAAGCTTCTGTTTCCTTATTTATTTTCATTTTGGATGATCTGTCCATTGGTGAAAGTGGGGTGTTGAAGTCCCCTACTATGAATATGTTACTGTCGATTTCCCCTTTTATGACTGTTAGTGTTTGCCTTATTTATTGAGGTGCTCCTATGTTGGGTGCATAAATATTTACAATTGTTATATCTTGTTTTTGGATCGATCCCTTGATCATTATGTAGTGTCCTTCTTTATCTCTTCTAATAGTCTTTATTTTAAAGTCTATTTTGTCTGATATGAGAATTGCTACTCCAGCTTTCTTTTGGTTTCCATTTGCATGGAATATCTTTTTCCATCCCCTCACTTTCAGTCTGTATGTGTCTCTAGGTCTGAAGTGAGTCTCTTGTAGACAACATATATATGGGTCTTGTTTTTGTATCCATTCAGCCAATCTGTGTCTTTTGGTGGGAGCATTTAGTCCATTTACATTTGAGGTAATTTTCAATATGTATGTTCCTATTCCCATTTTCTTAATTGTTTTGGGTTCGTTATTGTAGGTCTTTTCCTCCTCTTGTGTTTCTTGCCTAGAGAAGTTCCTTTAGCATTTGTTGTAAAGCTAGTTTGGTGGTGCTGAACTCTCTCAGCTTTTGCTTGTCTGTAAACCTTTTAATTTCTCCGTCAAATCTGAATGAGATCCTTGCTGGGTAGAGTAATCTTGGTTGCAGGATTTTCTCCTTCATCACTTTAAATATGTCCTGCCAGTCCCTTCTGGCTTGCAGAGTTTCTGCTGAAAGATCAGCTGTTAACCTTATGGGGATTCCCTTGTGTGTTATTTGTTGTTTTCCCTTGCTGCTTTTAGTATGATTTCTTTGTGTTTAATTTTTGACAGTTTGATTAATATGTGTCTTGGCGTATTTCTCCTTTGATTTATCTTGTATGGGACTCTCTGTGCTTCCTGGACTTAACTACTTCCTTTCCCATATTAGGGAAGTTTTCAACTATAATCTCTTCAAATATTTTCTCAGTCCCTTTCTTTTTCTCTTCTTTTTCTGGAACCCCTATAATTCGAATGTTGGTGTGTTTAATGTTGTCCCAGATGTCTCTGAGACTGTCTTCAGTTCTTTTCATTCTTTTTTCTTTATTCTGCTCTGCAGTAGTTATTTCTGATATTTTATCTTCCAGCTCACTTATCCGTTCTTCTGCCTCAGTTATTCTGCTATTGATCCCATATAGAGTATTTTTAATTTCATTTATTGTGTCGTTCATCGTTGCTTGTTTCATCTTTAGTTCTTCTAGGTCCTTGTTAAATGTTTCTTGCATTTTTCTATTCTATTTCCAGGATTTTGGATCATCTTTACTATCATTATTCTGAATTCTTTTTCAGGTATTTCCTCTTCAGTTGTTAGTTCTGGTGGGTTTTTATCTTGCTCTTTCATCTGCTGTGTGGTTTTCTGTCTTCTCATTTTGCTTATCTTACTGTGTTTTGGGTCTCCTTTTTGCAGGCTGCAGGTTCGTAGTTCCATTGTTATTGGTGTCTGTCCCCAGTGGCTAAAGTTGGTTCAGTGGGTTGTGTAGGCTTCCTGGTAGAGGGGACTAGTGCCTGTGTTCTGGTGGATGAGTCTGGATCGTGTCTTTCTGTTGGGCAAATCAACATCTGGTGGTGTGTTTTGGGGTGTCTGTGGACTTATTATGATTTTAGGCAGCCTCTCTGCTAATGGGCGTGGTTGTGTTCCTGTCCTGCTAGTTGTTTGGCATAGGGTGTCCAGCACTGTAGCTTGCTGGTCGTTGAGTGAAGCTGGGTTCTGGTGTTGAGATAGAGATCTCTGGGAGGTTTTTGCCATTTGATATTACGTGCAGCTGGGAGGTCTCTTGTAGACCAATGTCCTGAACTTGGCTCTCCCACCTCAGTGGCACAGCACTGCCTCCTGGCTGCAGCACCAAGAGCCTTTCATCCACACGGCTCCTCTATTTGGGATGATTTGTTGTCTGTTCAGGCATTCCACAGATGCAGGGTACATCAAGTTGATTGTGGAGCTTTAATCTGCTGCTTCTGAGGCTGCTGGGAGAGATTTCCCTTTCTCTTCGTTGTTCTCACAGCTCCTGGGTCTCAGCTTTGGAGTTGGCCCCGCCTCTGTGTGTAGGTCACCTGAGGGTGTCTGTTCTTTGCTCAGACAGGATGGGGTTAAAGGAGCAGCTGCTTCGGGGACTCTGGCTCAGTCAGGCTGGGAGGGGGGAGGGAGGGGCATGGAGGCGGGGCAAGTGTGCGGCGGCAGAGGCCGGCGTGACGTTGCACCAGACTGAGGCGTGCCGTGTGCTCTCCCGGGGAAGTTGTCCCTGGATCCTGGGACCCTGGCAGTGGCGTGCTGCACAGGCTCCCGGGAGGGGAGGTGTGGATAGTGACTTGTGCTTACACACAGGCTTCATGGTGGGGACAGCAGCAGCCTTAGCGTCTCACGCCTGTCTCTGGGGTCCGCGCTATTAGCTGCGGCTCGCGCCCGTCTCTGGAGCTCCTTTAAGCAGCGCTCTTTATCCCCTCTCCTTACGCACCAGGAAACAAAGAGGGAAGAAAAAGTCTCTTGCCTGTTCGGCAGGTCCAGACCTTTTCCTGGACTCCCTCCCGGCTAGCCGTGGTGCACTAACCACTTCAGGCTGTGTTCACGCTGCCAGCCCCAGTGCTCTCCCTGGGATCTGACCTCCGAAGCCCGAGTCTCAGCTCCCAGCCCCGCCCGCCCCGGGGGGTGAGAGGACAAGCCTATCGGGCTGGTGAGTGCTGGTCGGCCCCGCTCCTCTGTGCGGGAATCTCTCCGCTTCGCCCTCCACACCCCTGTGGCTGCGCTCTCCTCCGTGTCTCTGAAGCTTCCCCGCTCTGCCACCCACAGTCTCTGCCCGTGAAGGGGCTTCCTAGTGTGTGGAAACCTTTCCTCCTTCACGGCTCCCTCCCACTGGTGCAGGTCCCGTCCCTATTCTTTTGTCTCTGTTTATTCTTTTTTCTTTTGCCCTACCCAGGTACGTGGGGAGTTTCTTGCCTTTTGGGGGGTCTGAGGTCTTCTGCCAGCGTTCAGTAGGTGTTCTGTAGGAGATGTTCCAGGTGTAGATGTATTCATGGTCTATCTGTGGGGAGGAAGGTGATCTCCGCATCTTACTTTTCCGCCATCTTCCCCTCATCTCTTGTTATACTCTCTTGATGAATTGACCCCTTTATCATTATACAATGACCTTCTTTGTCTCGTTACAATTTTTTACTTAAAGTCTGTTTTGTCTGTAAGTATAGCTGTCCCTGTTCTCCTTTGGTTTCCATTTGCTTGAAATAATTTTTCCATTCCTTCACTTTCTGCCTGTGTCTTTAATGTTTCAATGAGTCTCTTGTAAGCAGCATATAGATCTTATTTTTTTATTCATTCAGCTGCTCTGTCTTTTTTTTTTTTCCTGCAGTATGCGGGCCTCTCACTGTTGTGGCCTCTCCCGTTGTGGAGCACAGGCTCCGGACGCACAGGCTCAGCGGCCATGACTCACGGGCCTAGCCGCTCCGCAGCATGTGGGATCTTCCCAGACTGGGGCACGAACCCATGTCCCCTGCATCTGCAGGCGGACTCTCAACCACTGCGCCACCAGGGAAGCCCCTGCTCTGTGTCTTTTAATTGGCAAATTTAAACCATTTACATTTAAAGTAATTATTGATAGGTAAAGACTTACTACTGACATTTTGTTCATTGTTTTCTGTTTTGTGGTTCCTTAATTCCTTTCTTCCTTATTGTCTTTTTTTTAAGAGTTGATGATTTTTTTTGTTGTGGTTTGCTTTATTTTTTTTCTTTTACATACAATATCTGTTACAGGTTTTTGCTCTGTCATTACCATGCGACTTTCATAACACATCTTATTGTGAGAACTCTCTATTTTAATCTGATAACAACTTAACTTCAATTACATAAGAAAGTTCTACCCATTTACTTGCCCCCGCCAATTAATGTTGTCTTCTTAATTTACATCTTTTTTTCTTTTGTGTGTCTATTAATATAATTTTATAGTTAGAGTTATTTTCAACATTTTTGTCTCTATATGCTAGATTTCCAAGAAATTTACATACCATGAAGCAGGACCAGAGTTTTTTGTACTGTTGTTTTTTTCTTTTTTTGGCCACAGCACACAGTTTGTGGGATCTTAGTTCCCCCAAGCAGGGATTGAACCCATGCCATTGGCAATGAAAGCACGGAGTCCTAACTACTGGACCGCCATGGAATTCCCAGTACCAGAGTATCTGGATTTGATTATATATTTACTTTTAACAGTGAAATTTATATTTTATTATGTTTCTATGTTACTAATTACTGTCCTTTTGTTTTAGCTTGAAGAACTCCCTTTAGCATTTCATGGAGGGCAGGCACAGTAATGATAAATTCCCTCAGTTTTTGTTTGTCTGGGAAAGTCTTATTTCTGAATGACAACTTTGCTGGGTTAACTATTCTTCGTTGGAATTTTTTTTAACATCTTTATTGGAGTATAATTGCTTTACAATGCTGTGTTAGTTTGTGCTTTATAACAAAGTGAATCAGCTATACATATACATATATCCCCATATCTCCTCCCTTTGAGTCTCCCTCCAACAAAGCACTGAGCTGATCTCACTGTGCTATGTGGCTGCTTCCCACTAGCTATCTATTTTATACTTGGTAGTGTATATATGTCCATGCCACTCTCTCACTTCATCCCAACTTACCCTTCCCCTTCCCCGTGTCCTCAAGTCCATTCTCTCCGTCTGTGTCTTTATTCCTGTCCTGCCCCTAGGTTCTTCAGAACCTTTTTTTTTTTTTAGACTCCATATATATGTGTTAGCATATGCTATTTGTGTTTCTCTTTCTGACTTACTTCACTCTGTATGACAGACTCTAGGTCTATCCACCCCACTACAAATAACTCAATTTCGTTTCTTTTTATGGCTGAGTAATATTCCATTGTATATATGTGCCACATCTTCTTTATCCATTCACCTGTCAATGGACATTTAGGTTGTTTCCATGTCCTGGCTATTGTAAACAGTGCTGCCATGAACACTGTGGTACATATCTCTTCTTGAATTATGGTTTTCTCAGGGTATATGCCCAGTAGTGGAATTACTGAGTCATATGGTAGTTCCAGCTTCAGTTTTTTAAGGAACCTCCATACTGTTCTCCATAGTGGCTTTATCAATTTACATTCCCACCAACAGTACAAGAGGGTTCCCTTTTCTCCCCACCCTCTCCAGCATTATTGTTTGTAGATTTTTTAATAATGGCCATTCTGACTGGTGTGAGGTGATACCTCATTGTAGTTTTGATTTGCATTTCTCTAATGATTAATGATGTTGAGCATTGTTTCATGTGTTTGTTGGCAGTCTGTATATCTTCTTCGGAGAAATGTCTATTTAGGTCTTCTGCCCATTTTTGGATTGGGTTGTTTGTTTTTTTGTTATTGAGCTGCATGAGCTGCTTATAAATTTTGGAGATTAATCCTATGTCAGTTGCTTCATTTGCAAATATTTTCTGCCATTTTGAGTGTTGTCTTTTGGTCTGTTTATGGTTTCCTTTGCTGTGCAAAAGCTTTGAAGTTTCATTAGGTCCCATTTGTTTATTTTTGTTTTTATTTCCATTTCTCTAGGAGGTGGGTCAAAAAGGATCTTGCTGTGATTTATGTCATAGAGTGTTCTGCCTATGTTTTCCTCTAAGAGTTTTACAGTGTCTGGCCTATCATTTAGGTCTTTAATCCATTTTGAGTTTATTTTTGTATACAGTGTTATGGAATGTTCTAATTTCATTCTTTTGCATGTAGCTGTCCTGTTTTCCCAGCACCACTTATTGAAGAGGCTGTCTTTTCTCCATTGTATGTTCTTGCCTCCTTTATAAAAATTAAGCTGACCATATGTGCGTGGGTTTATCTCTGGGCTTTCTATCCTGTTCCATTGATCTATATATCTGTTTTTGTGCCAGTACCATACTGTCTTGATTACTCTCCTTTGTATCATAGTCTGAAGTCAGGGAGCCTGATTCCTCCAGGTCTAATTTTCTTTCTCAAGATTGCTTTAGCTCTTTGGGCTCTTTTGTTTTTCCATACAAATTGTGAAATTTTTGTTCTATTTCTGTGAAAAATGCCAGTGGTAGTTTGATAGGGATTACATTGAATCTGTAGATTGCTTTGGGTAGTATAGTCATTCTCACAGTGTTGATTCTTCCAATCCAAGAACGTGGTATATCTCTCCATCTATTTGTATCATCTCTAATTTCTTTCATCGGTGTCTTATAGTTTTCTTCATATAGGTCTTTTGTCTCCTTAGGTAGGTTTATTCCTAAATATTTTATTCTTTTTCTTACAGTGGTAAATAGGAGTGTTTCCTTAATTTCTCTTTCAGATTTTTCATCATTAGTGTATAGGAATGCAAGAGATTTCTGTGCATTAAGTTTGTATACTGCTACTGTACCAAATTCATTGATTTGCTCAAGGAGTTTTCTGGCAGCATCTTTAGGATTCTCTTTGTATAGTATCATGTCATCTGCAAACAGTGACAGCTTTACTTCTTTTCTGATCTGGATTCCTTTTATTTCTTCTTCTTCTCTGATTACTGTGTCTAAAACTTCCAAAACAACGTTGAATAATAGTGGTGAGAGTGGGCATCCTTGTCTTATTCCTGATCTTAGAGGAAATGATTTCAGTTTTTTACCATTGAGAATGATGTTGGCTCTGGGTTTGTCATATATGGCCTTTATTATGTTGAGATAAGTTCCCTCTGAGCCTACTTTCTGGAGGGTTTTTATCATAAATGGGTGTTGAATTTTGTCAAAAGCTTTTTCTGAACCTATTGAGATAATCAAATGGTTTTTCACCTTCAGTTTGTTAATATGGTGTATCACATTGATTGATTTGCCTATATTGAAGAATCCTTGCATTCCTGGAATAAACCCCACTTGATCATGGTGTATGATCCTTTTAATGTGCTGTTGGATTCTGTTTGCTAGTATTTTGTTGAGGATTTTTGCATCTATGTTCATCAGTGATATTGGCCTGTAGTTTTCTTTCTTTGTGACATCTTTGTCTGGTTTTGGTATCGGTGATGGTGGCCTTGTAGAATGAGTTTGGGAGAAGTCCTCCCTGTGCTATACTTCTGAAGAATTTGAGAAGGATAGGTGTTAGCTCTTCTCTAAATGTTTGATAGAATTTTCCTGTGAATAGATCACTGAAGAAATCAAATAGGAAATCAAAAAATTCCTAGAAACAAATCACAATGATGACCCAAAACCTATGGGATGCAGTAAAAGAGTTCTAAGAATGAAGTTTATAACAAAACAGTCCTACCTCAAGAAACAAGAAACATCTCAAATAAACAACCTAATATTACACCTAAAGCAGTTAGAGAAAGAGGAACAAAAAATCCCCAAAGTTAGCTGAAGGAAAGAAATCATAAAGATCAGATCAGAAATAAATAAGAAAGAAATGAAGGAAACAGTAGCAAAGATCAATAAAACTAAAATCTGGTTCTTTGAGAAGATAAACAAAATTCATAAACCATTATCCAGACTCATCAAGAGAAAAAGGGAGAAGACTCAAATCAATAGAATTAGAAATGAAAAAGGAGAAGTAACAACTGACACTGCAGAAATACAAGGGATCATGAGAGATTACTACAAGCGACTCTATGCCAATAAAATGGCCAACCTGGAAGAAATGGACAAATTCTTAGAAAAGCACAACCTTCTAAGACTGAGCCAGGAAGAAATAGAAAATATAAACAGACCAATCACAAGCACTGAAATTGAAACTGTGATTAAAAATCTTCCAACAAAGAAAAGCCCAGGACTAGATGGCTTCACAGGTATTTTTTTTTCTTTCAGCACTTTGAATATATGATCCCACTCTCTCCTGGCCCACAGGTTTTCTGCTGAGAAATCTGCTGATTGCTTATTCAGGATTCCTTTGTATATAATGATTCTATTTTTCTCTTGCTGCTTTCAAGATTCTCTCTGTCTTTGATTTTTGAGAGCTTGATTATAATGTGTCTCAGTGAAGATCTCTGTGGGTTGAATCTGTTTGGGAATCTTTCAAATTCCTATACCTCGATGGCCATATCTCTCCCCAGATTTGGGAAGTTTTCAGTCATTATTTTTTTTAAATAAGGTTTCTATCCCTTTCTCTCTTCTCCTCCTTCTGGGACTCCCTTAAGGTGAATATGGTTTCTTTTGATCATGTCCCACTGTTCACTTAGGCATTTTTGCTCTTTTTTAAATTCTAATTTCTTTATTTTCCTTGGTGCATATCAAGAGATCTGTCTTCAAGCTCACGGATTCTTTCTTCTCCCTGATTGAGCCAACTGTTGATGCTATTGCATTTTTCATTTTATTATTTTGGAGTCTTCATCTACAAAATTTGTTTGGTTCTTTTTTATGATTTCTATTTTTTGTTAAGTTTCTTGCTTTGTTTATATTTCCTAAGTTCAGTGTTTGTCTGTGTTCTCATCAATCTCACTGAGCTTCCTTAAAATAATTATTTTGAATTCTTTTTCAGATAACGTGCCTATCTCCATTTCTTTGGGGTTGGTTACTGGAATATTATTGTCTTCCTTTGGTATATCATGTTTCCTTCCTTTTTCATGTTTCTGATGGGTTTGTGTTGATGTGTATGCATTTGAGGGCACAATCATCCTACTTATTTCAGACTGGCTTTAGTAGGGAAAGATTTTCACCTAGAGGTAGCTGTAAAGATGCCAACCAGGTGGGATGCAGCATGTCTGGCTCCTAGGAAGGCAAAATGGCCCAATCTCCATGCACTCCATTGGCTGAGGTTGACACTGGCCAGACTGTGGAAGTCTTCTTTGGCCAAGGTTATTGGGATCTTCAGAAGTGAAATCTGGTGGGTCTTCCTATTATTTTTGTTGTTGTTATTGTTTGCCTATGGGAGGAAGGTCTAGCTGAGGGGGGTCCTTCTTGGTGCATCATCTGGCATGCTGACACTCAGTGCACTCATAGTGGTATTAGAGATGGGGTCCTAGGATCAGGTGCATGTGGAACCACCACAGTGTCTGGGTCCTGGGACGTAGGTGCAGTTGCTGTAACTGCAGCACTGGTGTCTAGGGTGTGGTGATGCACAGATATCCCATGCAACTAATAATACCTGGGTCTCAGGGGCTCACTGCTGTGACTCCAGCTGACAGGTGGGGGTGGAGAGAGGCAGGAATGCAGCAGTGGCACAGGTCCTGAGATGAAAAGGTGCAGCAGTGACTCAGGCCCAGCAGATAGGGAGTAATAGTAGCACAGCTTAGTAGTGGTGGGTCAGAGTCTCAACTCTGGCCCCTGGGGGCAGTCACAGGATGCAGTCACAGCAGTAGCATGACTCTGTTGGTGGTCTATTAATGCCACGTGTTGGGACCTGGGGAACTGGGCTCAGAGCAGTGGAAACACAGCCCTGGCAATGACTGGTCAGAGATGTGAGCTGGAGTCTGGGGAGTGGGGTTCAGGGCAGTGGCAGCACAGTCTCAGCACTGATGGTCAGGGATATGACCTTCATCTAGGGGCAGGGATCAGGGCAGCAGCAGTCTAGTCGTATCATTGCTGGGTCAGAGACATGACCTAGAAGAACCCAGGAGGTAGCATGTAGGGCAGCAGCAGATCAGTCTCAGAAATGATGGTTCAGAGTCTTGACCTAGGATAGGGGGATGGGCCTCAGGGCAGCATCAGTGCCTCCGGAAATGGCTATTCAGAGCTGCAACCTGGAACTCAGTGAGTGGGACTAAGGGGGAGGCAACACCATCAGATAATGACAGCCAAAGAGAGACTTCGGACCCTGGGGGCATGGCTCAGGGCAGTGGAGCTTGGTAATGGTGGGACAAAGCCCTAACCAGGGGTCAGGGGTGGGCACAGAGCAGTGGCAGCTCCACGCCTGCATATGGTAAGGTGCTATGGCACCTTAACCATGAGAGCAGAGGACAGCAGCAACTGGGGCCCCTGAGGGCAAATCTAACCTCAGCAACAGCTCCAGCCTCTGGGAGTAAAAGCACAGGGGGGCACTCCTGGCTGTTCTATGACCTAGGATCAGCATCCATGATGACTGTGGGAGACCTCTGTAGCGAAAGCTGCAAACAACCACAATGGTGAAGCTTGCTGGGGTTCTCTCACTCTCCTTCTCTCCACGTGGTGAAACTCCTCTGAGGGGATTCCTCCTAGAGTCTAGCAGCTCCAGACTGGGGCATGGAGTAATGCAGGCAAAACACTTCCTGTACTTTTATATGTGGCCATCCTTAATTTTTGAGCTCTGCAGGGTTTTTGTTGCTACTTTTTTTTTTTTTTTTCGCGGTACACGGGCCTCTCACTGTTGTGGCCTCTCCCGTTGCGGAGCACAGGCTTTGGACGCGCAGGTTCAGCGGCCATGGCTCACGGGCCCAGCTGCTCGGCGGCATGTGGGATCTTCCTGGACTGGGACACAAACCCGTGTCCCCTGCATCGGCAGGCGGACTCTCAACCACTGTGCCACCAGGGTAGCCCCTGTTGCTACTTCTTTATAGTCTAAAATTCTCCCTGAGCTGTTTTCTTCAGTTTATAGTTGTTTATTCATTCTTGTTTTTTTGTGAGTGAGATAAGTGTTGACACCTTCTAGCCCTCCATCCTGCTGACGTTCAGACACTATCTCTTCAAATATTACATTTGCTTTATTCTCTCTCTGGAACTTCTGGAATTCTGATTAATTATGTTAGACCTTCTCATTCCCAACTCTATGTCACAGATTCTCTTTCTGTTTCTTTCCATCTTTATGCTGCATTCTGTATAATTTCTTCCAATCTTCCAGTATACTAATTCTTTGTGTCCAATCTAGTCATTGAATTTTTAATTTTTATTATATATTCATTTCCAGAAATTCTATTTGAATCAATTTCAAATCTATGTCACTTTGTATTGCTTGTTGTTCCTGCAAATATCTTTAAGTTTGCATTTTATTGCTTTAAAGATAATAATCAATAATAATTGTAGTTTGTTTATTGTCTTTAACTGTTTTTTTTTAACATCTGAAGCTCCTGTGGGTCTGCTGCTCTTGATTCTGCTTGGTTTTTTGGGGTTTTTTTGTTTTTTGCCTTGGGAAAAGGATATTATTTTATTACTACTTTCCCAATTAAACATGTAGAATTATATTTTAGACTTTTAAAATATTAATCTGAAGATATATTTTATGTTGTAAAATAATGTCAAGACTAAATAAAGAGAAATAATACATACTAATATCTGGAAAGGAAACAGTTTAAAACTCATAATATCTATATGTTTCAATTCTGTGAACAAGAATTTTATTGTGAATTCAGTTTATTAAAATATTTCCAAATAAGTATTCCATAGTTAAACTACATTGTAGACAATGAATTCTAGCTTATAGATACCACAGCAGACAAAAAAACAAACAAACATATTTGAATAGTATATTTAGGTAATAAAACTTGTACTACAACAAAGCAATTGCCTTATCAGTTGTGTATTCACATCCACTGTGCCTAATTCCTGGTCTTAATCTGATTCTTGAAATAATGTTGCAACTTGCAAGGAAGCTGAGAGGTTATCTAGTTCAACCTGTCACTCAGTGACTCTTTTACAATGGTAACTTGAATTTCCAGTATCTTCTTATATATTGATATTTTCAGTGCAAGTAGATTCACTGCCTGGAAATGTGTCCAGTCTGCTTTTTAAGAGTTCCAATTAATGTGTTCATTTTATTGGATCAAAAGTGGCCTCTCCCTGACTTCCTTCCAGAAGTCATATATCTACTTGAATCACAAAGAATAAATTTTATCTATCTTCCATTTATGATCCCTTTAAATAGCTAGGACAGCTGTTTACATAAGCTATTCTGCTTGTTTTCACTCCTGCTATGTTAGTTACTTCCTACTGAGCCTGATAATCTTTGACTGTATATTGTTCATTGTCCTTGAACATTTATTTAAGGATTATTTCGGGGCTTAAGAGGAAGTTTATTTCTCCAGAGAGGATTTGACTTTGCTTTGAAACTATCAGTTGGGACCCCTTATTTCATGTTCAGGGCTTGAAATTCATTCCTTTGTAATATGATCTCAGGCTGCAAGGGCATGTGAGGGCTCTTCTACTCTGATTTACTCTGAGTGATGCTGGAGTCCCAGCTTATTTTGGAGACAGTCTGCAGTTAGATTCCCATTTCAGTCAGACATGGGCATTTAATTTCTATTACTCTCACTAAAGAGGCTTTCAGAATGAAAGTTCAAATTTGCTAAAGTCACAGAGCCTTCAGGAGGAAAGCAGCTCCCCGGTTTCCTTCTCTCTCTAAGGTCCTGTTTTCCTTTCAGTTTTTGGTTGGTACTTCCTTTCTGTATTGTCAACTCTTCATGTTTTTTAAGAAGGATTTGTTTTAATAATTTATTTGAGCTTGGTAGCTCTTTTCAGTAAGAGGGTTGGTCCAAATAAGCAAGCCTGCCAATACTGGAAACTGAAGTCTTCTCATTTCAAGTCTCAAAATATTTTAAAGCAATTCGAAAGGTAATGATAATATATAATAACTTTATAATATCGCTATTAAAATGGAGAATTGGGGCATTACATAAAACTAGGTTGAAATAAATACCCTGTGCTCTGGATTTTTTTCTACTAAGGTTTAGCTGAAAACAGGAGGTAGGGGGACTTCCCTGGTGGTCCAGTGGTTAAGGCTTCGTGCTTCCACTGTTCGATCCCTGGTTGGGGAACTAAGATCCCACATCCCACATGCCACACAGCATGGAAAAAAAAAAAAAAGATGTAGGTGTAGCAAAATCTATAGAGACTGCTTTTGTTTATTTGTTTTTTAGTAGAGTCGAGGTCCTGTGAATACCATGCCAAAATATCAGGCAAAGAGTGACTGAAATACATGTTATCCATAGATTCTTCTCCCTACCCACCTTCCCTTATACTTGAATCCATGCCTTTCTCTAAACTCCTAGATAATTCATATTTTTAGATAAAGAAGGGTTTACTTATAGAATGTTAAGTTTTCTCCCGAGTTCATTTTTGTTGAAAACAAAAAACCTTCTGGCCAAGTCATCAATTCTACATACTCACACAATGAAAAAAAAAACTGATAAAACTTGTTGTTTGATACTTTACAGATAAAAAAAATTCCTGAACTTTTGGCTCCATGAGACATGGCTGTGGAGTGTCATAAGTGTCATATGAACACTTAGACAAGGCAAACAGCCACACATGCAGTCAGTCATGTGGCTGGATACATGGGGTGAAGAGGAGAACCTGTTAAATAATTTCCCATTATATTAGCAGTGTTTGGATTCATCACTCTATACAGATCTAATCTGGGACTCTGATTTAAAGTAGAGAAGAACTAAAGAGAAATATGTTGAGGAATAAATGCTGAGCTGTCGTTATCATTTTTTGTGTAACTTTACTGGCAAGAGCAAAAGGGCTCTTCGGCTATTTTTTTCCCCAAAATAATGTTAAAATTATATTTTAAAATATATGTGAAAAGTTCAAGGAAACAGAAGTTTGTGAACCTGTACTTTTCAGACTTTTTTACCTACACAAACACTCAATGTTCCTATGAGGGCTTGGTTGACCATTGCTGAGACACAGATCTATTGATTATCATTTTGTGTTTATTCTTCTAAAATTCCATCTATCTACCTGCATTCTACACACTTTGGTCAAACCAGTAACTCAACATTTCTTAAAGGGGTGTGCAGACATATTGTCATGACATTCTTATATTTCAAATTTGAGGAATATTCCACTTCCTGATGATTGGTTGACAGTAGTTCCTTGTACCATTATTGTGTACCATTCTTTACAATGCCTTCTGCATACCAAGCATTATACAAAGTGCATTATTTTCAGTATCTCTAATCCTGGAAAGTAGGTATTATGATGATCCCTATTTTACAGATGAAAAAAAACAGAGAAGCTAATAACTTGTTTCAGCTCATAAATGACCTGGAATTCAAATCCTAGTCTATGTAACAGAAGTACAGAAGACAGGAAGCTTGAGGCAAAGTTAAGAAGAAAAGAAAAGAAGGCAGAAATGCCTCAAACTGCCTCATAGTTCATCTCCATGGCTGTAATCAGCCCTGGCATTTCTGGACAGGGATCTTTTTATTTTGCTATTAGCAGGCTTGTGATCAGATCAGCTCTTGCTACTACGGTGGTAGATTGTATTCTTGTTCAAAATATCCATTCCCCCTTTTGAGGTGCCCCTCTCCATGGGAAGATTATACATCTGTGCTTCCTTGAAACCAGCTTGGCCACAGGACTTGTCTTGACCAGTAATATATGAACAAAAGTGACAGAACATTTAAGAGGCAACTCAAGATCTGCTTTGATGTTTTTAATCACTGTCATGAGTCTGGCAACAACCATAATAGGGGCTACTGCTTAAGGCTGAGTACCAGGGTACAGATGACAGGGAGTATACCTGCAAACATGTGATGGACGAGTAGTGTTGGTGAGAGAGAATTCTTTGTTGAAACCACAAAACTTTGAGTCATTTATTATCATTGCTTTTGCTTTTTTGAGTCTTGATTTCTTCATCTGTTAAATGGTATGATAATACCCACTTGTAGATATTGTGAACATGGGAAGAATTATTTAAGAAAATGGAGTTAAAGAACTAGACACATTGACATATGCAATACCTGGTAGTTATTATTCCCCACTCTAGAGTTGAATACTATATTTATCTAAACAAGTAATCAGGTATATCTGAGCTTTCTAATTTCTGGGATAGACCGCCCCCTAACAAAATGAAGATATCATCCCCATGTAAAATTTGGTAGCAAAAAATTTCTTTGCAAGTCAAAATAATAAGAGCAAAATACACTAGTTCATTCCCCAAATATTAATAACTATCTGTCATGTATCAGGCACTGTGTTTAGTACTTAGGCGATACACATGCATACACACACACACACACACACACACAGATTCATGTTTTTTCCCTAAAGGGCAGATAATCTAGTGGATTTATTAAACTTTGGTAGTGAGCTAAAGCTTTACAGATTGAGGGATAAACTAGGAGTTGGGATTACATGTCTTATTTTAATACAGGTATATTACTTTCTAGAAGAATAAGTCAAACCATCAAGGTAGTGTGCCTAAACAGATACCTGATTGGGTCTGCTACAATGGATAAACAGAATTTATTAGTAATTAATAACAGCACTAACATTAAATGTTAATATTTTTAAATAACCATTTTCAAAAAGATAGTCTAGTTCACATTTTATTTACACTACACGTTTCATCCATTCAAAATAAAAAGGTTAAAATTCAGTCCAATCCAAATCTAAGGACACCAAGTTCCTCACCACTAAATTAGGAATTGATTATAACTTGCTGTTATATATAACATGGCAGTGAGCACATTTATCAAGCCTTTAGAAGTACATTTCTTTGCCTGCAGGTTTCATGTTTTATTTGTTGTTTTTCACAGCTCAGACATGTGACAAAGTGCATTTCCATCCCATCAGAAGCCATAGACTTGGAGTGAATGAGGTACTCGAACTGTGTGAGCTGAACCACATGGGTGCAATGTGCAGAGGTAAGAGCATCACCAGTTGAGACTTGGGAGCCCAGGTATAGCATCCCATCTCTATGGCTCTCAAGGGACCAAAAATTATTTATTAAAATAAAAACATTAATTAGGCATTTACTATGAACACAACACCCTGGTTTGTAGAGAGCTTATACAGAGTACCACAGATATTGAAAGCACATTCTCTGACCTCAAAGAACTCGGCCAAGTTCAATAGCAAAAACTATATTGTAATCCTTGATTGTTATTACTGAGAATTGGGTGAGAAGAAGTGAAATCAGAAATCCTTGGAAATATTTACTGTGTATTGCCACATGTTTTTTTATGGCAGAAAACAATATAGTTCCCTGCCAGTGGCAAACTGACATCATTTAATTAAGTATTCTAAATGTATGCTTTCACTCGATTCTCTGTCAGCATTATCTTTTAGTAAAAGATCTACTGTGAGCACTGGCAAGGTTTTTTAAGTCAAATAAAATGAAAGAATTGTTTTGGGTATAATGCTCTTGCTGCCAGACTCTCTCAACAAGATTAATAATTCAAGTGAAATACATAGCCAAAGGAATTGTATGCTTTTTCTCATTTGAACAGATGTTTAACTAATTATCTGCAGATGTGCTGAAAAACCTGTACAAAAGTAAAATGTATCACTTCCTACCACTGTAAATGTAAATGCATCCTGTGGCTCCCTTTTGCATATTAAGGAATTTTAAAAGCAAACATTTGAGTGAAACATCTTTCCAAATAAAATCTTACTAAAAACAAATACAATGTGAGCCAAGATGTCCATTTTAGTAGCCCATTCCTGAACCAATATTAGCCTCTATTGAGGGAAACTGAGCTGTTGGAATTGAAATAATCAGGATGTTCAGGTCTAAGTAGACTTTCTGAAAATACACAAAGCATTTGGTCCGTTGTGGGGAAAAATTCCACCTCATTTTCCCCTGCCGTGACCTGCTTATTCCATTTATGAACCGGCTACCTGCTTTTTAGCTCATTTCCCATCAAAACCTAAAATGTGTCTGAATTTTAAATTTTGATGCTTACGCTTACAGCTTCATGTCCTAAACATTGTGTAGCTCATAGTACTTGACTTCAGAACTGCTGATGAGCTATGTGGCCTTCCAATAATATCTACCTGCTGGAAGCATGCATACAAGCCAACAAGGAATTTGTCCTGTCTTTCAGGGTCAAGGATGGCTTCTATAAGGGCCATATATTCAAAGTATTACATAAGTTCTTTACTGTTATGGCATCATATAGATTTTGACACATGCATCATGCTAAAACTTAATCATAGGCCAATACTGGCCAGTGGTATTGTAGATGTAAGCAAATATAGTAATAATCCATCAAATCTCAACACAAAGAAGCCTTAAGATCAGAAGTACAAGATGAAACTTTGGTCCTACTCAGCCTAGTGTAGATGTGGCAGGAAGTGGGAATATATAAATATACACATACATACATGTACACACAGTAAAAAATGTTGTCTAGATACAGTTCATCAATTTCCAGAAAATTCTATAATTTGGTGGTTAAGTAACCAATTTGTGAGCAATCCACACCCTTGGTTAGTGTCCCCCTTCTTTTCTGGCTAGATGCCTTTTGGCCATTTCACTCCTCAGGAATATTTCCAGCTATGAGTCATCAGGGGGAATAAAAATGGTGAATATCAAATTAGTCATTTGGCCTGCTTGTCATTAGCTCTTAGGAAGGTTTGATGGAGAAAACAATGAAAATTAGATTTGTGGGTTTTCAGCCCCCATAATTTCTTCATTCTTACCTCTGATTTTTCATGGATAATGTAGAATTGGTGTTACTGCTCAAATGTCACAATTTCCAAGCTTGGCTTGTTTTTATTGATTAAGTCATGAATATTCATTAATATTCATGGTAGATCATATTCTTAGTCATAACAGGTTTCATTCCCAAGGTCCCTGTTTAGTTTTTACATAACTGTATCTGTGTAAATGACCTTCTGTGTTATACAAGGACATATTTAGGATTTGGTACTTTGAGCACAGAAATTTTTCCATTTCAAGCATAACTTCTAAATTGCAGAGACAGCCGTTTTAGAGTAACCTGTACTAAATCTGTTATGCTCGGAGAATAAGTTTCACTTAAAAGAAAGAAAAAGAAGTTACGTATGTCTTAAATTGTGATGGAAAGTATGAGTGTCATTTCTATTTTCCAAGTAAACTTCAGCATATGCATTGGTGTTTTTCCTTCATGTGCTAGTGAGTAGCCAGACCAGGAGAATGTTCTTCCTCACCTTGCGTAACTGAGTGTGCTCTCAAATAATTGTTTCTGTGCTTCTCAAAAACCCCAGTATTGAATTACAAAAGTAGTAAGCCCTTCCCAGAAAGCTGCTGAGAAACATGTGGAATATTTTAACCTGAAATGTGGCTGTGATTTAATGGCACTGCATTAAAGAAAATACAGTTGTTAGACAAACCCTGCTAATTATCTTGTTTTGCCAGCAAATACTGGCACATGTGTTTTACAGAGGTGTAATATAATTCATTACCATTAAGAGGCAAGAAAGTTGTCATTAATGTAAGCTGTGCTTTGGGCAGAATCTGTGAGTAAAACGTAAACTTTCCAGTATTTCTAATATTAAAGGATAATCATCTTGTGAGTACAATTAAATGTAGTTATAATCAAAAGTTGATTATTAAGTACTGAACCAAAGTAAAAATAATTGTATTCCTGAATTATATTTGTTATTTGCTCATAAAGTCATTCCTAATCTTCCATAAATAAAAGCCACCACTAAACAATACAGAATGGGGGGAAAAGTGCAAGTTTTGGGTTACTTGAATTAGTAAGACTGCCTTTATGATTATTTTTTATGCAGTTAGTGGGTTTGTTGTTGTTGTTGTTTTGGCTGTGCGGCATGTGGGATTTTAGTTCCCCAACCAGGGATGGAACCCGTGGGCTCTGCATTGGAAGCGTGGAGTCTTAACCACTGGACCACTAGGGAAATCCAGTAGTTAGTGTTTTAATAGGAATTTGAAGCCTTCTCATTCAAGATTTGCCTAACCTTTTTGTACATATCCACTTCCCCTCCACCCACCCATCTTCCTCCCTAACTAGATAGAAAATTCTAGGTAAATCATTATTTCTTCTTCCTCTTTTTATTTCATAGAAAACAGCATTTTAGAGTTAAAGTCAAACTAGTGTTTACATCAACCAAAATATACTTTTGAGAACCTGGAATTCTGTATCTTTTTCCAAGGAATAAAACTTTATAAGGTACTTTGGAGAAGGTGAGTTTATAGTTGTGGTAAATTAAAGCTACTCAGTTAGAAAATTCCCAGTGTTTTTCTCTTTTTTTCATAAAACATTTCTTTATTAAACATTAGTAATAACTTAGGCTCAGAGCTACAATATAAATTCTGGGTTTTGTCTCTCTTCTTTGTAATGCTCCCTTAGGCATACTATTCTCTAATCCTCTATTTCTGTGTAACAAATTACCTCCCACAATGTAGTGGCTTAAAACAACACGCATTTATCATCTCACAGTTCTGTGAATCAGCAGTTTGGAAGCCATGTAGCTGGAAGACTCTGACTCAGTGTCTCCCACCGGGTTGCAATGAAGATGCTGGATGGAGCTGCATCATCTTAAGGGAAGCAGGATCTGACTGGGATTGGAGGACCAGCTCCCAAATTCACTCTGTGGCTGTTGACAAGAGATTTTAGTTGCCAGAGACTGCAGTTCCCCACCATGTGAGTCTCTGCAAAGTGTTACTTGAATGTCCTTCTGATGTGGCCGGTGGCCCCCAGAGAGGGAATCAAGGAAATCCCACTTTTTTTTTCTCTTTTCCTTTTCTAGTTCAGCCAACAGGTGAACCCCAGACAGTGAGCTGCACTGCCATACCAAAAGGGGTGGCACAGACACCTAAAGCCCTTTGAGAGAATATGTTCCTCTAGTCAGAGGATCCATGAAAGGGACTCTTGTGGTAAGATGATTGTAGGGGGGGGGGCGCATCCTGTTAGTTTGTTTTTCCTTTTAATTCACTGCTTTGCCCTGAGGGCAGCCCAAATCTCATGGAATTATATGACAGTGGGAGGAGCCTAAAGCGGTGAGAGAAAGCCGTTTTTCTTTTCAGAGAAATGGGGCCTAGAATGTGAAGGAAAATCCATGAGAAGAGAGAGGTAGAGAAACAGGTCCCATAATTCTGTGTATGAACTGATACAAGTCCCAGACTTAACGCTATGAGTTGGTTACATGAGTGGAACAGACACAAAAGAAGCACAGCAAATGTTTTGAGAACTCTTGTTGTCACATAAACTGCACCATGTCCCAGACTAACCCCTGAGTGAAAGACCCAGACATTGCAACAAAGAGTTTAAAAAACTGAATTCACATTGGAACCAACAACCACAGAAAGGGATGCAGAACTTGCAGTCAGAACCTACATGGCTAGATTTCCTGTTAATCAAAACAATCAACATTCTCCTGAGGATTTTAATGGGGCTTAGAATCTCACAACACATTTACAGTGGGCATAACAACATTCAAAATTATTTGACATAAAAATTTTACAAACAGGATATATGACCAATTCTCAATGGAAAAACCAGTCAACAGACACAAACTCTGAGATTCCTCAAATGTTGGAAGTATCGGATAGACTTTAAAGTACCATGAGGTAAATCTGAACACTCTTGAAGTAAATGGAAATATAAAACTTCTAGACATATAGAAATAGAATAAATATTTTAAAAATCTTAACTGAAAATATGACACTGAAATAAAAACTTCCATAGATATCTTAAATGGCAGAAAGGAGATGACAGAAGAAAAAGTCACTGGACTTGAAAAATAGTAAAATGAAAATTACCCACTCTGGGGAACATAGAGAAAAAAAGATTGAAAAAAATTTATAGAGTTTTAGGGACTTGTGGGAGAATGACAGAATGTCTAAAATTTGTGTCATTGGAGTCCTGGAAGAGAGAAAACATGAATTGGTTTAGGAAAAGAATAGCTGAAAACTTCCCAAGTTTGGAGACATAAATTTTCAGATTGAAGAAGCTCACCAAATTCTAAACATAATAAACTTAGAACAATGCTCAGAAATATCTTAATAAAACTGCTGAAGACTGAAGAGAAAATATCATGAAAGCAGCCAAAGAAAAACAACACATTATTTGTAAGGGAACAAGATTTCTCAATCAGAAACCATGGAAGCTAGATGACAGTAGGAAAACATCACTAAATTGTTGGAAAAAGACTGTCAACAGTTTTACATCAACTTCTATACCAAGAGAAAATATTCAAGAATAAAGACATTCTAGAGGAAGGAAAACTAAGAATTATTTTCCAACAGATTTTCTCTAAAAGAAATACTACAGAAAGTTCCTCAAGCTGAAGGAAAATGGTAAAAGAAGCAAACTTGGAACTTCAAGAATGAAAGAAAAACAGAAATGGTAAATATCAGGGTAAATAAAGTAGACTATATTTTCTCCTCTTACTTTTTTTCAATATGAATGACAAAAGCAAAAGCTATAATGTTTGCTGGTGGGATTTTCAGTGTATGTAGATGAAAACATGTAACAACTATAACATAAGGAGTAGAAAGTAGAGACCTAAATGATTGTGATGCTTTTCCATTTTATTTGAAATTGAAAAATTATAACTTTAAGAAGGCTATAAGGGGTAAGATATATATATACACACACACACATATATGTTGTATAACATATATATGCTATAATCCCTAGATAGGCTACTAAAAATGTAATAAAAAAGATAGACAAAAATCCAATAGATAAATTTAAATGGAATTAAAAATTAAAATAATCCAACAGGAGGCATGAAAGTAGAAAGAGAAACAAAAAACAAAGGAGAAAAACAGAAAGCAAATAATAAAATGGTGAATCTAATTATACCAATAATCACATTAAATGTAAATAAACATACTAAGTGAAAAAATTGTCAGGTTGGCTATATTTAATGTATTTGCTTTAAATTGAATGATACAGGTAAGTTAAAAGCATGGAAATGGTATACCATGCAACCACTAATCAAATCTGTGGTGGCTATATTAATACCAGACAAAGATTTCAGGGCAAAGAATGACCCTCCCTGGCATCCCCAATCTGGTGTACACAACTGTATAATCCTTTCCTTCAAAGTGTGGGCAGGACCTGCAACTACATTATGATATCACTCGTGGAATTACGTTATACTGCCTGGCAAAGATGAAGGGATTTGGCAGATGTAATTGGGGTTCCCAAGTCAGGTTTTTTTTTGTTGTTTGTTTGTTTGCAGTACGTGGGCCCCTTACTGTTGTGGCCTCTCCCGTTGCAGAGCACAGGCTCTGGACGTGCAGGCTCAGCGGCCATGGCTCACGGGCCCAGCCACTCCGCGGCATGTGGGATCTTCCCGGACCAGGGCACGAACCCATGTCCCCTGCATCGGCAGGCGGACTCCCAACCACTGCACCACCAGGGAAGCCCCCCAAGTCAGTTTTGACTTTAAGTTAACCAAAGGAAGATTTTCCTTTGTGGGTCTAATTCAGTCAGGAAAAACTCGTTAAAGGGGTAATTGGTCTCTTCACGAAGAAAGAAATGTGCATGCTGGCTTTGAAAGAGGTATGCTGCCGTATTACAAGAGGATCTGTGAAAGTGCTACATGGAAGGAACTGTAGGAGCTTCTAGAAGTTGAGAGTAATGCCCAGTCAGTTGCCAGCATGAAAACTGGGACCTCAGATATACAAAATCGAGGAATTAAATTATGCCAATAACCTAAGTGATCTTGGAAGAGGACCTTGAGTCTCAGATGCCAACACTGACTTGGCTAACATGTTGATTTCAGCTTTATGGGACCATGAAGAGAAGATACACCTAAGCTGTGCCTGGACTCCTGACCCACAGAAACTGGGAAACAATAAATGAGTGTTATTTTAAGATGCTAATTTTGTGGTAATTTGTTGCATAACAATAGAAAACTAATACAAGAGCTTCCAAATACACAAATGAAAAGCTTATAGAACTGGAAGGAGGAAGAGCATATCCAAAATTACTGTGGGAGATTTCAACACTCCTCTCTCAATAAACAATAAAAAAAGAAGACAGAATATCAGCAAGGACATAGAGGACCTGAATATCATCAACCAACTGAAACTGAGTTACATTTATAGAAGAATACTCCTCCCAACAATAGCAGAATATACATTCTTTTCAATTGCACATGAAACATTTATAAAAAAAAATTCTGGACCATAAAAACCAATCTTAATACATTTAAAAGACTTGTAATCAAAGAAAATATGTTCCATGACCATAACGGAATTAAACTAGAAATCAAAAAGAGATATCTTAAAAATCCCTAAATATTTGAAAATGAACAATACTTATAAATAACTCATGGATCAAAGAGGGGTTCTCAAGGGAAATTATAAAATAATTTTAACAAAATGAAAATACAACTTATTAAAATTTCTGGAATATAGCTAAAACTGTTTACAGGTAAATTTATAGCAGTAAACGCTTATATTAGACAAAAAGGATTTTAAGTCTTTAATCCATTTTGAATTTATTTTTGTGCATGGTGTGAGAAGGTAGTACAGTTTTATTCTTTTGCATGTAACTATCCAGTTTTCCCAACACAATTTATTGAAGCGGCTGTCTTTTCTCCATTGTATATCTTGCCTCCTTTGTCATAGATTAATTGCCCATATAAGTGTAGGTTTATTTCTGGGATCTATATTCTGTTCCATTGATGTAGGTGTCTGTTTTTGTGCTAGTACCATACTGTTTTGATTACTGTAGATTTGTAACATAGTTTGAAATCAGGGAGCATTATACCTCCAGCTTTGTTCTTCTTTCTTAAGGTTTCTTTGGCTATTTGGGGTCTTTTGTGTTTCCATACAAATTTTAGAATTATTTGTCCTAGGTCTGTGAAAAATACCATTGGTATTTTGATGGGATTGCATTGAATCTGTAGATTGCCTTGAGTATAATAGTCATTTTAACAATATTAGTTATTCCAATTCATGAGCACAGTATATCCTTCCATCTGTTTGTGTCATCAATTTCATTCATCAGTGTCTTATAGTTTTCTGAATACAGGTCTTTTACCTCCTTAGATTTACTCCTAGGTATTTTACTCCTTTTGATGTGATTATAAATGAGGTTGTTTCCTTAATTTTTCTTTCTGATAGAGCATCATTAGTGTATAGAAATGCAATAGATTTCTGTATATTAACTTTCTATTCCACAACTTTACCGAATTCATTAATGAATTCTAATAGTTTTTTGGTCGCATCTTTAGGATTTTCTATGTATAGTACCATGTCATCTGCAAACAGTGACAGTTTTACTTCTTCCTTCCAATTTGGATTCCTTTTATTTATCTTTTTCTTGTCTGATTGCTGTGGTTAGGACTTCCAATACTATGTTGAGTAAAAGTGGCAAAATTGGACATCCTTGTCTTGTTCCTGATCTTAGAGGAAAAGCTTTCAGTATGATGAGTATGGTGATAGCTATAGGCTTGCCATATATGGCCTTAATTATATTGAGGTATGTTCCCTCTATATCCACTTTGTTGAAAGTTTTTGACATAAATTGCTGTTTAATTTTGTCAAAAGTTTTTTCTGCATCTATTGAGATGATCATATGGTTTTTATTCTTAATTTTGTAAATGTGGTATATCACATCGATTGAACTGCAGATATTGAAACAGCCTTGCATTCCTGGGATAAATTCCACTTGATCATGGTATATGATCCTATTAATGTATTGTTGAATTTGGTGTACTAATATTTTGTTGAGGATTTTTACTTATATGTTCTTGAGTGACATTGCCCTGTAATTGTGTGTGTGTGTGTTTGTGTGTATGTGATATCTTTGTCTGGTTTTGGTATAAGGTGATGCTGTCCTGGTAGAATGAGTTCAGAAGCTTTCTATTCTCTGCAATTTTTTGGAATAGTTTGAGAAGGATACGTGTTAACTCTTCTCTAAAAGTTTGGTAAAATGCAC
Organism: Mesoplodon bidens; assembly: GCF_964165515.1. NCBI lineage: Eukaryota > Metazoa > Chordata > Mammalia > Artiodactyla > Ziphiidae > Mesoplodon > Mesoplodon bidens. Next base: position 129,287,134 of record NC_138161.1, read on the forward strand.
CTGTGAAGCCATCTGATCCTAGACTTTTGTTTTGGGGGATTTAAAAAATATTACTGATTCAGTTTCATTACTGGTTATTGAGATGTTCATATTTTATATCTCTTCCTGGATTGGTCTTAGGATATTGTATATTTATAGGAATTTGTCCATTTCTTCTAGGTTGTCATTTTTACTGATGTGTGATTGTTCATAGTAATATCTTATGATCCTCTGTTTTTCTGTGGTGTTGGTTGTAACTTCTTTTCCATTTCTGATTTTGTTTTGGGCCCTCTTTTTGTCTTGATGAGTCTGGCTAAAGTTTTATCAATCTTGTTTATCTTTTCAGAGGACCAGCTCTTAGTTTCATTCTTTCATTTTCCTTTGCTTTTTGTGTAGTAAAATTGTCTCTATTTTTTTTTTATTTCTTCTTTGTTCTTTTTTATTTCTTTCTTTCTAGTAACTTTCAGTTTGTTTGTTATTCTTTTTCTAGTCCCTTTAGGTATAGGGTTAGGTTGTATATTTGAGATTTTTCTTGTTTCCTGTGGTAGACTTCTATTGCTCTAAACTTCCCTCTTAGAACTGCTTTTGTGCATCCCATAGATTTTTAATTGTTGTGTTTTTGTTTTCATTTGTCTCCAGATGTTTTTTGATTTCTTCAGGGATCCATTGTTGTTTAATAGTATATTGTTTAGCCTCCACATGTTTGTGTGTTTTGTAGTTTTCTTCTTATAGTTGACTTCTAGTCTTATAGCCTTGTGGTCAGAAAAAAAAGTTTGATATGATTTCAATCTTCTTAAATTTACTGAGACTTGTCTTGTGACCTAGCATGAGATCTATCCTGGAGAATTTTCCATGTGAACTTGAAAAGAATATGTATTCTGCTGCTTTTGGATGGAATGCTCTATATATACTAAGTACATTTGATCTGATGTGTCATTTAAGGCCAGTGTTTCCTTATTGATTTTCTGTCTGGATTATCTGTCCATTGATGTAAGTGGAGTGTTGATGTCCCCTACTATTATTGTGTTATTGTAAATTTCTCTCCTTGTGTCTGTTAATAATTACTTTATATATGTAGGTGCTCCTGTGTTGGGTGCATATGTTTATAATTGTTATATCTTCTTGGTTGCTCCCTTGAACATTATGTAATGTCCTTCTTTGTCTCTTGTTACAGTCTTCTTTTAAATTTGATTTTGTCTGATATAAATATTGTGTACCCAAGCATTATTTTCATTTCTATTTGCATGGAATAACTTTTTCCATTCTCTCACTTTCAGTCTGTGTATGTCTTTAGATCTGAAGTGAGTCTCTTGTAGGCAGCATAAATATGAGTCTTGTTTTTGTGTCCATTCAACCACTCTATGTCTTTTGATTGGAGCATTTAGTTCATTTATATTTAAAGTAATTATTGATAAGTATTATTGCCATTTGGTTAATTGTTTTGGAGTTGTTTTTGCAGTTCTTTTTTGTTCTTTTCTTCTTCTTTTTCTCCCTTCTCTTGTGATTTTATAACCATCTTTACATTATGTTTAGACTGTTTCTCTTTTTTGTGTGTTGTATATATTATAGGTTTTTGGCTTGTGGTTACCATGAGGTTTATATATAGCAATCTATATGTATACATGATTATTTCAAGTTGCTTATCCCTTAAGTTCAAACATATTTTAACAACCCTGCATTTTTACGCCCCCCAACCAGCGTTTACTATTTTTAACCTCATATTTTGTATCTTTTTGTTTTGTTTCTCCCTTAACTACTTATTGTGGATATAGATGATTTTACTACTTTTTTCTTTTAACCTTCCTACTAGCTTTATAGGTGGTTGATTTACTTCCTTTACTGTATATTTGCCTTTACCAATGAGATTTTTCCTTTTATAAGTTTTATATTTCTAGTTGTGGCCTTTTCTTTTCTACTTAGAAAAGTCCCTTTAACATTTCTTGTAAAGCTGGATTCATGATGCTGAACTCTTTTAGCTTTTGGTTGTCTGTAGAACTTTTGATCTCTCCTTCAAATCTGAAGGAAAGCCTTGCCAGGTAGATTATTCTTAGTTGTAGGTTTTCCTCTTTCATCACTGTAAATATATCATGCCATTCCCTTCTGACCTGCAGAGTTTCTACTGACAAGTCAGCTGATTGCCTTATGGGCGTTCCTTTGTATGTAACTTGTTGCTTTTCCCTTGCTGCTTTTTTTTTTTTAATGTACTATTATGTTGGCAAAGGCTTTTTTTTTTTTTAAGAAGATGTTGGGGGTAGGAGTTTATTAATTAATTTATTTATTTTTGCTGTGTTGGGTCTTCGTTTCTGTGCAAGGGCTTTCTCTAGTTGTGGCAAGTGGGGGGCCACTCTTCATCGTGGTGCACGGGCCCCTCACTATCATGGCCTCTCTTGTTGCGGAGCACAGACTCCAGACGCGTAGGCTCAGTAGTTGTGGCTCACAGGCCTAGTTGCTCCATGGCATGTGGGATGCTCCCAGACCAGGGTTTGAACCCGTGTCCCCTGCATTAGCAGGCAGATTCTCAACCACTGCGCCACCAGGGAAGCCCTCCCTTGCTGCTTTTAATGTTCTCTCTTTATAATTTTTGCCATTTTAATTATAGTGTGCTTGGCATGGTCCTCTTTGGCTTGATCCTGTTTGTGACTCTCTGTGCTGCTTGGACCAGAATGTCTGTTTCCTTTCCAAGATTAGGGAAGTTTTCTGCTATTATGTCTTCAAATAATTTCTCTGCCCCTTTATCTCTCTCTTCTGTAATACAAATGATAGTATGTTTGATGTCATTTCAGAGGTCTCTTTTCTTTTTACAGTAAGTCCTCTACAGAAGGATGAGTTCCATTGTGAGAGCACATTCGTAAGTCCAGTTTGTAAGTCCAACAAAGTTAGCCTAGGCACCCAATTAACACAGTCACATATATAGTACTGTACTGTAATAGGTTTATAATAGTTTTCACACACATAATACATAAAAAACAAACAAACACAAAAAATAAAGGAAACATTTTTTTTTTCGGTATGCGGGCCTCTCACTTCTGTGGCCTCTCCCATTGCAGAACACAGGCTCTGGACGTGCAGGCCCAGTGGCCCTGGCTCACGGGCCCAACTGCTCCACAGCACGTGGGATCCTCCCGGACCGGGGCATGAACCTGCGTCCCCTGCATCGGCAGGCGGACTTCCAGCCACTGCGCCACCAGGGAAGCTCCAAGGAAACATTTTTAATCTTACAGTACAGTACCTTGAAAAGTACAGTAGTACCAGCTACGTCACCGCTGCTTTTACACTTGCTTCCGGACATCCCGGCCTTGAAATAAAGATACTGTACTACTGTACTCTATACAGTACTGTACAGTGAAGTACACAAAAGCACAACCACTTGTAGAGGATGCACACAGGTGACAATGTATGCCAGACACGTGAAATAACTTACATGATTGAACATGCAAATGCACGTTTGCCTCTTTGAAAGTTTACAACTTGAAGGTTCATATGTAGGGGACTTGCTGTATTCTTTTTTCTTTTTTCTGTTCAGTTTCAGTGATTTCCACTGAAATTCTGTTCTTTAGTTTGCTTACCCATTCCTCTTTACCATCTACACTACTGTTGGTTCCTTCTAGTGTGTTTTTAATTTCAGTTATTATATTCTTCAGCTCTGCTTGTTCTTTATGTTTTCTAACTCTTTGTACAGTTCTCACTGTGTTCACTCATTCTTCTCCTGAGGCCTTTGAACATCTTTATGATTATTACCTTGAACTCTTTGTTGGGTAGATTTCTTATCTCTACTTCACTTAGTTCTTCTTCTAAGGTTTTATCTTAGAAGATAGATAGAAACATATCTATCATTATAGATAGATAAAGTTAGAAACATATTCTTTGTTAGAAACATATTCTTCTATTGATTCATTTTGCCTAATTCACTGTTTTTATTTCTATGTAGTTGGTAGGTTGGTTACATTTTCTAGTTTTGGAGAACTCTCCTTTTGTAGGAAACATCTTATGTGTCGCAGCAGTGTACTCCCCTCTAGTCACCAGAACTATATGTTTTAGGGATACCCCCTTGGTGGGCTGCATGGGTCTTTCTGTTATAGGTGGCTGACTACTGTGGGAAGTCCAGTTGGCATGGCTGCCCCCCGTCTGGTTGGTTGTCAGACCCTGCCTTGTGTGGAAGCCACTGGTGGGTGGAGCTCTGTCACAGAGCTGCTGGTTCAGAGCCCCTGAGGGCCCAGGGTTGGTGCTGGCTCACTGGTTGGCAGAGCCAGGCCCTAGGGTTTGTGTTTGTGGATCCAGGGGTCCTGCATCTACTGTCTGCCTGCTGATGGTCAGGGTAGGTTCCTGACATGGCTGGCTGCAGGGTCAGAGGGTGTCCCAAAGCTGGTGTAGACTGGCTGGTGAGTGGGGCTGGATCCTGGAGTGGCTGGCTGATGATCCTAAGGTGTCTCAAAGCTGGTGTCAGCCTGATAGTGGGTGGGGTTAGGTCCTGGGTATAGTAGTGGTCCTCTGGTGGGTGGAGCTTGGTCCTGGGGTCTTTGGTTTTTGGGCCCAGGGGTCTGGAGCTGGTGTTTACCCACTGGTGGGTGGGCCTGGGGACCCTCTGGGTGGCTCAGTGTTGGGTGGAGCCAGGTCCCAGTGTCTCTAGCTGCTGGGCCCTAGGGGTCTCAGAGATTGTGCCTGTCCTCTGGTGGATGAGGCTTGTCCCAGTACTAGTGTCAGCCCAGTAGTGGATGGAGCTGTGTCCCAGGGTTTCCGGCTGCAGGACACTGGGGATCCTGAGGCTAGTGCTGGCCCACTATTGCGTGGAACTGAATTCTGTGGTATTTGGATACAGGCCCCTGGTGCTCCAGAGTTGGCTTTGGCCAACTAGTTAGCAGGGTCAAGTCCCAGGGGCTCCCTGGACTAGTGCCAGTTCACTAGTGAATGGAGCTGTATCTTTTGGTCTCTGGCTACAGGGCCCTGGGGGTCCTGTAGCTGGTTTGGCCTGCTGGTGAGCAGGCTGGTTCCTGACATGACTGGCTGCAAGGCCTAGGGTATCCCGAAGCTGGTGTCAGCCTGCTGGTGGGTGGGGTCAGATCCTCAGGCAATGGCTGAGTCCCAAGGTGTCCCAGAGCTGTTGTTTGCCCACTGTTGGGTGGGGCCAGGACCCAGGTGGTCCTGGGGCCAGTGCTGGTGCATTGTTGGGCAAGGCTGGGTCCTGGGCCCTCTGTAGATGGGTCACATCCTGGTGGCAGCTAGGGGCTCAGGGAGTCCTAGTGCAGCTGGCCTGCTGGTGGGTGGGGCTGTGTCCCTGCCCAGCTAGCTGCTGACCTTAGGCATCCAAGTACTTGTTCTGACACTGGGTGGGGTCAGGTCCCGGTGCTAATAAGCTCAAGGGAAAACTCCAAAATGACACTTACAAGCACCATTGCCTTCATGGTAGAATGAGCCCTTCACAATGGCTGCTGTCAGCATCTATGTCCACCAAAGTGAGCTCCAGTTGCCTTCTGCCTCTCTGGGAGACTCTCCAAGATCAGCAAATGGGTCTAACCCAGGCTTCTTTCAAACTATTGCTTCTTCCTTGGGTTTCAGAGTGAGTGAGATTTTGTGTGTACCCTTTAAGAGTGGAGTTTCTGTTTCCTACAGCCCTCTGGCTCTCCCAAAAATAAGCCCTTCTGGCCTTCAAAGCCAAATGTTCTGGTGCTCATCTTCCCAGTGCAGGAAGCGCCAACGTGGGGAGACCAGTGTGGGGCTTGGACCCCTCATTCCTTGAGGAGAACCTCTGCAATTATAATTATCCTCCCATTTGTGGGTCCACCCACCTGGAGGTATGAGTTTTGACTATACCGCATCTCTGCAGTCTTCCTACCCGGCTTGTTATTGTTTCTTCTATACATCTGTAATTGTAGATCTTTTCTGCTAGTGTTTAGGTCTTTCTCATCAATAATTGCTCTGTAAATAGTTGTAATTTTGCTGTGCCTATGGAAGGAGGTGAGCTCAGGGTCTTCCTACTCTACCATCTTGGCTACTTCTTGAACAGGTATTATTTTTAAAAACCAAAGCAACAATAAACATATGGCCACCTTCACACATGGCCATTTATGTGTGTACTCCTCTATAGGTAACTGTGATAAAGGTGATGATTGACCATTTATCTTGTTCTCTTCATTAGATTATTAACTCCTCAAAGCAAAGACTGTGCTTCTTCATGATGTAACTCTTTCTGTAGAGTGCATGGTGCATCATGCATCGCTGATGCAGGTAATGATGGCATTGAAGAGGAGGATTCAAATTACATTCCATATAATAATTTATACGTAAATAGACCTCTTTCCAAACTCTGAAGTCACTCCATAGATGTGTTTTCTGTATTCCCTGACATTGTTAAATTTAAAAAAACTTTTTTTAAAATTTATTTATTTTCTTTATTTTATTTTTGGCTGCATTGGGTCTTCGTTGCTGCATGCGGGCTTTTCTCTAGTTACAGAGAGCGGGGGCTACTCTTTGTTGCAGTGTACAGGCTTCTCACTGTGGTGGCTTCTCTTGTTGTGGAGCATGGGGTCTAGGCACACAGGCTTCAGTAGTTGTGGCACACGGACTCAGTAGTTGTGGCTCATGGGCTCTAGAGTGCAGGCTCAGTAGATGTGGTGCATGGGCTTAGTTGCTCTGTGGCATGTGGGATCTTCCCAGACCAGGGCTCGAACCAGTGTCCCCTGCATTGGGAGGCAGATTCTTAACCATTGTGCCACCAGGGAAGTCTCCCTGACATTGTTAGAAAGTGACATATTTACAAGTTATATATTTAGAGTTCTCCGATCCCAGTAAAAACTCTTGGTCCTAACAAGGAAAGGTCTGTTTTATGCTTTTACTTTAGCAGAGGACAAGTTTAAACACTGTGCTAACTGGTGAACTGTTCTGTGTACATGTCCATAAAATTAGCCAGGAGTTTCCTATACTATATTATATCTATTAAGTGGAGAATTTAACTTTAAATAGTGAGTAGTAAGTAGACTCCTCAGTTATATTCCTTTGAGGAACAGGGATAAAGAGTAGAAAATAAAATTAATTAATACATTTAAACTTTGTTTTCACATTAACCAGAAAGAACATCTGGTTTAAATATATGCAGGAGTCACCCAGTTTCTAGCTATTTTCCTCATCAAGACTTGTGGTGAATCTATCCCAGCTTATGAATGACCAACATCCTACTTTGCTTCTAGCATTGTATTTAATTTTTATATAGGAAAAGAAAAGTTAATCTATGTGAACTCTTTAAACACTTAGAACTGCTGCAACTAGGATTTCTTTGATCTGGACTACGTGATGTGGAAAAGTCTTGCTGCTCTATATTTGCAGACATGACTTTACTAACTTAAATCAGATTTTGCACAAAAATAAGACATATTAAATTGTAAAGAGTATTTGCCTGAGAGCTCAGGTGTTAGGAGATTATAGCAAATTAAATGCCGCTTTTTGAATATTTGATTAGTCTTTCCCTTGATATTTTTGATTTAGGCTAATGTTTCCTGAGTGTATACCAATTTAATTTAATATGAAAGGGCTTTATTTTATATCATCCAAAGCTGACTCGATGACTTCATTCTATCACTTAAACATTTCATCACACTCTTTTTAAGGCCCTAAGGATGGGCATTGGCTGTCCTTTTATTTTTTAGGGTTTGTCCTTCTTTTCAAATGCAAAATGGTTTATTCTTTTTTTCTTTTTCTTTTTTTCTTTAACATCTTTATTGGAGTATAATTGCTTTACAATGGTGTGTTAGTTTCTGCTTTATTACAAAGTGAATCAGTTATACATATACATATGTTCCCATATCTCTTCCCTCTTGCATCTCCCTCACTCCCACCCTCCCTATCCCACCCCTCCAGGCAGTCACAAATCACCGAGCTGATCTCCCTGTGCTATGTGGTTGCTTCCCACTAGCTATCTCTTTCACTTTTGGTAGCGTATATATGTCCATGCCACTCTCTCACTTTGTCCCAGCTTACCCTACCCCCTCCCCATATCCTCAAGTCCATTCTCTAGTAGGTCTGTATCATTTTTGTGTGTGTGGTACACGGGCCTCTCACTGTTGTGACCTCTCCCGTTGCACAGCACAGGCTCCAGACGCACAGGCTCAGCGGCCGTGGCTCACGGGCCCAGCCGCTCCACTGCATGTGGGATCTTCCCGGACCGGGGCATGAACCCATGTCCCCTGCATCGGCAGGCGGACACTCAACCATTGTGCCACCAGGGACGCCCGGTCTGTATCTTTATTCCCGTCTTACCCCTAGGTTCTTCATGACATTTTTTTTCTTAGATTCCATATATATGTGTTAGCATACGGTATTTGTCTTTCTAACTTACTTGACTCTGTATGACAGACTCTAGGTCCATCCACCTTATTACAAATAGCTCAATTTCGTTTCTTTTTATGGCTGTTCAATTTCTATTTATTGCTGCATCCCGTAGAAAATATATGCCACATCTTCTTTATCCATTCATCCGATGATTGACACTTAGGTTGTTTCCATCTCCGGGCTATTGTGAATAGAGCTGAAATGAACATTTTGGTACATGACTCTTTTGAATTATGGTTTTCTCAGGGTATATGCCCAGTAGTGGGATTGCTGTGTCATATGGTAGTTCTGTTTGTAGTTTTTTAAGGAACCTCCATACTGTTCTCCATAGTGGCTGTACCAATTCACATTCCCACCAGCAGTGCAAGAGTGTTCCCTTTTCTCCACACCCTCTCCAGCATTTATTGTTTCTAGATTTCTTGATGATGGCCGTTCTGACTTGTGTGAGATGATAATCTCATTGTAGTTTTGATTTGCATTTCTCTAATGATTAATGTTGAGCATTCTTTCATGTGTTTGTTGGCAGTCTGTGTATCTTCTTTGGAGAAATGTCTATTTAGGTCTTCTGCCCATTTTTGGATTGGGTTGTTTGTTTTTTTGTTATTGAGTTGCATGAGCTGCTTATAAATTTTGGAGATTAATCCTTTGTCAGTTGCTTCATTGGCAAATATTTTCTCCCATTCTGAGGGTTGTCTTTTTGTCTTGTTTACAGTTTCCTTTGCTGTGCAAAAGCTTTGCAGTTTCATTAGGTCCCATTTGTTTATTTTTGTTTTTATTTCCATTTCTCTAGGAGATGGGTCAAAAAGGATCTTGCTGTGATTTATGTCATAGAGTGTTCTGCCTATGATTTCCTCTAAGAGTTTGATAGTTTCTGGCCGTACATTTAGATCTTTAATCCATTTTGAGCTTATTTTTGTGTATGGTGTTAGGGAGTGGTCTAATCTCATACTTTTACATGTACCTGTCCAGTTTTCCCAGCACCACTTATTGAAGAGGCTGTGCTTTCTCCACTGTACATTCCTGCCTCCTTTATCAAAGATAAGTTGACCATATGTGCGTGGGTTTATCTCTGGGCTTTCTATCCTGTTCCATTAATCTATCTTTCTGTTTCTGTGCCAGTACCATACTGTCTTGATTACTGTAGCTTTGTAGTATAGCCTGAAGTCAGGGAGCCTGCTTCCTTCCGCTCCGTTTTTCGTTCTCAAGATTGCTTTGGCTATTCGGGGTCTTTTGTGTTTCCATAAAAATAGTTAAATTTTTTGTTCTAGTTCTGTGAAAAATGCCAGTGGTAGTTTGATAGGGATTGCACTGATTCTGTAGATTACTTTAGGTAGTAGAGTCATTTTCACAATGTTGATTCTTCCAATCCAGTAACATGGTATATCTCTCCATTTATTTGTATCATCCTTAATTTCTTTCATCAGTGTCTTATAATTTTCTGTATATAGGTCTTTTGTCTCCTTAAGTAGGTTTATTCCTGGATATTTTATTCTTTGTGTTGCAATGGTAAATGGGAGTGTTTTCTTAATTTCACTTTCAGATTTTTCATCATTAGTGTGTAGGAATGCCAGAGATTTCTGTGCATTAATTTTGTATCCTGCTACTTTACCAAATCCATTGATTAACTCTAGTTATTTTATGGTAACATCTTTAGGATTCTCTATGTGTAGTATCATGTCATGTGCAAACAGCGACAGCTTTACTTCTTCTTTTCCGATTTGGATTCCTTTTATTTCCTTTTCTTTTCTGATTGTTGTGGCTAAAACTTCCAAAACTATGTTGAATAAGAGTGGTGAGAGTGGGCAACCTTGTCTTGTTCCTGACCTTAGTGGAAATGGTTTCAGTTTTTCACCATTGAGGACAATGTTGGCTGTGGGTTTGTCATATATGGCCTTTATTATGTTGAGGAAAGTTCCCTCTATGCCTACTTTCTGGAGGGTTTTTATCATAAATGGGTGTTGAATTTTGTCAACAGCTTTCTCTGCATCTATTGAGATGACCATATGGTTTTTCTCCTTCAATTTGTTAATATGGTGTATCACATTGATTGATTTGTGTATATTGAAGAATCCTTGCATTCCTGGAATAAACCCCACTTGATCATGGTGTATGATCCTTTTAATGTGCTGTTGGATTCTGTTTGCTAGTATTTTGTTGAGGATTTTTACATCTATGTTCATCAGTGATATTGCCCTGTAGTTTTCTTTCTTTGTGACATCCTTGTCTGGTTTTGGTGTCAGGGTGATGGTGGCCTCGTAGAATGAGTTTGGGAGTGTTCCTCCCTCTGCTATATTTTGGAAGAGTTTGAGAAGGATAGGTGTTAACTCTTCCCTAAGTGTTTGATAGAAATCGCCTGTGAAGCCATGTTCTCCTGGGCTTTTGTTTGTTGGAAGATTTTTTTTTTTTTTTTTTTTTTTTTGCAGTACTTGGGCCTCTCAGTTTTCTGGCCTCTCCCATTGCGGAGCACAGGCTCCGGATGCGCGGGCTCAGCAGCCATGGCTCACAGCCCTAGCCACTCTGTGGCATGTGGGATCTTCCTGTACTGGGGCACGAACCCATGTCCCCTGCATCAACAGGCAGACTGTCACCCACTGCGCCACCAGGGAAGCCCTGTTGGAAGATTTTTAATCCCAGTTTCAAGTTCAGTGCTTGTGATTGGTCTGTTCATATTTTCTATTTCTTCCTGATTCAGTCTTGGTAGGTTGTGCATTTCTAAGAATTTGTCCATTTCTTCCAGGTTGTCCATTTTATTGGCATAGAGTTGCTTTTAGTAATCTCTTATGATCTTTTGTATTTCTGCAGTGTCAGTTGTTACTTCTTCTTTTTCATTTCTAATTCTATTGATTTGAGTCTTCTCCCTTTTTTTCTTGATGAGTCTGGCTAATGGTGTATCAATTTTATCTTCTCAAAGAACCAGCTTTTAGTTTTATTGATCTTTGCTTTCATTTCCTTGATTTCTTTTTCATTTATTTCTGATCTGATCTTTATGATTTCTTTCCTCCTGCTACCTTTGGGGTTTTTTGTTCTTCTTTCTCTAATGCTTTAGGTGCAAGGTTAGGTTGTTTATTCGAGATGTTTCCTGTTTTTTAAGGTAGTATTTTATTGCTATAAACTTCCCTCTTAGAAATGCTTTTGCTGCATCCCATAGGTTTTGGGTCGTCTTGTCTCCATTGTCATTTGTTTCTTGGTATTTTTTGATTTCCTCTTCGATTTCTTCAGTGATCACTTCATTATTAAGTAGTGTATTGTTTAGCCTCCATGTGTTTGTATTTTTTACACATCTTTTCCTGTAATTGATATCTAGTCTCATAGCGTTGTGGTCAGAAAAGCTACTTGATACAATCTCAATTTTCTTAAATTTACCAAGGCTTGATTTGTGACCCAAGATATGATCTGTCCTGGAGAATGTTCCATGAGCACTTGAGGAAAATGTGTATTCTGTTGTTTTTGGATGGAATGTCCTTTAAATATTAAGTCCATCTTGTTTAATGTATCATTTAAAGCTTGTGTTTCCTTATCTATTTTCATTTTTGATGATCTGTCCATTGCTGAAAGTGGCGTGTTAAATTCCCCTACTATGAATGTGTTACTGTCAATTTCCCCTTTTATGGCTGTTAGTATTTGCCTTATGTATTGAGGTGCTCCTATGTTGGGTGCATAAGTATTTACAACTGTATATCTTCTTCTTGGATCGATCCCTTGATCATTATGTAGTGTCTTTCTTTGTCTCTTCTAATAGTCTTTATTTTAAAGTCTATTTTGTGTGATATGAGAATTGCTACTCCAGCTTTCTTTTGGTTTCCATTTGCATGGAATATCTTTTTCCATCCCCTCACTTTCAGTCTCTATGTCTCTAGGTCTGAAGTGGATCTCTTGTAGACAGCATATATATGGATCTTGTTTTTGTATCCATTCAGCCAGTCTGTGTCTTTTGGTGGGAGCATTTAATCCATTTACATTTAAGGTAATTATTGATATGTATGTTCCTATTCCCATTTTCTTAATTGTTTTGGGTTTGTTATTATAGGTCTTTTCCTTCTCTTGTGTTTCTTCCCTAGAGAAGATCCTTTAGCATTTGTTGTGTTGCTGGTTTGGTAGTGCTGAACTCTCTCAGCTTTTGCTTATCTGTAAAGGTTTTAATTTCTCCATCAAATCTGAATGAGATCCTGCTGGGTAGAGTAATCTTGGTTGCAGGTTTTTCTCCTTCATCACTTTAAATATGTCCTGCCAATCCCTTCTGGCTTGCAGAGTTTCTGCTGAAAGATCAGCTGGTAACCTTATGGCGATTGCCTTGTGTGTTATTTTTTGTTTTTCCCTTGCTGCTTTTAATATGTTTTCTTTGTATTTAATTTTTGACAGTTTGATTAATATGTGTCTTGGCGTATTTCTCCTTTGATTTATCCTGTATGGGACTCTCTGTGCTTCCTGGACTTGATTAACTATTTCCTTTCCCATATTAGGGATGTTTTCAACTATAATCTCTTCAAATATTTTCTCAGTCCCTTTCCTTTTTTCTTCTGGAACTCCTATAATTCGAATGTTGGTGCACTTAATGTTGTCCCAGAGGTCTCTGAGACTGTCCTCTGTTCTTTTCATTCTTTTTTCTTTATTCTGCTCTGCAATAGTTATTTCCACTACTTTATCTTCCAGGCCACTTATCCGTTCTTCTGCCTCAGTTATTCTGCTATTGATCCCTTCTAGAGTATTTTTAATTTCATTTATTGTGTTGTTCATTGTTGCTTGTTTCATCTGTAGTTCTTCTAGGTCCTTGTTAAATGTTTCTTGCATTTTGTCTATTCTATTTCCAAGATTTTGGATCATCTTTACCATCATTATTCTGAATTCTTTTTCAGGTAGACTGCCTATTTCCTCTTCATTTGTTAGTTCTGGTGGGTTTTTATCTTGCTCCTTCATCTGCTGTGTGGTTTTCTGTCTTCTCCTTTTGCTTATCTTACTGTGTTTGGGGTCTCCTTTTTGCAGGCTGCAGGTTTGTAGTGCCCGTTGTTTTTTTTGTGTCTGTCCCCAGTGGCTAAAGTTGGTTCAGTGTGTTGTGTAGGCTTCCTGGTAGAGGGGACTGGTGCCTGTGTTCTGGTGGATGAGACTGGATCTTGTCTTTCTGGTGGGCAGGTCCACGTCTGGTGGTGTGTTTTGGGGTGTCTGTGGACTTTTTATGATTTTAGGCAGCCTGTCTGCTAATGGGTGTGGTTGTGTTCCTGTCTTGCTAGTTGTTTGGCATAGGGTGTCCAGCACTGTAGCTTGCTGGTCATTGAGTGAAGCTGGGTGTTGGTGTTCAGATGGAGATCTCTGGGAGATTTTCGCCATTTGATATTACGTGGAGCTGGGAGGTCCCTTGGGGACTAGTGTCCTGAAGTTGGCTCTCCCACCTCAGAGGCACAGCACTGCCTCCTGGCTGCAGCACCAAGAGCCTTTCATCCACAAGGCTCTGCTGCTGCAGAGGTGGGGGGTGGTTCTGTCTCACTGTGAGGACAGGGACACTGGCAGCAGACGTTTTGGGAAGTACACCTTGGCATGAGCCCTCCCAGAGTCTCAAAATGGTTTATTCTTATGGAGCACTGGAATTTGGTTGTCTTCTTATAGTGGTCAGAAGTAAATTCTCCCTTTCCTAAATATAGAATTCCAAGAAGAAAAGGGGCATTTACTTATGAACTGCAGAGTTTAAAATTATCTGTTTAGTTAGGCCTCATTTAAGCACTATGTCTAAATCTTGACCATGCTGGCATGTGTCACTGCTGTTTTCTGGCAAGATTATCACAGAATATTGTATGAAGAAACTCCAAATTACAAAACAGTTATGATCCATCCAGAAAGTGACTTTTGACTGCTGAAGATAAATCTCTTAAAGCATGTTTGGCCATTCAATCCTAGACTTTGAAGTGAAAGAAAACCCTCAAACTCTTCCCTTTTGTATTTGATATGTTAGATCACGTGTGACACTGAATGCCGGTGTTCAGATCACATCTCCACCACAAAGGACCCAGTGGGAATGCTTAGCTCTAAAGCAAAAGTAGGCAAACTATGGTCAGATCCAGTCCACTGCCTTTTTCTGTATGGTGTGTAAGTTAGGAATTTTTTTTTATATTTGTAAATGATCAAAACAAAATCAAAATAATAATACTTTGATATATAATCATATATATTAAAATTATATGAAATTTAATTTTCAGTGATTATAAATAAAATTTTATTGGAACACAGCCATGCTCATTCATTTATATATTGTCTGTGGTTGCTTTCACTACAATGACAGGATTGAGTACTTGTGATAGAAATCCTATAACCCTTAAAACCTAACATATTCACTACTTGCCCTTTGCAGAAAAAGTTTTCTGACCCTGCTGTAAAACCATAGACTTTCCTCTGCATTGTTCCATGGCTGTTCTCAGAGTGTTAATTAAAAGTTCTATTAGGAGAAGTGAAAAAAGAGTAATTTCTCTGTGATGATTGTGGTCTTTGGAATCTTTATTGAATCTTTCCACATAAATCTTTGTTCTTTCATAATGTCCTAACATGTCTGTAGCTTATTCCAAGAGAATGTCTAATATATTTTACAACTATGTTCAGTGACTTAAAATAACAATGAAGAATAAAAAGGAAAACTTCTTTTTTTTGTTATTATGATATATGTAAAACAAATCCTAAAATTCTAAGACACTGCACTGCTAAGAAACTCCACTTATCCTATCTATGTTTAATGCTGTAAAGTACTTGAAAATGCAGCTGTGTGTGTGTGTGTGTGTGTGTGTGTGTATACACAGGCATATGGCTTTATTACTTTTCCCTATCATCAGAGAGACTGGATCTGGAAAATATTGCATTTGTTATCTGTGAAGAAAGGGCAAGCTTCTAATAAAACATACAATTAAGTCAAAGACTCAAACTGAGCTAAGAGAACAGTAGAAGGGAGAGATAAGAATGTAAGTAGTGTAATTTACAAAATAGCCAGGACATGGAACCAATGTAAATGTCCATCGACAGATGAATGGATAGAGAAGATGTGGCACAAATATACAATGGAATATTACTCAGCCATAAAAAGAAACAAAACTGAGTTATTTGGAGTGAAGTGGATGGACCTACAGTTTGTCATACAGAGTGAAGTAAGTCAGAAAGAGAAAAACAAATACCGTATGCTAACACATATATATGGAATCTAAAAAAAAAAATGGTACTGATGAACCTAGTTGCAGGGCAGGAATAAAGATGTAGACACAGAGAATGGACTTGAGGACACAGGGTGAGAGGGTGAAGCTGGGGCGAAGTGAGAGCAACATTAACATATATACACGACCGACTGTAAAATAGTTGGCTGGTGGGAAGCAGCCGCAGAGCACAGGGGATCAGCTTGGTGCTTTGTGACCACCTAGAGGGGTGGGATAGGAAGGGTGGGAGACTCAAGAGGGAGGGGATATGGGGACATATGTATGCATGTGGCTGATTCACTTTGGTGTACAATAGAAACTAACACAATATTGTGAGGCAATTATACTCCAGTAAAGTTCTATTTAAAGAAAAAAAAACAAGAATGTAAGTAGTGTAGTTGTTGGCTTAAAAAAAATAATTTTTCAAGGCATCATCTGACAAGGATGTGATTCTCTAGAACTCACCCCTTCCAAAATTCCTGCCATGTGTGTCAGGACAACAAAAGTATCCCTACTCCAAAACTCAGTACCTCAGAATACCTCAGTGTTATGGAAAGCTTCATACAGTGGCCAACGGCTTAACTAGACATTGTGTATGATCTACCCATAATTATAGTTTTGGATTCCTCACTCCTCTTCCCAGTGGCTGACCTCAGAAACCACCTCGAAGTTGTTCCTCCTCGAAAATCAACTTCTAGGGTTGTTAGTGTGGTTGACTATAGTGCCCTTGAGTTTTCCCTATGTACTAGCTCACACTCTGTTTGCTTTTAGAAAATTGCTCATGAAATTCTACCAACAGTTTACCACTACCACATGGTACCACCCCCTTTTCACACATACGACATTCACCTTTGGACAACCTCTGAGATTTCATCTCATAGATCTGAGAATCCTTAGATGTATCTCCTGCCCATACTTAAGAAATCATGACGAATTCTGTAAATATCCAATGATCATCATCCAATGATGACCTTTGATACAGTACCTGTTAGAAAAGCAACATGTAGCATTTACAGGGACCAGTGTACAATGTTACAGTCAGCAAGGGTAACCTCTAAACATCTCTTAAAGTCTTGACAGCTGTGGATACTTGGTTATTATAGCGCTCTTCTGCCTTGATCTTTTCTTAGGTCTGCATCTATGTGGGGTTCTCACTTTTATCTGCTTCTGCCCTATTTTTTCCAGGATCCTTGGGAGTCATTGACGAAAAATGTTAAGATACATGCATCATTTCTCTTTTATTTCTCCTTTATTCCCCCTTTATTCCCCAAATACATTCTTAACAATTCTGGTTCCTACATGCCTCTTCTACCTAACATCTTTCTTTACTCTCAAAACCACCAACTTAGCTTGTCATTTTGAGGCTGTACTATTACAATTGCCTCCTAAGTAGTTTGTCTATTTCCTATAATCTGGAGCCTATGAACTCATAAGAGAACTATGCATCGGCTTCAAAATGTCTCTAAATCTTCCAAAATTGTACCTGTACATAGCATTCTGAATGACTAAAGGGTTAAGAGTGTGGAATATTAATTGTTCACTGAAAAATAAGTGCCTTAGGGTCTGCAGCTTGACTTCCGTTGGCTGAGATGCAGTTGTATTGGATCAGGGCTGATACTGACTGATTTTGATATCCTTTTTCTGCACTATTTCTCTTCTTGGCACTTATCACTTGCACCAGTAGGCTGTAACTTCAAAAACAAAAAAAAGTGACCAGGATTTTAGGTCTACTTCACTGCTGTTGTATTCACTAAGCAGGTGACTTGATTGTTTGGTTAATCAATTAATAAGAAAATTGTGGGGCTGGGAGCTAGTAATGATCGGTCCTGATTAATAGATATGTAACAATTTTAGCATTTGTTTATCGTTGATATGCATATGAGTGAGTTTCAAAATACATGAGCTCAGCAGTTCCCTGGTGCCCTAATGGTTAGGATTCCAGACTTTCACTGCCATGGCCTGGGGTTCAATCCCTGGTCAGGGAACTGAGATCCCGTGAGCCACAGGGAGTGGCCAAAAAACAACAACAACAAAACCTGAGTTGTTATGATTGTCAGGTGATATATGATGTAAAATCTTAGACTGGATTTGTTGGTGTTAATTGCTCTGACTTAGGGGTGAAATGAATACCAAAAAGATGTGTGTGTGTGTGTGTGTGTGTGTGTGTGTGTATATATATATATATGTTGTTTGTTTGTTTGTTTTGTTTTGTTCTGTTTTTTGCAGTACGCAGGCCTCTCACTGTTGTGGCCTCTCCCGTTGCGGAGCACGGGCTCCGGACGCGCAGGCTCAGCGGCCATGGCTCACTGGCCCAGCCGCTCCGCAGCATGTGGGATCTTCCCGGACTGGGGCACGAACCCGTGTCCCCTGCTTCGGCAGGCATACTCTCAACCACTACGCCACCAGGGAAGCCCCAAAAGATGTATATTTATTGTCATGTTTACTAGAAAAAAATATCAAACCTGTGAATTTACTGATATTATTGTTTAGGGAAAGACTTAGAAAAAAGAAGGGAGGAGTGATTTAAAGAAAAATATTAGGTAAACTATAGTGAGAGGTAATGAAAATGGCAAACCATCCTGAAGGCATAGGTGAAACACAGTTTAGTCCAGGAAGCACAGGGTTCGGAGTTCAGGTCAACTCCAGATGTGAGTTTGGCAATTCATATACATAGTCAACCTCAGCTGCTTCTTCTATAAAATAGAGTTATTCTCATCGAGTTTTACTTATTTCTTGTAAACATTAAATGAAGCCATATTCAAACATGAAAGTGATTTGTACACCGTAAGAATCTATAGAAACAAATTGCATTATTAAGTATGGTTAGAAAGGAGACTGGTCAAACTTTAATCCTTGACATGCTGTGGAGCCTCCAAATTTTACAACAGTGCAAATGTAAACAGAAGTGGAGGAGGCTGGGAAAGGTAGGGCTTAAGAACAGGGGCCTTAGAGGTTTAAAAGTAATTCAGTATTGTATTCTGGCTCTTAATTATTTCTGAGTATCACCTGAAAATGGTTATAATTTTAATGTCTACCTCATAAGAATATGTCCGAGAATTAAGCAACACATATAAAGCTTCTGGCACGTATATGCTCTGACTACAATAGCAATGATTATTATTACTATTATTATTATTAAATAGGGCAAGTTGAACTAGAATTAGTCCCAACATGCCTTTCAAGTTTCTAATAATTCTGGCAGATTAAATAAAAAGTAGAAAATACAGGGAGAACTCTGACACAAAGCAGTTCTAGAAATATCTCTCATTAAAACCCTTAAAACAAGCAAACCTTCCTAACAGGAGTTCTTTTTGAAACTGACAGCAAAAAAAATGACCCCATGTAACCATGCTGGGAAAAAAAAGGAGCATAACATGCTACGGTCATCTTTCTGTGATTCATCCTAGCAAGGGTCTGGGAGTCCAGACCTTGGTTAGAAATTGACAGACGAGTATGAAGCCATGAGGTTGGTCACCAAGGAGCTTTGGAAGAAAAACTGTGGATGCAAAGAATCCACAAATATGCCGTATTTCCCAAGCAAGCTTCTAAGTCTAGAGATCACATGTGAATTTTTAACTTAAAGAACCTTGTCAGCTCTGCAGAACTAAAGACGATGTTCATATCACACATACTTCTAGAGTTACTTCTGAGTCCCTGATTCTAGAATTCGACCATGGTCACTGACTCACTTATTACTAACTATAAATCACTTGAACGTTTAGCTACTGGATACGGGACATTCCCGATGTCTGGCTGAGCGAGGCAGCTGCAGCTTTGTGGCTAAACATTCTGGCTGGAGAGCCAGGTGCCTGGGTTTGAATCAACTTCGGCTTCTCTACTTACAAGCTGGCAATGACCTGTGGTGAGTCACTTACCTTGATGTGCCTAACCTGTAAAATGAAAATGACACAAGCATTTTCCTTTTAGGTTTTTTCGTGTTTTGGGTGAGGTTTAAATGAATCAATATTTGTAAAATGCTTATAGTAGTATTGCCACAGGGTAAGCCCCATTGTCATTATAAGAAGTTATTTCCTTGAACTAGCAATCCTCAAAATTTGCTGCATGGGAATCATCTGGAAGGCTTGTTAACACACAGACGCCAGGCCTCATCCCTGCAGTTTCTGATTCTGTGGGTCTGGGATGGAGCCTGAGAACTTGTGTTTTTTAACAAGGTCCAGGATAATGCTGATGCTGCTAAGCCCAGAACCACACGCTGAGAATCACTGCTCAAAAACGTTCATTTCAAATTTTCATCAAAAGTTTAAATGCAGTGTAACTAAAGTGAAAAGGGTCATTTTAGTTATACTAAGCGTTTATGAGTCAAGATACTGGGAGCCCTGTCTCCAATGCAGGCACTATTAAATGAGGTCTGAGTTGCTAGGGGCGATTCTGGAGGCTATTTTCATGGATGGCGGGGGTGGAGATGAGAGAGGGGGACGCAACTCAAACAGAAAAAAAAAAAAAAGTATTTAAACCCAGTGCTCTGGTAATCCCGCTCACAGGAGAGATTTCTCCAGTTGGGTCAAACAGAAAATTCAAACTGAAGGTATCATAGGTTATCATGGCTACCTCTCAGCCTTCAGACAGAACTTTGATGAACCTCAGAATTGAGAACAGCTTGTGGTGATTCAAGCAAGTCCTTAAACCAAAAGATTTACCCACCACCTGTCAACAGGTGGAGGAGGTAAGCGTGGGAGTAAAGGTCCCGCGGCTGAAACTGACCTGCCCACCAGCCAGGACGCGCCTGAGAAATCCAGGAAATTAGAGAAAGAGGAGGAAATAAGACAGAAGGCGAGCAGACATCCGCGCGTTCTGAAAAATAAAGAGGAGTCTAGTGGTCGTTTATAATCCGCGTGCGATGGAGCCTCGGCGCAGTCCTCAGACACATAAATCAACGTCGCCCCGCCTCGCCTTCCCTCTCTCAGCTCTGGGCGGTCCCTGCGCCCCGGGCAGCTGAACCCAGGACACGCCGGCGGCGGGAGCCCATTGGTCACCTGGGCAGAGAGGTGAGCGGCTCTGGCAGTCCTTCCCGGGGAAGGGGACAGGACCCATGCCCGGGCCAGGGGCAGCGGAGAGGGGGCTTGGCGTGGGAATGCAGCTAGTCCTGGGGCCCGAGCCAGGGCAGGGCCAGCAGAGCGCGCGCCAGAGGGAGGAGGATTAGAGCAAACAGGAGAAGGTCGTGTCTTCGGTGACTGATGCCAAGCAAAAGACAAACTCTGAGCAAAGATTCACCAGTAGGTGGAGACCCTTATTGTGGGCGCTTATGACAGATTTGCCCAAAAAGGATAAGGGAGGAGAAGCTGCTGGGACTTGGGGGCAAAAGGGAGTGATATTAATACATATATTTAAATGACAACTTTAGGGGGAATTTAAGCACGCCGTTGAGGGAGGAGAAAGGACATTTTAAAAGCTCCACTTTGCTTCCTGTTTCTGTAGCAACAGTTATAAAGGCACGCTGCTGATTCACGTGAGCTCCGGTTATCTAGCTGCGGCTGCGGGGTGCCTCCAGGTCTCTCTCCAGAGTAATACCCCTGAGCTGCAAGCCAGAAAGACCAAGCCACTGGCTTCACTTTGGAGCAGAGAACTTTTCCTTACTCGGGTTTGGATACGATCTTCCATTTCTTGGGAAGATTTTCAGTCTCTGCCTGTGTCAGGAGAGCACTTAGGACCAGGACAGAAGAGCTCAGGTATTGTCAATTTCCATCTATTTCTTATACACATTTTCAGGTTCAAGTCTGTGGGAATCCACTATCCACGTGTTCTTTTAGACTTTTGATTCTCTTTTCAATCACTCTCAAGGGGGCATACCCGTAATTTCTATTTTTCTAGCTGGATGAGAGAACTAGCTTCATCCTATTATTCCTTTCTTTGCTTACCTAATGATAAGAAGGTGGAAATGCTGTCTCCAATCATACGACATTTAGTTAAAATGTTTGTAACCAGATGGTTACAGTGACAAAATTTGTCATGTGATTAATCCTATAGTAAATTTTAATTGGGGCCATATTCTAATAATTCCCTTATCTTTCTATCTATATGGAGATACAAGCAATTCAACATTCATGTTATTTTAAATGTGGTTTATAGCTAAAGGATGGTTGCTGGTAGAATCTAAAAGAAACCATTCTATGAAGGTCACTTTTCTTAGAGAAGCATAATAAAGATGTTATTACAATCTTTGTATAGTCTGAATTTCAGGCAAAAACTAGGTTTGGATCCTTGGGCTTGACCCACATGTGGGTAACAGATACCATTTTTCCAACAAGCTGAGCGTATTTCTTCCCTGGTTATGCGCCCCCACCCCCATGGCAGACGTGAGGACGAGGAGGAGAAGGGACCAAGAAAAGAGGCAGAGGAATGTTCTAAGCAGAGCAAAAGCAGACAGCATAATGCCTGCGAGGGGTCAGCGTGGCCCGCTGCGGCGCAGGTGCAAGGCTCAAGCCCTCTCAGCCGGTCAGTTACGATTACTTACGGTCATCATTTGGCAGTGACAGGTACAATGTGTCTTTTTTGTCAAGGACTTGAGGATGTGTTAGAAAGAGATTTATTCATCCTTTCAGTGGATTATTACAGCTCTTAAAAATGGTTTTGAAGGAGGTTTAATAAAATGAAAAATCAAACATGTTCAATGATAAAAATGTGTTATGAAATTTCATTTGATCATATATATGCAGTAATATACAACCCAATATGTAAAAGGCTGGAAGGAGTACAGCAAAATGTTATTGATTATACCTGGGTGGTGGGAAGTATAAGTAATTTTATTTTCTTTTTTCTACTTCTTTACAGCGTCTAAATTTTCTGTTGCACATGTATTAGTTTTATAATCAGTTTTTTAAAGTCTAAAAAACTAAAGCATAAACAGGAAACTAAGCTTTTGTACTTCAGTTGTCACAATATCTCCATTATGGTTTCCACTTTCCTTTTTTAATGAATCTCTAAGTAATAGGGATTGCTGCTTTTCATTAAGAAGTGAAAAGCTGTAAAGGAATTTCACAACAATAAGTATCCTGCTTGATCACAAGGATCCATATGAGGCCAGCATACACTATGGCTTTGTAAAGAGTAAGCTTTACCATAAAAGTTGTGAATGAAATTGGCCCCTTACGACCTTTTAGGAAGGTCTCCCAGATTACCAGTTACTGTGTGTGGTCTACTGGAACTTTGCTCAAACCATATTTATAACTCCGAGGTATGATGTTTTTTCAGGATGAAGGTGAAAAGCAGGGGAAGCACCAGCTTACTGGTCTCCTTCGCTGCAGTCTGCCTGGTGGTCTTCCCCGGGGGCAGGGCCTGTCCTCGCCGCTGTGCCTGTTACGTGCCTACAGAGGTGCACTGCACGTTTCGGTACCTGACCTCCATCCCACACAGCATCCCGCCCAACGTGGAACGTATCAATCTAGGGTGCGCAGGGGCCCTTGTCTTGCTTCCTTCTCAAGGAGGGATTGATTACACTGGTGACTTGTCCTCAAAACACTTGTGACTTTGGGAGATTAACCACAATTCTTTTAACAATATTTCTCTTCTGAAATGAGTACATGAGGATCTTAAGCTTGCTGGGGCAATAAAAAATTTTTTTCTGTTAAACTTTTACTAAGAGAAAGTTCTTCTAGAACCCATAGTCACTCGTGGTAGGCTGAGAGGCCCATAGTCACTCATGGTAGGCTGAGAGTCCCATGATTATAGAAAAGCTTCATTCTGGCTACATTTTTGCTGGATAATAATATAGCTCTTGTTAAGAATTAGCATTATATCAGTAAGAGGTAACAGGACAACTGGAAGCGTCCTCTTATACATAAAAGATATATATATGAAAACTCAACTAGATCGTTTTTTAAGGCCCTTGGATTTTTTCTCCGTAGAAACTGACTTATTTAAAAGGCTTTAAAAATGCGTAAATTAAATCTGCTAAAAGGCAACTGTATTTTAAAAGTCGATGAAAAGCTGTGTGTGTGAATGCACATACAAGCAGACTTAACATCATTTATTTGACATTAGTGGGCGCCTACTATGGGCCAAACACAATGATGGTACCAGGGATACAATGATGAACAAGATATATTATTCATTTCTAGAAACCATAGTTAAAGGGAGAAGACAGTTGTATAATTAGTACAATTTAATAAGAACTATAATAGAGCATACGAAGTGCCTTGGGAACAATCACTAATAATAATAGCTAACATTGTGTCCTGGCATTGAGCTAAGCACTCTTCATGTATGCATTCATTTAATCCTCATAACCCGTTTGAAGTAGGTTCTATTATTTGCATTTTATAGATAAGGAAACTGAGGCACAGAAAGGTTACTGATTTAACCCAGGGTCAGCCCTACTCCCAGGTACCTGAGTTTATAATCGTACCCAAAACATTTGGCTTCAGAGCCCAGGTTTCTTAACCATTACTTCATAATGATGAATTACACCTGGGAGAACAAGGGGGCCATGTTATTAGAGAATGGGCTGGGTCTTAACAGCGTTCACAAATAGGGCTAGAGCCAAAGGCATTCCAACCTGCAGGAACAGCATATGTACAAAGGTTTGAAAATGAGAAGGGATGTGGCGTTTTCCAGGAATCTGAGTAAGATGATTGTAACTGAGACTGCAAGGGCTGGGTTGGAGGGCTGACCTTCTGTGGCATCTGATGAATTTCAACAATATTTCAAGCATTGGATTATCTCCTTAGAGCACAAGAAATAAAAAGGGGGGCGGGGAGTGAAATTCAGTTCTATGTGTGTGTTTGTTGGGTTTTGCTTTGACATTTGAACTTTAGTTGACAGACGTAGCTTATGCCTAGAATGATGTTTTTATTTCAGGTACAACAGTTTGGTTAGATTGACAGAAACGGATTTTTCTGGCCTAAACAAGTTGGAGTTACTAATGCTACACAGCAATGGCATTCACACAATCCTTCCTAAGACCTTCTCAGATTTGCAGGCCTTGCAGGTGAGACTGATGTGGGGGAGGGGCAGGTTAATGAGGTGAGATGTGCCTCCAAAAGCTACCTGTTCCTAGAGAACCCCCAAATCAACACTCTGTAAATTAGATGTAGACATCAAGGGAAAATGTCAAATAACTGATTTCTTTTAAAATGCAACTGTATGTGGAAATTAGAATAATAAGAAAATTCTGATTTTCTCATACCTCAGGCTCATAGAAAGAAAAAAATTATCAATGCCCAAGGATTACTAAACCTTTAAAATTTAATCCTAAAAGGCCACTTCTAGTCATGTTCATCTGGGAATTGAATGTAGTTTCTAAAATTAATTGCTGTCTTTACATAGAAGTTAGCTTTCTATAGAGCAATATACTTTTAAGTTTCACTTTACTTACACACTGCCTTACTCAAAAAACTTTTTTACAGTTACAGGGACTTCCAAAAATGCATCGAATATTGTAAGAATTACCACTCCAGTAGGAAAGAAAGCAAAAGGTAGAAGAAATCTTAGGAACAAGAACAAAGGGAATGCAGGGAACTGCAGGCATAAAGATCAGTAT
The DNA here is from genome assembly GCF_964165515.1 of Mesoplodon bidens. NCBI lineage: Eukaryota > Metazoa > Chordata > Mammalia > Artiodactyla > Ziphiidae > Mesoplodon > Mesoplodon bidens. The sequence goes on from NC_138161.1 coordinate 129,312,088, forward strand.
GTCTGCTGTAAGTAGGACTTGAGGCTTTTGAGAAGCTAACTCAAGTTTTCAGTAAATTAAAAAATAAAACTACTGTTCAGGAAAAGAACAACCACATCTGATTTTAAATTAGAAAATAAAAATGTTTCCTAAAGCTCCTCATAGAAGAGATACAGTGCAATAAAATAAAGTCAGTTCTATCCTTAGAAAAGGTAAATGCCAGTGTGCAGTGTGAGCCTTTTCACATCACACTAAGCCTCTGTAAAACCATAGATTTAAGTCTAGATATGTGATTCTGTTGGTTTGGCTTAATCAGGCTTTATTTGGAATATATATCTTCAGAGGATTAGATGGAATACATTTCGTTCATGGAATTCACACATATTTGTTTTCTTGACCAGCTTTTCCAGAGATATTGATGAACGTTGAGTTTGATAATATTTGGGGCAAAGCTGTTCCATGTTGTCAATTTCAATTTTCTTTGCTTATTAGGGAACTTGGCATTCCAGAAAAACATTCTCAATAGAGATGACAGATTAGGTCAAATTAGGAAAATAAGATAAATCATTGTTTTTGCTAGCATTTCTTTTTCTTTTCTTTCTGGGAGAAGGAGCATGCTCAGGTGGTAACTGGAGAAGGAATTGGAGAATACCCACGCACTTGAAATATTGAAAAACTTTTAATTTCAATTCAAAATCAATTAAAAATCATATTACTCATAATAGCTAAAAAATAAAAAACACCCAAATGTCCATTGACTCATAAATGGATAAACAAAATATATTACATGTATACAGTGGAATACAACTCAGTAATAAGAAGGCATGAAGGACTGATACGTGCTACATCAGGGGTGGGTCTTGGAAATATTATGCTAATTGGAAAAAGCCAGACACAAAAGACCACGTATTATATCATCCATTATTTAAAATGTTGACAATAGGCAAATCCACAGAAACAAAGTAAATTAGTGGTTTTCTAGGGCTAGGAGGAGGGGGGGAATGACTGCTAATGGGTATCAGTTTTTATTTTGGGGTGATGAAAATGTACTAAAATTAGATAGTGGACATGGTTGCACAACCTTGTGAATATACTAAAAGCCACTGAATTGTACGGTTTAAAAAGGTGGATTTTGGGGACTTCTCTGGTGGTCCAGTGGTTAAGACTTCACCTTGCAATGCAGGGGGTGTTGCGGGTTTGATCCCTGGTCAGGGATCTAAGAGCCCACATGCCTTGTGGCCAAAAAACCAAGACAAAAAACAGAAGCAACATTGTAACAAATTCAATAAAGACTTTAAAAATGGTCCACATCAAAAAAAAATCTTTTAAAAAAATAAATTAAAAGGTGGATTTTTATGGCATGTGAATTATATCTCAGTAAAACCATTCTATTTATTTATTTTAAAATTTATTTATTTTTGGCTGCGTTGGGTCTTTGTAGTGGTGCTCAGGCTTCTCATTGCGGTGGCTTCTCTTACTGCAGAGCATGGGCTTTAGGTGCATGGGCTTCAGTAGTTGTGGCTCACGGGCTGTAGAGCACAGGTTCAGTAGTTGTGGCGCACGGGCTTAGTTGCTCCGTAGCATGTGGGATCTTCCCGGACCAGGAATTGAACCTATGTCTGCTGCATTGGCAGGTGGATTCTTAACCACTGTGCCACCAGGGAAGTCCAAAGCCATTTTAAATGTGAAAGATAAAATCATATTTCTTATGAAAAATTCAGGTTCAAGAAATCTTAAGTTTACTTGAAATGTCAAGATACTTTTATATATGGTTGAAAATTTCCATAATACGTTTTTTAAAAAGTATACCATATACAAAAGTAGAATAATATAATGATCCCCAATGCAGCATCACCTAGCTTCAGTAGTTATCAACACATAACAGATCTTGTTTCACCTGTATCTCCACCCACTATTTTTCTACTTCATTGCATTGTTTTGAAACAGATCTGAGATATCATAATGTTTCATCTATAAGTACTTCAATATATATGTCAAAGTTATGGAATCTTTTAAAATGAACCATAATATCAGTATTATACCTTAAAATTATAGCAGTAATTCCTCAATATCATAAACTGTTCATGAATATTCTAATTTCCCTGATGTTCTCATACTTGATTTGCAACTGGTTTGTTTGAATTAGGATCCAAACAAGGTACACACACTGCATTGGATTAATCTCAACGTATGTTTTATTATGGATATGATTTTCCTTTTTGTGATAATTCCTTTGACAAAATAAGTGTGTTCTTTTTACTCTTAGGTCTTAAAAATGAGCTATAACAAAGTTCGAAAACTTCAGAAGGACACTTTCTATGGTCTCAGGAGCTTGACACGGTTGCATATGGACCACAACAATATCGAGTTTATAAACCCAGAGGTTTTTTATGGACTCACCTCTCTCCGACTGGTGCACTTGGAAGGGAACCAGCTCACTAAGCTTCATCCAGATACATTTGTCTCCTTGTGCTACCTCCGGATATTTAAAACATCTTTCATTAAGTACCTATACTTGTCTGATAACTTTCTGAGCTCCATCCCTCAAGAGATGGTCACCTATATGCCTGATCTGGAAAGCCTTTATCTTCATGGGAATCCCTGGACCTGTGATTGTCATTTGAAATGGTTGTCTGACTGGATACGGGAGAAGCCAGGTACGTGGACTGTTTCTTTCTTTGTCCTAATTCAATAGAAGAAATCTGCCTGGAGGTGTTTCACCAGTAAGTAGGGAGTGCCAAGGTAATTTAGCTGGAAAGAAAATGAAAGCTTAATAATTCAATGAGAATGAACTCTCTTAATTCTTTAATGAATAATCTTTCATTAATTCCGGTCAACTATCCAATCATCACTCCTGGCCTTTAGCAAGATTGGGAAATAAGAATGTATTGTGTGTTACTCTTCCCTACTTACCACAAGGCATAAAAGCCCTTCCCTCTTCTTATCTTCCCTTCAGTCATTCGATCAATACATATGTTTTGGAGTTCTATTCAAGGCCCTGTACCCAGTGATGCAACTACCAAGAGCACTGTCTCTGCTCTAACTACACTTCTGGTGTGATACAGATAAGCAGACAATCAGAGTGTAAAACATGCTTTGATGGGGAAAGTAGAATTTACCAAGAAGTGGGCAAGATCCATTCAGTCACTGAGTAGTTATTGTAAACTTATTATGTACAAGAGGCCAGAGAGAACATAGGGATCCAAAAGTGAACAGAACTGATTAAGGTCCCTGCCTTCATGGAGCTTACATTCTTGTTGGGGAAAATGGACAAACAACTAATTGCACTATTGTTAAAATCTGATGAATCATTTCAGTTAATCAAGTCCTTAGGTAATGACTGAAAGGAGTCCCATTGATTTTGGCATCAAAGGGGTGGTTGGTTACTTTGGAAAGATCGATGAGAGCTGGATTGCTGTGCAGGGGGGAGGGGGAGGCAGGGCCACAGTTGACTCTGGAGAGGTTTGGCTTGAGGCGAGGGAGGAATGGTGGCTGCTAGATAGAAATGTGCCATCACTCAGGACACTGAGCATCAGAGAGACCTGAGCATGCTTAAGGTGAGACGAGATTGTTGAGCAGGAGAAGGTAGCAACATTGCAGAAGGCAGATCATCAATGGAGCAAGTCCCCTGAGATGACTGGAGGGCAAAAGACCCAGCCATAGGGGAGGGATTTTCCTTAGGAGGTAGGAGAGGAAGGACTAGATTGGCACAGAGGCGAGTTCCTGGGTCTAGGGGAGGAGAGTAAGAAAGTTCTTATCTGATGGCTTTTCCTTCTTTGTGACGTTGTAGGAGAGGTGGCTGAGGAGGGTGCTAGGAAGGGGCCAAGGTCGGAAGCTTGAGAAAAGTGGGACAATTTGAAGTTTCTGTGGTGAAATATATGTATTGTGTGTGTGTGTGTGTGTATATATAGTGTGTATATATATATATAGATACACAATCGTATGTATATATGTATATATATATATGTAGTCAGTCAATATAATTAGTCAAAAAGTGAACTACTTTAGGCCAATAGGCACCACCTTTGCTCTTCTAGAGTTTGCAGTCTTGTAGGTAAGTACGATGAACACATAAAAAGATAATAAGGCTATGGAGGAAAAACATCAAAATGCTTATATTGAAGATTTAGTTCTATAGGAGCCAGAGTCAGTAAGTTACTTCTGCCTTGACTAAAATGGAGGAAAATTGTGCTGGGGCACAAAAGGTATACTGAAAGGACAGGAAGAAATAATAGGGAGCGAGCAGAAAGGTAACATATACTCATTTTGTGTTTGACATTGTGCTCGATGCTTTCTATTTAATCCTCACAATAATCCTCAATTTACAAATGAAGAAACTGAGGCTTAGAAAAACTGGGTATCTTGAGCTAGTCATTTAGACTCTTTTATGCATCAGTTTTCTCACCTGTGACATATGGATAATAATAATTGGAAAAAATAATTAAAATAATACATATAAAGTGCTTAGCACAACATATGACGCAAAGTAAGCACTCAACAAACGTGAAGTATTATCATGATTTTCATTGCCACCCAGCTCACACAGCTAGAAAGTAGAAACTGAAAAGTCCAGACCTTTTTCTGTAACGTATTTGGGATGGAGAAACTGCTTTGTACATAAAAACAGATAGGATAAGTCTCATGAAGAGGGCAGTGAACAGCCCAATTTGCCTGGCATGGAGTCAGTAGAGACTGGCAAGGTATTTTGGTTTCTTTTAATTGAAGTAGAGTTGATTTGTTGTGTTAGTTTCTGGTGTACAGCAAAGTGATTCAGTTATTTATATATATATATATATATATATATATATATATATATATATATATATATGTACACACACACACACGTGTGTGTATATATATATCCTTTTTCATATTCTTTTCTATTAGAGTTTATTACAAGATATTGTTCCTTGAGCTATACGGTAGGACATTGTTGTTTATTTTATATGTAGTATTGTATCTGTTAATCCCAAACGCCTAATTTATATACCCCCTTTCCCCTTTGGTAACCATAAGTTTGTTTTCTAAGTCTGTGGGTCTGCTTCTGTTTTGTAAATAAGTTCATTTGTGTTATATTTTAGATTATCCACATATAAATGATATCATATGGTATTTGTCTTTCTCTGAGTTACTTTGCTTAGTATAATCTCTAGGTCCATCCATGTTGTTGCAAATGGCATTATTTCATTCTTTCTTATGGCTGAATAATATTCCATTGTGTATATATATTTACCACATCTTCTTTATCCATTCATCTGTCAACGGACATGTCTTGGCTATTGTAAAAAGTGCTGCTATGAACACTGGGGTTCACGTACCTTTTTGAATTAGAGTTTTCTCCAGATATATGCCCAGGAGTGGGATTGCTGGATCATATGGTAACTGTTTTAAGTTTTTTTAAGGAATCTCCAGTATGTTTTCCATACTGGCTGCACCAATTACAACAGTGTAGGAGGGTTTCCTTTTCTCTTCACCCTCTCTAGCATTTATTATTTATAGACTGTTTTGAACCCAACTGTGGGGAGTGCTGAATGCCAGACTAATTTTTTTTATTTTATCCTATCGACAAAAGGGAGATTTTACAGTGGAAGATTTGAATGCAGTGTTTCCCAATGAAATGCTTTTTAGGGATGGCCAATCTGTGAGCAGTGGAAAGGATGGACCTGGGGAAGGGGGGTGAAGTGGGAACCCAACTAGGAAGTGCTCATGGTGTTTCATGTCTGGGGAATGAGAAATTGAATTATGAGGTGACCACACCTGAAAGTAGCTTCACAGATACCTAACAGGCAGTAGGGACTGAGCGGGGTTTTCCCAATAGTTTCTAATGCTATGGAGAAATAAAGGAGAATGAGGAATGAGAAAGAACTGCTGGATTTTTATGCGGTTGCTAGCTAGACTACAGGGAGAGGATGGTGAGCAAATGGGGAAACTCATCTGAGAAAGGTAGAAGTGAAAGAAGAAATAAGATTTTGCCCATAGGGAGAAGTGATTCTGTGCTCAGTTCCTACAAAGTGTTAAACCTACTTGCCATTTTGCTAGTTACATGCTCTGGTAATAAAATCAGGCTAATATATATGATTAGCAGCTAACATTTCATCAGGTAGAGTATGCCACTGACTGTTAGAAATCCAGTTATTTTACATACTAAAGAATTTTTTAAATGACCTAATAGAGCCCGGGAATTGCCAAACTACAGCCCAAAGGCCAATTCCAGCCCTGTACAAGCTTTCATCAGTAGAGTTTTATTGGAACACAGTCATGCCCAGTTCTTTACATATCATCTATGGCTGCTTTGGTGCCATGGTGGCATAGTCGAGCCATTTTGCCAGAGATCTCTGGTCCACAAAACATAAAACCTTCACTGTCTGGCCCTTTACATAAAAAGTTTGCTGACCCTGGCCTAGGGAACAAAGCCCAAGCTCGTTGGCCCATCATGCCAGGTCTTCCCAGCATGCTCCTTGCTGGCTCTCACCCTCTTCTCCTTCTTTTCCAGCTCTCATCCCGGACACACCGCACACTGTTTTACCACCTCATACCTGCTCCTTCCCTGTCTGGAGCACTTTTCTGCCTGAAGGGCTCCCAGCCACAAACTGCTCAGCACTCATCCCTACTAGGAAGGTGTGTTGCCTTTCCTATGTCTAATTTACCTATCTCTATCCCCTAGAAAGTGCCTAGAACATAGTATTCAGTTTTTGTTAAGATTTTATCAATTAAATAGCCATTTGGATGGTGAATACAAATGAGTCCACCAGCCACCTATGGTCTTTTTTTAAATTGGGCTATAGTTGTTTTACAATGTGTTAGTTTCAAGTGTAGAGCAAAGTGATTCAGTTATATGTATACATATACCTATTCTTTTTCAAATTCTTTTCCCATTTAGGTTATTAAAGAATATTCAGCATAGTTCCCTGTGCTACACAGTAGGTCCTTGTTGGTTATGTAGTTTATATACAGTATATGTATATGTCAATCCCAAACTCCCAATTTATCTCTCCACCCCACCTTTCAGCTTTGGTAACCATAAGTTTGTTTTCTATGTATGTGAGTCTGTTTCTGTTTTGTAAATAAGTTCATTTGTATCATTTTTTTAGATTCTGCATATAAATGATAACATGATATTTGTCTTTCTCTGTCTTACTTCACTTAGTATTATACTCTCCATGTACATCCATCTTGCTGCAAATGGCATTATTTCATTCTTTTCAATGGCTATTATTCCATTGTTTATATGTACTACATATTCTTTATCCATTCATCTGTCAATGGATACTTAGGTTGCTTCCATGTCTTGCCTATTGTAATGAACATTGGGGTGCATGTATCCTTACTAACCATAGTTTTCCCTGGATATATGCCCGGGAGTGGGATTGCTGGATCATATGGTAGCTCTATTTTTAGTTTTTTAAGGAACCTCCATACTGTTTTCCATAGTGACTGTACCAATTTATATTCCCACCAACAATGTAGGAGTGTTCCCTTTTCTTCACACCCTCTCCAACATTTATTCATTCATTCATTCATTTATTTTTTTGCGGTACACGGGCCTCTCACTGTTGTGGCCTCTCCCGTTGTGGAGCACAGGCTCCAGATGCGCAGGCTCACCGGCCATGGCTCACGGGCCCAGCCGCTCAGCGGCATGTGGGATCTTCCTGGACCAGGGCACAAACCTGTGTCCCCTGCATCGTCAGGCGGACTCTCAACCATTGTGCCACCAGGGAAGCCCCCGGCATTTATTGTTTGTAGACTTTTTGATGATGGCCATTCTGACTGGTGTGAGGTGATATCTCATTGTAGTTTTGATTTGCATTTCTCTAATAATTAGCAACATTGAGCATCTTTTCATGTGCCTCTTGGCCATCTATATGTCTTCTTTGGGGAAATATCTATTTAGGTCTTCTGCCCATTTTTTGTTTTATTGGGTTTGTTTTTTTGATATTGAGCTACGTGAGCTGTTTGTAAATTTTGTAAAGATTAATCCCTTATCAGTCTCATCATTTGCAAATATTTTCTCTCATTCTGTGGGTTGTCTTTTTGTTTATGGTTTCCTTTGCTGTGCAAAAGCTTTTGAGTTAATTAGGTCCCATTTGTTTATTTTTGTTTTTATTTTCATTACTCTAGGAGATGGATCCAAAAAGATATTGCTGCGATTTATGTCAAAGAGTGTTCTGCCTATGTTTTCCTCTATTGAGTTTTATAGTACCTACTCTTATGTTTAGGTCTTTAATCCACTTTATTTTTGTGTATGGTGTTAGAGAGTGTTCTAATTTCATTATTTTACATGTAGCTGTCCAGGTTTTCCAGAACCATTTTTTTGAAGAGACTGTCTTTTCTCCATTGTATAGTCTTGCCTCCTTTGTCATAGATTAATTGACCATAGGTGCATGGGTTTATTTCTGGGCTTTCTATCCTGTTCCATTGATGTATATTTTTATGTTCTGTGCCAGTACCATACTGTTTTGATGACTGTGGCTTTGCAGTATAGTCTGAAGTCAGGGATCCTGATTCCTCCAGCTCTGTTTTTCTTCCTCAAGATTGCTTTGGCTATTTGGAGTCTTTTGTGTCTCCATACAAACTTTAAACTTTTTTTGTTCTAGTTCTGTGAAAAATGCCATTGGTAATTTAATAGGGATTGTAATTTAATATGGATTGCATTGAATCCATAGATTGGCTTGGGTAGTATAGTCATTTTGACAATAGAGTAAGTCCCCTACATACGAACCTTCAAGTTGTGAACTTTCAAAGATTTGAACTTGCATTGAAGGCCTGATGGAATTGGAGGACCAGAGAAAGGATGAAGAGAGACAAGAGGAAGAAGAAGTAACTGAAGAACCAAAGAGATTCACGGTGCAGGAGATGGCAAGGGGGTTTTATTTATTTGAGGAGGCACTGTTAATTTTTGAGGCACAGGATCTGAATGTAGAATGGTACACGAATGTTGCAGCAGCCATTCAGGATGCAATCCAGTGCTATCATTATCATCTATGATGAGAAAAAAAGAGCTACTACCCAGACATCACTGGATCGTGTTTTTTCAATAGGGTAGATAGAATTGAATCCAGCAAGGAACAAGAACCTGTGCTATCAATGTCAAGCATGAGTGAAATTGCAGCTTGCCCTCTATACTATTGCTGACAATCCTTCAGCTCTACCATCTCCCACCTCCTCTTCCTCCTCCAGTCAGTAATTCTTCTTGCCTGTTCACTCAATGCCAGCCCCTGTATGCCAGGTGTTGTATTATACTATTGTGCTTTTCAAGGTACTGCACTGTAAGATTAAAAGTGTTTTATTTTTTGTGTTTGTTTGTTTTTTATGTATTATTTGGGTGAAAAGTATTATAAACCTATTACAGTACAGTACTATAAAGCTGATTGTGTCAGTTGGGTATCTAGGCTAACTTCGTTGGACTTATGAACTGGATTTATGAACACGCTCTTGGAATGGAACTCGTTCATATGTAGGGGACCTACTGTATTGATTCTTCCAATTCAAGAACATGGTATATTTTTCCATCTGTTTGTGCCATCTTCCATTTCTTTCATGAGCATCTTATAGTTCTTGGAGTACGGTTCTTTTGCCTCCTTAGGTAGGTTTATCCCTAGGTATTTTATTCTTCTTGATGTGATGGTAAATTGGATTGTTTCTTTAATTTTTCTTTCTGATTTTTCATTGTTAGTGTATAGAAGTGCAACAGATTTCTGAGTATTAATTTTGTATCCTGCAACTTTACTGAATTCATTGATGAGCTCTAGTGTTTTCTGGTAGCACCTTTAGGATTTTCTATGTATAGTATCAAGCCATCAGCAAACAGTGACAGCTTTAACTTCTCCAATTTGGATTCCTTTTATTTATTTTTCTTCTCTGATTGACGTGGCTAGGACTTCCCAAACTATGTTGAGTAAAAGTGGTGAGAGTGGACATCCTTGTCTTGTTCCTGATCTTAGAGAAAATGCTTTCAGCTTTTCACCATTGAGTATGATGTTGGCTGTAGGTTTGTCATATATGGCCTTTATTATGTTGAGGAAAGTTCCCTCTATGCCCACTTTCTAAACAGTTTTCACCATAAATCGGTGTTCAATTTTGTCAAAAGCTTTTTCTGAATCTATTGAGATGATCATATGGTTTTTATTCTTCAATTTGTTAATGTGATGTATCACACTGATTGATTTGCAGATATTGAAAAAATCCTTGCATCCCTGGGATATATCCCACTTGATCATGGTGTATGATCCTTTTAATGTATTGTAGGATTCGGTTTGCTAGTATTTTGTTGAGGGTTTTTCCATCTATATTCATCAGTGATATTGGTCTGTAATTTTCTTTCTTTTTTTTTTGTGGTATCTTGTATGATTCAGGGTGATGGGGGCCTCATAGAATGAGTTAGGGAGTTTCCGTTCCTATGCGATTTTTTGGAAGAGTTTGAAAAGGATAGGTGTTAACTCTTCTCTAAATGTTTGATAGAATTTGCCTATGAAGCCATCTGGTCATGGACTTCTGTTTGTTGGGAGTTTTTAAATTACAGTTTCAATTTCATTACTTGTGATTGGTCTGTTCATATTTTCTATTTCTTCCTGGTCAGTCTTGGGAGATTGTATCCTTCTAAGAATTTGTCCATTTCTTCTAGGTTGTCCATTTTATTGGCATATAGTTGCTTGTATTGATAGTAATCTGTTAGGAGCCTTGCATTTCTGTGGTGTCCATTGTAACTTCTCGCTTTTCATTTCTAATTTTATTGATTTGAGTCCTCTCCCTTTTTTTCTTGATGAGTCTGGCTAAAGGTTTATCAATTTTGTCTATCTTTTCAAAGAACTGACTTTGTTCCATTGATCTCTTCTATTGTTTTCTTCATTTGAATTTCATTTATTTCTGCTCTGATCTTTTTTAAAATTTATTTACTAGTGTTGCTTTTTTTGAATTATTGAATTTTATTTATTTATTTTATACAGCAGGTTCTTACTAGTCATCCATTTTATGCACATCAGTGAATACATGTCAATCCCAATCTCCCAATTCATCATACCACCACCCCCAACACCCACCACTTTCCCCCCTTGGTGTCCATACGTTTGTTCTCTACATCTGTGTCTCAGTTTCTGCCCTGCAAACTGGTTCATCTGTATCATTTTTCTAGGTTCCACATATATGTGTTAATGTACGATATTTGTTTTTCTCTTTCTGACTTACTTCACTCTGTATGACAGTCTCTAGATCCATCCATGTCTCTACAAATGACCCAATTTCGTTCCTTTTACGGCTGAGTAATATTCCATTGTATATATGTACCACATCTTCTTTATGCATTTGTCTGTCAATGGGCATTTAGGTTGCTTCCATGACCTGGCTATTGTAAATAGTGCTGCCATGAACATTGGGGTGCATGTGTCTTTTTGAATTATGGTTTTCTCCGGGTATATGCCCAGTAGTGGGATTGTTGGGTCATAGGGTAATTCTATTTGTAGTTTTTTAAGGAGCCTCCACACTGTTCTCCATAGGGGCTGTATCAATGTACATTCGCACCAACAGTGCAAGAGGGTTCCCTTTTCTCCACACCCTCTCCAGCGTTTGTTGTTTGTAGATTTTCTGATGATGCCCCTTCTAACTGGTGTGAGGTGACAGTCCAGCTGTGGCTAGGACTTCCAAAACTATGTTGAATAGTAGTGGCGAGAGTGGACATCCTTGTCTTGTTCCTGATCTTAGAGGAAATGCTTTCAGTTTTTCACCATTGAGAATGATGTTTACTGTGCGTTTGTCATATATGGCCTTTATTATGTTGAGGTAGGACCCTCTATGCTCACTTTCTGGAGAGTTTTTATCATAAATGGGTGTTGAATTTTGTCAGAAGCTTTTTCTGCATCTTTTGAGATGATCATATGGTTTTTATTCTTCAGTTTGTTAATATGGTGTATCACATTGATTGATTTGCGTATATTGAAGAATCCTTGCATCCCTGGGATGAATCCCACTTGATCATGCTGTATGATCCTTTTAATGTGTTGTTGGATTCTGTTTGCTAGTATTTTGTTGAGGATTATTGCATCTATATTCATCAGTGATTTTGGTCTGTAATTTTCTTTTTTTGTAGTATCTTTGTCTGGTTTTGGTATCAGGGTGATGGTGGCCTCATAGAATGAGTTTGGGAGTGTTTCTTCCTCTGCAATTTTTTGGAAGAGTCTGAGAAGGATGGGTGTTAGCTCTTCTCTAAATGTTTCATCGAATTCACCTGTGAAGCCATCTGGTCCTGAACTTTTGTTTGTTGGAAGATTTTAAATCACAGTTTCAATTTCATTACTTGTGATTGGTCTGTTCATATTTTCTATTTCTTCCTGGTTCAGTCTTGGAAGGTTATACCCATCTAAGAATTTGTCCATTTCTTCCAGGTTGTCCGTTTTATTGGCATAGAGTTGCTTGCAGTAGTCTCTTAGGACGCTTTGTATTTCTGCAGTGCCTGTTGTAACTTCTCCTCTTTCATTTCTAATTTTATTGATTTGAGTCCACTCCCTCTTTTTCTTGATGAGTCTGGCTAATGGTTTATCAATTTTGTTTATTGTCTCAAAGAACCAGCTTTTAATTTTATTGATCTTTGCTATTGTTTTCTTTGTTTCTATTTCATTTAATTCTGCTCTGATCTTTATGGTTTCTTTCCTTCTGCTAACTTCGGCTTGTATTTGTTCTTCTTTCTCTAGTTCCTTTAGTTGTAAGGTTAGATTGTTTGTTTGAGATTTTTCTTGTTTCTTGAGGTAGGCTTGTGTAGCTATACACTTCCCCCTTAGAACTGCTTTTGCTGCATCCCATAGGTTTTGGGTCATTGTGTCTCCACTGTCAATTGTTTCTAGGTATTTTTTAATTTCCTCTTTGATTTCTTCAGTGATCACTTCGTTATTAAGTAGTGTATTATTTAGCCTCCATGTGTCTGTGTTTTTTACAGATCTTTTCCTGTAATTGATATCTAGTATCATAGCATTGTGGTCGGAAAAGATACTTGATAAAATTTGTTTTCTTAAATTTACCAAGGCTTGACTTGTGACCCAAGATATGATCTATCCTGGAGAATGTTCCATGAGCACTTGAGAAAAATGTGTATTCTTTTGCTTTTGGATGGAATGTCCTATAAATATCAATTAAGTCCATCTTGTTTAATGTATCATTTAAAGCTTGTGTTTCCTTATTTATTTTCATTTTGAATGATCTGTCCATTGGTGAAAGTGGGGTGTTGAAGTCCCCTACTATGAGTGTGTTACTGTCGATTTCCCCTTTTATGGCTCTTAGTATTTGCCTTATGTATTGAGGTGCTCCTATGTTGGGTGCATAAATATTTACAATTGTTATATCTTCTTCTTGGATCGATCCCTTGATCATTATGTAGTGTCTTTCTTTGTCTCTTCTAATAGTCTTTATTTTAAAGTCTATTTTGTGTGATATGAGAATTGCTACTCCAGCTTTCTTTTGATTTCCATTTGCATGGAATATCTTTTTCCATCCCCTTACTTTCAATCTGTATGTGTCTCTAGGTCTGAGGTGGGTCTGTTGTAGACAGCATATATATGGGTCTTGTTTTTGTATCCATTCAGCCAATCTGCGTCTTTTGGTGTGAGCATTTAGTCCATTTACATTTGAGGTAATTATCGATATATATGTTCGTATTCCCATTTTCTTAATTGTTTTGGGTTCGTTATTGTAGGTCTTTTCCTTCTGTTGTGTTTCTTGCCTAGAGAAGTCCTTTAGCATTTGTTGTAAAGCTGGTTTGGTGGTGCTGAACTCTCTCAGCTTTGGTTGTCTGTAAAGGTTTTAATTTCTCCATCAAATCTGAATGAGATCCTTGCTGGGTAGAGTAATCTTGGTTGCAGGTTTTTCTCCTTCATCACTTTAAATATGTCCTGCCACTCCCTTCTGGCTTGTAAAGTTTCTGCTGAGAGATCAGCTGTTAACCTGATGGGGATTCCCTTGTGTGTTATTTGTTGTTTTTCCCTTGCTGCTTTTAATACGTTTTCTTTGTGTTTAATTTTTGACAGTTTGATTAATATGTGTCTTGGCGTATTTCTCCTTGGATTTATTCTGTATGGGACTCTCTGTGCCTCCTGGACTTGATTAACTATTTCCTTTCCCATATTAGGGATGTTTTCAACTATAATCTCTTCAAATATTTTCTCAGTCCCTTTCTCTCTTCTTCTTCTGGAACCCCTATAATTCGAATGTTGGTGTGTTTAATGTTGTCCCAGAGGTCTCTGAGACTGTCCTCAGTTCTTTTCATTCTTTTTTCTTTATTCTGCTCTGCAGCAGTTATTTCCACTATTTTATCTTCCAGCTCATGTATCCGTTCTTCTGCCTCAGTTATTCTGCTATTGATCCCATCTATTTTTAATTTCATTTATTGTGTTTCTAATCATTGCTTGATTCATCTTTAGTTCTTCTAGGTCCTTGTTAACTGTTTCTTGCATTTTGTCTATTCTATTTCCAAGATTTTGGATCATCTTTACTATCATTATTCTGAATTCTTTTTCAGGTAGACTGCCTATTTCCTCTTCATTTGTTAGTTCTGGTGGGTTTTTATCTTGCTCCTTCTCCTGCTCTGTGTTTTTCTGTCTTCTCATTTTGCTTATCTTACTGTGTTTGGGGTCTCCTTTTTGCAGGCTGCAGGTTTGTAGTTCCCGTTGTTTTTGGTGTCTGTCCCCAGTGGCTAAGGCTGTTTCAGTGGGTTGTGTAAGCTTCATTTTGGAGGGGACTGGTGTCTGTGTTCTGGTGGATGAGGCTCGATCTTGTCTTTCTGGTGGACAGGTCCACGTCTGGTGGTGTGTTTTGGGGTGTCTGTGGCCTTCTTATGTTTTTAGGCAGCCTCTCTGCTAATGGGTGGGGTTGTGTTCCTGTCTTGCTAGTTGCTTGGCATAGGGTGTCCTGCACTGTAGCTTGCTGGTCGTTGAGTGAAGCTGGGTGCTGGTGTTGAGACGGAGATCTCTGGGAGATTTTCGGCATTTGATATTATGTGGAGCTGGGAGGTCTCTTGTGGACCAGTGTCCTGAAGTTGGCTCTCCCACCTCAGAGGCACAGCACTGACTCCTGGCTGCAGCACCAAGAGCCTTTCATCCACCTGGCTTTTGGGGGGTCTCAGGTCTTCTGCCTGCGTTCAGTAGGTGTTCTGTAGGAGTTGTTCCACGTGTAGATGAATTTCTGGTGTATCTGTGGGGAGGAAGGTGATCTCTGCGTCTTACTCTTCCGCCATCTTCCCCCAGGTCCCCACCCAGAGCTGTATTTTTAAATGACCAGGTACGTGATATCTGAATACCTGAAAGAGGAGGTTTCTATGATTCGCAAAGGCTTAGGGTGTTCCAAGAGCTATAAGATTTTTCAGGCTTCTGACTTCACCAAAATGTCAGTCCTTTAATGGGCTGCTCTGTTGCTTGGGCACAATGTTCCTCTCTCCCCATTAAACTTGATCCTCCTCCATTGAGTCTACCTCAGTTGCCAAAGTCATACTGTGTCTTCCTTCACTCTTCTTCTTAATCACTCTCTCTGTTCAACCACATCCTCACCTCTTATTGATTGGTTCTACTGACTTCATTATCTTCTGCAACCATCTTCTTGTCTCCATTTCTACTGAGGCCAAGCTAGACCACACCAAGAAACCTTGTAATTCACTCATTGTTCTTTTTTTTTTTTTTTTTTTTTTTTTTTTTTCTTTTTGCAGTATGTGGGCCTCTCACTGCTGTGGCCTCTCCCGTTGCGGAGCACAGGCTCTAGACGCGCAGGCCCAGCGGCCACGGCTCACGGGCCCAGCCGCTCCGCGGCATGTGGGATCCTCCCAGACCGGGGCACGAACCCGTATCCCCTGCATCGGCAGGCGGACTCTCAACCACTGCGCCACCAGGGAGGCCCTCATTGTTCTTTTTGGTAATGGACAGAAACTTGGGTTCTTAATGATATCCAAGGACTTATAAATGGTAATTTATCAAACAGGTTATCATTTAAAGGACAGTGAAGGTCTCTGAGTCTTAAAACATTAAAATGGGGAAACAGAACTAAATATATATCAGGTACTTTATAGGCATGGGAAATATAGCAGTTAACAAGACAGACAAAATCCTTGTACCTATGGATATGATATTGTGGCAGGGTATATGGACAATTTGTTTTCAGAAATCAATCCAAAGACAACAACAAAAAAGGACAAAACACTAAAATTTCTAAATTGTTGTTTTAAATTCTAGCAAAAGCTACTTATTCAAAATGTTTAAATGTTAATTCATAAAGAAGCCACAACTGGCAATAATTCAATTGTCATTTTTTCTAGATATAATAAAATGCAAAAAAGACAGAAGTCCCTCCAGTCCTCAGCAATGTCCACATTGCATGAACCCCAGGACCTCTAAAGGCAGGCCCTTAGTTATGGTCCCAGCTGCAGCTTTCCAGTGTGCCAAGCCAACCATTGACCCCTCCCTGAAATTGAAGAGCCTGACTATTCTGGAAGATAGTGTTTCTGTGTCCATCTCTCTCCAAGATTTCATGGCACCCTTCGGCTCCCTGACTTTGAATATGACAGACCAGTCTGGAAACGAAGCTAACATGATCTGCAGTATCCAAAAGCCCTCAACGACATCATCCACTGCATTCACTGCAGAAAATGACTACATCATGCTAAATGCATCTTTTTCAACATTTCTGGTGTGTAACATAGATTACAGTCACATTCAGCCAGTGTGGAAAGTGCTGGCTTTGTACAGTGACTCTCCTCTGATCCTAGAAAGGAGCCACTTGCTCACTGAAACACCACATCTCTGCTACAAGTATAAACAGGTGGTACTGCAGCCTGAAGACATCTTTACCAACATCGAGGCTGATCTCAGAGCAGATCCCTCTTGGTTAATGCAAGACCAAATTTCCTTGCAGCTAAACAGAACTGCCACCACACTCAGTACACTACAGATCCAGTACTCCAGCGATGCCCAAGTCACTTTACCAAGGGCAGAGATGAAGCCAGAGAAACAAAAATGGACCATGATTTCCAGGGATAACAATACTAGGCAGGAACGCACTGTTTTGGTCGGTGGGACCTTTGACCTAGATTGCCCCAGCCAAGGAGACCCTCCCCCACAACTGGAGTGGCTTCTAGCTGATGGAAGTAAAGTGAGAGCCCCTTACGTTAGTGAGGATGGACGAATCCTGATAGACAAAAGTGGAAAACTGGAACTCCAGATGGCTGATAGTTTTGACACAGGCATATACCACTGCATAAGCACCAATTACGATGATGCAGATATTCTCACCTATAGGATTACCGTGGTAGAGCCCTACATAGAAGCTTATCAGGAAAATGGAGCTCGTCATATAGTTTCCATTGGTGAAACACTTGACCTTCCATGCCATTCTACGGGTA
Source organism: Mesoplodon bidens (assembly GCF_964165515.1). Taxonomy (NCBI): domain Eukaryota; kingdom Metazoa; phylum Chordata; class Mammalia; order Artiodactyla; family Ziphiidae; genus Mesoplodon; species Mesoplodon bidens. The sequence continues at coordinate 129,329,429 of NC_138161.1, forward strand.
TCCCAGATGCCTCTGTCAGCTGGGTTCTTCCAGGAAACACTGTGCTCCATCAGTCCTCAAGAGATAAGCAAATTCTTAACAATGGCACGTTAAGAATATTACAGGTGACTCAAAAAGACCAGGGTCATTATCGTTGTGTAGCAGCCAACCCATCAGGGATCGATTTTTTAATTAACAAAGTTTCAGTCAAAATAAAAGGGCAACAGACAGTGGAGCATAATGTAGAAACAGATGGATCTGGGTTTGATGAGCCCAATTCCATTGCTCAGCTTAAGGACCCACCAGCTGCACAACTCCCCACATCTGCTCCAGTGAGGGCTGAGGCTGGAAAACAAGTCTCAATCACAAGTAAGAATCCTAAGCATGGGGTGTTAATAGCCCAGCGGCGTGGAGATGCAACCAGCCGACGTTTCAGAGAACACAGGAGGCAGTTCCCTCCCTCTGCTCGGAGAATTGACCCACAACACTGGGCAGCACTACTGGAGAAAGCTAAAAAGAATATGATGCCAGAGAAACGAGAAAATACCATAACAAAGCCACCTCCACTGGTCACCCAACTCCTGGAAATACCTGGTGAGGAAGTAGACTCATCAGGCATGCTCCCTCCAGATGAGGAATTTATGGTCCTGGCAACTAAAGCTCCCAGTGTTCTGGCAAGGACAGTGACTGCTGATTCCAGAAAATCATCTGATAGCCCTGTGACAAGTATAACTGCTGGCGCCCAAGTCTCCCCATTTGTGAGTCCACAGATACTACTGCCTGAAAAACCAAGAGGTTTCAAACCATCTACTACTATTAAAACTAAAGCCATGTCAAAGAATATGAACGCAAACACATCAAGCAAAATACAAGGCACAACCAACCGAAATGTATCTACTATCTCTCCTCTACTACCTGAAGCAAGTCAATTTCAGGATGCTGACGACATGGAGAGAAAAAGAGAGCATTTGCAAAGTGCACCCCCAGTAACAGCGGGGGCTACTACAATCAAAGATGTCCATATCAAAATTCTGGGCAGTGCTAACAGCAAAGCTGATGTATTATTAGGATCAGTAAATGCCACCAATAGTCATCAGACGTCTGTAATAGGAGTCAGCGAACCCTGGAGCCATCATTCCCATTCTCACGTTACTCAAAAACCTAACACCTCCAAGCTCCCTTCAGACCCATACACTGCTGCTCATCATTCTCAGTTACACATTCCTAGAAATAGTACAATTAACACTCCACTGTCCAAACACTTTGGAAGACGGAGGAAAATTTGGAGCAGGGGGCGAACTCCAATCTTCCGACAGCATGGATACAGCTTTGTGAGGCCAACACTCAGAAGTTCTTCTGTAGAAAGAACCACTGCATTTTCAGCCACAGAGCACAATGTGGAATGCCCATCCTGTTCTCCCAGAGAAGGACTCACCACTGCTGCAGCAGCATTGCCTTTTCCAAGGTCTTCCCCCATCACCCTCCCTGAAGCTAAAATTGCCAGAGTCATAGCAGAAGAATCTACAACTCTAGTCCACAATCCATCATTACTATTTGAGAAAAAACCAAATGTAGATGTTGAGAAAACAACACCGACAATAAAATATTTCAGTGCTGAAAGTACCCAAGTGACTCCAACTTGTGCAGTTATGACTCATGCAACAAATATTAGTTCCCCAAGCGTGTCTAAAGCCAGTGAAGCTAAAAGAGATTCAGTGATTCTATCGCCACTTCCAGGTCCCACCATCAAGCCACCTATGCCTACTACTATAGCCATTACAAGATTTTCAAGAAGGAAAATTCCCTGGCATCATATCTTTGTAAATAACCATATCCAAAAAGAAAAGCTAAAGAATCAGCAAAAATTTGGTTCTCAAAAAAGCACAGACTTGGTTCTTCCTAAAATATCTCCTGCTTTACCCACAGATAAAGTTTCCCCCTTCCATTTCACAACACTCTCAGCAAGTGTGATGCAAATTCCATCCGTAACATCAGCTACAACTCACCACAGTACCACTAAAACACACAGTCGTATAAGTCTCCCAACAGTGAAGGAGCTGCTCTTCCCACCTGTTTACCCTACACGTCCTAGTAGCTCAAGCAAAGAATCAAGTACAGATTTCATATCACTGAAAACAGCCATGCTGACAACTACTCCTACTGCCCCTGCATCTGTCATTATCAACAAAGCCCAAATAACCAGACCCAGGGCACGAAAAGTACAAAGAATAAAGGAGCCTCAAAAGAATAGGAATGACCCAAATAACTCTCCCAGCCAGATTTCTGGCTTCATTACACCCACCACTGTGATGCTTCCTGTTCTAACCGCAGCTGAAACTTCAACCAAACCCAGTGTGTCTGCTCTCACTCATTCTCTTCTAGAAAACATAAAAGAAATTTCAAGCACAATTGGTCTTCATCCAAGAACCTTTAGTCTGACAGATGTACTTGAAGAACAACCCCAGAAGAGTAGTCGGACTTTGAAGAGCACAGCTGCTTCTGAAACCACTTTGTCCAGCAAACTACACCAGAGTGCTGCCACTAGGAACACAATCCTTAGACACTCAACTGTTCCACCCTTCCTGAGCGCCAGTGCCACTCCAATGCCAATTCCCACCTCCCCTCCCTTGAGTAACCAAAGTGCAGTTGCTCACAATATGGCAACTCCCATTTTCAGGATGATGACGAGTACAATGGTCAAGTCACATGAATCCTCAAAGCATAATGCTCATCCACAGCAATTAGCAGTAACATCTCCCCAAACTCTCCCAAATGCCAAGTTCACAATTGGAATCACCCACTTTATCTACTCCAATCTGTTAGGTTCTACTTCTATGCCAGCACTAATAACAGCTAAATCACAGAATTCTAAGTTGACTCCCTCTCCCTGGTCAGAAAACCACTTTTGGCACAAGTCACACCCAGAAATGGCTGAAAAGGTCAAAAAGCCAGTAGTGAGCATACTGCCCACTCCAGATCTGCCAGAGGACACCACTCAAGCTTCAAATTGGGATATACAGAAGAATGCAAAGAAAAGTAGCTCTGATAAGACACCAATTCAGAAAATAACAACTTCCAAATTCCTTCCCTTGGATTCTTTATCTAGGAATATATTTGAAAGGCCCAGAATAGTTGGAGGAAGAGCGGCAAGTTTTACTGTTCCAGCTAACTCAGATGCCTTTCTTCCTTGTGAAGCTGTTGGGAATCCCATGCCCACTATCCACTGGACCAGAGTCTCATCAGGTATTTGAAACTGTTTCTTTATGCTTCATCTTCTTTAGTTACAAAACAAGGAAAACATTGTGTTATGTTTTGGGTTTATGTATCCAAATAATCAACATCAACATCAGATTTCTCCAAGACTCAAACAATTCATATCCTTATTTGATATATGCATGGCTTTTTGCTCATTAGAAGGTTTTAAAACATATGTTAAGACCATTTTTTTGAAATGCTTTGAAAGCAGATACAAAGAAATTGTGAATGGTCATTGTGTTGAAGCATCTGGCTTTTACATTAAAAATAGGGTTTAAAAAAATCCAGAAATAACTTTAGTAATCTGAAGACTAGGTGTCTTAATTTTAAATATATTTTTTCCCAGTAGCATAACAAAAAGATAGCTTTCCTCTTGAGACTTCCATGTGAGCAATTTATGTTTACTATCTAAACTTTGATGACCTATGGCTATAAATTTCTTTCTTCTTATCAGGACTTGATTTGTCTAAGAGGAAACAGAATAGCAGGTTCCAGGTGCTCCCCAATGGCACCCTGTCCATACAGAGGGTGGACATTCAGGACCGTGGACAGTACCTGTGCTCAGCATCCAATCCATTTGGCACAGACCGCCTTCATGTCACCTTGTCCGTGGTTTCCTATCCCCCCAGGATCCTGGAGAGACATACTAAGGAGATCACAGTCCATTCCGGAAGCACAGTGGAACTGAAGTGCAGAGCTGAAGGCAGGCCCAGCCCTACAATTTCCTGGATTCTTGCAAACCAAACAGTGGTCTCTGAATCATTCGAGGGGAACAGGCAGGCCCTGGTGACATCTGACGGAACGCTGGTCATCCACAATCTCAGCATTTATGACAGGGGCTTTTACAAATGCGTGGCCAGCAACCCAGTGGGCCAGGATGCACTGCTGGTTAAAATACAAGTTATTGCGGCCCCACCTGTTATTCTAGAACAAAAGAGGCAAGTTATTGCAGGGACTTGGGGTGAAAGTTTGAAACTGCCCTGTACTGCAAAAGGAACTCCTCAGCCCGGTGTTCACTGGGTCCTCTCTGATGGCACCGAAGTGAAACCATTACAATTCATCAATTCCAAGTTCTTATTTTCAAATGGAACTCTGTTTATAAGAAACATAGCCTCTTCAGACCGGGGCACTTATGAATGCATTGCTACCAGCTCCACTGGCTCAGAGAGAAGGGTGGTAATTCTTACAGTGGAAGAACGAGAGACCATCCCCAGGATAGAATTTGCATCCCAGAAATGGATGGAGGTGAATCTGGGGGACAAATTACTACTAAACTGCTCAGCCATTGGGGAGCCAAAACCGAAAATAATCTGGAGGCTACCATCCAAGGCTGTCGTCGACCAGTGGCACAGGTAAACCATACCTTTCTGTTGAGATTATCTTCTTTATTTAGCCGTACAACTTCTGAAGTGGTAAAAGGGGTGAGAGTAGCAGCTGTGTTAGAGAGCGCCCAGACTCTGCACAGAAAAGTAACTCGCTCTAAAGAAAACCCAATCGTTTTGCGACTAATACAAAATAATACAAATTATATAAAAACCAAGTTTCTTACATGCCATACTCTAAGGGCCAGCTTCTTCCTGAGTTTATATAGTTAAAAAGAAGGATAAAAAATCTCATTTGCTTCCATACTTGTGACAGTTTTAAAATGGTACCTGTGTAAATGTATTTATAATTTTTCTATCCAAAAATAAGAGGGAATGTTGTAAAGCAATCAAGTTCTGGAGAGATGCACTTCATTATTTCACTCTTCAGAGTCTCCTAGTAAAGCATTTTCAATTTTAGTGCAATCTATACTTAATTTATTCTACCCTAAAACTGCAAAGCACTTTATGAAAGTCACAGCATTAAGGCCTTCACAAAGTGAAATGTATTCAGGACCTCCAATCACTCTGACGGTGTCAGACACATATATACACATACACACTTTCTCTAGTATCTCCTGTTACAGGCATATTAATAGTGATTTTAACTGTTTTCTATACACATTAAATCTCTTTGAAAAATAAGTTTATAACTATTAATTTTTGCCATTTACATGACTTCATACAATGATGTTTCATAATATGACAGAAAAGATGGGGATGAACATTTCCATTTTATATGTTTGTTTATTTATTTATTTTTAATAGATCCTTATTGGAGTATAACTGCTTCACCATACTGTATTAGTTTCTGTTGCACAACAAAGCGAATGAGTCACATGCATACACATATCCCCATATCCTCTCCCTCTTGAGCCTCCCTCCCACCGTCCCTATCCCACCCCTCTAGGCATCACAAAGCACCGAGCTGATCTCCCTGTGCTATGTGGCTGCTTCCCACCAGCCAACGATTTTATGTTCGGTCGTGAATATATGTTAATGTTGCTCTCACTTCGCCCCAGCTTCGCACTCGCACCCCGTGTCCTCAAGTCCATTCTCTACGTCTACCTCTTTATTCCTGCCCTGCAACTAGGTTCATCAGTACCAATTTTTTTTTTTTTTAGATTTCATATATATGCATTAGCATATGGTATTTTTCTCCTTCTGACTTACTTCACTCTGTATGACAGACTCTAGGTCCATCCACCTCACTCCAAAGAACTGTTTTGTTTCTTTTTATGGCTGAGTAATATTCAACTGTATATATTTGTCACATCTTCTTTATCCTTTCGTCTGTCGATGGACACTTAGGTTGCTTACATGTCCTGGCTATTGTAAATAGAGCTGCAATGAACATTGTGGTACATGTCTCTCTTTGAATTATGGTTTTCTCAGGGTATATGCCCAGTAGTGGGATTGCTGGGTCATACGGTAGTTCTATTTTTAGTTTTTTAAGGAACCTCCATACTGTTTTTCATAGTGGTTTTATCAATTTATATTCCCACCAACAGTACAGGAGGGTCCCCTTTTCACCACACCCTTTCCAGCATTTCTTGTTTGTAGATTTTTTTGATGATGGCCATTCTGACTGGTGTGAGGTGATACCTCCTTGTAGTTTTGATTTGCATTTCTCTAATAATTAGTGATGTTGAGCATCTTTTCATGTGCCTCTTGGCCATCTGTATGTCTTCCTTGGTAAAATGTCTATTTAGGTCTTCCACCCATTTTTTAACTGGATTGTTTTTTTGATATTGAGCTCCATGAGCTGTTTGTGTATTTTGGAGATTAAGCCTTTGTTTATTGTTTCATTTGCAAATATTTTCTCCCATTCTCAGGTTTGTCTTTTTGTCTTGTTTATGGTTTCCTTTGCTGTGCAAAAGCTTTTAAGTTTAATTAAGTCCCATTTGTTTATTTTTGTTATTTCTGTTACTCTAGCAGGTGGGTCAAAAAAGATCTTGCCATGGTTTATGTCAAAGAGTGTTTTTCCTGTTTTCCTCTAAGAGTTTTATAGTGTCTGGTGTCTGGTCTTACATTTAAGTCTTTAATCCATTTGGGGTTTATTTTTGTATATGGTGTTACGTAGTATTCTAATTTCATTCTTTTACATGTAGCTGTCCACTTTTCCCAGCACCATGTATTGAAGAGGCTGTCTTTTCTCCATTGTATATTCTTGCCTCCTTTATCAAAGATAAGGTGACCATATGTGGGTGGGTTTATCTCTGGGCTTTCTATCCTGTTCCATTGATCTATATTTCTGTTTTTGTGCCAGTACAATATTGTCTTCATTACTGTAGCTTTGTAGTATAGTCCGAAGTCAGGGAGCCTGATTCCTCCCACTCCGTTTTTCTTTCTCAAGATTGCTTTGGCTATTCGGGGTCTTTTTTATTTCCATACGAATTGTAAATTTTTTTGTTCTAATTCTGTGAAGAATGCCATTGGTAGTTTGATAGGGGTTGCATTGAATCTGTAGATTGCTTTGGGTAGTATACTCATTTTCACAATATCGATTCTTCCAATCCAAGAACGTGGTATATTTCTCCATCTGTTTATATCATCTTTGATTTCTTTCATCAGTGTTTTATAGTTTCCTGAGTACGAGTCTTTTGCCTCCTTAGGCAGGTTTATTCCTAGGTATTTTATTCTTTTTGTTGCAGTGGTAAATGGGAGTGTTGGCTGAATTTCTCTTTCTGATTTTTTTCATTGTTGGTGTATAGGAATGCCAGAGATTTCTGTGCATTAATTTTGCACCCTGTCACTTTTACCAAATTCACTGATTAGCTCTGGTAGTTTTCTGGTGGCATCTTTAGGATTTTCTATGTATAGTATCATGTCATCATAAAACAGTGACAGATTTACTCCTTCTTTTCCAATTTGTATTCCTTTTATTTCTTTTTCTTCTCTGATTGCTGCGGCCAGGACTTCCAAAACTATGTTGAATAAGAGTGGCGAGAGTGGACATCCTTGTCTTGTTCCTGATCCTAGTGGAAATGCTTTCAGTTTTCACCACTGAGTATGATGCTTGCTGTGGGTTTGTCATATATGGCCTTTATTATGTTGAGGTAGTTTCCCTCTATGCCCATTTTCCAGAGAGTTTTTATCATAAATGGGTGTTGAATTTTTTCAAAAGCTTTTTCTGCATCTATTGAGATGATCACATGGTTTTTATCCCTTAATTGGTTAATGTGGTGTATCACTTGATTAATTTGCGTATATTGGAATCCTTGTAACCCTGGGATAAATCCCACGTTATCCTGGGGTATGATCCTTTTAATGTGCTGATGGATTCTGTTTGCTAGCATTTTGTTCAGGATTTTTTCACCTATGTTCGTCAGTGATATTGGCCTGTAGTCTTCTTTTATTGTGATATATTTTTCTGGTTTTGGTGTCAGGGTGATGGTGGCTTCGTAGAATGAATTTGGGAGTGTTTCTCCCTCTGCAATTTTTTGGAAGATTTTGCGAAGGATCTGTGTTAGCTCTTCTCTAAATGTTTGATAGAATTGGCCTGTGAAGCCATCTGGTCCTGGCCTTCTGTTTGTTGGAAGATTTTAAATTACAATTTCAATTTCATCACTTGTGATAGGTCTGTTTATATTTTCTAATTCTTCCTGGTTCAGTCTTGGAAAATTGTACCTTTCCAAGAATTTGTCCATTTCTTTGTGGTTTCCCATTTTATTGGCATATCGTTGTTTGTAGTAGTCTTCTTTTTTTTTTTTTTTGCGGTACGCGGGCCTCTCACTGTTGTGGCCTCTCCCGCTGCAGAGCACAGGCTCCGGACGTGCAGGTTCAGCAGCCATGGCTCATGGGCCTAGCCGCTCCACGGCATGTGGGATCTTCCCTCCCGGACCGGGGCATGAACCCATGTCCCCTGAATCGGTAGGAGGACTCTCAACCACTGCGCCACCAGGGAAGCCCTGTAGTAGTCTCTTATAATGCTTTATATTTCTGCAGTGTCAGTTGTGATTTCTCCTTTTTCATTTCCAATTTTATTGATTTGTGTCCTCTTCCTTTTTTTCTTGATCAGTCTGGCTAATGGTTTATCAATTTTGTTTATCTTCTCAAAGAACCAGCTTTTAGTTTTATTGATCTTTGCTATTGTTTTCTTTGTTTCTATTTCCTTATTTCTGCTCTGATATTTATGATTTCTTTCCTTCTGCGAACTTAGGGTTTTGTTTGTTCTTCTTTCTGTAGTTCCTTTAGGCATAAGGTTAGATTTAGTTGAGATTTTTCTTGTTTCTTGAGGTAGGCTTGTATAGCTATAAACTTCCCACTTAGAACTGCTTTTGCTGCATCCCATAGGTTTTGGATCGTGTTTTCATTGTCATTTGTCTCTAGGTATTTTTTGATTTCCTCTTTGATTTCTTCAGTGACCTCTTGGTTACTTAGTAACATATTGTTTAGCCTCCATGTGTTTGTGTTTTTTGTTTTTTTTCCTGAAATTGATTTCCAATCTCATAGCATTGTGGTCAGAAAAGATGCTTGATATGATTTCAATTTTCTTAAATTTTCCAAGGCTTGATTTGTGACCCAAGATGTGATCTGTCCTGGAGAATGTTCCATATGCACTTGAGAAGAGAGTGTATTCTACCACTCTTGGGTGGAATGTTCTATAAATATCAATTAGACCTATCCGGTCTCTTGTGTCATTTAAAGCTTGTGTTTCCTTATTTATTTTCTGTTTGGACGATCTGTCCATTGGTGTAAATGGGGTGTTAAAGTCCCCTACTATTATTGTGTTACTGTCAATTTCCCCTTTTATGGCTGTTAGCATTTGCCTTATGTGCTGAGGTGCTCCTATGTTGGGTGCATAAATATTTATAATTGTTACATCTTCTTGGATTGATCCTTTGATCATTATGTAGTGTCCCTCCTTATCTATTGTAACAGTCTTTATTTTAAAGTCTATTTTATCTGATACAAGTATTGCTACTCCAGCTTTTGATTTCCATTTGCATGGAATATCTTATTCCATCCCTTCACTTTCAGTCTGTATGTGTCCCTGAAGTGGTCTGACGTGGGTCTCTTGTAGACAGCATATAGATGGGTCTTGTTTTCGTATCCATTCAGCCAGTCTGTGTCTTCTTGTTGAGGCATTTAATCCATTTACATTCAAGGTTATCATTGATATGTATGTTCCTATTACCATTTTCTTAATTGTTTGGGGTTTGTTTTTGTGGGTCTTTTTCTTGTCTTGTGTTTCCCGCTTAAAGAAGTTTCTTTAGCATTTGTTGTAAAGCTGGTTTGGTGGTGCTGAGTTCTCTTAGCTGTTGCTTGTCTGAAAAGCTTTTGACTTCCCCATCGATTCTGAATGAGATCCTTGCTGCGTAGAGTAATCTTGGTTGTAGGTTTTTCTCTTTCATCACTTTAAGTGCATCCTGCTACTGGCCTGCAGAGTTTCCACTGAAAAATCAGCTGATAACCTTATGGGGATTCCTTTGTATGTTTGTTTTTTCCCTTGCTGTTTTTAATATTTCTTTTAATTTTTGTTAGTTTGATTAATATGTGTCTTGGTGTGTTTTTCCTAGGATTTATCCTGTGCTTCCTGGACTTGGGTGACTATTTCCTTTCCCAGGTTAGGGAAGTTTTCAACTATAATCTCTTCAAGTGTTTTCTCAGACTCTTTCTTTTCCTCTTCTTCTTCTAGGAGCCCCTATAATTCGAATGTTGGTGCATTTTGTGTTTTCCCAGAAGTCTCTGAGATTGTCTTCAATTCTTTTCATTCCTTTTTTCTTTATTCTGCTCCTCAGCCATTATTTCCACTGTTTTGTTTTCCAGGTCACTTATTCGTTCTTCTGCCTCAGTTATTCTGTTATTGATTCCTTGTAGCGTATTTTTCATTTCAGTTATTATGTTGTTCATCTCTGTTTATTTGTTCTTTAGTTCTTCTAGATCTTTGTTAAACATTTCTTGTATTTTCTCAATCCGTGCCTCCATTCTATTTCCGAGATTCTGGATCATCTTTACTATCATTACTCTGAATTATTTTTCAGGTAGATTGCCTATTTCCTTTTCATTTATTTGGTCTTGTAGGTTTTTGCCTTGCTCCTTCATCTGTGACATATTTTTTTGCCATCTCATTTTTTTTTTTTTTTATGAGTGGGATTGTGTTCCTCTCTTACTGGTTGGTTGGCCTGAGGCTTCTAACACTGGGCTTTGTAGGCTCCTGTGTAGAGCTGGGTCTTGGTGCTGAGATGAGGAACTCTGTAGGACCTCACTCTGATGAATATTCCCTGGGGTCTGAGGTTGTCAGTCCAGTGGTTCGGACTCAGAGCTCCCACTGCAGGAGCTTTGGCCCACCCGTGGGCTCATGAACCGAGATCCTGTAAGCTGCCTGGGGTGGCCAAAAAAACCCCACAATAACAAAGTAAAAAAATTAGACTAGGAAACTAACAGATACGTTAGGAATAGAAAAATAAAAGTATAGATGAATCAACAACCAGACGGTACAACAGTACCACAATAGTGAAAAAGAGGAGGAGGGGAAAAAAAAAAAGGCTGGAAAAGGCCTTGGCTGTGGAGGGCAGGATCTAAGCAAGGTTGAGCTTTGGGTGGTGGGCAGGGCCAATGCTCAGGACCACTGACAGGGCTGGAAAAGGCCCTGGGGGCTGTGTGGGGGGGTGGAGCTTAGGCTCAAGGAACAGAAGGGGCCCAGGCGTGCTCCCTACCCCTGCTCTCAGAGGGCAGGGGACCTCACCTGGGAGTCCAGCAGGCTTTCTGGGCTCAAACGCCCTCTGCTCCTCTCCCGCTCCTCCCAGAGGGCCCCTCCCACCTGCCTCTCCTGATCTCCCCAGCCTCCCTCCTATGCCCCTAAGGACCCACGTGGCCTGGAGCGGGGTTTGGAGGGCAGGGGGTCGGCCTGGGAGCTCAGCATGCTCCCTGTGCCCGAGTGGGTGGGGCAATTGCCCTCCACTCCTCCGGTCTGGGGTGGCCCCTCCTGCCTGCCTCTCCTGATCTCCCCGGCCTCAGGGTCACTGATCCTGTCTGGCCTCTACTTCACCTCCTCCCCTCAGTCCCCCTACATCCTACCGGTTCACTTTGGGGTTCCTCCCGTCTCCTTGGGTGTCAGAGTCCCCTACCGGCGGCCAGTAGGTGCCACAGTTGTGGGGAAACGCTAACTCTGCATCTTCCCATGCTGCCATCTTGACTCTGCCTCCATGTTTATTTATTAATAGAAAATATCCATGCAAGAGAAATTATACATGAGTTTATGCTTAAAAGAATAGATTTTTTTCTAGTGTCAAACTATAAGTTGGTAATGGATATAGTTAAGGAATTTAACTTGGGATCTTTAACTCCAAAGTAAATGTTAATTTTCAAATAAGTCATGAAAATTACCTAAATTTTAAATTGAAATTTAGATTTAAAATTTAAAACTGCTGGGTTATGAAATGTAAACTTCACAAGTCACATGTTTATGCTTGTTATCTACTATACATATACCCATTTGTAGCATCAAATATTTTCAATAGCTTACCAGTTTTTGTATATAATAATATCAGTATGTCTATTTAATCACCCTGAAGCACATGAAGGTGATTCTCATTTACCCAGAGACTGCTCATTATTCTGTGTACTTCTGAATACAATTTCACTACCCATGCAGAAACCAATGCAAGAAGTGTAGAAGGCATTACACTTGTGATGGGAATAACAGATAAATTTCTAATTTTAGGTTGTAAAAACAATGTCTAAAATATTTACTGGGCACTAGGTCAATTTTTAAGAATGGAAGAGGTGTGAAAAAATGTAAGGGAATGTCTTAAAAAGTTAATCCAAAGGAATGTCTAAAACACATTAGCATCTCAGAATAAATCTCGACCAATAAACCTCGACCTAGGTAGTCCAACAAATCTTTCAGAGTTTAATAGCAAAGATATTAGGTAGGCTGTTTATATTTTGCCTTGGGAAAACACTTATGGAACACAGAAAGATTGTTCATATTTTGCAAGAGGCAACAGAGTGTGTAAGATCACAGGTGCTATCACAGGTCCACTAGAGGTACTGTCATTCTTTTCTTTTATAATGAACTAAACGTATATGCTAACTGAACGCTTCAGTGATTATTCTGCAACTAACCCACTCAGAAAGGCAAGAATACTCTTTACTTAGATGCTTTAGATGTCAAGAGAAATTAAAAGGGCACTTCTGCTGTTAAAAAAAAAAAAAAGTCCTTCCTGTTGCCACTTCTTGGCTCTGTAAGTCTGAATTTATTTTAGATTCTAAAAATTAAAATTTTCATCATAGCTATGCTCATCCAAGTCTATGCCACCATCAACAAAATAAGCAAAACTTTTTACTTTTTTAAAGCCTAGTTGTCAGCTGAACATTGCCTTTTCTGATTTTTTTTTTTAATCATCTCAGACTTAGAGCACTACTGGTCTACCTCCATGACTTTAAATATGACTTACGTGACCTGTGTTTCAGGACAGAATTGTGTTTCCTCTTCTTTGGAACCTTGCTTCTCATGACCTGGGGGCTTGTTACAAGAACAGAAACTCAGGCCCCATCCCAGATGGGCAGAATCAGAATCTGCATTTTAAAAAGATCCCCAGGTGAATCACATGCACAATAAGGTCCAAGAAACACTGCTCTAAAGGACTGCAGATGCTTGCCTGTGCATTAATTTTCATAAAGAATTCCCTTTCTTTTACTCAGGGAAAACTTCCACTTTCAAAAGTAAATTTTCCCTTAAAAATATCAGTTTATAAAGGAAACAGTTACAGTTCTTTTTATATATTACAACTTCCAGATGCATCAGATTTTGGAGTGAGAAAAGGTCATTTTGAGTCATTGGTTTTCAAAGCGTTGTCCTCCTACCAAGAGCGTTACCATCGCCTGAGAACTTGATTCCGATTCTGTGTTTTGACATGCAATCTGTGTTCTTAAAAGCTGTCCAGATGATTATAGCGCACACTCAAATTTGAGACTGTTTCGCAAACTTTAATGTTCATAGAGTCTCCTGGGAAGTTTGTCAAACAGTGGGTTCCCGGATCCCTGGCTAGATCTATTGGATCAGAATCTCTGAACAGTGAAACCAGGAAATATGCATCTTAAATTAGACCCCATGTAATTCTGATGCAGGTAATGAGGGAACTGCCTTAAATACCAAGATTTAGAGCAGTGGTTCTTAGACTCTGCTGCACATGAGTCATTTGGAGAACTGAGTCCTGAGGCCAAGGTCACACTCCACACCAATTAAGTCAGAAATTCTGGAGGTGGGAGCCAGGCAAGAGCACTATTTTATACAAATGATTTTAATGTGCCCCCAAGTTTGAGAAACAGAGCTCTTAGAAAGCATTAGGAAAGAATGATTGATAGCAGGTGGCAGTGGAGCGTGGTGAAAAGGGCAAGTTACTACGTCTGTCTAAGTATCTTTTTTTTTCTTTTTGGCTGTATAGTGGGGAACTACCTAAAGATTAAGAAATGAATGCAAAGACCCTTGTAGTTCCCATTCCTTTTATTAAGTGCATCCATTATGGTGACCTTCCTTTGGTTTATATGCAAGACAACTTCTTTCCAGGCTTGAGGGAAAAAAAAAATCAGCACTTGTAAGTTGTCCTACAACAAACACTCTTCCTACTTATGGTATGTTTTCTTGAAGGTAAAAAATGACTTGAGGCTGTTTGACTTGCTTAGCAGTTATGCTATGAAAGGTCATCCACACTTTTCTCTCTTGTTTCACCCACCTGCTTAGCTCATGTTGCCAAAAACACTAGGAAGAAAAACATGTACGGAGATTTCCACCTATGGGTGTTTTTGATTGCGTTTTTAGCAGTTACTCAGTTTCCACTGGTCTTTTTGAAAAACTAGATTTAGTTTTACCAGGAAAGATCTGCCACCTGATGGTTCCATGTGGTAATAGCAGGCTGTGTAGTGGCTTCAGAGAGAAAAATGGTCTTCACGCAGTTCAATATAATGCAGAGACGAGAGTCACGGTACAGCTGCCCGCAGAGACAGATGCTTTGGTAAGCTTCTAATGTGCCTTACCTTGGCATTTTCTCTCTTTATAAAAAAAAGTAAAACTCATTTTCTAACCAAATAACTGATTACTAATATCTCTTTAAAAAGGAAAACCTGGTATCTTTTCTAAGTAAATTTGTATGAAAGTTGTTCTTTACTGACGTATATCACAAAATGATCATTTGATGTGTGAAGTGGTCAAGACAGTCATGGGTCTAGGAAACTGGTATTTCTAATATTCTCGTCACCATTAAAATTCTTTTTAATTGAAATGCAAAGGAGATTCATTTGAAGTCCATCTAAGACATACTGCTTGTCTGCACTAAATCATATCTGTTCAGCTAATTTCATCTTTCAGAATAGCTTAAAAGACAGTGATTTTAATTCCATTGCAACAGTTGAAGAAAATGTCCATAAAGCTAATCCTGTGTAAATAAGTCTCCCACCCCTTGTTAATACCTGCATACTCAATCAGTCTCTTCTTTCCTCAGAATGGGCAGCCGCATCCAAGTCTACCCAAATGGATCCCTGTTTATTGGATCAGTAACAGAAAAAGACGGTGGAGACTACTTGTGTGTGGCGAGAAACAAGATGGGGGACGATCTGACCCTGATGCACGTCAGCCTAAGACGGAAACCTGCCAAAATTGACCACAAGCAACATTTTAAAAAGCAAGTGTTTCACGGGAAAGACTTCCAAGTCGATTGCATGGCTTCCGGCTCACCAGTGCCCGAGATATCCTGGAGTCTGCCTGATGGGACGATGATAAATAACGCCATGCAGGCCGACGACAGTGGCCACAGCACCAGGAGGTTCACCCTCTTCGACAACGGAACCTTATACTTCAACAGAGTTGGGATGGCAGAGGAAGGCGATTACACTTGCCATGCCCAGAACACTCTAGGGAAGGATGAAATGAAAGTCCACCTAACAGTCATAACAGCCACCCCACGGATCCGGCAGGGTTACAAGACCAGCACGAGAGTCAAGGCTGGAGACACAGCCGTCCTTGACTGTGAGGTCACTGGGGAACCCAAGCCAAAAATATTTTGGTTGCTGCCTTCCAATGACATGATTTCATTCTCTAAGGACAGGTACACATTTCATGCCAATGGGTCTTTGTCCATCAACAGAGTGAAACTGCTCGATTCTGGAGAGTACGTATGTGTGGCACGAAATCCCAGTGGGGATGACACCAAAATGTACAAACTGGACGTTGTCTCCAAACCTCCATTAATCAATGGTCTGTATACAGATAAAACCATCATTAAAGCCACAGCGGTGAGGCATTCCAAAAAACACTTTGACTGCAGAGCCAAAGGGACACCATCTCCTCAAATCATGTGGATCATGCCAGACAATATTTTCCTCACAGTTCCATACTATGGAAGCAGAATCACAGTCCATAAAAACGGAACCTTGGAAATTAGGAATGTGAGGCTTTCAGATACAGCCAATTTTACCTGTGTGGCTCGGAATGAAGGAGGAGAGAGTGTGCTGGTGGTACAGTTAGAAGTACTGGAAATGCTGAGAAGACCGACATTCAGAAATCCACATAATGAAAAAATCGTTGCCCAGCTTGGAAAGTCCACAGCATTGAATTGCTCTGTTGATGGAAACCCACCACCTGAAATAATCTGGATTTTACCAAATGGCACACAATTTCCCAATGGACCCCAAAATTCTCAGTATCTAATAGCAAGTAACGGCTCTTTTATCATTTCTAAAATGACTCGGGACGACGCAGGAAAATATCGGTGTGCAGCAAGAAATAAAGTTGGCTATATTGAGAAATTAATTGTATTAGAAATTGGCCAAAAGCCAGTGATTGTCACTTATGCACGAGGAACAGTTTACAGTATCAGTGGAGACACTCTATCGTTGCACTGTGTCTCTGATGGAAGCCCTAAGCCACGTATCAAATGGACTGTGCCAAGTGGTTATGTAATAGACAGGCCTCAGATCAATGGAAAATACATACTGCATGAAAACGGCACCTTGGTCATCAAAGAGGCAACAGCTTATGACAGAGGAAGCTATGTTTGTAAGGCTCAAAACAGTATTGGCCACGCACTGATTACTGTTCCAGTAATGGTTGTGGCCTACCCTCCCCGAATTACAAATCGCCTACCCAGGAACGTCCTCACAAGGACAGGCGTGGCTGTTCAGCTCCGCTGTGTGGCCCTGGGAGTCCCCGAGCCAGAAATCACATGGGAGATGCCTGACCACTCCCTGCTCTCAGGGGCACACAAAGGGAGGACACGTGGAATTCAACATTTTCACCCACAAGGTACCCTAGTCATTCAGAATCCTCAAACCTCAGATTCTGGGATATACAGATGCACAGCAAAGAATCCACTTGGAAGTGATTACGCAACAACTTACATCCAGGTAATCTGACAGAAAATAAAACTACCTGAACAAAGTCAACATCTGGACAGAATTTACTTTTTGGAAGAAGTTTAATCAAAGGCAGCCATAGGCATGTAAATGAACTTGAATACACTTACAATATTAAATTTATAATAGACATGCAAAAAAAGGACTTGTAAATAAATGCATTATGAACTGATACTGACTTTTTTATAATGGATCTCAAAACAAACTTTTAACTTAAGGCACTTTTATTTTGCCAACAAATAACAATGAACATTAAGAGAAAACGATCGACCATAAAATAACAAGTGGCTAATGTACCTGAATTCTTCATTAAAGAATGGACTTTTTTTTTTTCTTTCATTACCATTTGCCTAGTGTCCACCTTCTATTAATGTTACAAGCATGGCGCTGAGGACAGACACAATGGAAAAGGTGAGGACAGACACAATGGAAAAGGTGATTAAATTTGTGGTCGATGTAAATTTGCCATCCTGATGTATAAATACTGTAGTCAGTTTATAAATATTTTACTAAAACCCACAGAAAATAAGCGCTGAACTGTTTTATGATTCACCATTTTGTGCACATTGAAAAATTTCATTGATGGGGAATACAAAAAAAGTTTTAATAACTGCATTTAAAAATAAATGCAGGCTGAATCTCCACTTGTAAGAAAGCAACTTTTAACACCTGCACATCATAAAATGTGAAAAGGGGGTTGATTACATCTATCCCAAATAAAGCCATTAAAAAGTTTTTAAAACACACAAACTTCTTTATAACTTCAAAATCTAGCTCAGGCACCCCTGGTTTGGAACTGTTTGTTTATAAGGAAAAATTTTCTTAGGAGGAATCATTGCTCTATGAGCATTTATTCTATAAGGTGATAATCCTTTGTGACAGGGAAATGTTTGGGAAAATCTAGACCGAATACATATAATGGCGTTTCACTGTAGTTAAAATTTGATCAACCCTATACAAAATGTTGCTTTTTGTAACTCACTGAATTTATTTATATTACATGCTTAATTCAACCTGAATTAATTTAAGGGACAGCAGGATTCAGCTTTTCTAACTCTAGAGGCTAGGATTTTCCAGTGTAATTTCTCCAGCATCTATTCAAATATTTGCCTATTATTTAAGAAGACTTATAGGAGACTTAATAAATGAAAAAGAAGAAAATGCCATAGGTCTTGCTCAGATATCAGCACACAAAACTGAGAACGACATTTTTCCCTGTCAATCAGTTGAGAAAGACGGGGGGACTCACTTCTTTCTGTTTTCATCACACCAACTTTCAGCTTGCCCCACCTAAAGAGGTGACCTGATTCCTACGTTCTTTGATGTTGGTATCCTGTGGCCACAAGCGGTCAAGGGATACTCGTTCTAACAGTGATCTCATTCTACTTCCGGACCAAGAGGAATAAAAAGAAGAGGACAAATGTAACCCTATTAGGAAGAAGTCTACTATGTAAACAGGTATATCTAAGGCCTTCTTATGTCCAACTCCATTCTATTTCAAAGTCTTTAAGGGGAACTGGGGTCTCCACCTTATCCTAAGATAATTTCCTCTTTCTCTCACCAAGCAAATTACCAGGTTCTGCCAAAGGATAGGGCTTTCCTCTGTGATCATTTCAAGACAAATCAATGCATATTCTAAAAAAGAAAAAGAAAACTCTCAGTAGAGAGGATTAAATGGGAGGAAATATGATAAGAATAGATTGAAAATTCCAGTTTTTCTCTGTATAGGACACAGGGGAAAACCAGTTCTAGGTTTTTCCTCAACTCTCTGTAGAATCGTCGAATTATAGGGCCTTACCATATCTTAGCTTTCTCACCTGAAAAAAAAAAAGGAGACAACAACAACAAAAAGCTATGTCCCACAGCTTTCAAGTGCAAAATGATTAATAAATTAATTTCACTAACTTCTGCAAAATATAAAGTGCATACAAATGCTATGCAATTACAACACACATTCTTGAAATAGTCTTACTTCTGTTTGCAATATTGAGCTACAAATATATATGGTTCAAACTGAAAAGTGGCATTTTAAACACCAGTGATTCTTGAGAAGTAAAACAACAATCAGGACAGAACATGACTGGTACTCACTAGGCACGACATTCACATTTCAGTTGTTTTGCCAAGGCAGTCATTATATGACAGATTACTCTGAAGAAAAAAATAACTTCATGAACTCTAAGTATGACTCTCAAGAGGGAAAAAAAAACAAAAAACAAAAAAACCCCTGATATACAAAACCAGCTGAAATGTCAAGATTCATCTTCTGAAAGCAGATAGAACATGTTAATTTAGTGAAAAGAATGGTCTTTAATGTTTTGGCAAAGTCTTTTCCAGCCCAGAGTAAACATGAAATGAGCAGGCTGGAGCGAAATCGTTTCACAGTGTACAAAGCAGTTCACATGGTTGCTGCCACAGCAAAGTAAGCGGACATGTATTTGAGGTCATTTGCATGAGTCAAACTTTGCAATGAGTAACTCACCTGGGAAGATATAAATTATTTATATAATGATTTGCAAAGGAAATGATCTACTAAATTTGTACCAGCTACATTTAAAAAAAAGTAGTTCTACATGGTTTGCTCATTATAGACAAATCTATTCACAGTATGCTCGAATACATTACATGTAAATTCATATGGCAAAAGAAAATGAATTAACACAAAACATGGGAAAATATCCCCCACATGTTTTAAAATGCCCTGCAATTTTCACATTCAAAATTTTATGCATCTAAATCTAAAAAAATATTATATGGAATACTCTTAAGTTACACAAACTGATAATAATTTACTGTATTTTTTACTCTAATAGGAGCAAATTACCACATACTTGAACAAAGTTAAAATAGTTACTATTTCTTTATAATAAATTTGATGTATAATTTACTTTACTTGTGCTTTTTGCACCAATTTATAAATACAGTATATGCAATACACAACCAAGACAGACACCAACATTAATAGTTAAATTCAAAATAGCAAATACTTACCATACAAAATAAACAGCAAATACATCTCTTATGAAAACCAGAGCCCCCCTGGACTTGGGGGCCAGATTCTCTGGAAACCATGTCAAGTTTGAGCACTGTGGAATCTCAGGCCAGCTGCGAGATTTTTTTCTCAAGTTGGCATAAGGTTCAGGAGAACCAAAACTGGACAGAGTCATTTTTGCCAAATCTGGCAAATAATTGGAACAATTCCACTGTGGTTCGTTCCGGCCTTTAGAATTTACATGTTGTACCTTCACAAAGACTCTGGTCAATGATCTCGCCACTGAAAACAAATTTAGTAGTACAGCTACTTCTAACAGGCCTCCACGTACCTTAGGGTGGCTCTCACAGAAGCCTTGGTTTAAGTTCTTGGTCTAAGAAGTTTAAGTACTAAGCAACAATCTGTTTCAGCACCTTTTGACCACAACAAAAGCAAAGAAAAATCCTACATAAATAAGAACAAAGTTCATAAAGTGCTTAAGAAATTACAAACATTTCAAATTAGAGCGATGCAAATAAATGTCCATTTCGCCACCAAAGGTGAATGCAGAATAAATGGGTCGCTTTCCTGTCAAGATCTGACATGCCTTTCAAATCAGTAGTTTGGTCCGGCACAGTGTGCAAAAAAACCCAAAAACAAAAACAAAAAACCCCCCAAAAAACAAAAATACCAAACTTCATCATTAAGGAATACATAAATATTTTAAATCCACCATAATCCATTCTCTCTATAACTACAAGATTCAATAAAAGCACCAATTTCAAAAGGTCTGCTACCAAACTCTTCCTGGCATAGGCCCACACGATCCACATTTTTAAACCTACTTTCAAATTGAATGAAACAAAACCAAACCACACCTTTTCCTTTACTTTTTGTTTAAACACCTTTGTATGAAATGTAGTGTAAAATATAGGAAAACGCCAAAGAAATGAAAGAACAAAGGGACATTTCTAAAGATGACTAATGCATTAAATGTGATTTTCTATTTTTCAGTGCAAACAAAAAATTTCATGTCTTTGTCCTCTTCCAGACTCAGAAGTGTGAAGGGTGCCCGTAGGGAGTCACTCCTTGCTGTGGCTGGTTACCTAATGAGAAAAAGAAAATCCAATAAAATTGCAGATGCAAAATTATGCCACAGATCAATGGCACGTTCTTGTCACTGTTCCTCTATTCCTGAGGCTGGTCTGAAAGACTGACTGGTCAGGAAGTATAACACTAGCCCAGACACCTGTGTGGCCAAGGTCTTCATACCACTGCTCGATTCATTCTGCAGAGGGGCCACCTCTACATCAGAGTCCCACAGTGGCTAGCAAGAGGCCTTGGGATGAGGGTCATTGGCCCATCAAAAGTCTGTATCCCTGAACTAAGAAACATCTCAATACTAACATAAAGGACTGTAAGTATCATAAAACATGAAAAGTTCTGGAAACTTCATAAAAGCACATCAGAGATTCTACTTTAACACTGACGTTATAATAGGTGAGAGAGAAGTAGCTTGAAAGGGGCAATTTTCTGCCAATGGCCATGGATACATCAGAGAGAACCGCGCAAGAGTGTATGCATGGGAGAGAGGCTATGTGTGTGACCCGAGTGTGTGCCTGTGCACATGTGTCTCTGTGCACACCTGGACAAATAAAGAACAGTGAGTAGGTTCAAAAAAATGACACAGGCCTAGAAATAGCTACTGCTTGCACAACTCTGGTGGGACTATTCAAATCCAAAGGCCCCATTCACATGGATTATGGCATAAATGCAGCCGGCTGGAGCTGTGCAGTGGGCAGCTCAGCTTAGCTGCCCTTATTCAACAAAGGAGGCCGGCATCAGTGCTCATGTCAGGCATTAGAATATATGTTGTGGTTAAGAGGTGGGCTCTGGAAGGAGACAGTCTGAGTTTTAGTCCCAGCTGCTAGCCAAGTAACCTTGGGCAAACGGGAAAATGTCCCTGTTCTTTAGTTGTTTCCTCATCTGTAATACGGGAATAGCCATAATACCTCGTCGCATGAGGTGGCTTAGGAATCAAGTGAATTAATACATGTAAAGTCCTGGGTACAAGAAAGTGCTCCAGAAATGATGGCAAAAAAAAAAAAAAAAACCCCAAAAAACAAAACAAAACAAAAAACTGCATTCTGTGAGCCCTTGGAAATAGGAACCAAGAGTATGCTCCCCAGATAGGTGCTACTCCATAAAAATCGTAGGTACATACCTCCAATCACTAGAAACAAAAATTAAAATATAACATGTTGTCTCTACCTTAAAATTATATTCTCTCTTTAGCCATGCAAAAATGTGAACTCTGGGGACTTCCCTGGTGGCGCAGTGGTTAAGAATCCGCCTGCCAGTGCAGGGGACACGGGTTCGAGCCCCGGTCCGGGAAGATCCCACATGCCGTGGAGCAACTAAGCCCGTGCGCCACAACTACTGAAGCCTGCGCACCTAGAGCCCGTGCACCACAACGAAGAGTAGCCCCCGCTCGCCGCAGCTAGAGAAAGCCCGCATGCAGCAGTGAAGACCCAGTGCAGCCAAAAGTAAAAAATTAAAAAAATAAAAAATGTGAACTCTGGAGCTGATGAAACACAGTGAAATTTTAACCACATGTGTGTTTAATAGACCACACCGATTGAACAGTTGTTGGAAAAGATTGACATGATTTAACTGAGGGAAATCTTTTTAAAGGAAAAGAACAAGAACAACAACAGGCCTTGGCTGTGCCCTCGGAGACACAGGGTATAAGAGAGGCGTTCCCTCTGCCCAGGGAAACACACGGACAGCAGCCAGGCAGGAAATTAAGACCAGAGCCAAGCCGCCCCGCCCTCTCCGTCATAAACTGACCCTTTTCCCTACAATATCCCACCAGAACCACACCACTGCCTTCAGAACTCGTGGCTCATCACTCTGTACCTCAGAAGCACAGAATCGAGAAATTGCTAGTCTCCCTGCCCACTGTATGGATCAACAACTGCATGATCCAGATCATGGTGATAGAGCTGGCAGCAGAATTTAGGTCTCCTGACTTCCAGGCCAATATTCTTTGCATCACAGGGGCCTCGCTCCCATTTCTAAAAGAGTTGCCCATTCCGTGACTCCAGCACAGGGCGACTGGATTCATGGGAGCAGGCTGCTGGCACTGGGGTGAGGTCCGATGAAGTGGGTTGTCGGCATGCGCCCTAGAAAGGTAGCACACCAGCACGGCAGCAAGGTTAACTGGGGAGAAACACTGTCCTGCGATGCTGCCTGCCACGTTACAGGTCTGGCTTTCTCTTAGTTGCTATCAGGAAGGGCAGGGTGGTGCCGTGGTAAGAGCAGTCACGGCCCTAGTGACCAGGGGACAGGTCTGGTGCTGGCCTCTCCATATCTGAGTCTTGGGGGCAGTGGGGGGGGCACCTAGCCTGTTCCATCGTACTCTGGAGGGTATCAGCCGAGTTGTTCTCTGGGACATCTAGCTTTATAAGAAAAGCACCTGCCGTTCCACAGGGAGCCCGGCTGGAAAGAAACATTCCCAGACTCAAAGAGAAGCAACAGGAAAACATCCTGGCTGAACTCAAGGAAAAGACTGGGGCTCTTCCGGAAAAGAAGCATTCAAACCAACACGAACAAAACGAGAATGGCCCGGACTTAAAACGAACCCAAAAACGGCACCAAGGAAGGCAGTGTGCATGCCGTTTCTGAGGAGCTGCCACCTGTGTTCTGCTCACTGGCTTGTGTTTCGCGTCCTGGGAGCCATCTGTTCCTGACGGAGGGTACTTACTGGAAAGCTGCTTCTGGAGCTGCCGCACCAGAGCGGCCGTCTGCTGCTGTTGCTGGGTCTGCTGCAAGCCTTGCCTGGGAAACTGTAATCCAGAGAAAGGAGGGAACTCAGCGCTCAGCACAGACGAGAGCAGAAGGTCTGCAGCACGCTTTGAAGCCCAGTGCGCGGACACTGACCTTCAGCCAACCCTGGTCGACACCTGGGCATTACATGAAAGTGCCCCATCCATTCCAAAACCCGTCTCCGGGCGGTGACCTAGCCTTTGCTGGGAGAGCCCTGAGGAAGGGGCCCAGCCGTGCCCAGTGGTTCACATATCCGTTATCCTTCACCAGTTGGCTAGTCAGTATCACCATGTTACACACCACTTGCACCAGCAAACTGGAAGCTGTCTGGTGGGAGGATTGGGTCAAGCCCCACAGGCCTGGCCTTGGGCGAATGGAGGCAAGAGCGTGGTGAGCGGCGCAGGGGCCTGGACTCATCTGGGACTGTGCCCTCCTGCCTGATGGAGGATGAAGGTCGGGGGTGGGGGGTGCGAGCCCAGGGAGGCGCCGAGGACCACACGTTAAGGCGGGGCTGCCTTCCAGGCTCGTACACGTGCTGGCATAATGTGAGGGCCCGAGGGCCCCGGTTCTAGCCATTAAGTTGATACAGGAAATCGAGGTGGTTACTCCAAAGAGGGGAAAAAGAACCTGTTTGGCGGAAACGAAATTACCTTTGATTAAAATCACTCATAGCGCTGGTTCACTTTTTTCCTTGACCTTCACATTTCAGGCCGTCACTCTGTCCTTCCTTTTCTTCTTTCCTTTCTGTCCCTCCCCACCTTCTTTCCCCCTGGCTTATCACTGTCGTAGCAAAGGATGTGTTCTGATGCAAGGGTATCATAATCAGATACACATCGGAATGAATTAACGTACCTCCATAGGCCCATCCCCTACCCACCTGGGTAGGGAGTGCCGGCCCCCTGGCCTCCCAGTGAGGGCAGGAGCACCCCCAAGATTGCAGGACAGGAGCAGAGTGAAGTCGGGAGGGAGCAGAATAAAGTTCTGGGGTTTTTTTTTTGTTTGGTTGGTTTTTTGCCAATTTCCTTCCTACTGGGTCTGTGCTGGTGGAACGCATCTCACCCTGGGATGCCCATGGCGCCTGTCAGAGGCCCTCTCTGTTTCTTTCCTTCTTGGCCCTCTGGGACCTGGGGGTAGTAACTGCTTCCAGCCCCGGCTGTTTCATCATCCTGAGTGTCCTTTAACCCTGCCCATACCTCTATAGTCTTCTTTTAAAAACTCAATGACCCAATATGAGTGCAATATCTATTTCCTACTCAGAGCTTGCAAATATGGCTGAAAATAGCCCAGGACCGTAGTTAGGGTTGCCAGATTGAGCAAATGAAAATACAGAATGTCCTTAAATGTGAATTTCAGATAAACGATAAATAATTTTTTTGGTTCTAAGTACGTCCCAAATATTGCATAGGGCAAATACTGCATTTAGTATGAGTGTGTCCCATGCAATATTTGGGACATAATTCTACTAAAGAGTTAATCATTGTTCACCTGCACCTCAAACTAATTGTGAGTCCTGTATTTTATTTGGCAATCCTAAATTAGAAGGCATTGCCGGGTTAATTCTTTTAAAACCAAGTATTTGGCATGACCACTGGCTCAACTATGTCTCTTCCATTAGACTATGGGTGACTGTGGATAGACTTAACTATGAAACATTCATAATACACAGACTAATCAAGGTCTACAAAGTACTCCATAATCAAACATACTAATTTCTGCAGGAAAATACACAAATAGTCCAATCAGGTAAAATAAATGAAAAGAGCTTCAAGTCCATTCAGGTGAGCTTTTCCTACCAAAGGAATTCAGGTCAGGTTTGCCTGTTCGGTGAAATTGCAAAGAAAATTTCCATTTTTAGAGGTGTCTGAATTTCGGAAATAAATATAAGGGATCGTGAACGTTTACTGCTGTTATTCTCACTTTCAGATGAAGAAACTGAGGCTCTGAAGGCTTCTGTCACTTGCCCATGATCCATGTTTTAAGTATTGGGGCTGGAATTCAGACAGCTTTCTGGATTCAGAGCTCAATAACCATGATCCAGTGCTGTCCTTAGTTAGAACTTTTAGCTTCCAAATATTGATTTATTTGAAAATAATCAGATTTTCTAAATGGTTGGCTGCAAAGGCATCTAATCTTAATTTATCAGCTGATTAAAGGTACACAGTGCATAAATATTTAACATTTATTTAAAACAGGTCAATAAATAGGTCAACTGAGGTTTACTAGAGGCCTGAAAAACCACTATCTGTGTGTACTGAATCTTCGCCGCTTAAGTGTGATAAATGAAGCGGGAACGATTTTTCTGGACTCTGCATACAGGACATGGTCCCAGTTTCTCTTACCCCTGTACCTTTGCAGATGTTAATCTCTCCTCCTAGAATACCCTTCCTTCCCTTTAACCCTACCCTACCCACTCCTAAAAATCTTACTCCTCCTTCAAAGATCAGCTCAAGCACTCAGTGACTCCCTCAGGCATTTGAAGAGTGAATCACTGCACCCTCAGCACCGTGTAGATGCCTTTATTATGAAATATGGCATAACAGGACAATTGCCTCTCTCTCTCTAGGGTTCTGGGTTTTGAGCTTCTCGGAGGCAGGAGCTGTCCTGGGCTTCAGCTTCAAGCACAAAACACAGATCTCAGTAACGTCCGTCACACATCACCCAAGGCGGCACAGTCACTCTCCAGCAAACCATTCTCTGCTGAACTGAAAAAGGAATTTAAAAATGTCTTTGATGTATTTTGACCAGTCCCTGTTGTGACAACACGTTTATTCAAGAACACTTAACTTTTCTACTCAATCCTTACTAAGGTAAAAATGCATCACTAACGAATAATTTCTATTTAAATAAATGTCACTGAATCTTTTTTGTCTCAGAATAGCTGACTTACGGGGGCTCATCCTTTCAACAGCAGAAGCAGACACTGACTAATCATGACCAGCAGCAGCAGGGCTGATTCAGTTAGTGATGGACCTTTAGCTGCCTCAGAGCTTGTGTAGACATCTCGCCCTCTGAACTGTGTTTTCCTTTGCATATGGATAATGGGTGGGGTTTTTTTCCTTCATTGCCGTGACATCCAACAAATGAGTTATCCAAATCCAGGTACTTTTCTGGACTCCAGGGACACCAAAGTGAGTAAACACAGTCCTTGCCTCCTGCCGCTGTGTCCTGACACCTGTGACCGCACTACCAGTCAGCAAAGGCACAAAGTACCAAGGCAACATTTAGTTTAAACCCGCACTGCCGACTGACAGGATCCACAGGCAGATCCGCGTTCCTCTGATGGACAGAACACAAATCTTCATCCGTATCGGCTTTAGCACAATAGACTGTAGCACTTGCCCAGGCCCCTCCACGGAGGGCCTGGACGGAAGGACACGTGCTCCGGAGGGCACACTCAGAGAGGACCAGCCGCTGGTGGATTTCAGAGTATTTAGTACGCATTCATTTGCAAGTTAACTAGCAACTTCAACTGAGCCTTTTTTTTCTTTTTTGATCTGCACATAGTATTTAGTGGGGGGGGGGGGAAATTAAAAGTATCTGGCCTGTTACCACAAATCTCCCAAGAACGTCTTCCCCAACCTCCTTCCATAAATACTACTTCTCTTTTCTCTTCAAAAAAGAAAAAAAGAAAATTCCAAATTCATGCAAAGGAAGGCAACCTGGCTCAATAAAGTTCTATGGACCGAATTTCTTCCATTTGAAAAGGAGAATAAGATTTTCTGGCTAATTCTGAATTCCAGAGGCATCCTGAAAAATTTCTCAATTTCTCTGACTGGAACATATGAATTCCTTGAGGAAGATTGTAGGACAATTCTACCCCACCTTTGACTAAAAGTTAATGCAATTATTTAAGTAACTACTGCTGCTATTATGCAAATTTTTTAAAGTATATGTTCAATATAATATGATACTGACACAAGGATCAGTCAGTTTAAAAAGCCAACTTTCTGGGCCTCCCTGGTGGCGCAGTGGTTGAGAGTCCGCCTGCCGATGCAGGGGATACGGGTTCGTGCCCCGGTCCGGGAGGATCCCATATGCCGCGGAGCGGCTGGGCCCGTGAGCCATGGCCGCTGAGCCTGCGCATCCGGAGCCTGTGCTCCGCAACGGGAGAGGCCACAACAGTGAGAGGCCCGCATACCGCAAAAAAAAAAAAAAAAAAAAAAAAAAAAAAAAAGCCAACTTTCTAAAGCTTTCTGTTAGCATGTTTTCCAGGTCACCCAACTAGGGCACCCTAAGTTTACGATGAAAAGATATGACAGAGCAGGATGGTGTAAACATTATTTTCTTAAAAGCTGGAAGCAGCTTTAAAGAACAAATCGTGGCCTGCTAACATAGTTGAGTCAATTTAATCATAACAACTCATGAGCTTTAAAAGTATTTTTCGGGCTTCCCTGGTGGCGCAGTGGTTGAGAATCGGCCTGCTAATGCAGGGGACACGGGTTCGAGCCCTGGTCTGGGAAGATCCCACATGCCGCAGAGCAACTAGGCCCGTGAGCCACAACTACTGAGCCTGCGCGGCTGGAGCCTGTGCTCCGCAACAAGAGAGGCCGCGATAGTGAGAGGCCCGCGCACCGCGATGAAGAGTGGCCCCCACTTGCCACAAGTAGAGAAAGCCCTCGCACAGAAACGAAGACCCAACACAGCAATCAATCAATCAATCAATCAATAATAAATAAATAGCCAAGCATTTGAAGCCCTTTAAAAAAAAAAAAAAAGGTATTTTTCAAGTCAAGAACCATAATTTAGACCAAAGCTAGAGATGTCAAATATAATTCTCCAGCAAGGGCACCCATTCTCTTTCCAGATGCTCTTCCTTCACAGAAGATAAGTGACTTAAGTAAGCAAATGACAACTCCAGATTTAATTTGGAAGCACAGGCTTTTCTTACACTTTCTTTTTCTTCACAGAAAAGTTCTCTCTGTTTTTTTGATGACCCTTTCTGAAAAAGCACTAGCTTCTGTTCTAAGTTAGTTTTGTCACTTAGGTACACATTTTTCATAGCAGTGACCAACCTGCCTATAGGGGTGTTGATGATCACTGTCCCACAAGGCCCAGCTGCTGTTGTCAACAAGGAAACAGACTGACAAGGGACTAGTCAAAAAGCAGTGAATCAACTGCAAATGGCTTTCGAGGTCCCCTGCATTCAACCTCCTCCTCCAAAGCTTCCCAAACTTCTCATATTCCTCTTGACCTCTGTTATGCGTTAAATTATGTCCCCCGCCCCAAAAGATATGTTGGCATCCTAACCGTCAGTACCTCAGAAAGTGACTTTATTTGGACATAGTCTTTACAGGGGTAGTCAACTTAAAGCGAGGTCACTAGGGTGAGACCTGATGACTGGTGTGCTCATAAAAAAAGGGAAATTTGGACACAAACACATATATAGGGAGAATGTCAGGAGAGGCTGATGGGAAAGATCAGGTGGTGTGTCTACGGGCTGAGGAGTGCCAGAAACTGCCAGTAAACCACCAGAAGCTAGGGGAGAGGTGTGGCTCAGGGCTCCCAGAAGAAAGCAGCTACCAGATCTTGGACTTCCAGCCTCCAGAACTGTGAGACCATACATTTCTGATTGTTTAAGCCACACACTTTGTGGGACCTCGTTACGGCAGCCCTGGCAAACAAATACAACCTCACTAATGCTTCTACTACTTTCCATTTGACAGCTTCCGATGATTCTAAGCCATCTGGTGGCAGGAAGCAAGCCTGGCATGTCCCCGCTGTGCTCCATGACCTTGGGCAGAGGGCCAGCCTCCACTGTACATACTGAGTAAGCACTTGTCAACTTGTGGATGTCACCAGATAGCAGGAGGGCAAGTCATGAGGAAGGTGGTGGCTGTGTTAGCACCATCCCTCCTCCCTTGAGACTGCATGAAGCGCAGCTGTGAATGAATCAGAGCTGGCGTCTCTTCAACAGCTGGCTCACCACTCCAGTCTCCAGCAAAGAAACAAACAGAGAAGGAAGAACACTGGCCAGTAACAAAAACTGGATCTGCTGGAGCTGTTTATAATAAATATATTTATAACATCTATAATAAATCTTAGTAGAACTAATAAGAAAAGGAACAGTGCCTAATGATAAAAAGAAATATAATATTTTTGTAAATATTGCTGAGGCTTTGTGGTATTGCTCTTCTGAAGATATATAATTAGAACTTTTTTCTGATACTTCTATTTTATTTTATTGCAAGAAGACAGAAAGAAAAAGAGCAACAGAATACATATCAAAATATCCCCAGCAGCACTATTTCTGCAATTGGAAACAATCTAAATATTCAACAGTAGGTGGGGTGGTTAAACAAGTAATAGCAGAGCAAGACAATGGACTGACTTCACAGCTGTTCAAAATTACAAACATGTGGACTAAAAGGATATATAAATAAGTACGCTGTAATAAAAGTAGGCACAAAAAAGAAGAATTATGATAATACAAAAATCCAAGATCACTGACCATCCCTATAACTTCTAATTCTGAAATTACCTGAAATCTATTACTCTAAGCGATCAATTAGCCCATCTTAAGACTCATGACGTACAACATGACTGCCTTTGTACATATAGCTGCTGCCTAGATTATAATATATTGCTCTAAACATCAAAATAAGACACTATGCTTCTCAAGGTAGCTTTTAAAAAATTTCCGCTTAAAAGAAATAAAAAAGCCATAAAAAGCCTAGTGTGCATTTTACTCTCCATTACGATTACCGTGGATGAAGGTCTTTGTTTCTCTGGAACTACTCTCCTATGAATACACTGGGAAACAATCATGAGCCTGACCTGACTGACCCACTCAGTCCCTGGGATGGAAGTGTCTTAAGCCAGTGAGGGAAATACAACCTACTGCATTAAAACATGTCAATACTGTCTTAGAAGTCAAAACTGAATGTGCGATGTATACTCGCTACACGCCAAAAATTATTAAATATTTATGACACTATTAGGAGAGTAGAAAGGTACTAAATTCTGCTGCATGAGATATGCTTCGTTCCAGGGGAGCGTGGGGACAGGGTCTCCCCTCAGCTCTGCATCAGCTGATCCTCTGCAACCATAACGAAGAAGTTTGAAGGCAACTTCTACCCTAGTCCTGTAAATTTAACTTTGTGACAGAATCAAATGTTTATTTTCTTACCCTACCCAAAATAACGAGTACATTTCATGATAAGGAAGAATTTCCTTAAAAATGAAGATCAAGATGGCCCAGGCAGAGGCTTATAAAATATCCTCAAGGTGTCCTATTCCAGTCCTTTTTGGGCATTCTCAGCCCTTTACCACCTAACTCTACTCTATCCCTACTAATATACTATAGCCCGGGCCATACTGTTCCTTCTTTACTACAAATTGAAAAACCATCTATCTCTCAAATCCTGTCCTGGAAAGAGTCTACGTCAGTATTTTCCAAAGTGTGAGACACATGCAGTAACACAGCTCGTCTGAGGGGAGGTACTCACTCAACTCAGGTTGCCGAGCTCCCTGCAGAGTTGGTATTTATTTTTACAGATAGTTCCAATGTGTGACAAGCGATGTGACCACTACCGCTGAGAGGAGTGATCAAATGCTTCTTTTTAGAAAACATTTATTTAAGGAAATAGGAAAAGAGGCAATTTAAAGACAAGTAGCAGGTAAGTAAGAAAGAAGGGATGTGGCACTAGCAAAAGTAAAAGGTACTGAGGCTTGGACCACGTTGATTGGTGCTATGCGTATAACATTTCAAAATGTGATTTACAAAGCTACAGAAGCAAATTATAAGATTACATGAAAATGTCATGAAATTATATGCAACGAATTACATGAAAATTCTTGCAGCAAATGCTAACCGGCTAAACTAGGAGGTCCTTTTACATCAGTAAAGGTAATATTTTAGAAAGTACTCTCATGCTTCTTTGGGATTATAGTGAAAACTCAAAGCCAAGTTAAGATAATCTTCTAAACATATCCATACTAAGTTATCATTTTAACACTGTTTAGAATAAAACTTGGTTTCTCAATATAAATATTTAGTCCACGGAACGGAAAAGTCCGAAGAAATTTAAAGAGGAAAAATTACATAACCTACTGAACCCCAAATATTTATTTATACCTTCTAGGAAAACAAATATACTGACTACAACAGTAACACAACCCTACTCTGATGAAGTGCTGGGGAGAAACTGCTAGGGTGTATTTAGGCTTTTTCAGTTCTTAACAATCTCACGGGACATGAAAAATGCAATCTGCCTTTAAAGAACACCACCAAAAAAAAAAAAAAAAAAAAGGGAAAAAGGAAGAAGAAACCCACATGTTTGGTTTCAGAACACCAGGCCTTACCAGAGGCTGCTGGGACTGCATGGTTTGGAGACCGAGGGTCTGACCCTGGGGCTGCGAGGACTGCTGAGGCTGCTGCATCTGGAAAGAAAGAACAAGAATTATACATGTGAAAATAGGAGGTTAACGTCCGTCATTCCAGTTCCCTCTCCCCATACGCCTTTGATCTAATTAGTCTGCTTGAACAAGGATGACGCACACCTGCCTCCTCTGTCTTTGTCTTCCCAAACATCGTTCCTCCTTCAAGGGTAAGACCTAAATCTGCTCCGTGTGCTTCCAGACTACTGCAACCCCAGGGATCTCTTCTTTGCTAGTCACAGTGTGCACAGTCTAAACCACCCTACACTGTCCAGGGACATGCTTTGTACTCACTGTCTTAATTCCTTTCATGCCATTTGCCCTTCCACATATTTCATTCCACCTTACGCTATCAGGTGAGACAAGGACTGCTCGCAAGTTATCTTTTCGTTCCCTATGGTACCCAGAGGAACTCTTGAATTTAGATTTTTTTTTTTTTAAAGGAAGATGTAGACGTGAGAAGTTCTGGCCTAAATTACCAGCCTAAAGTCATAAATTGCGTCCGTGAACGCTGGCTCAAATACATGGCTCTTGGAAAACTTGTGCAAGTCACAAGAGAAACACAGACTAGACGTCCACCAGGGGGAACATCACAGAGGAGAGGGAAATATTAAGAGGTGGTTTGTCTCAATGACCTTTAAAGTCTCCTCCACCCAAACGCTTCATCTTGAGGATGACAGCACCAGACTTCTCTTCAGCCTCTGCATGTTTCCAACTTGGTTTGCATACTGTCCCTCAAATTCTTTGTCTTCTTTAGGGCAAGGTAATCAATAGTTATTGCCAGAAGGCATTTTTCACTAAGAGACAAGGGTCATGGATTTGGAATCCTAGCTGAGGTCTGGGCAGGCCATTCCCAACATGAACAATGCAAGTTGGACCAGAAACACAGCGACTGCGATAGGAAGCCAATTCTCCATTGGACTCTCTGCGAACCCTTTCAGGAAAAGTCACCCCAACTTTGTAATTATTAACCTGTTCCTTTATGGAGGTAGTCAGTCACCAAAAAAGGAATAAGTATAATTCAGATGCAGAAGCAAATCATTTTTCCTTATCTCCCAGGAATGTGTTGGTAATGCAAAAATTATCAGAAGGACACACCATGTTAATTGGGATAAAAAGTACACATTAACCAATAAGGAAGGTTTTCAAAATTTGCAGCTTTAAAAAAATGCTAGTGTAAGATAGGAAGTGGTAAATAAAAAAATAATGTAATAACTTTCCTCAGTGATCTGGAAATGAGAAATTTTAAAACAGAGAGAAATATAAGTATCAGTCCTAAAAAATTCTGAAACCTATACTTAGCACTTGGGAAAATAATTATTTTAAGAAAATATCACTATGAGTATCAATAGTCATAATAATGGTAGTATTACAAAATGGGTGCTTCACTTGCATTTTCATATTTAATTTTCACTATACATTTAAGAGGTGGGCACTAGAATTAGTTCCATTTTATTTATGACAAAATTAAGGATTAGAGGGTTTTTGACCACGCTGGAGATTTTATATATGCAATGAGTGGGATTGGCCATCTATAGGCCACACTCCCTCCCAAACCAATTACCATATGTTGTTCAATTTTGTGATACAGTTTTTTCCACATTTTAACAGGCAAAAACTGGGATGCAATTCATGGCATCTTATAACTGTGAAGCCCAGTTTTGTTGAAGATTTGTGGTGGCTTTGGTCTGTCGAAGTGTTGGCATTGCCAACCAGAATTTTTTGGGTCATACTGAATACAGACCTCAAACTCATTTGAGCTAATGGTTCACATATTTTCTTCCCATCACCAGTGTCAAGGTTGAGACATGCAATTTCGTTTGCTGTCCCTTTCTGCATGACAGGTTTATATCTCATTGACCTCATACGAAGAGTATAGCCCTTGGGTACCCCAGTTCTACTAGAGTTCCCATTCTTGGTGCTGCTTTCTTTTCCTTTCTTAGAAATACATAAAGGGACAGTGCATCTCAAGTTGGAGTGTTGATAAGATGAGAGTCCACTGTACAGACTCATCAGGCAATTTCCAACCCAACAACACAGGATAAGCTTGCTAATAATAAAGGCAAATGGAACAGATAAACATAACAGCCTATATCCCCTAAACAAGGGAGGGAGAAGCCAGAATGCGTTAAGGGGAGGAGCCCTTTATCTAGGAGACTCAAATATTTATGACAAATCAGTGAAGGACAGCTCTCTGGATTCTACCAGAGACAGGATGAAATATGCCTTTGAAGTATCCTACCTACGTAACTCCAACTTCACAGCCCAATCAGACTAGAGGTGTTAAACAGAAAATTTTTTGGATTACAAACTCCTCTAGAAATCTGAACAAAAACTCTGGATGGCTTGACTGTTTCTAAAAAAATACACATATAAGAAATTTTGAACTCAAACTGCATGGCCTCTAGTTAAACAGTGACTGAGGAAGCTGAGGCTTACACTCTTAAGAGAAAGGCATCCAGCTACCCTCCTGAACCTTTGTGAAAGGGCAAGGATGGCCTGCAAAATGTACTCTTCTGTCCACGACCTGGTAGATGCACAGAGAAAGGAAGACCCCTGCCGAACTGGAACTAAATTACAGCAGTTGGGCCCCAGTGCCAAGTACGCACGATTCCCTGGAATTTGGCAATTGAAGTCTGAAGGGTCTGTTCTTTCTTATGACCGCTGAGGGCCCCGCGCACATTGCACTCACTCCCGGCTCCATACCTGGAGAAGCCTCTGCTGCTGTCGCACCTGTGGCTGTCTGGGCCTCACTGGGTCCTGAGACAGGGACACCGAGGGAAGGTTCGGATGCACGGAAGTCAGCACCGCATCGAGTCCTCCACCCACCAGAGGGCTCTGCTGAAGCGACTGATGATTCAGTCTGGTCAAGAATAAAGAACTTGTTTTCAGGCCCAAGCATACTGTCAAATGTTTATAATCAGTGCCACTGGCCCATTGCACACACTCACAAAGAAACCGTCATGTTCAATAATCACTATGTACAATTCAAATGCAATAAAGACCAGTGGTTAAGGTAACCTAGATTCCCAGGGACACATGGTATCACAGGTATTCAGACAGCAAATGGCACAGGTGGGATTTCAACCCAGAACTTCGGGGCTCTGAAGTTCAAGTTCTTAGTTCAAGGCAATATGCTATGCTGCCACGTATTAGACAAATCATAAACATGATGCATGGTTTCCAAATTCATTTATTTTCCCAAATGTGTTACCAACGACCTTGCCAACTTTCCAAACAGTGACTACTTAGAGTTGACCTACAATCTTTGATGGTAACACACGGGAGTCCAGCTGCTGTCCACTGTAGTGCAGCAACCTGCATGAAACTGAGTTCTCCTAGACCAATGCCATCCAACAGAACTTTCTACTGTGACCGAAATGTCTCCACCTGTGCTGTCCAATAAGATAGCCACTGGCCACCAGGACCAGCTGTATCATTTCTGGGTCTCAGTGCAAAATAAGAATGCAGGGCTCTCTGATCAAAAATCAGTAAGAATTTCAAGCGGGTGACAATAGAGCATTACGATCAACCATGCAGGTCTTCTAAACACAGCGCCCTATGTGACTGTGCAGGTCACACACCTGAGAAGCTGGCCCTGCTGGCCACATGTGGTTAGTGAACACTTGAAGTGTGACTAGTGCGACAGAGAACTGAGGAGCTTTAACTTAACTTTAATTAGTCTAAATTTAAATAGCCCACGTGGCTGGTAGCTGCTATAATGGACAGTGCAGTTATACACTGTATAGTACGTCTACAAGATCCAATTAAAGCAAAAACTGAGTAACAGTCTTTCATGATCCGGTTTTGCCAGCCATTCCTGAGGTGGAAAAGGTAGAAACTAAGACATGTAACAAAAGTGTTACGGGCACCGTGCACAACGAGTATTGCAATCACAGGCTTTGTGGCTCTGATCAACATATTCTAGTAAGGCACTGCTAAGGGTAATCAACAATTTTTAATCTTAGATATTTATTGCCAAGAAACCTTTTTAAAAGAGGAGGAAAAAAAGAACATTGGAGCTAACATAGTGGTATCATTGAAAAATATTGCACAAATACTATGGGAGATGTGAGTCAAACAATAAGGGACTTGAACGGAATAAACAAGATGGGGCATTGCTTCTTTTGAACCACAATCTGGATGCTGCTGAAGATGAGATGATGATGAAAGTTATATGCAAATATGCAAGCTCATAGGAACAATGATAAAGCACCATGTCCTAGAAGAAGCACGGTAAAGGCGAGAATTTGAGTGTCCACCACTGTCATCATTATTTCCATATGCATCACCTCTGAGAGCCACTCAGGGGCTGCAGGTACGGCGACGCCTGCTGCTGAACGTAGCCACTCGGCGGCTGCTGCTGCATCTGTCTGAGTCTTTCCATTAGCGCCGGGTTGGAATGCGCCGCCGGATAGGTTCTGGAATTATAGGTAGGAGACAGGACCACGCTGCCAGCCTGCTGCTGAGGGGTCTGCTGCAAAGGCATCTGCGTTCCGTACATCGTATAGCCCTGGGGCATGGTCTGCAGGCAGGCACAAGGAAGGAAGTCAACGTTTTGATTTGCCCCCAGCTTTCCTATCGCTAAGATATCGAGGGCAAACACAAAGCCAGGAGGAGCCCCCTGAAAGTCGCCGGTTCTCAAAGACTCTTTTAAACTCAAAATATGAGGAAGATCACTCTGGAGGCAGAGAGAAGAGCCCGAAAGTTATAGAATGAACTGTTTGTGTACTGATTCACCAGAGATTTCAGTTAAAGAGCAAAATGAATCCTCACTTGGTTAAGAGATCAGTTTTAAGCTCAGTTGCTTATTTTGAGGAATGGAAGGGCAGGTTTCTGCACAGAAATAATCAGGCAAGCGTCTCTACCTTTAGTGCACAGATGGCATCAATGTTCAACAGGTCCCAAGCATCACTATGTTGTTTCCAAAATTAACCAGAAGAGTTACTCATGCTCAATGTAAATTAAAATCATGGAGTACACTTTCCTAGTACGTAACTACACTTCCTCGGATCTAATGAACTTGTCTGTAGTAACCAACCAGTTAACAAGTACAAAAACAACAAAAACAATCAATTACCTTAACCAGAGAATAAGGGTGTCATTGGTGACTATTCAATAATCTCTAGTTCTGGTTGGACTGCAGCCTGTTTCAGCACTCTACCAATAATCGTTAATATATGAGTGGCTGATTCTCCAAATCTTGACACCCAATGTAAATGAAAAGCTTCAGGTTCTGCTGCGTCACTATCTACAATTTACAGAACAGAGTGCTGATTAAAATAGAAGAGGACTGCTCTTCAGGTCCTCAAAGTACCACATTTGAAGGTAGTTGAATGGCTCTGACTTGGAAGACAGAGTGGTGGACAATGACCTTCCTGCAGGCAGCGTGCAGGGATGCAGGCTGTGTGGCTCGGTGCCTGTGAAGGCCAGCCTTGGCCTTCCTTTCAGCTGTGGACACAGTATGAACCGCTGGCCTAACTAGAGGCCTTGCCAACATCCCCGGCCTCCTGATTATGAGAGGGATAGAGTACAAGGATATGGAAGCAGAAATGACAAAACTATTAGAAAAAATAGCTCAAGATTTGCATCATATTAAGGCAAATCTATCATTTGCTGGGTAACTACTGTGTATCTGGTGCTTTGCTAGTTCCATAGGTTGTCTTAAATCCCCACAATGTTCATCTCTATTTTACAGAGAAGGAAACCAAGACTCGGAGTAACTCGCACAATGTTACAGCTTGTAGGTTGTCAGGAATTTTGTCAAGGTCTGATGCCAAGGCCGATTATCTTCTTATTCTACCATGATTCCTCTTCGAAGCTAGCTTTGAATATCATAAATTCAATCATGAATTACATCATTATACATTATAACATAAGTACCCTGGCTGGGACTGTTCACCACTTCAATATCTACCATCATCATTAATAGAAAGGTATGAATTGATATTTCTGATTCAGGAATTTCCTAAAATGTTTTATGCCCTTTAATCAATCCCAAGACTTGTTTAATAATCCCTGGTAAAGCTTTTTATTTGAAATGTCAATTATAATCTATAAGCAGAAGTGACTAAGTTCTATGCCCCATGAGGGAATTGATACCCTACTTACCTAGTTCCCCCCTTCAAATAAAGAGCATTAAAAATCCCAGCAGCACCTACAAAGCAAACATGGGTACCTGTGCTTGCTGCAGACCTGGATACTGGGGGAGCTGAGGGGAGGGCCGTGCTTGAGCAGCAAAGAGAGCAGCCTGGTCCCCCGGCTGGCCCTGGAAGACAAAGCCGAGGCGGCTCTTGATCATAACAGCAAGGGCATGATCCGAGCTCCTGGTTAATTACCCCCAAAACCCTGACACCGCACCCTATATGAGAACAACACGTGCAGATTCCAACCTGCATTGAATACTATTTCTCATCCATTTCCTATTAACAGTAGAGATTGCTGCCCTTATCATTTCTTCAAAAGACTACCGATGTCCCCAATGATAACACATACATAAACACAAGCCAAAATAATCAATGGTCTGTTCATCAGAGAGGCTCTGAGCCAGCTTTCCTGTACACTCCAGAGTACAAGTGTCCCTCTAGAGTAAAAGGCATGAGTCTCTAAGTGTGAAATCTGAAACCACAGAGTTGCCTCATCCTGTGCCCATAAAGTAAGAGAACACGTGGTACACGCAGATGGCATATACTACCTTCATGACTTTTTAATGATGTTTCTTCAGAGGGACCTAAAAGTTGCCTATTTAGCCATGTATGCAAGGG
The DNA here is from genome assembly GCF_964165515.1 of Mesoplodon bidens. Taxonomy (NCBI): domain Eukaryota; kingdom Metazoa; phylum Chordata; class Mammalia; order Artiodactyla; family Ziphiidae; genus Mesoplodon; species Mesoplodon bidens. The sequence continues at coordinate 129,368,320 of NC_138161.1, forward strand.
ATGAATTTGGGATCTCTTATGACTCTATTAATATAATCAATTAAAATGTATAATAAGTTAATATCAAATACAGTTCTAACCAACTACAATGTAAAATAACCAATTAACATCTGTTCACCAGTCTTAATTTAATACATGTTTTGGCCTGAGGAAAAATAAATATATTATTCCTAAGAGCAGCTGTATGTATTTTACGTTTTGGCGGCAGAAGCTATTTCACGGAAGCTTGTGGTATTAATCACAGAAGGAGGCCAAGCTTCCGACCACCCCTTGGTTTTTTCAGGACTTACTAATAACAAAGAAATGGGGTTTATTCTAGGATATTTCACCACTGTTTTATATCACAGATGTCCTCGTTTTTTTAAAGTGCTAAGATACAGTTATATTAAAAACCAATTTTAATGTTCTGGGAAAGTAGTACAGATATTTCTGGCAGGGAGAAAGGTATAAACATTTAGCTTAAGAGGGAGAACACCAACAATTATTAAGCATCTATTATGTGCCAGGGACTGGGCTTCTTGTTCTTATTCCCATTTTCTCACAGGAACTCTGCAGGGAGGGGACATCATCCCCATTTTCTTCAGGTAGGAAAAGCCAGGCTCAAAGAGCCTAGGTAGCTTAGCAAGCTCACCCAGCTAGACCTGGCTGAGCCATGAGCACTCAGGTAAGTCTGCCTCCAAAACCTAGGGTTTTCTCCATTGTGATGAGATGCCTCCATATGTGATATCAAGGATGAAAATATTTAAAATTTCATTTGGTGCTTATTCTTTAGGGACATAGAGCCTTGTAAACTCACCCCAATAAGAAACCAAAAGGAGACTCTTTATTAAGACTTGTTAATGAGATTTTGAAATGAAACGTATACATCAGATGGTGAAGCCTTTTCTCTGATCCCCACATAAAATCACTTGAGGGCATTTAAGAAACTTCGGCCTCTCCGAAGGTGGCTATCCACCCATATGTGGACCAAACACAAATTTCTGGGAGCATCTACTATGGTATCTATATGTAACAGCTTCAAAAAGAATCTAACTTTCCAGTGTAGGGTACCATGAAGATACTCTGAGCCTTTAGCTGATTAATCTAAGTGCAATTATATCCCTATTTGCTTAAGTCTAAAAAAATAGCCCAAACTCCCTCTAGGAGAGCTCACGTCACGGGAGTGTGGCTATCTGGAGCCTACAAGTATTGCCCCAAAGTATCCAAATGGCCCTTGATCCTCCAAACACTAAGCCAGGGAGTCATTAAATCAGCCAGATCTTTACATGCCGCTCCTCGACTTGGTGCTCCCCGACAGCATTGTCCAAGGTCCCTGAAACATACTGCTGTGCCTGAAACATACTGCTGTGCCTCTTGGTGGGGATAAATATATGTATATTATCATTTTTACAGAAGAAAAGAAAAATGAATTATTTCTGTGAGTCAGAATCTTGAGATCCCTAAGTAGTCTAAAACACCCACGCCCTTTTTTGCCTTGGAGGGAAACAAGATGTGATGTGCGTGTGACAGAGGCATGCAGATACATAAAACAGATCTTCTTTAACTCTTTACTCTTCCTTTGCTTGTTGAAGAACTTTAGGAAACAGCTATGACTTATATGTGATGCGGGGCGGGGGGACTAGAACACTAATACGGTAGGTATCTGAGTTACTGGGCAACTCTCTTTTATTGACAAAGAACAGTTGAGATTTTGGAAATTTAAGAAATACGAATTAAAAACCATCTACATTTTTAAAAATCACAAAATTAACATTTAAGGAAAAACACTATAACTTTGAAAAAAAAGCAAGAAGAAAGGGGTGAAAAATTTCAAATCAGTTTTACACTCTAAAATTCATGTACTCTTCAGTGAACCATTTTTAGTCTAAAGGTAAACTATTTATTTGTAAATAGACTATATTCCCTCCCATCGCCATTCCCCCCCCCCCCCACAACTCGCTACTTAAGTACAGTAGGTAAGGGTTCTAACATTCAATACCCTCCCTGAGGAAATCACAAACACCTCACGTTGGCCAGCGCTCGCCAAGGGCTTTTATCGTTATATTTGCCCTGAATGAAAAATATCCGTCTCTTCTCCCAAACAGAAATGACCTCCTCCCGTTCTCTGGTTTTCCCAGAATAATGCCAGGAACAAATTATTTCAATTTGTAGAAATAGTTCAATCTGTTGAATAAAGAATGAATGACCAAGAAGTTCTTTAGTAACTTGAAAGATTTTACAGATGCTAAACGAGGACCATAATGCGGGAATAGGTAAGAAAACTAAAAATTGAAATTTAGTAAGAGTCTTAAAATGTTAGTAGGGATGGTTTTGCTGCATTCAAGAAGGGACTATATAATGTATCATCCGAACTGGGACAGGCCAGGAGAACGGGGGCAAAGTGAGATCATGCCTGGCAAATTGTGACTTATGGTCACCTTCGTCATACATTATCTACTTCTCTGTTATTTTCTGAAAACTACCTAAGCTTTATTTGACTTTTTTTTTTAATCAGTTCCTAGCACTGTGTCTGGCATATAGTAAGTGCTCTATAAACATCTATTGAGGAAACCTAAGATTTAATTTAGTTTATCTGTTAAACAAGAGTTCCAGAGGTAAATTGAGATTTATATTTCAGGATAAATTAGTTTACCAAGTGCTTTCCAATTGCCCCATATTTTTAAGTACCATCTTTTGTTTTGAAAACTCATTTTTTAATTTAATTTTTATCATCTGTCATTCTAATGATTTCTTCTTTCTGCCTTCATTAATACCTGAAGAGTAGCTCAATTGCCCCTCTTGATTTATTCTGCTTAACTGCAACAATCAGAGGCAACATTAACTTCACACTTTTGTGGGTGTAATGGAGGCTGGTTTCTGAGGGAATACCTGTGTCTAGCCAGGAGCCACACTGTGCTCCAGCTCCAGCTCCCCTGGCTCAGGTACCCAAGAACTTACATGTGCTAAGAGAGTAAGCCAGAGTTAACTGGGAAATTCTGATAGCTACATGAACCCATCTCTACATTGCTACCCAGGGTAAATTCCTACATGTGGTCTGTCTCATTTGTTTTTACACACTTTGCTTTAGGCTTGCCTCTGGGTAAGAAACAGAAATCTATTATATTTTCTAAAATTTCCACTTCCTAAAAACTTTTTAAAAAGCTGTGCTGTTCAATACTGACTCATCTTCCTGGTCTTTATAAGAACAATTCTCTCTCTTACTGCTTTATTTTTAATTAGACAAGAGAAGCATCTGAGCTCAAAGTGATGTAGACTCAAAACCTCTTGCATAATTTGAAATGAATACATCCAATAAGTTAAAAAAATTTTTGATAAATCATCCTCAAAGATAATTTTCAATCTTCTGGGTTTTGTTCTCTTCATTAGTTCACTCTCTCAGTCAGCTGAGAAAATGTGAGGGTCTCTTTCTAAAGGAGAATTGGTTATAGCTCCAATTAGCAGACAGTTACAATCAGCAGCATTTCAGAATCAGGGATCTTCTATCCACTCAATTCACTAGTAATGATTTTTTTTCAAATCCTTATTTAGTAACTTTCCAATAGTGTTTAAGGGTTGCAAGTAGAGAGACAAGTTGTGCCTGAAAAACCACAGCCAGATTTTGTGACTCTGTTTCTGAAAATGCTGATTTAGGAATAATAATAAAAGTCACCCAATGAAAACCAGTGGGTAATGTTTTATGAGTCAACTAGCAAAAAGGGTTTTGCTTGTGACTACTGGTTTGGAAGGTACTGGGTAATGGTGTCCAAGGTTAAACAACAAATGGCGTGAACCCCGAGTTTTGGTCATCACATTATACCGGTGTATTTTGATTGCAGACAATAGATACACAGAAAATTCTATAATTAAAAGAGGTCCTGTTGACCAGTTATGCTTAATTCTTTTATAAAGCTTTCCATCAAATATAACTTGGTTGGCAATTGATTAACAGTAACATTAACTGCTGGAACGACCTGATTCATGTTGAAATAAACACGCCTCATCCAATAGTGAACCTTTACAATATATTCTGTTAACAAGCCCATAAAGGAGGAATATAACATATTGATTGGTTGAGCATACATACACATTCATTAAATTCCTGACATTGGAGAATATTAAAGAAAAATAAGAATGGTGAAAAGGACAGCAAAGATATATATACACATTTCCATTTATTTGAATGAATATATAGATCATATAACCTTTTGATTTTAAATACCTGACGAACAAAATATTTTGTCTATTTTTAAAAAAAGTAAAATCAATGGTAGATGCAAATTGTATTCTGTTCAAATTACATTATCATCTGAACAATAAATGCCCTACAGCAAACATAAGCTACCTGAAAGATATTTTTTAATTTGATAGTTTAATTCAAGTTTTTAAAAAAACAAAAACCTCGCCTGCTCTCTGTACAAGTGTCAAGAAAAACTGATAGAAAAATTGATTGCTTTCAGAAAAGTCTCCAAACTTTCCTTTGTTGAAAGAACTAACTATTAAAGAAATTGCCTATATGACAGTATTTCATAACTGAAATATTTTCAAAGCTTGTATATGCCATTAAGGATATTTTCACCAATGTATAGAAACTGTTACCCATTAAATTGGCAGTGAAACGAGTTGACTTACATTCACATCTGAGATGTGTGTTCTTTTTTATTCTAATGCTTCTTGGGTTTATGTTGTGGGTTGGCTATCTGATACAGAAACCTATAAGTAATTTAATGCAAAACATGCATTCTTCGCTAGCCCAGGCAAAGCAGTAGAGATGAAGTCTTATGACATGCATACACAAGACCTATGCTCAAAAAAAACACCTTCTCCATACCGGAAAGAAAAGAGAGATGATGCGTTCTGTTGAGAATTTAGGAAGAACCAGTGAGTGGGATGTGATGAGAAGGGCATGTTTCATAACCACAGTTTTCATTATCTTGCATTGGCCTGTGAGTCAGCATGCCATGCGTTCCCCTACTAATGAGGTGAGTTATCGCAGAGAGAAGCGAGAGCTCAGGAACAGATGGGTTCAAAACTGGGACTGAGATGAAGGTACACGAACTGGCCTATGTTCCCAAGCCCAGGCCATGAACGTCCACTGGTTTCTATACCATACACGTATATGATGAAAATCATGAGGCAATCAAAGGGGACAACTTTCAGAAATAAATTCCGTTAAAGTGAACATGGTCAATGCATTCATGATTCTGTGTTACAGTCTCAAACATAAACCAAGTGAGTAACAGTGAAATGAAGACTATAATAATTACCAGCTGGAGGGGAATAACCTGCTTCTCGTTCTGATGTTCAAAGAATAATGCTATAAAAGTTTACTTAAAGAAAAAAAAAAAGTAAAAGGAATGACAGACAGCAGGGGTGTTACCATTATGTTGTCAAAGTCTTCCAGAAGGGAGACAGCTGAGTTACAGAAGTCCTACAGAAAGGGGACAGCAAGAAAACGGCAGACAATACAGATAAGATTGTTTAGCCTAATGATGTGGGTAGCCAAAATACATCAGAGTTAGTTCATTTTAAAACAATGTTTCAGGGAGTCAAGACTTAAAACCCAGGCCCTAAGAGTTCATATTAATTTATATGCCAAACAATATCACCATAGGCTGGGACACAGATAAATAATACGGCAATAGTCATATAATGGAACAGCACATCCTGGAGGTTGAACAGGGACATACAAGAAGTAGGGGACAGATCAGACCCAGATAACTTCCCGAAACTAAGGGATGCTGGCACCTTGGTGTAAGCAAAAGAGCGCTCAAGTCCTTCCCAGCCCAGAGCCGGGGGAGAAGCGCTCAGGACATTTGGGTCACATGAAACACACAAGACATTAAGTGAACAAGTCATATATTATTGGAGGATGTCATTAGATAGCTCCACCCCCAGTGAATGCAAATGAAAACAGAGCATCAGTTCAACCACACATTCAATCAACCAAAATAGACAACAAATATTTATAGTGCCATTGGTGTTTACATGCTAACAGGGAGTCTGATTTAGAAAAAGGGAACTATATGCTGGGGAAAAATATTCCTGTTTCTCAGGTCAATGATCCCCTCGCTTAATCATCTTTATGAATGAATTCTAAGTGACGCTTAGTCTGAGACATTAAAATTTTTCTGTTCACTGAATTTTAGAAATAGAGATGAGGCAAAAACTTCATAACCCTAATTGAAAAAAATAAAAGTATTTTACTATACTAAGAATGAGAAATCATAGGAGGAATTTCCCAAGCAAATAATATCTGTTCTCACTATTTTAGGGGTAGGTACATAATTCATTGCATCTGTTCATTTGTCTTTATATCCAACTACCACCTTTGTATTAGTGGTTCACTCTCTCAGCCCTCTCTACCCCATCTTCTCCCCGTTCATAAACATCAAGCTGTGTACACTATCTATGAGATCATGATAGTTGCACAATCATAATGTCAGCAAACGACATGGGTGCCTTCTTCATCATTCAAGTAAATAGCAAAATACCAGTTATTAAGTAATAAGCAGAGCATCTACTTTCCTGGACATGGTTTCCACCCAAGGAACAAAATGACAGGGTTTAGGACATATTTACTAGCTCAGTGTTTTTTGTCCTCCTAAGTTCATTTTGTCACTGAGATGTATGAAAATTGTACTCTCTGAGTAACTGCATTAAAGATTCTTGTCAAAACTCAAGATCTCTTTCAACAAGTCCATTTTGTACACCTTTACCAACTAAGAACCAAATTATTTTGAAAATATGCTCAAATTATAGAACCAGGAAAATTACAGAAGGGAAAACTTAAATCGCTGGTAAAGTTATAAAACAAGCCTAAGCTCACAGGTAATAAGAAAATGCAAGTTAAAATGATGTAACACAACAGGATTTCACCTGCTCTGAATGAGGAAATTAAGGTCTGATAACATCAAGGGTTAGTGAGGTTGTGGAGGAAAGAAAAGGCTCATTTATAACTGACGGGAATCACCACCGCTTTGGAAATTAAATCCGCATTTCCACTTCCACATATGTACCCTACAACTTGGCACATGCAGAAGACACGGACAAAAATGTCTACTGTAGCATGGTTAACAGTAACAAACAATTGGAAATAACTGAAATGATATCAACAGAATGGATAAACGTTAATACTAATAACGGAAGAGTATCCAACCAGGACAAGCAAATACATAAAACCAAGTATAACAAAGTAGATATAATTAAAAATTAGTCTAAACAAAAAAGTTACAAAACAATACAATAATACCTGTGTGAGACTGTCATAACGTAAAGTCTCAAATCTGAAAGTAATACTATATAATGTTTATGTCCATGGATGCAAAAATATGTAGTAAAAATATAAAAGATATTCATAAGAAAGAAAAACATGAAATTCAGGATAGTGATTACCTCTTCATCTTTATGAGACAAGGGGCCTCATCCATGTCTGTAAAGTTTTATTTAATAGAAGAATGATCTAGAGCAAATGTGGCCAAACATTATTATTTAATAAAGCTAGGTGGTAAGTACATTAGTGTTTGCTATATTATTGTCTATTCTTGTACGTTTGAAAAACACTGCTAAAGAGTGAGCAGGAGGGAAAGAGCAAAAGGAAGGAAACAGATATTCCAAGGTGATACCATATCCAGAAGGTAGATCAATTGCTAGACCAAAAAGGATGGCTGCTCAACTTAAATGGGCTTCATCAATCCAAGAGGCATGCTTTCAGGATGTTACAGAGACACTTTTGCCAAGGAGCTGACAACTCTGGAAGGCTCTGACTCAGCCAGTGTTCTTCCATTAAGTTACTTAGTTCTTTTATTTGGATACACAATGGCGGCACCTGCTCCATGGTTAGATAACCAAGTGTTCTTACCAGTAACCACCAGCTATAACTGAGCACATCATTTCTGTCTGTCAGAAATCTTCCTATTTAATATAATGAAAATCCTTATGATTCATTATCTGTGGCCAACAATCAATTGCTTTCTTCCAAATGTGTCTCAATCAAATTAAGCTAAACGTATCTTTTATCTTTCACTGATCTCTGAAAATAAACTGTCTAGCACTGATTATTACAAAGAACACAAGATGATTTTGTGCATTGAAAGGGAAAAATCAGGATAAAGTGATATCATAAATCAAAGCACAAAATTAAGTTCTCTTCCTGTGTCAAAACTTAAGATTCCCTTCAAAAGCCCCTTCTCTAGAATACTGATAAGGTGGGGGGAGGTGGGGGAGGGGAAGAAATTACCTTGTGTCAGAAGAAAAATATTAGATATAAGAAAAAGGTGACTGGAAAACAATTTAAGCAGCATTTGGCATTATTATAACCAACATTCTATATTTTATGATAGTTCTCATGGGATATGTGGAAAAGAAAATATTACAGTGATATTTTTAACAGTGAAATTGGAATCAGTCCCTCTAAAGTTTGTATCACAGAATTTAGATGGTAAAAACATACTGCTCTAAGAAACCAAAATGGCTATTAGGAAAACTAAACAATATTCAACATTCCTTTTTCTTGGTCTCTGCTACTGGTGGCCACTGAACACCAATCATATTAGGGACAATTAATGTAATTATACAAGTAAAGCACATACTATAAGCCAGCCACTGTTCTAAGGGCTGTTACAGACGTTATATCATTAATTTCACAAGAACCCTGTGGAGTGAATGTTGCCTTAGCTCCATTTTATAGATGAGCCTCTGAGGCACAGAAAGGTGACAAAATCACTATACTGGGTCCCATTTAAATAAGGGACACTGAGTAAGGAATGGACGGGGGGAGAATTTCTACTTCCTTGGATGAAGACTGTAACTGAGAAAAATGACAACAAGTTTCCTCACCTAACATCTTTGTGCATGTTAATATGCACTAAAGCTGTAAGAAAATACACCTGATTATAATAACAGTCACTACATCAAACAATTTGGTTAACAATACCTAACAATATCCATGCTATTTAGCACCTGTTTTCTAGACACTATTGATACATTCCTAAGGAAACGTAAGATGGTTCATAACAGAAAATTTCATGACCAACTGAAGCTGATATTCAGTCTCTGCAGCAGAATTAGAATTATTCTATAATGGTTCTCTGGTTTTCATTGTGCACCCTCTAAGGCTAGATCTTCCTACACACATCAACTCTGTCCATTACATGTAAAGAGGCTAAGGGGACTCTGCAAGGTCTGAGATGTATCCAGAATTCGGAAATTGGTGCCCTCTCTGCCCCGTATAGGTTTTCAAAACAACCATAGCAGAGGTTGCTGTTGGGAGAAGTTTCTGGAAACACTCAGAGGAAGAGGTACGAGATGAGTCTGTGGATAAAAATCAGGTTGCTAAGGATCAAGGCTACCAAGAAACTCCAGCGTTCTGGAAATAGCTGCTCAAAACATGAATTCATTCAATAAACATCTCATAGATTTCTATCCTCTGCTCAGTAGGTGGAAAGATGATACAAAGTATTATAAGACGCAATGCCTGACCTAAGAAGAGGGGGCCAGCTGGGGGTCACTGTACAACCAGCCTGAGAAGTTAGAGTCACATCCAAGGCTTGGAGTAACTGGTCAGTCTTTAAAAGCAGCTGCTACAATTCCAAGATAAGTTTTGAAGGTTAAGTAATTTGAAATTCTCCAACATGTTTGTTACATTTAAGAAAATGGATTCTGTAATTAGAAAATGTGTAGGATAAGGAGGAAAATGATACCTATTTCATCTTCTCTATAAGAAGCCAAAAACTGAAAGAAAAAAAAAAAACCCACAAGTTTGTATGTAGCTAGAGAGAATCACATTCTGTGTATGCGTTTAACCCGAGAAAATGCTATTGCCAAAATTTGAATCAACATTTCTTACTATGAAGGATATGGGTCAGTGCTTACTAGAAAAATAACAGATTGCATCCAGAATCATATACGAAAACACTGTATCAATATCCCTTATATTCCATATAATTCTGCCTTTGTTCTAGATTTTTAAAGATTACCACGAGGAGAATTTTTTTGTGCCACGATACCATATTTAGCTAGATACTAGGTATATTAATCCATGATCTACTGGGAGAGAGGAAAGGGGCTCACATTTCCCTCAGAACCTCCTCAGTGCAGGCACTCTAGCAGATGCTACAGACAAATCTCATCTACTCTATGGAGGACCCCTCCATCCTGTGACTGCACCACATATGCATTTCTCTTCCTTTAAAGAATTCTTTTTTTCTCAATTATCCAACACTTCAAGAATGGTGAGGGAGAAAAAAAACATGTCTGCTTCTGAAAGCCCTTCAGGAACTCTAAAGCAAGTTTCAACGGTTAAAGAAAGAATATGGGGGAGAAGGAGAGGTGACTATTATACAGGCACACCTTGGAGATACTGCGGATTTGGTTCTAGACCACAGCAATAAAGCAAATGCCTCAATAAAGAGAGTCACTTGAAGTTTTTGGTTTCCCAGTGCATATAAAGGCTATGTTTAAATTATACTGTAGTCTAGTAAGTGTGCAATAGTATTATGTCTTTTAAAAAGTATATTTTAATTAAAAAGAAATACTTCATTGCTAAAAAATGCTAACCATGATCTGATCCTCCAGTGAGTCACAGTAATAATATAAAGCTCACTGATCACAGATCACCATAACAAATATAATAATAAAAAAGTCTGAAATATTGCAAGTACTACCAAAATGTAACACAGAGACACAAAGTGAGCAAATACTGTTGGAAAAACAGTGTTGAGACTTGCTCAATGCAGGGTTACCACAACCCTTCAATTTGTAAGAAGTGTAATATCTGTGAAGTGCCACAAAGCAAAAGCACAGTAAAACAAGGTATGCCAGTACAATCACGGTTATGAACTTGAGCTTTTATTACTTGAAGAAAGAACTCCTGACTTCTCAAAAGGAAAAAAAAAAAAAGAAAGAAAGATAAAAGGAAAGAAAAGAAAAATCCAACATGTGACAGAGTTGCTACAAAAGAATCAGTTAAAACATAGAATGCATTATCAGTTAATTCCTATTGGTACAAGCAGTACAACCCTAGATGGTATGAAAGAATAGAGTCAGGTAATTTTGAGTGTTGTGAGCAATGGGGTCCTACAGTGACGTTTTAGGTCGTAAGTCTACCTTCTCGAAACATGCAAAGATATTTCTGAATATGTGAAGATTATTCTATTGAATTCCCTTAAAATTTTTTTTTTTTTTTTGCTTTAGGGGAAAATAGCTTGTCATGGCTTGTGTCAGGAAGTGAACTTCTGAGGACAGGTGTTTCACCTATAAATGACACAGTGAGCTCCTGCCCAATTAGAGAAATTCAAAACTGAATCCAGCAGTAATAGTTTGAAAGTGGGCTATTAATAAGTCAAATTCTGGGCTTCCCTGGTGGCACAGTGGTGGAGAGTCTGCCTGCCGATGCAGGGGACACGGGTTCGTGCCCCGGTCCGGGAAGATCCCACATGCCACGGAGCGGCTAGGCCCGTGAGCCATGGCCACTGAGCCTGTGCGTCCGGAGCCTGTGCTCCGCAACGGGGGAGAGGCCACAACAGTGAGAGGCCCGCGTACCGCATAAAAAAAAAAAGAAAAAAAAAAAAGTCAAATTCTACCTTGTGATAAAAAGGTACATAGGAAAAAATAAACATTACTTATTGGAAGGTAAATTTTACTTAGGCTTAAATTACTTTAAAAGGGAACTGAATTCATTCTAGTAGAATAATTATTCTACTTCCAGTAAATTTTTTCTTGATAAGGATTTGAAACAGTGATGTAACTTATTTTCATTCATCCCCAAGAAGAGCTAAAATCCCACTGAGGTTTTAAATGACTCCAAACATGCTGCTTAGTTAGAGAAAAATCAAGGCTTCTTAAGTATTTTAATCAAATCTTCATCACTTCTGTGTAAGAAGTAACTTAGGCCTGTGTTTCCTGACACCCAGGGAGTTTGAGGGATCAAAAATCTCTGAGAGGGCTTCCCTGGTCGCGCAGTGGTTGAGAGTCCGCCTGCCGATGCAGGGGACATGGGTTCGTGCCCCGGTCTGGGAGGATCCCACATGCCACGGAGCGGCTGGGCCCGTGAGCCATGGCCGCTGAGCCTGTGCGTCCGGAGCCTGTGCTCCACAACGGGAGAGGCCACAACAGTGAGAGGCCCGCGTACCAAAAAAAAAAAAAAAAAAAAAATCTCTGAGAGCTCAGGGGGAGACAAGCATGGAGTGACTGTTGTTTGTATTCGCATGTGGTTCAAACTAGATTCCTCTCTCCTGTCCTTCCTATAACACAGGTTAAAAAATAATAATACATTAAAAAAAGGAAAAGAACCATTTTTAAGACTGCATAACTAGCCCTACCACTCCCATCCCCAAAATCACTAAGTGGACTTCATGCAGAAGGGCCATAAGTTGTACAATGGAGACATGGCCTGAAAGTTACTCGAAATACAAAGAATATTTTTAAAAGCATTAGAATTCCTTGCAAATTTGAAAATCTGTGGTTGTTCTTAGAGCAGGATACACTTGTAGACTGGCTACTTCCTTTGAGGATCATGAAGTACCTCACTCACAGGGTTGCTGTGAGATCTAAGACAATCAATACATTAAGGTTCTCAGAAGTGTTTTGGCAAAAAGTAAGCGCTTTCATTGTGTTAGCATCTATCATCAGCATCACCATAGTGCAACTGTTCTAAGAAAACCCGGAAAGCACAAAAAGTATAGAGAAACTGGAAGAAAAAGTCACATTCTCACCTCCCTCTTTTTACATTAACATATTTGTACAGATTGGTGGGTTATCTATGAGTCTATACTAAGTTTTGTGTGACTTCCACCAATGTTAAACAATCACTATCATTTTAACATCTATAGAAAATTGGGTTATAGGGCATAAAAATAGAAATAATATAAATCAAGAGTTAAAGATATCCATATACTGACTGTCACTTGTAGTGTATTCTTTGCCTACTGTAGATCTTGTGAAGTTTATACTAAAAACAGAGCCTGTGCAGTACAGGGCACTATAGGAGAAAACCTAGGAAACATCAGGGCTTCAGAGCTACAACCTCAAAGTAATACATCAAATAATAATACGAGAAAGTAGAGCTAAAAGGAGTATGGAATATGGTGATAATTATAACAGGGAATGAGTGCTCAGAGCAGGTCACTTCAAGGATAAAAGTCCTGCAGTTTCCAAGTGACTAGAAAATCATTAGCTCTTCTTTTTGTTTTAAGGCATACTTTTAATGAACCTAAGACATTTCAAGTTCTTATTTGATCCATGATAATAGCAAGATACAAGGGGGGAGAAGTATGTATCAACCTGTACAAGAGAGATACACGTGCACAGGTAAACAGGGATGCACGTGCGGCAAGAACCTGTCACATCCCCACTCTCACCCCTACGTAGAGGAACTAATGAAATGTGGAGGAGGACACTGCTGATCTGGACAAACCTGTTGGAAAGGTCGCGTCTGGGCTTGCCTGAGAAGCCGTTGTTGCTGCTGCTGCTGCAGAAGCTTCATCTGTATCAACTGCTGCTGCGACGTGATGGCGTGAAGGGAGGGCGGCTGCATCACGGCCCCCGAGCGCCGCTGCAGCATGTTGGACAGAGCTTGCTTGGTATTGGTGGGGACAAAGGAGCCCGCGGGGTCCAACCTGGAGCCACCTACAAAAGCAACCAGAAGGAAGGGCTTTCTGCGCATGTTAATGCAATAGGTCTTCCTTATTTTATTAAAACACAGAAGTCTCACCTCCTGAGCCTCACTTGAGGAGCTTAGTGGCAAGTAGGGCACTGCCCCACCCTCTACAAGTATCAAAGATCCCTAAGAGTTGCATAAATTCCAAACGATGGGGAGGGTGATGTCTAGTGAATGATAATATTTGAATGACTTCACAGAGGGCCCACTTTGGTTGGTAAAGCGAAACGCCCGAGATGCAGAGTCACTGGCACAATTTCAGAATCATGTGGGTTTTAAATTATGCGAGGCGCCCCGGGGACATGTTACTTGCACAAAATGTATTGCCTTCGTGGGGTATTTTATCAAGTGTGCTAAGCCAGGCATAGAGACCTTTTGTAATTTTAAACCCTTTTGAAGTTCATGGTATTTAAGCTTCTTTACCACAGCAAAATAAAAATGCCTGTTTTTCGGTAGAGAAGCATGACAATACTTTAAAAACTTGAAATGCTCGGAAGCTTCAAATACCGTGATTCTAAAGACAAAACACATCTTTTTTGAAGGGTAGACGTCATAAACAAGGAACATTAATTATAGCTTAAAAAAACAAATGAAAACCTTAACATATTTGCATATATAATCTGCCAAATGCCTTTAAGAGGAAAAAAAAATTTCAACATTTACTGGTTTCAAGTAGGTGCCAATCCTTCACTCACCAGATAGTTTATATTCTTTAATGTATGTGAATAAGAAAACTTCTATATAAATACCTTACAAATGTTATATTTTTTCTTTAAACCAACGTGTATGATGGAAACAAACATTTCAACACTGATCACTGGAAAAACCCACATTCATTTTAAGACTCAGTGTCACAATCAGCAATATGATTTATGAAGTCATTCAGCAGCATTTGAAGAACGTTTGGAAAAAAGTGGGAGGTCAATTTGAGTAACATGACAAGGTAACGTTTGTTGAAGCAAGAATTGGAAATATACTAATACAACTTTATTGACTCATTTTATAAGTAAGAGACATTCTTTTTAAAGATTAGACTATGATCTACTTCTAATTTTCCTCACTTTTCTATAATCTTATACCTCTGAGTCAGCTAAAGAAATAAGATATAATAAATACACTGAAGCTCTCTCTATAGTCTTACCTAATTAATTTTCTCCCCATCTCTCACCAAATGCTCTTTATTATTCACATGCATTTCCTTATAACTTTACCATCCTGGAGTGTATACATGAGAAAGAGAGAGATTGCTAAAGATGTGTGTGTGTGTGTGTGTGTGTGTGTGTGTGTGTGTGTGTGTGTGTGTGTGTGTGTGTGTGTGTGTGTGTGTGTGTGTGTGTGTGTGTGTGTGTGTGTGTGTGTGTGTGTGTGTGTGTGTTGGGGGAGAAGGGCACTGTTTTGCATTTTTAAGAATGTATGAATGCAAGCAGACGATACATACTCTTCCTCAACTCCATAGGATTTAAAACTTTATGAAAATCTATTAATTCACACACGTAAAATCCTCATAATTAATTGTTTTCTTCAATTCTTTTTCTTACATGTCATGATACCTAAGACTTACCTAATACCTAAAGTTCCTCAACTTATAAACACCTTTTACAGTATTCTAGGGGGAAAAGGGTATGTGCCTTTTAAAATACTTAGCCTTCAATTTATAGACAGTCCTTGTGTTTGATTTCAATATCTAAAAAGTTTAAAAATGCTTAAATTCACAAGGACTTTGGAATTAAAGAGAGAAAGTCAAAAGAGAGGATGAGGGCTTCCCTGGTGGTGCAGTGGTTGAGAGTCCGCCTGCCGATGCAGGGGATGCGGGTCCGTGCCCCGGTCCGGGAGGATCCCATATGCCACGGAGCGGCTGGGCCCGTGAGCCATGGCTGCTGAGTCTGTGCGTCCGGAGCCTGTGCTCCGCAACGGGAGAGGCCACAACAGTGAGAGGCCCGTGTACCGCAAAAAAAAAAAAAAAAAAAAGAGAGGATGAGCCTTTATTATTTTCCGCATTTACCACTGCCTAGTTTGTTCTTTCTTTTGTCGTCTACATTCTATTCACTCAATAACCTATTTTTAAGACCCCACTACAAGCCAGACACTGCTCTAAGTTCTGGGCACACTATAGTGAGCCATCAGAAAAAATACCTGCCCTCACGGAGCTTACATTCTGGAGAAGGCAGATAATAAACCAGGAAGTAAGTAAAATATAGATGGAGTCTATAAACAAGTGCCGATGCTAGAAAGAAACTGAAGGAAGAGGAGGGGAACAGAGT
Source organism: Mesoplodon bidens (assembly GCF_964165515.1). Lineage (NCBI taxonomy): Eukaryota > Metazoa > Chordata > Mammalia > Artiodactyla > Ziphiidae > Mesoplodon > Mesoplodon bidens. Next base: position 129,384,214 of record NC_138161.1, read on the forward strand.
GGGCAGGGAAAGGGTGTGGTTTACAGTTTAAAACAGGGCAGTCAGTGCAGGCCTCAACCCAAAGGAAGCAGGCAGTGAGCATGCAGATATCTGAGGGAGCCCACTCCAGGCAGGGGCCAGCATGCACAAAAGCCCTGAGGTAGGATATGTTAAGATCACTTACTGAACCTGTCTGTTGTGTCAGGCTATCTTCTAAATGCTACATTTTTAAAAACTCACTTTAAATTATATATGTATGTTCGTCTGCGTATGTAATATAAAACTTATTTCATCCTTCAAAGAAAGAATGAGCATTTTCATCCATTTTGCTTACTGAAATACCCTAACAACTAAAACTGGATCTGGCACATGATGAAGGAAGCTCAATACATTTTGTTGAATGGATAATTGAATCACCCACACTATGAGGGTGTATGTTAGCATATCCAATTTACAGATGATCAGACTGAGGCACAGAGAAGCTCAGACATGGTGGAGATGATACAGTAAGAGGGTGGTAGAGCCAGAGTTGAAGCAGAACTGTAACTCCCAGACCAGCTCTCTTAACCACTGATTCAGAGGACAAAATATGGATTCTCCCCTACTGTAAGCCACGAATCAAAATGTCATACTCCAATTACAATAAAAATCACAATATAATACAGAAGACAATAAGGAGAAATTATTATTTGTGAGAATGTCACATCCTAACAACATGCAGGTTGAGATCTCAAAATAAGCTGTTTCGCAGAAACAGGCAAACTTTCATTTAGAAAGAAAAAATTAAATTCATTTCTAATTAAGAGACTTTTTATTCAGAAAATCTTTATTCTATATATAAAATCTACTTGGGCTCGAATCAAAGCAATACTAACATTTACTGTGAATACGGTAGGATTTCTTACTGATATCTATTTGCTGCACCAAATTTCTGAGATCCTTCGTGGTATAGACAATTTAAAAGTTGTAACACGAGGAAACAATAAAAGACACTACAATAGTGTCTAATCTTTCAAAATGCTCATAAGAATTTTATCTGATAAAAGCACAAGCAAACTTCACAACACAAAACTTTATCAACTTTATATCTTATAGCTGAGATGTGCATCAGCGGCTAATTTCCTTCTGACATTGGATGAAAATTCCAAAAGGGACACATGAACTAGTCACTGAAACTGAAATTTTAGAAGAAGGAAAAAACACCTTGAGTGGAGGGAATTACAGACACTGTCCACTGAGTGCTCACTTCTGGAAATGTACAAGTTGTGTGGAGGTCTCAGTTTTGCCTTTTTTTTTTTCGGTACGCGGGCCTCTCACTGTTGTGGCCTCTCCCGTTGTGGAGCACAGGCTCCGGACGCGCAGGCTCAGCGGCCATGGCTCACGGGCCCAGCCGCTCCACGGCATGCGGGATCCTCCCGGACCGGGGCACGAACCCGCGTCCCCTGCATCGGCAGGCGGACTCTCAACCACTGCGCCACCAGGGAAGCCCAGGTTTCAGTTTTAAAGCAAAGAGAACCCCAAGCTGTTTCTCACCTCAGAGTCCCCTGAGTACGCTCCGTCTTCACATACCTGGAGTGAGAGCTTGGCTCTGAAGGAAAAGGCCGGGCTGCTGGGGCTGACCCATGAGGTTGTAGCCCCACAAGGTGGACTGTGGGTGATGCATCATCTGGGAGGAGACGGGTGAGTAGTTGGGAGGCACTCGGTACATGTTGCTCTGTGGATACTCCTTCAACACAGGGTTAAGGAGAAAACACAGTTACTTAACTCCACATGTCACAAAGATAATTAACGCAAATTCTTCCTATCACATTATTTGAGAGAGCTCCTATCCCAGCAGTCAGCATATTCGCTGCAAAACACTCATTTAAATTAAAACTCTTCCTTGACTTAAAATGTACTTGGCTACAGGAGGGGAAGTTGGAAAAGGATCTTTTCTGCACTCTGTGTTTAAAATACTAAAAGCACATTTAGAACACCAGTACTGACCATCGCCCACAGCCGAGAAAGCGTCTTTAGTGGCTGAATCTCCCGCTCACTGCATCTTACAAGGCTTTCCTGATACCTTGTACCTGGAGGAGAATTAGCCAGAAAGGCCCACAGGACTTCAGAACCAGTCTCCAGCCTAGACAGTGTCTCCAACGTTCAGTACAGCACTCTAACGAGGTAGATTTCCCTTCCATCTTGTCCCCTTCCGCCCCTCACCACACTTCTTGCCCAGGGCTTTCTCTTCCTTGGAGCAACTGCAAAGCCTCTAAGGATCACACCTGAATGCCTCAATTCCTCCTTCTCTAGCCCTGAAGGATGAAGGAAAAATAAAAGCTCAGTTCCCTGCAATATACCCGATTGAAAAGAGGCAGCTTCAGGAAAAGTATGGGAGAAAGGGACATGACCAGGATGCACCTGGGGAACGAGATGAGTCTGAGGTCTTTTAAAGCATCTGAAAAGAACAGAAATGCATCCATGTGGATAGACAGGCTAGGACACCCAGACTCGGGGGAGTGGCAGTCTGAACCTTATTCAAACAGTCTGGACCTTTTTCAAAACAGAGGGATATTGGTAGGAAGGCTACACGAGAAGAGGGCACTGACATTCAAGTGGCATCCAAAAGCGATGGTGGTCATTTCTAGAATAATATTAATCACCAAGCTATCAGCTAGGAAAAAAATGTTTTGGTTTTGACACAGGTGAACAATAACAATAATTAGTCACGATGACTGAACAACAACTCGTGAATATTTCTTCCACTGGACAACAAGAACGCTCTCGAATTTTATAGAAAAATGTCACAAATTCTCTCTCAAATATTTTCAGATGAGTTTAAACGGAAAGCTATTTTACATGTTAATTCTATAAAATTATTCCTAAGTTACCATCTCATAGATTTCTGTTTTTTTCAGAAAAGCTTGCTCTAGGTAGGGAAGGCTAACAGGGAAACAAGAAGTAAAACTGTTTTAAATTATGTTTATTTTATTTCTTATAAAGTCTGAAAATATGGTAAAGAAGTAGAATAGAAAGGAGAGTAAGATGGAATGGTAAACTAGGAAATCTCAGAATCATCCTATTAGATATATTAGATGGGGTTTTATCTAGGGAAAACAAAGAGTTTTCTATGTTAATTTACTATAGATATCAACTGCCCAAAATACAAAAAATATTTTAGACACCTCATAATAAAAATATGTACGAGGATGAGATTTTATAGGTCAAAAAATTCAAGTTTCAAATTTGAGAAATTGCGAGACAGTGAAATATTAATATTATTCACAATTGAAGCCTAAAATTAAACAAAGTTATGAAAAAGTAGAGGAGGTTCTGTTGATGACATCTGAGCCGTTAGGATAGCTTACAAATAGGCTTATACTCGGCTTAGGAATGTTTCTTAGGGATATAATTCAGGAACTAGTAAATCTTCTATGAGACGCTAACGTGCCCAAGACCTCTCTCTACTTCCCGTACTCACATCAACTCTCGAGCTGGATTTCGTCTTGCGCTTCCTTCCCTTTGTCTTCTTCTCTTCATCTGTTGTGGTTTTTCCTTGTTCTGACAGCTCAGCTGATTTCCTCTCCGGTTCCTGAGAGATGGGAGATGTAGGCTCTTCCTCTTCCTCCTCCGGGGGCAGGGGCAGCGGCTCGAGGTAGTAACTTCGGGGCTTGGGCGTGGGGTGTGTGTGATACAGGAGGAGGTGATGCTGTTCCTCATACTTGATGACCTTCCGGTCCACTCGGACGGTCCCGAACCAGGCCCAGGACAGAGGAGCTGGGTTCTTCTGACCCTCAAACAAATCCCATGGGGACACCTTCTGCTTCGTGGAGACCTGGAGACCCTGTGGTGAAATAATGCACTATGACCACATGCTCAGATCTTTGCCTGATTCGGAGGCTTGCTTAGGACATGGATTCAGAGAACGTTTTGCCTCCTGGGGGCCTTAGAGAACTCTAGCATACGGCAGATGGGCTAAGTGATGAGTCCAGGCTGACATTAGATCACTGACAGCAGCGGCTACAATCCAGACCTTTAACTCCAGTTCTACGGTCCTTTATACCACACTGTTCGGGCTGTGACACCAGACAGTACAGTATATTTGACTGTAAATGGCATTTTTTTCCATTTAGTTTTTTTTTTTTTTTTAGCAAAAAAAAAAATTTCTAAAAAACACTGCCAAGTTGATCTTACTATACTGAACTGTAAACCTTTGGAATCTATTGCTTTTATGATAAAACGAAACTTAGGAGTCAAGTTATAGTCAACCTCTAATTGGGTTGGACTTGATTCAATGCAGGCACCTTTCAGATACTTACTTGGGCAGTCTCTGAATAGTTAAGTAATATTATTACAGAATTAACTTGTACCAACAGGTACAAACAAAGACCTTCAATTCAAGCTTATCTCTACTGAGTGGAGAAGAAATGTTATTCTGTTTCTGAAAATAAAAGTTTCTTATTTTTAACATTAATTGGCACTGTCCCTTGGTCCTTTCCCTGGCACACCAAACTGAAAAAATTTTTCTTCCCAGTGACCCTGAAAATAACTGCTCATGTTACTTTGAATAACTTATGAATGCTCCTGTTCCAAAACTACACACACTCTTCCACGGTGGCTTCATCTAAAACCAAGGCTCACTTACCATCTGTATTTTGACTGTTTCCTAATATCTGTCTTGACATTAGACCTCTTTCCTGGGTGCCAAGACCATGTATCCAAATGTGTCACCACTGGAGAGCCCACCAGCACTGCGAAGTCAACCTGCCCCTGACTCTAGCCTTGCCTCTCTCCACAACCGTGCAGGTACCAGCACTCAGGGCGCTCTGATTTACTGCAGCGCTGCATTTTGCCTGCAAGCGAGAGTCTCTCATGCCTTTGCACAAACGCTTCCCTGTGCCTGTACCACACTCTGCCTTAACTCCTGGCTAACTCTTAATCTTCCAAAATGATTCAAGTGTCAATTTTCCTAAGGATCCTGTTCTGACTACCTACCCCACATCTGAATGTGTTGGCTACTTCTCAGCTTCCCCTAGCACTCCGTGCCAGGACACACAAACCTCACCACACTGTAATCATCTACTTCCTCTTAAGGGTAGGAACTTTGTCTTTCATCCCTGTGATCTCAGAAATCTGTGGCTGCTCAATGTTCATTGAAAGAGTAACTGACCACTCTTCTCATATTTTAGAGAACCATATTTAATATCTTATATAAATCAGGTGTTCATTAAATACTGTTCAGTTGATAAGGAGATAAAGTGCCATCACTTTAAAAAAATTTTGTTTACTCAAAACAGCTTACTACATGAAGACTTTTACCAATAAAAACTTTCTCATCTATTAAACGTATTCTGTTTCCAATTCTGCAGTAAAATCAAACCCGATCTTGGCTTTTTTTTTTTTTTTTTTTTTTTTCCATTAAGGTTTTACTTACTTTTCCCTTGGTGGGCTTCAGAAATTCACTTAAATTCAGGAACAGTTTTAAATGAAGATCTTCAAAGATCATTATCTGTATGATAATGCCAATAACCGTTGCATTTAAATGACAAGGATATGTTTTAAAAAATCAAGAAACAATAAAGTTAAGATGTTTTACATGCCCTATAGGAAGACAAGAAAATGCATTTTGTCTTTGTAAGTTCATGCATTTTTATATATAAGAAACAAACATTTACTCTTGCCTGTTTTTTGTCTATAGAGTCGAATCCAGCAATTTTGTTTCCTTTTGTGTCAATCAAGGAGCCCATAGGTTCACAAGTGATGACATCACATGTCTGTTTTGGCAAAGGTAGCAACTGTCGAACTTTGTCAATACTTTCTGACCGCTTGTCTCCTAGCTCTTTCTAAAAAAAAAAGGGAGAAAGAAGTAAGACAGAAATTACAATAAAGGCAAAAGTTAACAAGAAGGAAGTTCCATTTCCTTTTTTATAGCTGGAATGTTCTTTAACCTTGAAGACGGTCTATGGGGCAGCTCTCACTGAGAGTGGTGAGTATGTTTCATTTCTTCTATTTAAGTAGAAAATAGAACACATATAAAGACACCCTTGTTACACAACAAACATCAGAGTGCTGAAATGACAAAAATCCAGAGTAGTACTTGCAACCAGAAGGCAGGAGCTGCAGCACGGAACACATTCCCCAGTCCAGGGTCAGACCTCAAGGTAACCATTGGTTATTTTATTAGTAAGGTCATCGGGTATGTTAATTTTTTTTCCTGCATTGTTTGTTTACAGTTTATTTCAAAGACTGTGTTAGTGGCTGGTCAAATGAATCGAATTTAGAAATATCAATGCAAATGTTTATTTTTCAACTGCATGTTGCCAGTCGAAGGCCAAATTATCCTAAATCTAATGTTGGCATTTTGGTTATACATTTGATAAGGGATTTCTAAAGTTCCTTAAGAAATTAAATGTTTTATGAATATAATTATTTTAAGAAAAATCTCCAAGTTATATATACTTACAACTTTTGGGTACTGGGAAGCTGAGGTAAAGCAAATAGCAAAGTAATCACATTACATTAAGTTGAATGCAATAAATAATATCTAATTTAAGGAGTAATAAGATAACATTCACTAAATAACAAATCCATAAACAATGAGAACTCACAATATAAGCAGGTCACAAACTTACTTTCAGTTTCTTTACTAAGTTCATGTATGCACGTTTGTTCTCTTCAGATCCCCCTGGGGATGCGTTTGATAGGTCAGAGGCCAATGTTCCATTGATTAAAACACCCAGCATGTCAAGAACTGTCGTGAATAATTCACTAAGAGGAGAAAGAAAGCATTTGCATCTTAAAGCAAAACCAAGACACTCTTAACTCACTGCGCATTTTTATTTAAGGCACAGAATTATTAGCGGTACCTAAGAATATACGATGTGGAAGAATTTGTAGTCAGTATATCAAAGCCTTCACTACACACGCATGCAGCAGAATCAGTGTGAAATGAATAAGAACATACTTGTTAGTGTGCATGTCGACGGTTCCAGAAGTAATGATCTGAAGGAGAAGAAGGGCCCAATCTGTCGTCCACTGGGTGCTTCTCTGCACTGTGTCAAACATTCCTCCCACCTTGCACATAAAAAATACAATGAAAAATATGCACGGTGTTACAGAGAAAATACCACCCTCACCACTTTATGCAACCAAATTGTGATTGGTTTAAAAATTTTTTTAAAAGGTGCTCTAGTTTATGGATTATCCTGTCTTCTCTCTCACCTAGCTATATATTTGCCACTCTTTTTGGTTCCATTAGAACAGCAACTGGTCATTCCAAAAAAAAAAGAAAGGGGTACTCTCGTGTAGACATGTCATCAGCATGAATTACATACTAGTATAATTAGCTTTCTTTTGTTCCTAAATTTCGTGATATCCAGTTTCATGATGTAATTTTCATCTAATTAAAGCTGAGTAGATCAAAACCGCTGTGACTCAATAATCTACAACTTTGTGTTGTCAGTTACTATTGAATCTAAGCCTGTTGTCATAATAACACTTGGAAATACCCAGTAACAGAGGAGTGAAGATGAGCGGGAGGCTTGGCCCCCAGGACTGCTTGTTCACGTGAGGGAATTAATATCAAATATCAGGCAAGCCATCTTCCAGAGTGGCTTTTATCTGGGCTGTACACTGAGAAAAGGAAAAGTCAAAGGAATGTGCAGTGGGCAAGGAATTTGAAACTTCTATAAAACCTCCCTGTGGGATTTGTCCTTATGACCAATTTGATGCAAAGTCGGATAAAATTTTGCCTTAAAGGACATTTTAATACAGTTTTTAAGCAAGTATGGTAAAAGCTAACACATCTCCAATGAGCAGGTCTCTAAGACCTACTCTTGGCACAAATGGAAAACAGAGAGAAATTCACTGGGGGTGAGGTGCAGAAGGCAAGCCAATGCCTAAAATACACTGCTGTCCAGAAGCCAGACCAGACAGGAAGGACAGTGGCCAGGAAAACAGAAGGTTTGAGGGACAAGGAAGTAGTAGAGAGAGCAAACAGCAGGCCTCACCTGGTAATGGAAACTGTGACCTTAGCAGGAGTGGAGAGCTGGGGTTATGTTCACATTTAGATAAGTGTAATGAAGGGATAACGCTAGAGGCGTCTCTTACCAAATTGAGGCGGAGCTGCAATGCCTCGTGCATCATCTGTCGTGCTTTTATGTCATCTTGGTACCGTTCTTCTCTCCAATTACTTAAAATCTAAATCAGAAAATGAATGAAAACAACCCCCAAAACTTGTTTTCCCTGTTAAGTTGGATGTTTCTCATATGTAAAGTTAAATTGAGCTTTTTTACTGACGGTCAAAAACGACTTCTTAGTTTAATAAATTAAAAACCCAGGGGAAAATAAAATTTTGCTTTCCTCCCCTTCCTCCACGCAGACAGAAATCTGGCTATTTCTTTGCTTGGTATCTAATTACATACCCTGTTAAGAAAAATCTTATCTTATTACATATCCTGTTACTAAGTCTTAGAAAATGCTGTAGAGGGTCATCAAGTTAAGCATTAACAAAAATAAAGATTATTTTAAAAATGCATCATTAAACTGGTCTTATAAAGATAAGTATAAAGATAAAGACAGATAGAATTACATTTTATATCAGTCTTGTCCTATATTTCTAGGGACATGCTGTGAACCCTAGCAAAAGTATTATTCTGATGTTTCATTGAAGGCTTTCTAGTTTATAAACTTGTCTTCCTTGATAAAGATATTGTAACCTATTTTGAAAAATATGACATCTTGGACATCAGTGGCATATCAATTTATTAAGTAACTGCTTCCTCGCTGATTCAGACAAATGTTGGGAAGGGAAAGGTTGCTTAGCGAAGGCAAACCACAAGTGGGGAACACCCAGAATCAGATGATATAAGCAAAAAAAAAAAACCAAACAAACAAACCCATACTGCTATGCTCTGAAATACGGCACCTAATGAGAATCATCTCAAAAGAGCTGAAATGAGTCATATGCAGAAGTAACTGAGCCCAAGAGATCACCTGTAAGTACACTTCATGGTAAAAGGAGAGCACTTCCCAAATATCATCAAAAGATATGGATGAACCTCCCCCAAGGCAGGTGAAGCGTACAAGGCTGTTAACAAGACACACAAGCTGTCATGGAGCTGACATTCTGATAGCAGGACAAATAAAAATAAGTGGAACAAGTGGTATGAACCAGGGCAAGGGGATAGAGCATGACTGTGGTCCTACTTTTAGAGAGTGATTGGGGGGGGCAGGGGAGGTGGGGGGAAGGACTAAGGAGGTGACATCTGAGCAGAGACCTGAGGAAGTGAGGGACTGGCCATGCTAATAACTTCCAGGGAAGGGGAGAAAACACGCAACGGCTCTGCAATAAGAATTTGCTTGGTAAGTTCAAGGAACAGTAACGTGGTCTCTGTGTACAGAATGGAGCGAGCAAGGCCATGATGGGCAGGAAGCAAGGTAGAGGTGGGAGCCAGTGCCCAATCCTGGAGGGCCATATAAGCCTAGACCGGGAAGTTTTATTCTAGGTATAGTAAGAAACACTGCAGCATTTTGGGCACTGGAAAAAATATGTGGTTTACACTTAAAAAGGATCACTCTGGCTGCTGTCTAGAGAATAAGTCTCACATATCCAAAAGGTAGCAGATGACAAGAGGACCAAATGAGTTAAGTGTCTTGTTCATGTTCATCCAGTACCGTACAAGAAGACACGGTGTCACAGAATCACAGCCCCACGGGAGGCCTCCATTAGATGCTACCGCAGGACAAAACATCCCATATAACCCAATCTACCCACTGTGCTCCATTCTATACTTTCTAATTCCACTTGGATCACTCAGTTTCCTTGCGGTTCACAGGATATAAGTGCTCTGAATAGTGACCAGGAGAACTGGGACTGGTGGAAAGGCAAAGTCCGAAGTCTTTGTAAATGAACCAAAATGCCTTCTGGTTTATAAATGAGTATCTTGTGCACTTGACCAGCATCAGTCTGGCTCTTGCAGTAAAATTGAGTTTCTCAAGCTGAGACCCTGCCTGCTACATGCAAGCCCAGCAGAGGAACTGGAGAGAGGACCCTTTGTCATACTGCAGTGTCCCCTGCAACACAGATTGCTCCAGGACCTCTCCCGTGAGGCAGGGTCAGGAGAGGAGCAGATATGACAAAATTATGGGCAATCTGCAAAATGTGACTTTTATAGTCTACAGACATTCACCCAACACATAATTAATATCATACTATTGTTAATCTCATGGTGACTAGAATGCCAGGTAGGAGAATGGGGCATGGATGGTGTTCTCCTGCTTCTAATCAAAACATGTTGTGCCCTTATTTTAAGGGCAGTATTTGAGTTTAAGCTCAGTATTTGAAAGGAAAACAAATGAATGCCATTAGGAAAATAGCTGCCTGGCTCAATATTCTACTGTACTTTACCTGGTTAACCTGATTCTGCAGAGATGTTAGGAGGCCTTCTCGTTGTTCATCTTGTCCCTTAAGGCAGGTGAGGACCAGTGAGAGGAATGGTTGTTGACTCAAAAGAGACATACTACAAAGGAAGTAATAATAGCAGATCTAGTTAGAAAGAAAGGATTACTTCACGTGCAACATTGATGTCTTGCCCTCGGGTTATTGGCTCTTATCTATTTTACTGTTACAAAAGGGAGGGGAGTAGTAAATAGCCAGGACTACTTGAAAAGTTAAATCATATCTCTCACTAATATGGTTAAAAGTCACTGTAATACTTCTAAATAAGTTAATATGTTCTCTTGCCCTCGAAGGAATTCGCAAACTAGCATAAATTCGTACTGCATACGAGTGTGTCGGGGGGTGCAGGGAGAAGAGAATGTGTAGTTTCCATCAGTAAACTGAATTTAAAGGTACACATCAGGAGGAATGTCACTTTATACACAGAATAAGATGAAAAACATTTAAACTTCTCCTACACAGTATTCGTATTTTAGGGTCCAGGAAATAGGCCTATACAATTGTTCTGCTTGCTTTGTTTTTCAGCACATTTCTCAAGACCAAAGAGCTGGGTATGGGTACAGCTAATAAGTAAGGCGCGCACTGAGGTCTGAGCACTCCAACACCAGAGGGCTTGCTAGTGAGCGAGTGCACACCTCTGCTACATCGCACAGTCTTGACTTGAAAGTGGTTTGAAGACATCTGATAAAAAATCCATTTTCAATTGTCATTTTGGTAGTATTTCTTCCATGACCAGGAACAACTGACAAAGCATACTGACAAACTGACTTTGCCACACCGGAAAGGAAAAGTTTCTTAAAATGAGATTGAGGTCAAAATATTTCCATCTGCTTCATCTTACACTGGCAGAGCTGACAGAGACTCACTTGGGAAGAGCCATCTTCAAGCTCTGACACACCATCTCTGCTCCCTGTGGGAACTGTGGCAATGTACATGCCATCACCCATTAGCAAATCGACTGTGAGAATTAAAACTGAGTCATCTGGTTGATCAATAAATACTGGCAAAGATGACAAAACCACCAAACAGCATACACGCAAAGCTAGGTCAACACCAAAAGGTACCAATACTTCAGTTAAGAAAGGAGAGCGCAGACTCAGAGGCCAGACCACCTGGGTTTCAACCCCAGCTTTGCACCTCCTTAGCTGTGTGTCTTTGAGAAACTTACTTAACCTTTCAGTGCCTCTGTTTCTTCATCTTTTAAAAAGGATATAATGAGAGCACCTATCACATATGATTGCTGTGAGATTTCCACGTATGTGTATAATGAGTTTTATACAGAGGTTGGCATTTCATAAGGGCTCAGTAAATGGCAGCTACTAAAAAATGTTACTGATTAGGGGGCAAGAAACCTGTATGTTCAGAATTTTTGTTTTTCAATGTTAGGAATTTCCTTTTACTCCCGGGGCACTAAATTCATCATGGTTTCACATTAGAGTGTGCTTATGGTCTTTCTCAGTAACATGGTCAGTTATCCAATAACATTACTTGAAACCTTTTCTAGGGCATAAAATTTAAAAAGCATTCAACTTGGAGGCTTATAAGTTAATATCTAGACTAGAACAAGAGTCCTAAATGTTAAAAAGATTAGTAACTATTTCAGGGTCCAGCATGACAGAATCATAAATTATTCTATGAAACTGAAGCATAAGTACCTAAATAACAAGAAAAACAACAACAACAACAACAAAAGAACTGTTGAATACAGGGACCAAGTGGATATCCAGATTTGATTCAGCAGGTCTGAAGTCAGTATTTTTAATAGTGTAGCAGTGATTAGGGTACACAGGCAGAATTGAGAGCTAGTGTACTAAATATTATAACCTGGGATCTTTTTTTTTTTGCGGTACACGGGCTTCTCACTGCTGTGGCCTCTCCCATTGCGGAGCACAGGCTCCGGACACGCAGGCTCAGCGGCCATGGCTCACGGGCCCAGCCGCTCCGCGGCATGTGGGATCTTCCCGGACCGGGGCACGAACCCGCGTCCCCCGCATCGGCAGGCAGACTCCCAACCACTGCGCCACCAGGGAAGCCCAATCTGGGATATTTGAGGCACAGAGATTTGCCTAACAGAATATTCTCAGTTCCATATAAAGATGAAATTTCAATGGACTCTGAGCACAATGAGCCTGTGCATCTGTAGAATATTGGATTTTCTCGACTGTTCTTTAAATTCTCACATAGAAACACACCTTCAGACGTACCTTTTCTGTTTTTGTCTGTCTCTTTCCTTTTTGGAAGAAGAACCCAAGTGCTGTCCCTTCTCCAGCTCCTCCCCAGCAGCTTTCAACACTCTTCCCTGCACAGAAGTCGGCAGCCTAGCAATTAGGGGGGCTACCAGCCACACGCCCCTGCGTTCAGAGGAACTAAAATCAGAAAAAGATGTTATACCCAAGGAGGCATCCTTTTTCTCTGCTCTCACGGTTCTACTAGAAACTCCAGAGCATAACTTTTATGCACAAGACACAGATTATTCTAACATTCCCCCTTTTACTCCTACACTATCTTTCCTCTTGCCAGATACCAGACACTTGCACACACTTTTCAGTCATACTTATGGAAAGCAATAAAAGGTGGGGTTCTGAGAGGATACTATAACTAAACTTTTTTTGAAATCTAGAAAAGTGTTTTTCTATGATTCTGGCTCTCTGAGCAGTAACAGTCCTTTTGTCTAACAAGCGATATACTTTTCTGTCATGGTTAAAATATGAAATGTTCTGATTATGTTTAAGCATGTAAATAACCAATTTTTAAGGGTTCAAAATTCACTAGTTATACTTTACACCTAAATGATGAAATACAGGTCTATCTGCCTTTTATGATTATCATTTGAGCAAAACTGCCAATTAATAAAGATGGCAGAAAGAGTGTTTCTTAGGAATAAACATATTAGGAATACCATGGAATAGAGCAGCCTCACGGCACACTAGAGAAATTCTTCTGTCCTGAATGTCATCTGTGGTTCCAAGGAGTCGGGCCCTGCTCAACCTAATATTTAGAATACTAAGATATCAGCCACCCCAGCAGCATGGCCCTTTAACGTATTAAATAATGATAATGGACACTTACAAGTAATTATTTTCTTCACAGTCCTGCAGCTTTATGAAAAAAATAACTGCATTATGAGAATAAAATGTACGGTTACATGTGAAAAATTAATGATAGCCTCATAAAACTACAGAAAAAAATACCTTAGAAATGTCTTTATTCCATTCTGTCTTGTGCTACTCGTATCGGTACTTCCAATCCCGTTTGGGTTGAAGAGGCCCATACCCGAATTAGAAGAGTTATTGTTCAGGTCGGCCGACTGCTGGAATACCTCTATTGTTGCCTTGGCAATATTGTCCAGTAGGTTGTTCATTTCAGCCACTGAACCAGAGCCCTGGAATTAGACGCAAGAAAACCAGCACACATGTGTTTTACTTTATCCTCAAACACCAACGTGGTTTTGCTTTTCATAAAATTTTATACACATACACGCTTTCGATATATACTCACAGGGTCCTTCAAGCACTGTTTGATCATTAACTGAAGTTCCAGCCAGGACTGCCTCAGTGTCCACTGCTCAAGATTCTGGGGAAAATGGAGTTAACACATTAAGAATATTGAACATGTTTTAAAATATAATAATTCCTCGCACTATTCTCTTTCTCAAGAAACAGAGGAATGATCACACACAATAAAGGGATTTATATGACTCAAAAGGCTTCCAAGTCTATTACATATGCTCATGATAGACACAAAGAAATAAATAGGAACATTAAAATAATGTGCCTTACTCACCTAGGCACTGTAAATGAATAAGGCAAACATTTCTTCTCCCAAAATCTATCTAACCAACCACATAAAAAAACGGTTTCGATGTTTTTTTTAATAGTATACTTAAGACAGTCCCTCTACAAAGCTTATTTCTCATGTAAACACAGTACTGACTTAACATATCAGTATTTATATAATGGTTATACACAATTTGCAGTATCTGTACTACCCAGCAATAAAGTGTGGCAATTACACAAAACAGAAAATTGGGGGAATAAAAATCCCCATTTTTCAAATCCCCAAAATTAACTGAAGTTAAGAATTACTTAGCAATGACAAAAAAAAAAAAGAGGCGCAGTAACTCTTGCTATAAACACAAAGAATGTGTCAAATGACAAAAACACAGTCTTTACATTATTACCGCTCACCTGAAGAATGCGTTTAATGTGCTGTCTTTGAAGGTTGTCCCCCTCCGTACATTCTTTAATGCCATGAGGATAACAGATCAGCTGCAATAATTTCTGTGCTTGCATATTTGAGAGCACAGGGTCCAAAATAAGTTCTTTGTCTGTGCATAATCTTTCAGGTTCTTTTAAGCAATGTTCTCCTACCCATTCCTAAAAATAATGCGGCAGTTATATTGACAGGCAGAGACTTTCAATATGTATACATAATATGTACTAAACTCATGGTGCACAATAGAAAGCGGACAGGAATCTTCCAATTTAAAAAATATTAGATGGAAAAAGTGGGAGGGAAAAGGCTTACAAGCAAATTTTCTAGTACTTTGACTTCTTAAAAATACAAAGTAGAATCTTGGTTATAGAAAATTTTTAAAAAGGAATGCAAAAAAAGAAATATGAAAAAATAAAGCAGGGGCAGAAAAAGCTAAATAAAGAAAATACTGGTATGTGTTTTCAGTCGGAGAATAAGGCCTTGCTCTAAGTAATGTTTTGTAATCATTTTTTTTAACTTGCTATATAACAGTAGTGATTCTATATTATAATATGTATTCTTCATGTTTATGGAATGCACTATAATATATTCCACTGAATAGATAGGACATAGTATAACATTTAGAAAATTGTCTTCCTTTTTTGATATCATTATGAATAATGTTACCATTGTAAATAAATATTTGTGCACATCTATTCTCTGTACAATTATTTTCTTAGGATAATTTCATAGAAGTGCAATTGCTGGGTCAAGGAGGATAGCAAAAATTTAAGGCTATTGATGCATATGGCTAATTGACCTCTGGGGAGTTTCCACCAAGTTAAACTTCTTCTAAACAGCTTTTCTTCATCATTTTTTCAAAGGCAAATTCTTGTACTAAATGGGGTAAGAAATCATCAGAAGTACTAGAGCCAAATTTGAACCCAGATATGTTTCTGATGAAACCTGTTTCTTAACCACTTCATCAGTGGCTCAATGCTGGCTGTCCATTAAAATCACCTGGGGAGTTTGTTAAACTTCCAAACCCAGGCCCCATATCAGAGCAATTAAATCAATCTCAGGTAATGCTACCCAGACATCAGCAATATTTTAAGCATCAAAATTTTTTTAAACTCTCCAGGTGACTCCAATGTGTACCCACAGTTAGAAACCAATGCACAGCTCAGTACACTCTCAACATCTATATGACTAATAGCTAACTTTTACCATGGTTACAGTATACCTTAAGAAAAACATGACCGTGTCAACATTATATCTATAGCAAAGTGAAAAAGAGTATATATGGTAGGCCTTTTTATAGAAGGAAGGAGAATTTAATAAAAAATGGAAAGAAAAACCAGAAATAATGAAATTGATCACCTAGGGCAGGGAGGAACCCAGGATAGAAAAGATGAGGGAGGGAGATGTACATCTCTCTGAATATACACTATTGCTCCTTGACCTTTGGAAGTATGTTACTCTAAAGACAGAGCTAGGGTAGAAAAAGAAATCTAAACCGAACACAAACAAAACCAAGTAAAATCAACTCTATTTCAAGTGAATAACATATCCACACTGGAGGAGAAAGGTCAAATAACTTTTTAACATAATACTGTAAACGCTTAGTGAAAAAAGAGCTACAAACAAATCCTCAACTCCTTTTAGTAGGCTGGTTTTCATAGTGGTATAGGTGTAGTAATTCTGAAACTACTTCAGGTGTTTTGTAGAATTCAACCAATGAGTAAATGGTTGATGTTATTGGTAGCCAGGGTTCTTACTGTGGAAGAAGGCGGTATTAATATGGAATGAGGGAATGCAAACAAAAATTTGTGCAGTTTGATTGGAATTAGAGGTATCGGTATAAACTCGTGATTATACACACACACATTTATGTACATGGATGTTTTCTTCCCCCTAGATCTGTCTGCTGAAAGGGCCTAGAAGCAATGAACACACATTGCGCATAGCAATGAGCAAACATAGTGCTCGGATCTTGGTTTCTAAATACCATCCTCTACTAAATGGAACCAGGGTTCCATGAAGGAATGAGTAATTCCAGATTTGGGGCAGGGAAGTATAAGATAGGCCAGAAAGTAAGAAAAGACTTGTTATTAAAAAAAAAAAAAAAAGAGAGAGAGAGAGACGTGTCAAAATAACACAAGAGTCAGCATGAAAAGACTGATTCACACTGGACAAATGTGGGATAATTTGAACATGAAAATAACTGAGGACAGTATATTATAACCTATATTAAAAAAAATGAAAGAGTGGAAGGAAGGGAGGGAGGGAAGAAAAGGGTAGGCTCTTCCTAGAGTAGAATGCAAACTGATAAATGTGGAGGGAGTGGAAGAGTTGGGAAAAGCCATTTTGCAACCACTGTAGTAAAGACTGGTGTGGACAAGAATCAAAATGGATGCTGTATGTGAGGTGGGGGAGTTTGATGAGGAACAGAAAACTTGCACTGTCTCAGAGTGTCTCCCCAAAATTGTTTATTAATTGCAAGGGAAAAAATAATAACTATACAATCGAAAAATCAAAAAACCATACAATGGAGACAACTTGATCAAAATTAACATCTCCAGTGAGGTGCAAATGAACCTCATGTGCCTTCAGATGTGATTACCTGAGAAGAACGTAACATACTTCTACAGTATCCTGGCCAGGAAAGCATAACCTGAAGCTAATCTACAGGAAACTTCAGACAAAGCCAATACTGGGACAATTGACAAAACTGGAATGTGGCCTATAGGTGAGAAAAAATTACCATACCAATGCTAAATTTCCTTACTTTTTTTTTTTTTTTTGCATTACGTGGGCCTCTCACTGTTGTGGCCTCTCCCTTTGCGGAGCACAGGCTCCGTACGCACAGGCTCAGCGGCCACGGCTCACGGGCCCAGCCGCTCCGCGGCATGTGGGATCTTCCCGGACCGGGGCACGAACCCGTGTCCCCTGCATCGGCAGGCGGACTCTCAACCACTGCGCCACCAGGGAAGCCCTAAATTTCCTTACTTTTGATAACTGTATTTTGGTTATGTTGATAAATGCTGTAATATTAAAAAATAAACAAGAATAATGTATGCCATCTACTCTCAAATGGTTCAGTAAAAAGAAAAAAATTTAAAAGTATACGAGGCCACATTCACACACACAAATACAATTATGAAGCAAATGTGGTAAAATGTAAAAAATTACTGAATCCATATAAAAGGCATACTAGGGCTCTTTATAATTATTACAACTTTTCAGCAAATTTGAAATTATTTCAAAATAAAGTTAGCAGGAAAAAGAGGACCACATATGTACAAGTTTCCTACAATATTGGGCATTTCTCTCCAAAGAACAGTTACATACTCAAAGTTAAAGGCAAATTAAACCTGAAGAATACCTGTTGACAGATAGTCCTCAGTACATATCTAGCATATTCTCTTAAATTGGCAGTTTCTATGGAAATGCTTTTCCCACAGGATTTTGAATTTTGTGAGGCAGTCCAGATATCATCAGCATTTCCATCACGTCGTAAACCCCTCATGGTGAAGTCGTCATTCTTTAAAGAGCTGACATTGTTACTGCCAATTTTGGCATCTCCTAAATAACAGAATCACAAAAGCAAAATCATAGACGTTCAAAATATTGCCAAATATTTGGGAAATAAATAAGGCAAGCATTCAGGGATTTAAAATATATGAATGGGATCATCATTGCATAGTCAGTTGTTCAGCAATAGAGAGAAGGGATTGAGAGAGTAAATGCTAGAACCCTGAGAAGTTTCATCAGACATGGGAAAAAAAACAACCAAACAAACAAAAACATGTTCAAGACTCATTCGTTTACAGAATTAAGTATGCTTTCACCAAACTTGGCAAGGCCATTATGAATCACACTTAATAATCACAGAACATTGATTTCACCGATATTTCAAGCATGAACGTATTCAAATTCATTTGACTTATAGACAAGGAAAAAATGGGTTACTCACCCTTCTAGATGTCCCTTTTCCATTTCTTCTCTTACAATGACTTATTTTCTATCCATAGGTCAAGAGAAAAGTTTTGCCTTAGCCCACCTTACTAGCAACTTCTTGACAAGAGAGATTTATTTCCCTGGGAATGGAAAAGGGCAATGCATACTAAGGAAGCCCTGGAAAACAGGGCATTCATTGAATAACCCATGTCTTTCACTTTCCTCTCTGTAAACATCCAAATTACAAAACCTCACCTGATCAACCTCTAATACACTCAATAAAACGAAGCTCAGGAAAGTGTTTTCCTCATTACAAAGTTCTGGGGCCGGGGAGGGGAACTGAGCAGAATGGTTGAATAGCTGGAAATAAGAAATCTTCTCTAGCCATGAAAGACAAGTAATTGTCATATTTTAAAAGTGAGAAATTAATATAATTTGGTAATAAAGATTGCCAAATGACAACAGAGCCTCCAAACTCTTGCCTGTTTACTGACAGGATCATAAGCATTGAACAGGAAAAATTCCTGGAACCAACAAATGAGTTTAAATGAGGCCCTCACTGCTTCACTGTAAGTGAAACCAAGGTCGGGTCAGTGCAAAAAGCCTTTTAAAACCCACAGGTCAACCAAGAAAAAGTTTTGACTGTGCTGAAAAAATTTCAGAAAATCAGAATTGCTTAGTGAATATTTGCTTATAAAATCATAAGGGGGGGAGGAATAAATAATACATTTCAACTCATCAATATCTTATTACGTATTATACATTTCTCATTCAAATACTCATACAAAAAAGCACCAAGTTCACTCCACTCACAGACGTTTATTTAATTCAACAGAGCTCTTCAGGAGCTGAAACAAAGACCAAATTCTACATGTACCAACATTTAGCATGCTTTTTCCAACCTTAGGTGTATAAACAACTATTACCACACCTTGAGGTAAACTACTACAGAAATTAGAATCCAGATTCTATAAAACAACCCTATCTCCCTAACTCAAAATAGATCCTGGTGGATAGGACTTGAGAGAACATTGAGAACGACATGGTGAGGTAGATAAAACTGCAAAAACAAAACAAAGAAACAAACACCTCTGCCAGTCCTAGTCTAGGAGATCCTCATTCAGTTTAGATGTTAGGATGACAGAGAAGGTCTGGAAGGCTGTGCCAGAACCTTCTGTAATGGTAGAGACAATAGAACAAACACAGTGTTCAGGGACTGCCTGGTCCAAGGGTCTGCTGACATTCAACTAGCCTGAACCTGACTTCTCAGACCCGAAGAACCCTCCATTGCTTAGGAAGCTGTAAAATCTACCAAGAACTGGGGCCAATTAAAAAGGTCAAGGAAAGGCAATCAAAGAAAAATAAACAGGTGATTATGCATTGAGATTAAAATATGGTTATCTGGATATTTAAAGAGGTTGGCAAATTGTACTTGGGATTAGACCAGTCCTACAAATCAAGGGGATAATGTCTAGATGGGACGTGTCTTGGTTTCTGCCATTAAAATGTCTGTCGCTTATGCATTCACACTTCCAACATTTGTGTATGGAAAACCTACTATTTAGTTTCTCTCATGGGCATAAGGGATACCACAGCAAAAATGTGAGTCCCTGACTTCATGGTACGTACATATATTTATTAAATAGAATTGACCAGCCAGCTTTCCTTTCAAACGTAATCAGAGTAGAGAAATCTGACTGAAATGAGCATTTAATGTTGGCTGCACAATATTACAAGCTCAGAGGAGAGGGTGTGGCCCTCCATGTGGCTCTACCTTTCCCTTTCTACTACAAAACCCATGGGCATTGCAAAAGGAGTGTGTGTGTGTGTGTGTGTGTGTGTGTGTGTGTGTGTTAAGGCAAACTTTTAGTAGTTTGTTTTATGAAAACCCTGTTATGCTTCCTCATCATCACCAAATAACACTTCTCAAGCAGGAGTATAAAGGGTCAGGGTATATTCTAAAACATGTTTAAGACTCATCTAAAACAATTCCTATCCACTCAGTAAATTTAGTTCCAGTCAAAGGAAGCCCCCTTGGAACATTAGAGACAACTTTTATTTAGTCAAGAACGTAAGAGAGTGCCCAAAGTTGAAATTAGGCAGTGTGAATTCAAGACTTCCTAATCTTTCAAATCCTAAATGATTTATAGGATAAAAATGTCTTAAGGAATTGCACTGTAAATGAACAGAAAAGACAATACTACTACTCCTGGAGAATAAATATCAATAAAGATATAAGGATGTCTTGGACATTACAAATTAAATGAAAACAAAAGTGTGATATCCAATATTGATTTATCAACAGTATCAATATCATTGCAATTATCACCTCATTCATGAAAAAAATTAAGGCAGATGGACATAAACTTGTCTAGGGTCACAATGGAAGCAGAATAACTAAGATTAAAACCCAGATTTTCTGGTGCTCTAGTCCTAGAATATAATATGAAACTTAAACCTTTAGACAGATTACCAAATCAACTGTGTCCATCACAAAGCGTGACTTCTGCCAACAAATGAAGTCAAAACAACCCTGTGGGTCTAAGGATCTATGGTACATCAGAATGAGACATCCTGCAGTTAAAATGCCACAAAAAAAGTATTATATTTAAATTCCCCCAAAATTGTAGATGAGGGACAGACTCCTCCAAGGCCAACTGAACATGAACTTGGAAAATGCCAACTAATTTTTCCAGGAGAACAAACAAACAAAAATATGTTTCTAATAATATTAATTAGAGTTAAACCTGAATACAAATTATTTTGTCTCAGTTTCTGGTGATTAACCAAGCTGAGTGCCAGGATAGTCTTACCAAGCATCATAATTGCTTTTAAGACAGCAAACACCGCTCCCACTTCAATGCTGTTGTGAGCAGCGGCTAAGAGGTGTCTATCACAGGACGATCTTATTCCGGGGAAAGGTTTGCCTATGAGGAAAACAAGAAACCTTTAATAGTCTCATATCCATCATTAACCATCTTTTGTAACCATTTACAGTCAGCAGGGCCTTTCATTGTCAGACTGTGGGCGCTTAATTGCTATTAGCTAGCTTTAATTGATGCTTCATGGATTCACTAAGAAACACTGCCAGTATTCCTTACTTAACCTTTTCTTTTTAAATATTAAGACAACGGTGTTGTTCTTTAGAGAGACGTATCCAAAAAATTAGGAGGACTTTTATCCACTTCTGTCGCACACACACACGTGGAAATGATCTTTAGGAAAAGAATGCAGTAACACCCCTAGAATTGTTACCTTATTCCTTTCACCTTAGTAAAAGAATAAATGCATCACCATTGCCCTAAACTGCTATGGTGTGTTTCATAAGCAACACACACAGTATGTTGGAGGATCATGCTGCCCACCAGCTTGGCTTGGCTGAGGAGAAGAGTTATTTTTATTGTTTATTAACTCTTGATGTGAGTTTCTCAATACATCCTGAGACCACCTACATGACAGGTGCTGACAGCCCTCTCAATGGCCGTACCCCATGCCTTCATCGCCTCAAAGCCAGCCCGCCAAGATCAGGAAGGAAATGAGAGAATGGACAGCCTACTTGGTCAAGTTCAGCATATGGCTCCAAACGAAAGTGTTACCAGAGATATTTCACCTGTCAGCTCACCGGCTGCTTGAGGTAATAGGCAGGCCTGGGGGGCTCGGAAGAGATGAAGTAGGAGTCGGCATGTCATCCTCGCCCCAGGCTCCGCGTCTGCATCTCCACAAGCTAGGAGAGGGGGATGTTAAAAGCAAGTTTTCTAACATATTCAAGAACACGTCTTCCACATTTCTATTATGCTAAGTTTTCTGGAATAATTTAAATACATGCTCCTTACGGTAAAAACTAAGACACGGTCTAGGCTTTTCTGAGAAACCTGAATCCTTCCTTAAAAGCAAGTACGGAAAGTGTCATTTCCAACCTCTTCCATTGGGATCCATGTGACTTTGTTTGGAATAACTATTATAAATTCTACCATCTCTACCTTGATGCCATATCACCCCCCAATGCATGTTCCCTTAAATTCTACTTTTTCCACTGCCTTTTAATAGTTAGAAACCACTGCACCAAGACAACAATGAAATAACCGACGGCGTTCTTGGATGCAGCCTTACCTGCGGCTAGGAGGGAGGGAAGAGCGACGTGCTGCACGACGTCCTCCAGGGAGAAACACTGTCGTGCTATCAGAATAGCAATGAAAGTAGCTAATGAATCATGGAATGAAAGGTCACTCACCTTCAAGAAAAACATTGACACGTTTTAATACCTAACACCCTTTTAAGTAACATCTAAGATTAATATCTAAGAGAATGTAGGCAATACGAATAAGATCTCAAATCCCAAAATGAACCGGTAGAGTGAAATGATTTATAATTATTATCCTCTAGGCCTCCTTCTACGTTATAAGACGAAGAATGAGGTCTACCCACACCCCCAATGCTTTAAGAAGATACTAAGCTTTAGCTTGAGTATATGTAACTGAAAAACAAAACAATAAAACAGCAGAATCGAGAAATCCCTGAAAGATGCAGCATAAATAAGCCTTTTTAGCAGAATGCAGTATAATCTAGTGTTGCAGGGTAAGTAAGACCCTTAGGAAGCAACAGAAAACAAGGAGGTTCCCCTAATTGAAAAACAAGCCTTATTAATGTTTTAGAGCCCCTTTTGGGAATAACCAGTAATGATTTTGTAATATAATTAAATCAGTTTTAAAAACAACTTTGAAAATTCCCACCCAACTCCTAAATTTAAAGAAGAAAGAGTGAAGGTGAGTGAGACAGAGAATGAAAGAGGAGAAAGAAGAGGAAAATTAATTCATTCAGAGTGGAAATCTCTACCCTTTACAGATCTCACAAGACTTTGACAGAAAATAATAAGAAAAACAGCTGTAATAGCAGCCTCCACATTAAGTTGTCCTATATGCCAGCGACTACGGTTAGAGATTTACAAAGATCACCTCATTTAAGGGCACACCACTGTGAGGTTCATACTATTATTAATTCCAACTTTACAAAGGAGGGAACAAGCAGAGGTAAAGTGAAACAAAAAACAACTGAGAGATTAAGGAACTACGTTAAAGATAAAAATTTGGGTCTTTTTCTGTCTGGAAGAGCAGGTCACAGATATGAGTTTTACATCTTAGGTGCCCACAGAATGGAGTAGGATTGTCCACCTGGTCTTCAGATACCAGAACTAGGAAATAAACCTTCAACGGGGAGCCAGTTTTTAAAATGATAAAGTTCTTCTATACATGAGATATACTAATATGCAACACAAATTACTGCAAGAAGTGATGGAAGTGATAGGCAGAAATAAAGAAGCCAGATGGATTTTTAAGAAATTCACACACCATGGATGCAATATGCTATCTGAGGATATCTGTGATCCATAAAGGATATCTCTTCATAAGCTTCCAGACACTATTCACTAAGAAAGACTGGACACCCCTCTGAATCTGAGCCTGGATGTCCTGATTCCACACAAAAGAACCTATACTCTTAGATGTTTTTTTTTTTTTTTTTCATTCTAAGAAAACAAACTGGTTGTCTTCAAAATGCAAACTGCTTTAGTTAAATTACGTCCTATGCCGTGAGGAACCCAAGGCACTTGGTAAAAACTATGAACAAACCACTCTGAGGAGACCATACAGAAGAAATCTCAGCTAACAACAAGGAAACTCTTGGCATCTCCACTCTAGATTAGGCTATCTATTTTATGTTGATTTTTTTCCCTTTATTTATTCTTGGCAACCACACTCTGGTTTATTGCTTTCAGGGAGAGAAAGAAAAAATAATTTACAATATTTCAGTTAATAGTTGAGTCAACTAAAAAAAATTACTAGCTAGATATTTAATTGCACAGTTGAGTTTTTAAATGAAAAAGAAAACTTACATCTACAGTGCAAAGTACATCATTAAACCCCCAGACGTGGTTTGAAGAACAACAAAGAGCCTTCAGGACTCCCAGCCATTCTGAACTGAGAACAGTGCAGCAGGCCGTCAGCTCGGAGGAGAAATTGGCTATGTCATTAATCCTAGAAAGAAGAAAAAGAATATAGAAGAAAGTAACAAAAGAGAAATACATATGATAAACTTAATGAACACGTAATTTCAATATAATCAAACATGGCGGTCATTTCTTAGATTCAAGGATATAATAAAAATCCACTTGTCAAATAACCTAGTAGAACCTGGAGCAGAAGGGAAAGGAAATGTCTTCAAATGGTTGCTATTGGTTTGGCCAAAAAGTTCATTCAGTTAATGAATACATTGTTCAAGAAAGTTCTGGGAGAAAATGAAAAATGTATCTTTCATCTTTACTTAAAACCGAATGCACTTTTTGAGCAAGCCAATATTTAATGCTGTTGAGCAACAAACAATAACCAGTATAGATGTCAATTAACATATTTTTAGTTCTGTGAACAAATCTGACCTGTAAATTCACATTTTTAAGGGCATCAAAAAAATTAAAAGGTCAGTCTAAATCCAGTGTTTTCAAAATCCGTGTCTTTTTCATTTGTATTTTTGTTATATATGTTTTTGAAAACATACCAGATAACTTACAGATTATATCTAGAGCATCTCACACCAGATCAATAAGCCAGGTTAAGAAAATCATGGAATAGAGCAGAAGTAAATGCAGGAATAAAATAAGATTTAAAAACAAACAAACAAAAGCCAAATGTCTGCTTAGGCAATTATTAAAGCCCTTGATTTCAAAGGAGCAGCCATGCAACAACTGTGTGGTTAATCGTGAATCCCAGCTCACCTTCCAGCATCCTGATGGCCCATACATACATTCATGAGTGTGTTGCAGACGAAGCTGTAGCGATTGGCCGCATTGTCACTAAGGATCTTGCCCAGCATTGAGTAGTTGATGCTACGGGCTGAGGGATTCTCAATAAAATCCATCATGAAGTCTGGATCCCATCGCAAGTTAGAATTTGCAGGAATCACATTATTGTATATGGTTTGCTTTACTTTTGAACAGGCACTACTGAGGTTACAAGAAGAAGAGTTAAAAGACAAAACAAAACTAAAATAACTAGAAAGGTATTTCATTTAAGGACAGATTAAATGGCAGCTGTAATGTATTCCTAGAGAAGGTTTGCATTATGGGTTCTTGATTCCAACTTCCTAATAATCAGCACCGGACACAGTGCTTGGAATGTGCTAGTTCAATAGTTACTGAAGGGATGGAAGAACAAAACAAGAATAAGACATCTGGGTACTAATCTTAATTATTTTCTAAGTCTTTTCTACATCTTACATGCTTTAAAAAAATAAAAGAATCTACTATGGCTTCCAACAACTGTCTCTGAACAGTGGTTGGAAAGTGCTATTACTTAAGAATAATAAAAATGGATTGGATTACACATCAGGAACAACTTGGTATTTTAGTCCTAATCATTCATCCTGTAAAGCGATTCCTCTCAGTACAAAGTATCTGGGGGGTTCAAGTGCCACAGCTACTCTGGGCACCATGGTACAGCTGAGAAAGAGAGGCTCACTCCCTGCCTTCAAGGAGCTTAAATTCTAGTAGGGGGATATGGGGAATACATACATTCTATGAGAGTACAGAAACTATTACATTGTTCCTAAAAATTTATCTCACTGTACTTCTCAGCAGTATCGAGAGTTTTTTAAGAGCATGGTCTACCACATTCAGAGTTACATCTGAAGAAAATGCAGAATATTATAAATTTATAAAGGGAATTAGAAAGCATCCCCTCTAATCCTGCTCTGCAGATGAGGCTGAAGCATGACCTGATTTCAAAGCTCAGATTCCATGTACACTTCGCTATTCTAGCCCAATTGCTGTGGATAACAAATCCATAAGCCACAATTCACCTTCTCTATTCAAGAGCTCTTTTAAGCAGCAGAGACTCTTTTCCTTTTAGATTAAGTTTTGGCAGCAAATCTATTTGTGATCAAGGCAACACATGTCTTAGTCTTATGCACCTACATAAACAGTAGCCAGGAATGATTTCCTCAAAAATGAAAAGACATACAGACTCTTCACCCTAAGCTGTTAACATTGACAACTGATTTAAGAAAACTGAGATTGTTCAGTTCAGTGTTTACCAAAAAGTGACTTTAGACTTCCTCCTTCAGAATCACCTCTGGGGCACCTGTTAAAAATAAAAGACTCCTGGGCCTCACTGCAGGTATACTGAATCTGTACGCTTAAAAAGCAGTCCCAGGGCTTCCCTGGTGGTGCAGTGGTTGAGAGTCTGCCTGCTGATGCAGGGGACACGGGTTCGTGCCCTGGTCCAGGAGGATCCCACATGCCGCGGAGCGGCTGGGCCCGTGAGCCATGGCCGCTGAGCCTGTGCGTCCGGAGCCTGTGCTCCGCAACGGGAGAGGCCACAGCAGTGAGAGGCCCGCGTACCGCAAAAAAAAAAAAGAATACGAAGTATTATTATTACAACATTTCTGTGGAAAGATGGTTCCTAAGACCCACTCAGACATTCCATAAGGGATTATTTTGAAACCTAATTCATTTCATAAAGAACATACTTTCACATTTTTCCCTATCAATACCATTAAAAATATCATGGTTTTTGATTTGGTATATATCATTCTTTAAGCAGATTTTTTTTTTTTTTTTGCAGTGCCTACTATGAGCCAGACACTCTTCAAGGTACTGGGATAGAGCAATGAAGAAACTAGAGAAAGTTTCTGCTCTCATGAAGCTTACATTCTAGAAAGGAGCCAGACCATAAATAAATACACAATGTATGAAATGGGGAGGGGCAAAGTGCTAAAGTTCAGAGAATGATGGAGACCGGGGGGAGGGGCTGGTGCGGTGGTCAGGGAGATAGAGCCCTGGACGAACCGTGTGAGGGAGCATCACGCCAGTGCAAAAGCCCCAAGGTGGGAGTGTGCGTAGGGTGTTGGGAGACCAGTACAGAGATCCATGTGATGAGAATGGACAGAGAGAAAGTGGTGGAAGACAGGACTGGGTCCAGTAGATCCTAACGGCTAGGTAAGGACTTTGAATTCTATTCTGAGTAGATACGAGAAGCCACTGGAAAACTTCAAGTTATTCTTGTTTCAAAAGGATAACTTTTGAAGACATGTTGAGAATACACTTAAAAGAGTCAAGGGTGCAAGCAGAGAAACGAGTTAGAAGGACACTGCGATGGTCCAACCAAGAGATGGTGGTAGTTGCCAAGCAATGAAGAGTGGTCAGGTTCTAGATGTACCTGGAAGGCAGAATTCATAGGATTTACGAACAAGCTGGATGCAAGATACAAGAGAGCAAAGAAAGCTGTGACTATTCTTTCCTTGCCTGCTTCCAGATTCCAAATTTATTCTGCCAGCTATTACTGCCCCCTTCCCTCCCTCAACTTACAGTTAATCATCTAAATTTCCTCAAACACCATTACGGAAGTACAGAGTCTCCAGCACCTGTCTACCTGTCGCGGGTACAAGTGCTAAGGTGCAGAGAATGACAGGGAGTCAGAGATGCTCTGTGAAGTAGGAAGTTCAAGGAGTCAGAGAAGCAAACGCAGGGAGAAAGTAGGTATGCAAACAGTGGGGAGACAGTGTTCCAAGGGAGGTAACAGCAACTGCAAAATACGGAACGTTTTCTCTTATATCAAAACTGCAATCAGAGCTGAACATGCATAGTGATTTGGAATAGGAGGTTAGAGCTACAATGAAAGATAATTCAATAGGAATTCTGGCAGATATAATTAGGATTAACTTTCATTATTCAAAAGGATGACAATTTGGTACACAAACAAATATAGGCGCAATCCTATTCCTATTCTTTTGACTTTCTTCTACCCACCTGAAGAGGTCTCCAAATTTACTTCTGAGGTGGCTACATGACACATAGAGATCGTAGAGGTAGGCTAAGATGCATCTTTCTGGGGAAGAACATTCTGAGGGGTTCACCACATGCTTTACCACACCACACAATCTGAGGAGAAAAATATACGAAGAAATGAGACACTTTGCTGATATATGTGTTATTGCTTGGAACTTTTAGAGTGAGAATGTGTCCATGTATTACTCAAGTAAGAAAAAAGATACCAGATTGTTAACACTAGTCATTATACCAAGTAAATAACTGCATAAAGTATCAGTTTTCTGTCATGATATTGAAACACTAAATATTTTTTTTAAACTTCAGAAATGCCATTAACATTAAGAAATGAAAGAAATGCCTCTGTACAGGAGATACGTAGGGAGGAATCCACCAATAAGGTTGCTGTGAGTAGGACACAAAAGTTGTAGGAGAGAATCTCTCATCAGTAAGAAGACTGACAAATTCTGGAAATTTGCAAAGGGCCCCATGTCCACTATGTAAAAGGGCAATTTCTTCATATCAGTAAGCCTGGGAAATCTATTTTCAAGACCATGAGCTGGTTCTGGCATGAACTTGAAGAATTCATGGTTTGAGGTCACATTCTCCTTGTTTTTCCAAACTAGAAACAAATTTATTTTAGTTTATCTTAATAAGAATTTAAAACCCCTTCTTCTTAGTGACATTGTCCATAAGACTTGCGGTTCAGAAGTACCACTACTACTCCAACTCCCCAGATCAGAAAGATGGCCTTTTGGGCCACAATTCATACAGAACAAAAGTTCATACCACACAGAAGTAAACACTAGTGGTCCATCCACCTATCTGTGAGTCTGATTCCACTGTCATCTTGCATTCTGTTACAGGGTTCAGTACACCTACAACAGTGTCACAGATGACTCAGATTACTGAAACTGAAAAGGGCTTTAGAAATCATCTGATTCACCCTCCTCATTTCACAAAGAGGGCTCTGAGCCTCAGAAAGGTGATGTATCTTGCCCACGAGGCAAAGAGCTACTTCACAGCGATCCAAAAGGAGAACTTAGGTCTCCAGAACCCCAGTCTGGAGCCCTCTCCACTGTTTAGGGGACGGGAGGGAGCCTAGCATGTCAAGGCTGAGAAGGACACTGGAGTCACAAACATCAGAGGTGGGACCTAGGAAACTATGCAAAGAAATAGCCATGTAGCATCCCAAGCCCTGTGAACTGACATCAGCAGATGCAGGCAACTGATAAAGGCTGTCAATTATAGCAAAACTGTCCCACAGTTAAGAAGAAAAGTAGATGATTCAATCAGTTGTTACCTACATAAACCAAAAAATTCCAGGTATACCCTGAAAAGCAAAGAATTATTTTGTGATTAAAGTAAACAAACATTTATTGAAAGTTTGCTAGGCATTTACTGTATCGCAGTAAATACTGAGTGTTTGTTTCCTCAATAATTTTTTCACTTGCTCGAGGTAAGAAAAACATCTTACTTCGAGATCCAATATGTTTATTCGTATAAGTGCAAAAAAAAAGAAAAAGAAAAAAACCCCAAAAAATAGTTTTGGGGAAAATACTTATCCTTACTATACATGATAAAGAACAAATATAATAAACTGAATATCAAATATGATTTTATGAACATTTAATAGAACACAAATTTAAAATGTCAAAATAAATGATAATGAAATAAATTCCAAAATAACAAACAAAAACAAAAAAATACTTGTGAAAACCTATTATATTCATTTCATGACCAACTAGAGATGGTTCCATACACAGTTTAAAAAAGTATGGTATAAATCAAACAGCATGAATGAGCTCCTAGTTAGAAAGACTTTTAGCGATCTGGGAGATTTATTAGCTATCTGATGTTAGGTACATCACTTCACCTACCACTCCATTTAACAGGCCTGAGTTTCCGTTTCTTGACTTATAAAATAGTACTAATCATTCAACCCTACAGGGTAGTGTAGGGCTATAAAATAGTTCTATATTTCCTGGATTCTAAGATGGTCATTTCCTTACATTTAAAAATATCAGGGATGTTTCAGATGTCACTTAGTAATAATCTAAGTGTGTATTATCTGTGGCTATGCTCTCATATGAAGAGAAAGCTTATGGTCCACAAAAGCTAAAATATTTACTATCTGGCTCTATATAGAAAAAAGTTTGCTAACTTCTGATCTCAGAGAAAAAAATTGAAGAAAGAACCAAGAATAGGAGAGACAAGGTAGAAGGAAAGATTAGGAAAATATTAAACGAGGTGCCTTCAAGTGAGAAGATAATATTTGTTAGGTGAGAAAGGGTGTAAATAGAGAAGAGGCACAGAAATAATAAACTTAAATCAAGCTCAATGTTAGCAAAAGTTTAAGGGCATAAATGCTACTTAAGGCTAAAAGCTGAAGTCAAGAATGTATTTCTCTATGACCCAGCAATCCCAATACTGGGCATATACCCTGAGAAAACCATAATTCAAAAAGAGTCATGTACCACAATGTTCACTGCAGCTCCATTTACAAGAGCCAGGACATGGAAGCAACCTAATTGTCCATTGACAGATGAATGGATAAAGAAGATGTGGCACATATATACAATGGAATATTACTCAACCATAAAAAGAAACGAAATTGAGTTATTTGTAGTGAGGTGGATGGACCTAGAGTCTGTCACACAGAGTGAAGTAAGTCAGAAAGAGAAAAACAAATACCATATACTATCACATATATATGGAATCTAAAAAAAAAAAAATGGTACTGATGAACCTAGGGGCAGGGCAGGAATAAAGATGTAGACATAGAGAATGGACTTGAGGACACGGGGAGGAGGAAGGGTAAGCTGGGACGAAGTGAGAGAGTGGCATGGACATATATACACTACCAAATGTCAAATAGATAGCTAGTGGGAAGCAGCTGCATCACACTGGGAGATCAGCTCGGTGCTTTGTGACCACCTAGAGGGGTAGGATAGGGAGGGTGAGAGGGAGATGCAAGAGGGAGGGGATATGGGGATACATGTATACGTATAGCTGATTCACTTTGTTATACAGCAGAAACTAACTCAACATTGTAAAGCAATGATACTCCAATAAAGATGTTAAAAAAATGTTTTTTAAAGAAAAAAGAAGAATGTATTTCTCCCCCAAGATTACAAAGTAAAAATGTTTTATCTTAGGAACTGCAGTTAAAGAAAAGCACATATAATTAAGAGACAGCCTCTTTTACAAACTGAATGTAACAATAATTGGATTTAATTTCGTTATGGTTATTGATTTACATGTTTATTACAGAAACAACTTTGAGACCATAAAGAATATTATAAAAAAATATTCAAATTAAAAAAAATAAATCTATGTGTGTAGAATTAATGTGGCAGCTTTTCCTCTTCTCCTAAAAAGCTGCTGTTAAATGGATGACACTCTAGAATAGAGTACACGTTGATTACATGTGCTAGATTACCAAAAAAAGGCACTGTGAACCCCATGTTTCTTTTGAGCCCAGGAGGGTTGCCTTTCTTTTAAGTATATACAGCTCTGGAGAAAGGAGTCTGCGGTGGACAAAAAGGAGCTCAGAATAGGTTTTCTGACAGCTCATTATACTTCTCTGGTCCCAGTAGCCTCGGCCTCATTTAATGGGGGTGATGTAATTACTTTGCCCAACTTCCCTAACAGTAGTAGAGAAAATCTTAGCCTACGATTCACACAAACCGAAAAAAGACTAAGAATCAAAAAAGTCATTTATTCTAGATTAACCCTTGTCAAAAATTTCCTTTAATTTATAAAAGAAATAAAATTGAAAAGTTAAATCTATAAGATGATGTATGTGCAAAGCTTATTTGGCATTGTATTCTCCAAATAGAAACTGAAATTACATGAGCGAAGAAGCAGTCACTTATTCACCATCCATAATAAGCCAGGATGCTGGGTAGCAGAAATGACAGCAACTAGGGGGAGCGAAATAGCCAGGCAGGCAGGCGGACTTTTCATGCTTTTATCTCCTTTCCAATAAATGTCTCCTGGCACAAGCATTCTTTAACTGTGTTATACCTTTTTATGAAACAAACAGTACTATTTTTGTCTTAAAACCACTATCATATTTCATCACAAATTACACATTCTAGGGTATACCAACCCTTCAAACACCTGGGCCGTCTGATCGGGATTCAGGATCAGACAACTGTGGTATCGCCTGAGAACGGCCACAATGCAGACACACAGTCCTGTTGTGTAACTTCCTGCCAGGCTGGAGGATTTCAGGAGCAGTTCAGCTTCCACAACGCTCAGTTCATTCAGGAGCTACAATGGGAGAAAAGATCGAAGAAAAATGTAGCTGCCAAAACAAATAGGAAAGACGTTTATTTTTACAAACCACGGATATATTGAGTCATTCTAAAACTACTTGATCTCCTTCCTTGTCCTGCCCCAGGAACATGCACATATACAACCACAGTCTCAGCACCCCAATGAATTAACTAGTTTTCATTTTTAATACTTTATCAAATTATAGAGTTTTCCTTCTGTGTGGGCATCATGGTCCATGCAATCGAGAGGTACCCAATACTGAAACAGTTATCAAAATTTTATGGTGGTCCAAAGCTCTGGACTGGATAATTTCAGAGGAGAACATCCCCACCTCTGACTTACTTTCCACTTTCCCCTCCTTTTCAATAAATGGAAGTTATTTATCATCATTTTCTTATTATTAACAAAGCTGACACCTCCAATAGAATAAGTAAAAGAAACCAAGTTTTATGTCTACTCACTAGTGACATAACAAATGAACTCAAGTATGTGTATAAGAAAAATAGTGGAACAAATTAATAATGTTTCATATTTTTTGCTCTTCCCTAAAATATACTCTATTATAAATAGCAAATAAACTTTCACCTTTTCCTAAGCAAAAAACAAAAGACAAACAAATACCCTCAAAGTTCTCACATTTTAAAGTGACTATTACTATATTTTAGCACCAGTTATAATTATTTAGTTGAAAATTATGAACACAGATGCAATTAAAATGCTAGTTGAAAATGCTAGTTGAATACTGTTGACTCAGAAGGTTTCAACTACTCAAAAATGCACTGGGTGGCTCATTTTAAACTGTACAATGCCTAGTAGGTTTGCCTTCTGAAAAAAGAGAGAAGCAGGATCCCTTTGACACCTGTATTGCAAAGTCAATGAGGCCATTGATATTCAGTGCTGGCTCCATGAGATCAAAGATGAGCTGAATATGGTGAGCCAATGGGAGATGGTACGATGTTCCTGATGCAAAGCTTGTGATTTGTTCCAGCACATTGTTAGAGATCTGTGCGGGGGGAAAAAAAAAAAAAAGTGAAAGTAATCATAAGGCCAACAGTCCAAATAACTTTTATTTATTAAATTACTTCAATTTTTAAGGTAAGAAATGTGAATTTATACGTGATTCTACTTAGAAGTTGAAACATATTTCTACAGAAAACAAAACCATGTACAAATGAAATAACATCCTTAAAACAACTATAATTTGAAGAAATAAGCTGAGTTGTCATTCAGATCTACACCCAACTCTCCTAAAGGCAGAACAACAATAAATGCTAATTAATATCCAGATGACATTTACTTGACTATCAATGGATTTGTAAAACAAAATAGATTTGGTTTCTTCTCCATGGCATAGTAATTTTTCTTCAATCATCAACAGAATTCTCCCTTATCGATAGCAATGTAGGACTAAAATGTAATAATATAAGTACTGCATTATAGATTATTTTATATAGTGTTGATTATTATCATACGGTAAAAATATTTCCA
Source organism: Mesoplodon bidens (assembly GCF_964165515.1). Classification (NCBI taxonomy): domain Eukaryota; kingdom Metazoa; phylum Chordata; class Mammalia; order Artiodactyla; family Ziphiidae; genus Mesoplodon; species Mesoplodon bidens. The sequence goes on from NC_138161.1 coordinate 129,418,368, forward strand.
TGATTAAAATTAATTCCTCTGAGGAAGGCAACCTGACACTTAAAACTGAACTGCTTGATAGTTTAAGATGCCTCCAAATATGTTTTAAAAATGTATTTATAAAACAAGTAAAGCCAAAAACATATATTGCATGAAAAAGATTTTTAAGGATATATCCCAAATGCATAATAAAACAGCTTTAATGGCTACCTGAGATGTCACTTGATGTTGATCAAAATATGAAAGGAGTTGAAGTTTTGTGAACACAGTCTCCAGTGTTGGAAATGCCTCCTGTTTGCTCTTCCTGGCTTTCTGTCCTTCATCTCCAACTAAATAAACACACAGTAGGTACATTATTTTCCATTTAACTGAAGCTGTTGACTTTAATGGATACTTTCTATTGAAGTATAACATACGAATGGAAAATTGTACAAGCTCACTGAATTTCTACAAAATAAATTTATGTAATGAAACTCAAATCACAAAATCACGTACCAAAACTCCAGAAGCCCCCTCAGGCTCCCTCCAGTCACGTCTCCCTCCTCAGAGAACCAAGATCCTGACCTCTAATGGCTTGGATTAGTATTGCTCACTTTGGAACTTTATACAAATGGAATCATATGATACGTACTTTTTACATCTGCCGTCTTTCACTCAAAATTATGCTTCTGAGATTGATTCATATTGTTGAGGTAATTTAATTTTTTTCTAAAAATTAACAATTCTCGGGACTTCCCTGGTGGCGCAGTGGTTAAGAATCCGCCTGCCAATGCAGGGGACGCAGGCTCGATCCCTGGTCCAGGAAGATCCCACATGCCACGGAGCAACTAAGCCCGTGCACCACAACTACTGAGCTCAAAGAGTAGCCCCACTCGGCGCAACTAGAGAAAGCCCACGTACTGCAGTGAAGACCCAATGCAGCCATACATACATACATACATACATACATACATACATAAAATTACAAAAAAAACCCAAAAACCGAAAAAACAATTCTCATTTATGTACTCTACCTAAACTTTTGGCTATTAATGAGAAGTCCCTCTATAAGTGCTTCTTACCCACTGACTTTTAAAATACAATATCAGCAATGAATGGGGGGAAAAAAAGTCACCGAGGCTCACATTGATATAATAGGAAAAACTTCACTGGCATTTTCTTAGGAGATTCCCAAACAGTTTAGTACGTAAAAAAGGAAATTTACACAATTCCTAACTTTTTTAGGGGTAGAAAGGAATTAAATCTCTCCACCTTGATGGAAAAGTGCTACCTTTATCAATTTAGCATAAAGAAGTTAGAAGAAAATATCAATAAGAAATACTATAAACATTGCTTATTCCAGACGGACTCTTGCTCTGAACAGCTCTAAGGATAAGATCCAGAAATAATTAGGTCCTATTTTAAAATATTTTTAATATATGTATTTACAAACACAAATCTAAAAACAAAAACGGAATGTTGGATTATACAAGCTCCACGAAAGATCATTTCCAGCACTATCATTCTAAGCAGTCAAAGGCTACTGAGAAAAAAGCCCTCTAACTCACATCATCTTATTTGGGAAAGTTTAATTTGGGGAACAGAGTTCACTTTATTGATTTTTCTATTAAAGATTCAAGAACGATTTCACTAAACTCAAAAGGCTTTGCTAATGGCAAATGTAATGGATTTAGAAAATAACAAGAAAGGAGGCTTCTCTTTCAACAATAAGCAATTGTGGTTTATAGATAGGCAAAAGACAAGCAAAAAACCCAGGCTGTTGTGCTTCCTAAAACAAACAAACTTAGAATTAAAAGGTGCTGAGTAACATAAGGTACAAGATTGTGTGTCACTTTTGTCAAATATCACCAAATGTAACGCAAATAATAAGAAAGGAGTTCATGAAACCTACTTGTTTTTCAACATCTATTCTCAAAGGTACAAGTGGCATTTTGCCTTCAATACAGCTGTTTGCATGTCATGAGCATGTATAAAATATCCAAGTTTTGGATTTTTCATTTACTAACATCATTAGTCCAAGGCTGAAAACTTACACCAATAGTCTTGGGTACCATGAGCTTTGGAAGTGAAGTTAATATATTTAATCAGTCCTTCCTGGGACCAAAACCAAGTCTGTTACCAAGAAAAGTAACAGACCGGAGGATGTGGACCCAGCACGAGAACTCACAAATACCTCTTTGTTTGGCTTGTCTATATTAATAGGCTCTGTTTACTTACACATAGCTAACTTCTCAAGACCTCTTATAAAAAAAGATGTAATTGACTCTTGGCAATTTATATTCACTTTGAGAGAAAAATTTAAGAAATTAGTGGTGGTTCTCAAAGGAATATGTTAATGACATTTGTGATAACAATATAGTCATAATTTATAGATTTCCATCTGTTTTATGTTAATTTGTTTTCATAATATATATTATTGCTCTCTTGTTGCTTAATTTTGATTTTCCTTTTTTTTTTTTTTTAAATCTCTAATCCTGGAAGTTCTGACTTTTATTGGTATGGTAAAACTTCATTAATGTTTTGAAAATTTACACCCAAAGGTGACTAGTCAATGTAAATGTAAAATGAGATTTGAACGTGTTCAACTGGAAATGTCATTTCAGCTTTAGATGATGAATCTCCCCCCGCCCCCAGGCAAGGTCTGGTTGGTCTGACCGCACTCCTAATGAGGTCCTGAAACTCATGTTTTGATGTGTAGCCAGAAATCAAACACATGCTAAGACAACTTCTGTTTTCCGGCTTCACCAGCCTCTTTATCAGAAGGCAGCTCACTACATCCCAAATTAACAAACATATTTTCTGGTTGAGGAGTTTTATCTAAAACGTGGGAAAGACAAAAAATCCCCACTGAAGATGACCCTCTCCTCAGGGGTGCATCTAGTACTGTACCAGATATCTCAAAAATTAGCGTGGAACAACAATGATTTTCTCCTGGTGAGTTCACAAGCAAGAACTGCCTATTTAAGAGACTGGTACGAAGATAGGACAGACAATAGTCTAGCATTTTAAAAAAACTCTTTACAAAGGAAGGAAGTAGACTCAGCAGAAAAGGAAACCGCAGTTGCTTCCTTCCCCGTCCCACCCCTCTCAGCGTTCCAAAACCAAACATTCCACAGGACCTGAAAAGACTCTCTAAAAGTAATTTAGGTAAAAGCCCATATTACTGAATCTTCTAAAGGAGACAGTGTCCATCCCATTCCCAAATATACAAAAAGTAGCTTCAGGGATTCCCTGGTGGCGCAGTGGTTGAGAGTCCGCCTGCCGATGCAGGGGACACGGGTTCGTGCCCCGGTCCGGGAGGATCCCACATGCCGCGGAGCGGCTGGGCCCGTGAGCCATGGCCGCTGAGCCTGCGCGTCCGGAGCCTGTGCTCCGCAACGGGAGAGGCCACAACAGTGAGACGCCTGCTTACCGCAAAAAAAAAAAAAAAAAAAAGTAGCTTCAAATATATTTTGCTAGCTAGTTGCAGGGCTTTGGGATTCAGCCCATTTCCTCTTTTCTCCAACAGAGAAAACAGCAAAACAACAGATCAACAGTTTTTCTAGAGCAGTTCTTCACCCCTCCCTGATCTCAATAAGGACAACAGGGTTTCATTTCCCTTCCACAACCTCATGGTGCCTGTGTAGCACTAACTCTTTAAGAGGCCACAGAAGTGAGGTAGGGAATGTGATGCAAATAACACGAAGGTAGCCTTTCCACTGTGTTCTAAGACATCAGACACCCAAAACACACATTCAGACTAAAAACACTTCGCCCTGCCCTCGTACCTTGTTTCTGCATCTGCACCCTTACTGATGGAGAGGAAAGAGAGCTATTTGCAATAGTTATATCTGTCCTTTTCTGTGGGAAAGATCTAGTGTGGGCAAGCTCTAGTAATTCATCCAGGTAAAGTCCTAAAGACTGGATCCCCTGTGGAGAGGTTCGTAAAACAGTATTTATTTTGTACTGAACAAGAAAGCAGGGTCCCTAGAGATGGTTTATGCCAATGTATAGGAAGCGTGCTGTCTGCACAGGGAAAATCCAAACTTTTTTTCCCCGTTATATTATTTAAGTAACAGAGAGAGAAATACCAGTGGTGGTAGTGGCGTATACATAATGATAGCATACTTTAAGTCCTATGACTGTCTAATAAAATAAACAAACTTTGAAGAGTAATTAGGCAAATGTGAAGTGGATAATTACGAAGTTCCAGTTATGTTATATGGTGACATGGTACAAAGGCATAACTTCACCGTAAGAACTATGTAAAAAGCTTGGTAACAGAGCATTCCAAGTGAAGGCATTATGGAGTAAAGACCCAGTTTTCTTTTTACTTGGAATCATTTGGAGACCTGGGTAGCCTCCACTGCTTACTGCAATTATTCTTCTGAATAATGTAAGAAAAGATCAGCCACTACAATGTCATGATTTTTAATTATCATGTAAATATGAGGACCCAGAGCCAACTATAAGCTTGAAAAAGGATGGAACTGGGGGAATGGACCTCTTCCAGCCTAAGGGTTTTCCAACTCATTCTTCAATACTTTATGTATGACTACTGTGGAAAATTTGGGAAATATGAAAAAAAGAGGGGCAAATAAAATCACCTACATCTATCTATAGAAGGTGTTATTTTCATGCGAGCATTACTATAAATGGAACCAAGGCCTTAAAATTTCAATGTGCTTATTCATATTTCAACGTGACAGTCATTCGGGGGAGGAAACACTCTGCTGACAGTGCCATGTATGAGTTTGATAAAGACTGTGCTGAGGGGACGACAAACGGCAGCACAATGGGGGCAAATGCATTAGGGCTCTTTACCCCCGGTCTCTGTGGTGCTTTTCTTATTTAGGATTTTCAAAATATCTTTGGTAATTTTCTTCAACTGATGCCTGGCTTCTTCACGCTCTTTGCCCACTCCATAAAGAAGGATTGTGCGCTGGTTATACTCATGACTTGAAGATTCATCCTGAAAAACAGAAAATGCATTTTGAAACCCCTGTTTAAAGGGTGGGGTTCATGGACACGATATGCGCTGACCACAGCATCTCCATGCTGGCTCGTGCGGTGGTGGCATCCCGCCCACCTTTCAATTCACCTCAACCTCCACTGGCAACACGCTTGTTTTTCCAGTTTGGAACTTGCTAAAGTAAAAAAAAAAGTGTCAACTGACCTGAAGTCTTAATAGAAGCAGTTGATGTGGGCGTACCTTACAGAGTAAGTTTTGACTCTTGATTGTTTAAAATTTAACATGGTATTAATTTCACATCCTATTACATACTATCTAGTTAAAATTTTTCCTTATGGAAAATGTTATTTCTTAGCAAGCTCAGTTTTCTGCATACATTAAACATCATTAAACATTTTATATTTAGAAAAAAAGAGGATCCTCAAGTACTTTTATTAAAAAAAAAAAGTTCCATTTACTTCCAATATGACTGTGTAAGACACATGTATATTTCTTTCCAAATGGAAAACGACAGACAGCATGGGTCTCATTAGGTGTGAGGAAAATAGCTGGAAATGCAAACACGTTCTGACACCACCTTCCTCTTCTGGACCACCTCCCCACACCTGCCCCACAGACACAGTGAATTCAAGCACTATTTTTCCCACATGGGAGAGGAGATTACTTAGTCACAGCATCACAAAAACATACACACTGCTAAACACATTCTTTAGTCAGAGTTGAATAGTCCAGGATGTGTCCTCTCTTATGCCTGGTTTTGAATTTTTCTATCTAAATTTCTCTCTTGGATCCTATACTCTTCCATTTTCTTAGTGAAATTCCTAGCTCTATGTTTCAGTTCATCTCCTTTTCTTACCATTGGTACATGTTTGCCCAGGCAAGGTACTTACTCTCCCTAACAGTATCTATCCCTAAGGAGCTCACATGAGGAAAGTTTTGTCTCAGGGAAAACAAACTGCACTGTGTGCACGTAAATTAGTAATGGCTGCAAAAAAAGAGCGAAGTCCTTGTGACCTGGAGAACGCCAATGTTCAATTTGGAGTGCTCCACGTGTGTACTCTGCACAAAGTAGCATTTTGCTTCTTTAGCCCTGAAGTAAGAGCCTGTTTCTTCTCAGTTTCTGTCATTCTGTCTTTCTCTCACCTGCTTGCATTCAAGGCACCACTTCTTGCACTGGTTCCTTTTTTATAACATTCTATTAGAAATATACATTTGCATACTCTGCCAATCTATCTTGCTACCATGTCCCCCAATAATTAATGTTTCAGGTTGTTCAAACCAAGTAAGTCTTTTCTAGAAGCTGTTATTTAATACCTTGAGTTCCAAAATCTCCTCCAAAGTCTCAAAAGGCAGACCTAACCACAGGATAAAGTTGACCTAGGTAGTGATTGCTATATCTCAGTGACCTGAGCTACTTTGTCAATCTCCAATTTTTGTTGTTGTTACACAGCATTACTGATATACTTCCTGGTGGGGTGTGTACATATAAGCAAGCCCTATAAAGGGGACAGAAAGGCGATGAGGAAACTGCACAAAACTCAGATGCCAGTCATGTGCCCTGGTGACTGTTTTCAGTTAAGGCACCTGTCAAATGGTTCTAATGTAAACCTGTTGTGTGAGGGCTGATGGAAAGATGTTAGCAACAGCTGTTTATAGAGAACCTACAGCAAGACAAGGTACTAAGAACTCTGAGAAAATGCAAGGACGAATGTTCCCTGATTTAAGGAGTACAGATTCAGTATCACAGAGATAGTATCTACAGAGCTCGAACCCCAAACAGGGATGGGGAGGGAAGGTATCCTGGAAAGATCCATGTGTTCTATGAACACGGGGTACTATGGCTCCATACTGGCCCAATAACAACCCAAGCTCAGGGTGAGAGAGAGCTGTGACTGCCTCCAGGGTGTGTCACTTGCCAACGCCATGGTCCAAGAGAATGAGCCTTTTTGAGCCTCAGATTCTTCCTCTGAAAAATGGTTAACACTACATACCTTATAAGGTTTTGGTGAGAGTGGGGATCTGTCGGTAAAATGCTTAGCGGCATATCAGACACAGCACCCCCTGCTGCCCGTTGATATTACTGCACCTCCACGCCTCCCCTGCAGGCACCCCACAGCCGCGCTGTGCTGCATTGCTCAACAATTCCCAAAGGTGCCGGGCACTTCCTTCCTTTGCTGGTCTCCTCCCGCCACCTGAAATACTCTCAACAGCCTCAACTGCACTTGTGCAAATGCTACGCATGATGACAGCGTCAGGTCCCTCCCTCTGTCAACTCAGTTTAGCGAAAGCCCTCACTGCAGAGGGAGGTGGGGGAGGAGTGACTTTGGAGCATCTATCGCTGTGTAATTCACCTATTTTCTAGGTATCTGTTTAATGTCTGTCTTCCTCACTAGACCATTCACATTTATATTTTCCTTAATGGCACTGACTAGGCACTTAATATTTGTTGAATGCATGAAATAATGAATAAACAAGTGGATTAATAAAGAAACATGTGACTAAAAGAATAGGGCAGGGATGAAGATAAGAAAAGAAAAAAAAAAAAAAAAAAAACTAGTTTAGTAGGAAACTTAACCTGATAACTAAGTGCTTAAAAAACCTGAAGAGGAAAAATGAAAGGCAGAGAGAAGTTTAGACCAAAAGAATCTGTAGGGTGTAAACTAGGTCTTAGTGGTGGGAATAAAAAATAAGAAGCAAAATCAAGAGGTATCTGAGGAAGTTAGGAAAGGATCAGGCATCTGAGTGAAGGTGCATCTCACTGCATTTCAAGACGGACTCACTAGATAAAATTTGTTGGGGTCCAGGTGGGGAGGGGGAAGGGCTGGGAGCTCATGAATTCACCGTTAGGTGAGAGGAATTCAAGGGGTAGGTGGAAATGTATTACAAATGTCTAGTAGGTGGTTTGACGGCAGGTCTAATGCAGAACTGACAGCTTATGGATAAGAGCACTATGTAACTGGAAGGGATTCAAAACCCCCATGTTCTCTTTGGGCAGCGGGTGGGAGGGAAAACAGCTGCGATAGTGAAGAGAATAAATAGACCATCAAATGATGGACACACACTCTCCATAGTTAATAAATAACGGACAAGCCAAGGTCACAAAAGCGAGGGAAGGGTCAGTTAGCAACAGGGGTCATCAACAGTGTTGAATACGGTTAAGAAATCACAATGGATGCTGGCTTCCCTGACTTGTTTCTTTAAAAAAAAACCACACGTGTGAACCTCAAAAGAGAAGTTTCTCTAGAGTAGTAGGGGCAGATGGCAGGAAACAGGAGGTTGAAGTAAGAGCAGATGGTGAAATGGTGACGGTGAGGGAGGTAAACCACACTTACTAGTAGTTGGGTATAAACAGCAATAGCTTGAGAGAAAAGTGATCATTGTACCAGGACAACCAATGACAAACTGGCTTCAAAGCTATGTTTCAAATGAGTCTCCATAATGGAAATCTGGACTGGAGGGCAGATAACTGACAAAGGAGATGGGCAACAGTGACCTCCTGTCTGGATTAACTTCAGAAGACTAGGACATCTTTCTACTTAACCACAGACAAAAAAGAAAATGGGTGAAAAGACAGGGAAATCTGGAGGTGAAGAAGTGAGGAACTTGAATTAGTTGTATTAGTATTAGTTCATTGGCTCTGTTATGTTCAGGGAATTGGGCCAGAAGCAAAGCAAAGTCATGAGGTGAGAGTAAGGAGATGGAATTAAAAAGCAAGAGAAGCCTGCAGTTAGCTGGGCAGGGTGGTGGGGGGAACCACTGGTCAACCTCTATATGGGGCATGAAGACTGTGTTTCTGATAGTTAACAGTTTTTAGGGAAACCGTGAGAGCCATTACTAGTCTTCAAAGAGGAAAGGCAAACACATTTTCAAAGCAACTCTTTTTCAATAGCCTACAAGATTAGTTTACATCAATTTTTTGCACATGTAGAAAATGCACAAATCTTTAAATAGCAACTTATACATGAGAAGAAGGTCAATCTCAGAAAATGGGCCAAATATATCCAAAGGTATCAATGAGTTCTACTTTTTAAACTAGGTATTAAAACACCCTCAAGTTGCATAGTTGTAAAAGATCAGTACCAAAGAATTATTCTCTTGTTGATACCCTGAAGGACACATTTGTGGGGTGGAGAAAGAATCCATAGGAGAGTCCATGGAAGTCTAGCTAACCCCTTTCACGCTAGCCCCCTGTTGTCCTTGGGTTAAACAGGTCACTTCCCCTGTAAACTGAGTTCTGAAAATCCCATCCTCCAGATCAATCACTTTCTTTCTTCAGATAGTATCTCACATTCACACTTAATTGATCTTTTAAAAACTTAGGAGGATGCACATCCAAAAACTCTGGAAGGACTGTTGTACTACAGAAATTAAAAGATGTCTCTTGAGCCAAATGTCCTAAAAAGGGAAAACTTGGAGTTAACTGAAGCCTAATATTAGTCATCTTCATTTCTTTAAAATAAGTGATTAGAGGGCTTCCCCGGTGGCGCAGTGGTTGAGAGTCTGCCTGCCGATGCAGGGGACACGGGTTCGTGCCCCGGTCTGGGAAGATCCCACAGCCACGGAGCGGCTGGGCCCATGAGCCATGGCCGCTGAGCCTGCGCGTCCGGAGCCTGTGCTCCGCAGCGCGAGAGGCCACAACAGTGAGAGGCCCACGTACCGCAAAATAAATAAATAAATAAGTGATTAGAAATGTTGCCAAAACGTGTGTGTGTGTTCACAAGGATGTGATAATGGTGGTGAGATTATTAGAGACGTGTACTCTCCTTTCACCTCCAATCATTATTTCTTTCAGCTGAAGCTTTCAATGTACCATGTTATTCTGTTTAGAATAAAATAAATTCAAATCAATGTTACAGCAGTAATAAGCCTTGGGCTGGTGGGGGGAGATGGGTGTGCACACTGTGGAAAGGCTGTGTGAAAGGAACAAGGAAATCAGCAGCTTCTCAGTATAACTACACCTGACCTGGAGTAACTCTTTCTAATTCAAGAAAATCGGAGACTCCTTTACTTAGATTTGTGAAGGAAAGCTTTGTTCAATAGTAGCTTATAGTCCACAGTGTGGCCAAAATGAGGCCCTTATCCAACAAACTCAGAGCATCCTAGGAGCATAATGGCTGTCAAGCAGTTTAAGGAGATACACTAGTCCTCTAATTTCAAGCAAAACACTCAAGACAAGGACGACAAATAACTGGATCACCAGAGAGAGTATTCTTTTCTTGCTAAATACTGCAATGCCCAAGACTCCTTACTTTTGGAATTTATCTTATATCTAACCTGAATTTGTACACTCTAACAGGTAAAGCCAAGCTAGATGATGTAAGAACTGCCTTAAAGTGCATGTGCTCCATCAAAACCTTCACCAATGTCAAAAGGACTGCATCTCAAAACTGTCAGATATTAGAACTAAAACAGCCTAAGAGCTCATCCAATGGCTTAATTACCTCTCCATCTTTCTGTCCCAACATGGGTTTTCACAAGGACCACGGGGTCCTTCCATTTCAGGGCATGGCCCTCTCTGTTCACAGTAATCCTATTTGAAGCAAATACATATTTTCAGATAAACAGCCTCGATGAAATAAAGAAACCAATTAAACCACTTGCATGTAAAAATTCTAGGGTATATAGAATTACTTCAATTTTCCAGTCATCCTCCACTGAGTACATACTATTAGAAAAGGTTTACAGATAGGTGCGGTTGTGAGTTAAAATCAGAGGAAAGAGAAAGTTAATTTAGATCAAGAACCGGAGCCTTTCATTTACCCCTCAAATCCCTAGTCAGAGCCCTTTAGGAATTTGGAAATATAAATTCTCCATAAAGCAGCATGAATTAGTGTTCCTTTAGTATGGCATATTAACTTGTTGAAAATAGTCATGATGTTTCTTTTTTTTTTTTTTCAAAAGCCTTGTTTCATCCAAAGGTCTTAGAAGCACTTCACAAACATCCTCTAAAGTTGACAATCTGGTGTGAAGGCAAGCATGACTCCTAGCTTCTTAACAGTGTAGCCATTCCATTCATGGCACTGACCTCTTACCGTTGGGCCTCAGTGTAGGGGTGGGGCGTGTAGGGAGGGGTTGTGGAGACAGTGAGATGGGGAAGATTTTTGTACTCAGTGGTCACAGATGCAGGCTCTGGAATCAGGCAGTATGGGTTGAACAGGATCTCTAACTTTGCTGTTCTCCTCCTTAGTTTCCATCATCCAGAGAATAGAAACAAGATGATTATCTACTTCACAGAACAGTTGAGATGATAAAATGAGTTAATTCATGACAACATAAGAAATCAAAAGTTGGCTGTTACTATTCTGAAGTGTGTGTAGCATAAAAGGTTTTTCAAAAAGTATGCAGTCTCTCTAAACCAACAAATAAGTTAATTTTCTAAAAGTGTAGCATCAGGGCTTCCCTGGTGGTGCAGTGGTTGAGAGTCCGCCTGCCGATGCAGGAGACATGGGTTCGTGCCCCGGTCCGGGAGGATCCCACATGGTCCGGGAAGATCCCACATGCCGTGGAGCGGCTGGGCCCGTGAGCCATGGCCACTGAGCCTGCGCGTCCGGAGCCTGTGCTCCGTAACAGGAGAGGCCACAACAGTGAGAGGCCTGCGTACCGCAAAAAGAAAAATAATAAATAAATAAATAAATAAAAGTATAGCATCAAACTGACACCTCTAGATGAATAACAGATAGGGATCATCACGTGACTGACATTTCCAACTGAAATTACCCAAATTCATAGCTTGATTTCAAATCCATAATGCCAACAAAATTCTCAGGTAGTTTAAATCAGTGGTCTTCAACCCTGAGTGTGTATGAGCATCACTTGGAAGGCTCATGAAACTACAGGTGAGGGGTGCATTCCTGAGTTTCTGATCCACTGGGGCTAGGTTGGTGCCCAAGAAAGTGCATTTCTCCTGATTCCCCAGGTGACGCTGAGCTGCTGTTCTGTACTTTAAAAACCATCCTTGAAGATTATCTAACCTACACAGAGACAGACACACTCAAAACTCAGAAGAAAGAAATAACCAAAACATATGTTCACAGCAAAGACACCTACCCAAGTGGATCTGCTGGTAACAGAAGGACACTACAGTTTGAAATATTGTACGAGTGTGTACACATGCGTGAGTGCCCACAATATTTACATAAAGGTAATAGTGATACCACAGCCCCTTCATTTAATGATATATTTCCCCCAAAAAACAAAAGCAAAGTCAAAAGAAAAGTAATAATAATTTGTTTATATTTAAATTCTACTCAAGAAAAGCATGAAAGACAGTATATAATAAGCCTGGCAATGGATACAACTGTTTCTCTTTCTTGATGTAATTTTAGAATCTTAAAATTTATAATGGGGGGAAACTGTGTCGCCTACAAAGAGATGCTCAAACACAGATTTAAAATAATGACATTATTAACCAGGAAAAAACCAAAGAGCAAGAAACCTAACATCCCTAAGGCGCACACATTACGAGTTAAAATGTGATTACTTATTAAAAGGCAATATATCACCCAGTGTTGAGCACATATGTTTCCAGGTAAATAAACATCTGAGAAAGCAAGTTTGCAACCTTCTCCAGGAAGCAGACATTGATAGGCTTGATCTCCACTTGGATTTATCATTTTCATGGGAAATAACCCAAAGAACTCACAAAGCATCAATTCTATGGCAGGTTGCAGTAAAAAACCACAAGATTTTAAATTGCTTTTTAAAAGATGACTTCTCACCTCCCTGCCCCATATTTCCCAAGGAAATAAAAGCAGAAGTCCTAAAAGCAGCCAGACGGAAACACAGCGTCTGCATAGCTTTGAGTCCACGGTGTCTGAAGGTAATTTCTGATTGTGAAGTCCTCTTCCTTTCTCCCTCTATTTCTCTCCAGAACACTCAAGACCTTACTGATGAAAGCTCAGAAGATTGTCTATCATAAAGAGTGTAAACAGCTAAACTAAGACATTAAAAGGAAAATAACCAGATGCCACTCTGCAGGTTTTATTAACTACCACATACTGGATACATTCAAATCCTTCAGAATCAACAGAGTAACCAGGTAACTTTATCTCTAGAAGTATTTGACAAGTATATGTATTTGCACTATGATGTGTGTGTAAATTTTTTCAAGTTTTCTTAAAGTTGGAAAACTTTAATAGCAATATAAATGCAGGTTACTTATATGGAATATAAATTAAAATACAAGCTGCATTAATGATGTTAGAGATAACCATTAACTTCTTCACTAAAAAAAAAAAAATTTATACAGAACATGGAAATAAAATTCAAATGGTCTTACTTATTTTTACCTTGAGTGTAAAATGAAATTTAATATAGATAGAGGGAGCCGAAATTCTCAATACCAAGAATACTTATTAAATAAGTTACAGTCTATGCAAAATGAGCATTCCCAAAGTAGAATTTCCAAAACCATCAGGGCATAAACAAAGGCAAATAGCAGTAGCAAGGAAGGTTAAGTCAGTGATCTTGTGTCAAATACTAGGGTTTATTTAGGTTTTGTTTGTTTGTTTGTTTAAGTTAAACAGATGAGGAGGTATTGAAAATTGAAGCCATATTGTGACATGAATCTTAACTTGTTCTACTTTCAGTAATTAAAGGATGGAAAAAAGAATTCCACTGACATTTGGGAGAACTTAGTGCTTCCTTTGTTATATTTCAATCTTTTAAATGGAAGCATTTTTTTTAATTTAGACATTTGTACTTTAACATTACCGTGTCTTATATTTAGGAATAATATTTTATATAGAATCAATTCCATTTGTTTTTGATGAATTAAAATTTTACAAATTTCATTTTAAATTTCAAAACTTAGATGCCAAATAATGTATTCAAGTCAAGTGTTAATTTCCTTTATAGCTGCCTGTTGTGGTATAACAACCTACGGAACCAGACAAGGACATGATTTTGGTATTTTATTTTAATTACCATTATATACACTCTATAAATCTAGAAAGTATGCCCAGGCTGTTCTGAGGAATGCCATCTGATGACTACATACAGAAGCCATTTCCTTATTTTTTTAGCATTTAAAAATTTGCACTGAATGATATTCAAGAAAACGTATGTAAAACCTTAAAATTTACTGAGCAAAGTTGGAAAAGAGATACACATGGGTTAAAATATTTGGAGCTAAAGAATAGTCTCTATGAGGCTGATTTTCGAATGGATGACTGAGCAATACAGAAGCAGAAATACCTTCCAATTATAAAAGAAAAAAAATGTTTTCTGCTTTTTATTTATTTAACAATAATTTTTCCACAAGTGATGTTATACACATTTCTTTTCACTTTTTACTTTAAAAATTCTACTCAGCAATTATCAGTCATTTCTCCTTAGAACCCTTTGAAGGTACTAGAGGAAATGAAGTCCAGGAACAGGATGGTGTAGGAAAAGTGACTGTGAATAGAAACAAAAAAGTTAGAAGGCGTGGAAATGAAGCTGCAGACGAATAAAGCACAGCCCGAATATTTCTCTTCTAGTTTTTATGTAGGTGCACTTTTGCCTAAGATCAAAAATGTCCTACAAGAGGCAAACACTCAAAAAATAAGAAACACAAAGTAGCCATGCCTTCACACAATGTTCTTCAGGCTATTTTATTTTGCTACAGATAAAATATTTGTCACCATGAAATATTTTGAGATTTAATTTTCTGTGTTCTTACTGTCCCAGTGAGGCTCAGACACCTCACTTTTTGTCCAAAAATGTTACCCACAGAGATGAGAGTGAAATCGAGTACCTGGGACTGATAATAACCATCCCCTCTGTCCCCCTCTAGGTAGCAAAGAAGAAACACAAGCCATGGACAACCTCACCACTGCGGCTGGGAATGGCAGCCTGTGCACCAGAGATTACAAAATCACCCAGGTCCTCTTCCCGCTCTTCTATACCGTGCTGTTTTTCGTTGGACTCATCACAAACAGCCTGGCAATGAGGATTTTCTTTCAAATCCACAGTAAATCCAACTTTATTATTTTCCTTAAGAACACAGTCATTTCTGATCTTCTCATGATTCTGACTTTTCCATTCAAAATCCTCAGCGATGCCAAACTGGGAACAGGACCGCTGAGAGCCTTCGTGTGCCAAGTGACCTCCGTTGTATTTTACTTCACGATGTACATCAGTATTTCATTTCTAGGACTGATAACTATCGATCGCTACCAGAAGACCACCAGGCCATTTAAAACATCCAACCCCAACAATCTCTTGGGGGCTAAGATTCTCTCTGTCATCATCTGGGCGTTCATGTTCTTACTTTCCTTGCCTAACATGATTCTGACCAACAGGAGGCCGAGTGACAAGAATGTGAAGAAATGCTCATTCCTGAAATCAGAGTTTGGTCTGGTCTGGCATGAAATAGTCAACTACATCTGTCAAGTCATTTTCTGGATTAATTTTCTAATTGTCATTGTATGCTACACGCTCATTACAAAAGAACTGTACAAGTCATACGTGAGAACCAGGGGCGTCGGCAGAGTCCCCAAGAAAAAGGTAAACATCAAAGTTTTCATTATCATTGCTGTGTTTTTTATTTGTTTCGTTCCTTTCCATTTTGCCCGAATTCCCTACACCCTGAGTCAAACCCGGGACGTCTTTGACTGCTCCGCTGAGAATACTCTGTTCTACGTCAAAGAAAGCACTCTCTGGTTAACTTCCTTAAACGCGTGCCTGGATCCATTCATCTACTTTTTCCTTTGCAAATCCTTCAAAAATTCCTTGATGAGCATGCTGAGATGCTCCAATTCGGCATCATCTCCATCCCATAAAAACAGGAAAAAAGGACAGGGTGGTGGTGACCCAAGTGAAGAGACCCCAATGTAAACAAACTGAGGTAATACTTAAGTCTATTAGTGTTTGGAGCTCCTAATAGGCAAGCACTAGGTGAAAATATTAATACTGACTAAGAAGTAGCTGAGTTAGTAACGATAACTCTTGAAACGGGTCACAGAAGGTGACACAAGCAATTTTCGTTTACTTGTCCGGTACTGAAAGCAATCTTAAAATGCAGGAAAGTAACTGAACATGGAGCTGTGTAGCAAAACAAACTGCACCCACTCACCATGCCACCTGCAAAACTACACAGAAGTCAGACGTGTAGAGTTTTGGCAAAATGGGTAACCATATAATAACATTTCCGGTAATTTTAAAAATATATTACTGATCACAATGCTACTGTCAACTTATTATAATCAACTAAGAATGATAAATCTGATAAAATCTTCTGACCAAATATTATACTTATATACTTACATATGTATATATACTTACATGTACTTACATATGTATATATATCCCAGTCCCTTAACCAAATGCTGACCTATTGTGATACTCATAAGTAACTGGGACATGCAAAGAACAGTAACTACTAACTTTTAATTATAAGCAAAAACTTAAGGGATTTAAACTAATTGAAATGGTAATTGATGAGACTAAATTTTTTTTCATTAAGAAGATAGAAGTTTTAAAACTACCTTCTCAAGAAAAAGAGCAAAAATAGCACAGTTATTAAAATAGTTGCCTTATGACATTCTAATACCAAAAACTTATGAATATATCCTTAACACCAGAGAAACCAGTTTGCTACTACTTTGACAACTTTAGTAAATACAATACCATCATCAATACTTATCATTATTAACTAGCTTCTAGAAACTGCCTGCGATTTGGGTTAATGAACATTTCCCTAATGAGAAAAACAAGTTAAATATGATTAGGCAGTTGAACAGTATAACTATTAGCAGGAAAGTGATGAAAATGTCTGGGATTACCTGTTTGTGTAGATAATAAAAAATTTACATTAAACTCTAAAACATACTTTGTGGGGATTTCTTTGTTCAAAGATAATAGATGCTATGACTCATCTTTCATATACGCCTACATCAAACAAACCCCTTTAAGAAAAGATAGCTGCCAACACAATCCGTTTTATTACACACTATTGGGCAAAATCTCTTCTGAAGGTAACACTTCACATCAGTTACTTCATATGTAAATGAAAAAATAGGTCAAACTTATAATGTAGTCTGATTCCCCACAAGCCATATTATTTTTTATTATAAAAAAAAATACCTAACACACTTGGAAGTGGACAGGATTTATCTCAATTATTTAGGATCCTCAGAGGTGATTCCCAAATACAAGGCATAGAAACCAATATCTAAATATAATGTGAGAAGAAATAAAAATGGTGAGTTGTGGGCTTCCCTGGTGGCGCAGTGGTTGAGAGTCCGCCTGCCGATGCAGGGGACACGGGTTCGTGCCCCGGTCCGGGAAGATCCCACATGCCGTGGAGCGGCTGGGCCCGTGAGCCATGGCCGCTGAGCCTGCGCGTCCGGAGCCTGTGCTCCGCAATGCGAGAGGCCACAACAGTGAGAGGCCCGCGTACCAAAAAAAAAAAAAAATGGTGAGTTGTAGTAAAAGGAAGTTCACTGAACTCCAATAGTAATCTATTTTATTCTGCTGAGTTAAATTTCAGTACACAGTTGAACTCATTTAACTCTCTAGATGGTATCTATTCTTGAGCAGCCACATTTCCTTCTCTGGCACTTCTGCAAGCAAGCACTGGATGTCAGTGGAGATGCACATAGAGGCATGCATCAAAAAAGACGCATATTCGACCTACTGCTGGGGCAAAGGCAGTAGCCATTTCTGCCAGGTAAACCAATGCAATTCACTCTAATGTCATATGAGTAAGCACATTCTGTAAGAATACCAGGATATTTGAGCTGGAAGAGAAACTAAGGATCAACTAACCTGACCATCTTACTTTGTATATGGGAAAAGTGAAGGACAGATTTACTCCTCAGTCCAGTCAAGTCAGGGGCAGAGAGTGGATGAAAGCTGGCCACCTCACGGTGCCAGGATCACATGAGGTGTCGGGAGACTACAGGATGGGCAGAGATTTCCTGAATAATCTTTCATTTTGGATTAAACTCACTCACTGAGATGACGATTTCCACAAGAGAAAGAAAAAATTAAAAAAACAGAAAAGCTAATGGTATTACAATAGTTTTGTGGGGGGGAAAAATTGTAAAATGTTTGGAATTATCTGTGTTTTTATATATAACATGAAAAATTTACATTAAACTCTAAATCACACTTTGTTGATACTTCTATATCAAACATCAAACTGATCCCATTCAAGACAGACTGAGAGATCAGTATTTATGGAGCACTCATGATACACAGAAAATGTCACTATCTCTAGCTTTAATAATTTTAATATACACAATACATGTCACATTTCACAATAACTTCGAGAGACAGAAAGAGAGAGGGAGAGAGGGAGAGAGCGAGAGAGGGAGAGAGGGAGAGAGGGAGATGCCAAATTTTGTAGACTCAGGTTCAGAAGATGAGACAAACAAAATGTAGTCTTGCCCATAGCCTTAGTGGCTAACAAGTCCTAAGGATGCTGGTTATTGGAAGTTTCTCTCAGTGGTTTCTTATATAAACAGTCTAAGGCAGATGTGACAAACTCTAGCCTACAAGCCAAATCTACCCTAGCACCTGTTTTGTACAGCCTGTGACTTAAGAATGGTTTTTACATTTTCAAATGTTTGCAGGAGGAAAATCAGGAGGAAGAATAAAACTTTACGCTGCATTAAAGTATGAAATTCAAGTTTTTGTGTCCATAAGGTTTTATTAGCACACAAGCCACACCCACTCAGGTTTTATCTATGACTGGTTTCCTGCTACAACAACAGGGTTGAATAGTTGTGACAGACTGCAGGGTCACAAAACCTAAATATTTACTAACTGGCTATTTAGAAGATTGACAACCCCTGGACTAGAACTCTAAAAACAGGGAGAAAGGCCCTATGTAGAGAAAGAACCCCCTCTTCATGCATGCATCTCGATGTTTCAGCAGTTTTGCACTGAAAACACCTACAGGTTCCTACGGCTGACCTAGATGATCTGGTAACACCCAAAGTGGGAACTGGGATTACAATGAGGCTGGTGGGAACTAAACATATGCAAGTATACTTGCAAGGCAATAAGTGAGAAACAGCCTGACTTTTTTTTAGAAAATGGGAAAAGGGCAAGAAAAAAATCAATTTCCAGGAGAAATACAAAGAGGCAATGAAAATATGAAAAGATATATATCCTCATTAATAAATAAATTTATATTTACATGACATGGCTTTTTTCACCTGTAAGTTTAGAACTGATTTAAAAGATTTTTAGTAATAATGCTGGATAATCCTACTTGGTGAGACTATAAATGGGTACAGTCTTCCTGGAAAGCTTTTTGAAAATATCATTTAACATTGCAATGCATAGCTTTTGATCCAGTAATCCCACTTCTAGGAAACTTCCTATAAATATTGGAACAAAATACAAAAATACATGGAGAGGTATTTGCTCTACAGCATGTTTTCATTAGGGGAAAAATGGGGAAAAAAAGAAACTAAACGTCCATCAGTAACAGCTTAACTAAACTATGGTACCTTTATATAGTGTAACAAACAAACAAAAAAAACTTGTTAGCAAATCTTCATGTACTAACATGGAATGAAAGAAACAAAGATCTAATATGTCAATACATAAATATATATATTTGCACACACACTGGTATGTATATGTAAAGGGAATTAACTTTCACTTTCTACTATATATGTCTATATTTGAATTCTTTAAACTGGTTTTCCTTTTATAATAAAATTATGAAACTGGATATTAATATATGTGTTTCAGATAATAGTGTGAATTTATTGCCTGTTTCCAGTTATATGTAGAGATTTTCTAACATTAAATTTATTTATACACAGATCACTACAGTTAATGTTAAACTGCATAATTTATTTTAGATTATTACCACCGTGGGTTAATTCACTGTGGGATTTTAAACACTTTCATATAATCTGAGAAAGTACCATGGTATCCTTTGAGGGGAAGTAAAAGGCTCTTCTATGAGTACAGGAGTTCCCACTTTGACTTTCATTCCAAATGAAAGCAAATACTTCCACACCTTTTCAATTGTCATTTATATGGTAGTGGTTACATCAACATGAACATTATACTGTTGACTCTGATCCAAAAGACAATCCCTAAGGAGACAGCAAATGCAAAAAGTAGTTTATTCCCATTTGGCAGGCTTCTAATTTCTATGACTTCTCCTTACATATTTGATTCTCTCCTGATCCTACTGCTATGAACCAATTTATGTTTTCAATCTGGCACCTCACTTTGAGACTAAGAGTCTCACAAGTCCCTGAAACTTTATAGTGGATTGTATCTCCTCACTCATCAATCAGTAATACCCAGCTCAAAAACTCCAGAATTTGGTAAACAATTCCACATTCACCTTGTCTCTGGCTTCTGGAAGACAGGAGAGAGAGAGGCTGGTTCCAAGCGGGGGCTCTGAAACCAGACCATGAGGGTTTACAGTGGGCTTTGGTTGCAGGACTTTGGGCAAACTGCTTAACGTCTGCACCTCCATTTTCTCATCTGTAAAATGGGACGGATCTCTGAGACTGCTGTAAGAATTAAATAAGACCAGATAATCACTTAGAAAGTATAGCTAGTGTGATTTAATTGGTTTTGACCAAATTCCCTTTGAGCTTGATAGGACTTTAAATGTTTAGTTTAGGAGCTTGCCAAATCGGAATAATTTCTAGGACCCTTCATCCGTTATCTTCTGTCTTTTGTGCACTATCCCCACAGGTGCACACGGTATTCCATTTTTCTTTTAATTTCATTTAATAAGAAACTTACTAACACGTACCATTTGACGGACATTATTCAAAGCACCTGGCAAACGTTCACTCATTTTATCCCCTTAACAACCCTATAAAGCAAATACTATTACTTATTTTCATTGTTAAAAGGGGGCACTGGTTTCACAGACAGCATAAGTAACTTGACCAAAGTCACAAGTAAAGGTGGAATAAGGAAATGAACCCAGGCCCTCTGGCTCCTGAGGCAGTGCTCCTGTCCCATCACAGCCTCTAAGATATGGCAACAAGGGTGAAGCACCCTCCCTCAGGGGGTACCAGCACCACTGTGAACTAAGAGACTGTTGGCTAATACGTTTGAAGCACATGGACATAAAGGAGTGAGTGATTTGTTGGATACTTACTACAGTCAAACATTTTGAAACCTACTACATTTGAGAAGATACTTCTGTAACTCTAGAAATGCCACTGTAAATTAGTTCCTCTTCTTAGATTTCCCACATTTCGGCATTTTGAAATTTGACCAAAAAGTGATTTCCAGTTTTCATATTATGAAACTATCTTGTACAGCATTTCCCTTGTTGAAATTGAAACCATTCCAAACCTGCATCTAAATAATGGATTTGGAGCCATCAGGAAATTTATACTTAATTGACATAGGCCTAATTCCTCTACTTCAATTTTTTTAAGTTTGCTTTTATTCTCTACTGAAGCAAATAAAAGGATACATGTTTAAATTATGTTCCGTTACATTATTACAATCCAGAATCTGTATTTTCCAAGAATCAATTTATTTGAATCGAACACCAATTTTTCAGACTGTGCCACCACACTGGGTAGTTCCAACCAAAATTATCAGGCATCCTATTCCCTCATAAAAATGTCCGGTGGGATATGTAATTTCATTCTCAGAATTCCAAGCTAAGTCACCCAAAATGCTCGATCAAGCCAACGCGACAGTCTGGTCCAATTCTGTGGCAAAACTCATAGAAAGAAATATGAAGTGAAACTCACCATGGAGAACTCCACATTCCCTCATAGGATCTTCTGATTTCTTCTTTCCCTTTACCTATCTGGCGAGCAAACATTTCTTCACAGACAACAGCTTTCTCTATACAAAAGCAGCAATTACATACTTCCAAAAATTTTATAGAACTCGACCCAAGGTTGACTGATGAAATTCCTGAAGTTTTCAGCACTTTGCATACAATCACAAATACAGAAAGACTTCCAAAAATGGCTTTCTAATAAGTGAAATAGTATATCTCCATTTAAATCTGCAATTCGCTCACCAGAGCAGTGAGTGGCTAACGTTTTTTTCACGCTTCATATATAGTCAGCACTATTCTAGGCACTCATCTCAGCCTCTCAACACTGAGGTATGTACTATTATTAAACCCATTATACAGATGGGGAAAATGAGGCACAGAGCTACTAAATCATTTGTCTATTACCTACTACTCAGTAATTGGTGAATCTGGAATTCTAACCCGCCAAAATTTGGGTCTTATAGCCCTTAACTCTTAGACAATACATCCTTTTATCTCTCAGAGATTGAAAGACCAAAAGACTACGATACATGTCTACAGAAATAATCAGGTCATACCTAATGAACACCCATTTCTGAAAAAAGCAGGCTACAAGGACGCAGATGACGATGCTGTCTGATTTTAGAGTCAACTCGTATTCTCCTACAATTTGGGGCTGTTTTCTTTACATTTCTCCCTATTATTATATACAAAAGGCACTAAAAATTCCATTGAACATGTAGAGAAGATAAACTGCAGGAAAGTTATTATATGAGAAAATATAAAAACAACTGCAACTAAACTGACTTACTCAAACCAGAGTAGATTAACAGTATACAAGTTTAAAATGAGAGAGCTTCCTTATTAGAAAATCCCCCAAAGGTTTGCATATGAAGAGGTTCTAATGGATCACACTGCACACGTGAAAATGAGGAAGGAAACTGGGTATAAGAAAGCAGAACGACATTCGCTTCACATGCCCTTCATGGGCTGAACTAATGACTGCCTCGATCGGAAGACACTGAGCTGAGTATCCTCCCAAACAAAGGTGACTTTCAACTGTTATTATGAGTGGCTTGCTTATAAATGATGGAATATGTTCAAGGGGGAAAAAAATGCTTTAAGGTTAACATTCTACAAACCTTAGATTATGAGCCTAGGAAATTACATAATGTACAGCAATCTGACATGAATAACTTTACCTCTTAGCCAGCTTTGTTTTACTGCCATGCCAAAAGTCGAACTTGTGAATGGGGTAGAACCGGTTATTTAGATTTCATAAGGGTGTGAAAGTAATGGTACTGTTACAAGTACCAAAAAGGTACTATGTGCTTTAAAAATTCTGGCCAGAAACAACATGTGACTTCTCAAATGATCTATTAAATGGGATGAATACGTGTAAGGTGCTACTATGCTGCAAACCTAAAGTCTGCTTTTAACAAGTAGTGTTTTGAAATCATGAAATGCTTCTTGTTTTACTGTGTGTGTATGTTTATGTGTAACAGCTGACATTGGAAACCATGAACGACACAGTGATGAGGGGCTTCAACGGGTCTGAGAGGTGCCCCAGGGACCTGCAGGCAGCACACCTGGTGTTCCCAGCCATCTACACTGTGGTTTTCTTCATGGGCGCCCTGCTGAACACTTTGGCACTGTGGGTGTTCATTCACATCCCCAGCTCCTCCACCTTCGTTGTCTACCTCAAAAATACTTTGGTGGCCGACTTAATAATGACGCTCATGCTTCCGTTTAAAATCCTCTCAGACGCACGCCTTGGACCCTGGCAGCTCAGAGCCTTTGTGTGTCGTTTCTCTGCCGTCATCTTTTACGAGACCATGTACGTGGGCATCACACTGCTGGGGCTCATAGCCTTTGACAGGTTCCTCAAGATCATCAGACCTTTTGGAAAATTTTTCGTACAAAAACCTGCTTTTGCAAAAGTGGTCTCAACCCTCATCTGGCTCTTTTTGTTCGTCCTCTCCCTGCCAAATATGATCTTAAGCAACAAGGAAGCAACGCCGTCATCTGTGAAAAAGTGTGCCTCCTTAAAGGGTCCTCTTGGGCTGAAATGGCATGAAGTGGTGAACTACATTTCCCAGTTCATTTTCTGGACTGTTTTTGTCCTAATGCTTCTATTCTACATGGTGATTGCAAAAAAGGTATACAATTCTTATAGAAAGTCCAAGAGTAAGGGCAGCAAAAACAGCAAAAGGCTAGAAGGTAAAGTATTTGTTGTCGTGGCTGTCTTCTTTGTGTGTTTCGCTCCATTTCATTTCGCCAGAGTCCCATATACTCACAGTCAAACCAACCGTAAGACTGACTGTCGATTGCAAAATCAACTGTTTCTAGCTAAAGAAACAACCCTTTTTTTGGCAGCAACTAACATTTGCATGGATCCCTTAATATATATATTCTTATGTAAAAAATTCACAGAGAGGCTACCATGTATGAAAGGGAGAAAGATTGCAGCATCCACCCAGGAAAATCATACGAGTCAGTCAGACAATATAACCCTAAGCTGATAACTTTATCATGGTTAACGACTGACTGACAAGACTTCAAAAGACAATTTACTTGGAAATCAAATGTAAGCAGTGAAAGAAAAGATAGCTTCGAGCAAATGCTTTCTTACATTTTACTATCCTCGCGTACAGAAAGGATTATATAAATTTTAATTCCACGTAGATCTATTCATAAGCTGAAATGAAGTATCCGTAAGAGAATGCAACAGGAAGCAAACAGCCGCTAGAAGTCACCTTTTCAAGAGCGTTCACTTACACTCTGGAAAAGATTTACCATGGGGAAATGTATATTCCTAAAAATACATATTTTCGAATTATAAAAAATATATTCCCCCACTCTAAAACACCTCACATTCTTCTGCACATGTAATTCAAACAACGCTACTGCTTTTGTATCCCACCTGCTGATTTAAAAAGAAAAAAACCCAAAAAACCCACCTTGCGAGTCCTTTGGTGAAAACTGAGGCTAGAGGTTGAAAGGGGTGCTAGATGTAACGCGTCTGGGGAATAGGTCAGAAAGCCCAGATACCTGATGAAGGCGCTTCTTCTTACAGTTACAAATAGCCTCTTCCCCAGTATGCAGCTACACCATAGGAGGCACAAGCAGTATTACTAAGCCACATAAAACACTGTACCGTAATACTTTGCTTACATCCTGAGTGTGTACAAATTCAAGGGCGAGAATACTGTATTCTTATTCTTTGGAATCCCCCCTCTGCCCAGCAAATACTCTAACGGTGGTTGACTATTCCACCTACTCAGCAAAGCCTTCCTGGGCCAGCACTTCCATGCTCCTTCCTCATGTCTCTGGTTGAAAATAATTACCTCTCCCACTGTTTGGGTATGTGTTATGGCCCTCAATGCCGAGTTCCTTTTACTAGCTTGCTGTATTCTCTTTTTTTTTTTAATAGATTTATTTATTTATCTTTGGCTGCATTGGGTCTTCGTTGCTGCGAGCGGGCTTTCTCTAGTTGCGGTGAGCAGGGGCTACTCTTCGTTGTGGTGTGGGGGCTTCTCACTGCGGTGGCGTCTCTTGTTGCGGAGCACGGGCTCTAGGCACGTGGGCTTCAGTAGTTGTGGCTCACGGGCTCAGTAGTTGTGGCCCGCGGGCTCTAGAGCGCAGGCTCAGAAGTTGCGGTGCGTGGGCTTAGTTGCTCCGTGGCATGTGGGATCTTCCCAGACCAGGTCTTGAACCCATGTCCCCTGCATTGGCAGGCAGATCCTTATCCACTGTGCCACCAGGGAAGTCCCTAGCTTGGTGTATTCTTGACTGCATCCCCCAAAGATGGTTAGGATTTTTTAAGAAAGACAACATATTTTGAAGACAGAAAATATGTCATGTTTTCTTGGTATCTCCCACAATACTTCCCACAGAGGATAAATTACAAATGTTTTAAATAGAATATGTCATCGTTATGCCATTCTTGGTACATATATAGATAGAACTGCTGACCCACGATCAGTAACATCTATACTGGGAAATTTTTAGAGGATGGCGACCTACTTGTATTTATTTACCTCCATGTTTTCCTGAATCCCTCTGTGGTTCAAAAAAGAGCTGCTAAAGTATGGTTATCTGGGATTGTAGATGCTGATTTGCACCTTCTAGATAAAATGTACAAAGGAGCAGTCATGCTCTGTAGATGTGCCACTAGTTCCAATACAACCATCAGGCTGTGAACCCCAGGCCTCTTTCCATGGCCTCAAAGGCCCTGAAGGCCCTGGAACTTGCCCACCTTTCTGGGCTTTTTTCCTAAGCATTCTTCCATCCTTGGAAATTCACACTCTCATATAAGTTTATAATTATCAGAAAATGCTATGCTCCTTTTTTGCCCCCATGTCATTGCACTTGTAAATTTCCCTCTGACTCACCAAGAAAACTCTTATCCATCTGTGGAACCCTACGTTGCCATCACTTAAACCATGAAATCTCATCTGGCTACATTCCCACCACCGCCGCAAACCCAGTCACTCCATCATCTGTATACTGTCATACCTCAATTATTATAATGATCACACCGCTTTGTAATTACTGGCTCATACACGCATCTACTCTTTTAATACCCTATGTGTACTTTTGAGAGCAGAGATTGTGTCTCATTGTGCAATCAATAAATATTTGATAAAATACCAAACTGGCTTTATTTCTACATACTAGAAAAGCAAAAGGGAAGCCCATTTTCACTGATGTTTTCCTTATCAAATGATAATATAAACTTCTTGAAAGCTCAAGCTCTTTTTAGTTGGTCTCCTATGCATGTACACAGGGGCCTGGGAAGTGCGGGTGCTCTTGGGTTCACTAGTGAATGACCGGGAAGGAAGCAGGATTACTAAACAGTACACGTATAGCTTGGGGGCTAACGTCTATCATCATTTCAGTTTTAAAGCTATTGACAAAATGCTTTAGCTATGTATTGTTGGTTTTGGTTAAGTAAAATTTGTAACTGTAGCATATTACCATCACCAAAACTCTTAGAAAGTACTTTGACATCTGATTTTCATTTGCTAAAATAAAAGAATTAAGTCATAATAACTATTAGACATGTCACTAAATCCATGTTACCTTTACTGAGTACATTATACAATCACGAGCAGACTCTAATAATGTATTATAAGTAACTGCATCTAAGCCACATTTCAAACTATGCTTGGGAATATAATCCATGTATTTCAGCTCTAATAATATTTTCAAAATACACTGAATGGATATAGATAATGAATATAATTTTTTAGAAAGATCTTTCAAGATAAAATTTCAATAGGAAATGTGTCCACCATAAATGCAAATATTTCATTCCATTATAATAATATTACAGTCAAAAGCAGAGTTCCTGACATGTAGAATGAAGTAATCTACCAAAAACTTAGAGAAGAGTCAGCTTAAAATCACATTCACAAAATGAAAAGCAACTATTTGAGGAGAGCTTCCCAGACTAGCAATCACAAATACTAAAATCTAGAATACTTACAGAAAGGGGAACTATACCATAGCCATTAATGAGACATAGAAGAGAGGAAAAAGGGGAAAAAAAACATTAGTAGCTTTGATATAGTCTGTAAGCTCAGAGCACAATGAAGGGCTTCTGTCAAAAGCTAAACTGTCATCATTTTTATTGGATAAGGCCTTCCAAATACCCCTGATGCAGGGGAAGTGAGAGAGGATATTGTCCCATGCAGAATTCATCTTCAGAAACCAAGAGAAATTACTGTAAAAGGGGAAGGAATTCTGCCCGTCTTTTGATTGGGTTGTTTGCTGTGATGGTATTAAGCTGCATGAGCTGTTTATAAATTTTGGAGATTAATCCCTTGTCAGTCACATCATTTGCAAATATTTTCTCCCAATCTGTGGGTTGTCTTTTCATTTTGTTTACGATTTCCTTTGTTGTGCAAAAGCTTTTGAGTTTAATTAGGTCCCATTTGTTTATTTTTGTTTTTATTTCCATTACTCTGGGAGACGGATCAAAAAACATTGCTGCGATTTATGTCAGAGAGTGTTCTGCCTAGGTTTTCCTCTAAGAGTTTTATAGTGTCCGGGTCTCACATTTAGGTCTTTAATCCTCTTTGAGCTTATTTTTGTGTATGGTATTAGAGACTGTTCTAGTTTCATTCTGTTACATGTAGCTGTCCAGTTTTCCCAGCACCATTTATTGAAGAGACTGTCTTTCCCCCATTGTATAGTCTTGCCTCCTTTGTCATAGATTAATTGACCACAGGTGCATGGGTTTACTTCTGGGCTTTCTATCCTGTTCCATTGATGTATATTTTTATGTTCTGTGCCAGTACCATTACTGTTTTGATGACTGTAGCTTTGTAGCATAGTCTGAAGTCAGGGAGCCTGATTCCTCCAGCTCCTTTTTTCTTTCTCAAGATTCCTTTCGCTATTTGGGGTCTTTTGTGGCTCCATACAAATCTTAAGATTTTTTTATTCTAGTTCTGTGAAAAATGCCTTTGGTAATTTGATAGGGATTGCACTGAATCAGATTGCCTTGGGTAGTACAGTTATTTTGACAATATTGATACTTCCAATCCAAGAACATGGTATATGTCTGTGTGTCTGTGATTTCTTTCATCAGTGTCTTATAATTTTCAGAGTACAGGTCTTTTGTCTCCTTAGGTAGGTTTATTCCTAAGTATTTTATTCTTTTTGATGAGATGGTAAATGGGATCGTTTCTTGAATTTCTCTCTCTGATCGCTCACTGTTAGTGTAGAGAAATGCAACAGATAAACAGACATTTCTCCAAAGAAGACATACAGATGGCCAAGAGGCACATGACAGGGTGTTCAACATCGCTATTAGAGAAATGCAAATAAAAACTACAATAAGGTATCACCTCACACCAGTCAAAATAGCTACCAACAAAAAATCCACAAATAATAAATGCTGGAGAGGGTGTGAAGAGAAGGGAACCCTCCTACACTGTTGGTGGGAATGTAAATTGGTACAGCCACTATGAAGAACAGTATGAGGGTTCCTTAAAAAACTAAAAGTAGGGCTACCATATGATCCTGCAATCCCACTTCTGGGCATATATCCAGACAAAAACATGGTCTGAAAGGATACATGCACCCCAATGTTCACTGCAGCACTGTTTACAATAGCCAAGACATGGAAGCAACCTAAACGTCCATCGACAGATGACTGGATAAAGAAGATGTGATACATATATACAATGGAATGTTACTCAGCCATTAAAAAGAATGAAATAATGCCATTTGCAGCAACATGGATGGACCCTAAAGATTGTCATACTGAGTGAAGTCAGAGAGGGAAAGAGAAATAGTGTATGATATCACTTATATGCAGAATCTAAAAAGAAATGATACAAATGAACTTATTTACAAAACAGAAACAGACTCATACACTTAGAGAACTAACTTATGGTTACCAGTGGGGATGGGTGGGTTGGGGGAGGGATAGATTGGGAGTTTGGGACTGACATGTACACGCTGCTATATTTTAAATGGGGAACTCTGTTCAATATTATGTAACACGCTAAATGGGAAAAGAATTTGAAAAAGGATAGCTACAATGTATATGTATAACAGAATCACTTTGCTGTACACCTGAAACTACCACAACACTGTTAATCAACTATACTGATTATGTTAATCAAATATAAAATAAAAAGTTAAAAAAATAAAATAATGAAAAAAAAAGGCAGGGGCTGGGGAGGAAGAGGCAGAGAAGCAATGTGAATTCCCAACTCAAAGAAGTTAGATGGCTGATAAAGTGATCATGACATCAGAATATAAAATAATTACTCAGTCTTATTCATCTCATCACTTCATATATTCCATATGCATTTGAAAGCAGCTCATTCCATAACTTTCTCAAGTCTTCTTTCTAAAAATGCCTGACCATCACCCCAAGTAAACTGTACTCTTCCAGTAAGTGAATAGGTCAAAGCTCACATAGATTAGATCTTAACAGAACAAAAGCACCACAGCAGAGGAACCCATACCCAGCTGTGTTTAATAGCTAAGCAAGTACACACTGAAAAGACAGCAGCCCTTACAAGTCAATTGAAATGCCTGGAAACACACCTCCACATGTTAAATTTTACATGGAAACCAAATGTAGGTGATATGAATATAGGACACATGTGTTAAATCAGTAGTTTTCAAACTTTAGCAGGTACCAGAACCAGCTGGAAGGATTCTTAAAACACAGATTGCAAGGCCCACCTCCAGAGTTTCTGATTCAGTAGGTCTGGGGTAAAGCCTGAGAATAAGTTTCCAGGAGATAAGGACGCCATCGATTTGGGCCACATGTTAAGAACCACTGTGCTAAAAGTTCCATGACGGTTTATACATCCGTAAGGACTGATTCACAGCACAGCACTGCACTCCTGGACATGAATGCCCAAGGGTGAGATCTGTCAACAGGAGACAAACAACATTGTTACAAAGAGAGCAGGACAGATATAAGGTGACAGGCAGTGGCATGAACTACAGCTACCTGGAAAGTTCATGTCCCACTTAGGGGAGCATCTACTACTCAGTGCCAGCTGTTGGCACGGGAGGGAATTGGGGCCCAGGGTTGCCAGCTGGTAGCCACGGCAGTAGTAAAACCAGCATCAGCAACAAGAAAAACAGCACACATTACTTACTATTTACTATGTACCAGGCAAGCATGCCAAGAGCTTTAAATAGACTGTTCCATTTAATAATCCCAGGAAGCCTATCAAGTGCTATTGTTTTTTCCATTTTAGAGATAAAGAAGTTGAGGAACAGAGAAGTTAAGCAACTTGCACGGGGTCACACGATTTATAAGTAGCAAGGCTAGGACTCTTAATTCAGACTCTGGCTTCTGAGCTCATATTTTTTGTTTTTTGGTTTTTGTGTGTGTGTGTGGTACGCGGGCCTCTCACTGTTGTGGCCTCTCCCGCTGCGGAGCACAGGCTCCGGACGCGCAGGCTCAGCGGCCACGGCTCATGGGCCCAGCCGCTCCGCGGCATGTGGGATCTTCCTGGACCGGGGCACAAACCCGTGTCCCCTGCATCGGCAGGCGGACTCTCAACCACTGCGCCACCAGGGAAGCCCCTGAGCTCATATTCTTAACCACTGTATTGACAATCGCAGATCTTCTAATGTTTTCAAGAGAAATCATAAATGCAGTCCACTCCGCCATATTTCCTGTTATTTTCAAAGCTTCTGTAGTCACCCCTCACACTCCCTGAACCCCACAAAACAGTACCTTCACGTGTGGACCATAGTGGTCCACATGCTGCCAGCTAATTATCTTTGACCTAGAAGCTGACAAGCACCTCCCAGGCCCTTACACTCCTTTACTGAATGCTCGCTATGTGCCATGCACCATGCTATGTATGCACCTTACAAGGGTTATCACCGTTCTATTTCTCACTATTACCCCAGGAGACAGATACTACAGGGCTCCCTGTTGGGGAGGAAAAAAAGAAAAGAAAACTGAGGTACCAAGTGAACAGATACCTTGACCCTGGTGCCCACGACCCCACCAGCAAGCACAGGCAGAGCTGGGACAGACACCCAGGAAGGTGGCTGCAAGACCACACCTCAATGGCTCTGCTGCACTGCCTCTCTGACAGTCGGGACAAGCCTAATTCCTCAAGGGGTGACCTCAAGCCCCAGCTGTGAGAATGGTGAGGAGGGGGCTCCTGAAAAGAGAGGGAGAGGTCTCAACACAGAAGAAGTTTCAATAGCTCAGGGGTATGAACAGACCAACCATGGACCTTTTGAGCCCTTTGGGGACCCCTCTGGTCCTTAAGAGGAGTAACAGCCCAAAGGGTGGGTTGACTCGCTCATTTAGTCCATCATTCCTTCATCGTGCGGGGCCCTTGGCCTCCCTGGAAGCCACACACAGACCGTATTGAATCCAAACGTGGTTCGTGGAATAAGAGACATAATTAGCTCACCAAAGAAGCTCAGAGGAAAAGGCAGCTAATGCCAATGGAGAAACTGAGCAAGGGCTCACAGGAAATGGAAGTGTGAACTGGACCCCGGGGGGAAAAACAGAGGCTTCGAAAGGGAACCCTGCAGTGCTCTGAGCAGTTTGGAGGAAGGCTCAGGTGAGGGTGGGCGCTGTGCTATGGCCGAGCGAGAGGGGCCACGGAGGGGCTGAGCACACGCGCGGGGAAGACGAGCCTGGGAAGGGAACTGGGACCTCACTGCACAGCACTTCAGGGTTGCTGGGGTGTTCGGAGTTCTCTGTGAGCCACTGAAGGTGGCTGAAGTGAAGACTACTGTTCTCTATGCTGTGCTTTAGCAAAATCAACTTGCCAGCAATAGGCAATTCTGAATTAACGGAGCCACTGAGGCCAAGAGAGCAGTTAAAGAAGTCTTCCATCTATGCAGGCAAGAGCCAAGGGGAAAGAAATCTGACATGGAACTCAGAGACATTTTCAAGAAGAGACAAAGGTCTTGAGTCCAAGATCACTGGAGAGTATGGGTTTACATGTAAAACGTATGTGATTGATATACAAAATGTATTCTCAATGGGGTCCATAATCCCCATCACACCCCCTCCCAATCGAGATTCATTGCTTTGAAGAACATTAGCTTGGGTGATGTCCTTGATCATGACGGGTGTGTTGAATATGAAGTACTAGTGAGAGAGCCGGGTCAAGGAATCACGCCAGTAGGAGCAAAATATGGATCCAGGGCTCTGAAGACAGGGTTAGATCAGAAGCCGAGGGAATCATCTTTTCTAAGAAAGGGAGAGAACAAGGAATGAGCTAAGCACCTCAGAAGCCATGCTGCACCAGTCTCGTGGACAGACGAGATAGAAAGAGAGGAGCGATGCATGGGATTGGGGGGGAGGGACTGTCGACAAGGAGCACCGAGACATTCTTTGGGAAACTGAGGAACAAGAGTGGTTCGAGGAGGAGATGAGAGTCAGCAGAATCCCACACTTTGGGAAGGTCAAATGCGACGAATCTACAACTGTGAGGTCAGTGGTCACTCTAAGAAGGCAGTGGCGTAGAACCCCAGTCTGCAATAGGAAGGGCGGGATGACAAGCTCCTCTCACCATGAGGGACCAGTCAGTTCACAAGAGTTCCAAGGAGGAAATGAGAACAGCTGTTACATTAGCTCGGCCTTTTCCAAGGGTTTCTAAGAACAGGTGGAGTAGTAGCTCCTTGCCCTGCTTCCTATGCAGTACAGTGTGAAGATGCTCCATGTGAAATGGCCCACAGAGCACAGGTGTAAATCACATGGTGAGTGTAACCACACGACCCAGAGAACCAGCTTCAGTCAGAAAATGGGTGTGCCAACACCCATGTGTCAGATGTGTCAGACATCCACGTTACCTGGGTTACCTAAGGGCAATCAAAATATTATGAACTTAACCTTGACTTTCTAGTTGCGGAATGTTTTTAAATTTTTAATCGTTCCAACTTTATATTCATAAAAACACCCCCATTCGTATTCATTTACTTACTCTCCTCTGCCCTCTGACCAAAAAAAAAAAAAAAAAAAGCTACTGTTCACTAAGTACCAACCAAGTTTCAAACACTGTAGGAATTATCCTATAGTATATTATCTCATTTAAACTTTACAATCTTACAAGGTAGCCATTTTTCAGAAGAAGAAATTGATGCTCAGATATAATAATGACTTGCCCTAAGTAAGAAAGCTCCTAAGTGGAGAGGCTGAAATCCACACTGGAAACTATATGACACCAGTTACTGAGCTCTTATCAAGGCTGACACCGCCCCTCACAAGATTTCCAAAGTGAGGAACTGGCCGAGTATAGAAGAGAGTGTCAGCATGAGGGCGGAGGTCAGATGCAGGCACATCTCCAGAGTCAATCGCCAAACCATCTCTCCCCTTTAACTGACCATTACACATTAAGTTCTCATACCAGAAAAAGGTAACTGTTTTATTGAAAGCAGACCTAATAGATACAAATCATTTCACATGACAGATTAAACACAGTAATTCAAGCACAGGGACCTAAAGATACCAATCTCCACGAGGAAACATTAAAGGGTTTGTAATAATTATACTCAGCACAAATTCTCAGCAACTGGATGGTGAGCCACAGTTAGAGCGATTTTTGTGTACAGAGAGATGGAACAGGAAGATCTGGAGAGGATTTTACTGCAGTCCTTGTTGTATGTTCTGGCTACATACAAAAGACATGGGCATCCCAGACAGATCATCTGAGCTATGTTTCAATTAGATCCCTGCTCATCTTTGTCTTGTAATGATGAGTTCATGTACTGTGAAGGACTAAGAGCTCCTTCGTGTGTGCATTTTCCTTTCAGAAAAAATGGATACATCAGAGATTATAGAGACAGAGAAAATTAGACTGCAGTACCAATTCTCTGCCTAGCAGCGTTGGAGGAAGCAACACTGTGCCCAGGTCCAGGCCAATGCAGCGAAGCCAAATAAAGGGAGGAGAAAGCAGGCGGTCACATGCAAGGCAGAAATGACTAGAAGACCAAGGTAAGCCTTAGCAATGCATTTGCCAATGCCTCACACTAAAAAGGCGGGGAAGGTAGGATTAGGGTTAAAAAAGTTTATTCTGGGATTTAGGAAGACTTATCAACACCATTACCTATTTTCATTCCTTTAAAGGGATGAAACATTAGAAACATTCTCTCCTTGAGTGCTTCTGTCTCTTTAAGAATATATTTTGAAAGATTATAGAAATTCTCACCTAAAATTCTGCGATTAAACCAGAATCTTAGTTTTACAGAAAACGGAAGCCGGGAAAAGTTGAAAGAGTTTGTCCAGTAACCCAGAGAAAAAGTGAGTTTGGATCCATGAACCAGGTCTCTGTCCAAAACCAGAGTATAGATATCCCCATTTGATTTCAAAGGTCCAAACCCCAAGGGAGACTTCAGGTTAATATATTCAAACTGCCTCAGAAACATCTGAAAGCATCTCCTTACTAAATGACCCACAGGATGGACCTAGCAAATACAGAGCAAACCAATTTTCAAAAAGATTATTCTAAAGAATAAAAGAGTAAACTAGAAAAATACAATGTGTGACCACTGATTAGTTCTGCCTCAAAAAATTATGAAGAATGTTACAGGGAAAGAGTAAAATTCAGACTGAATATTTGTGAGTAGGTAGGAGAAAAACCCTTTTTTTGTTGGTGTTTTTTGGGGCTGTGCTGTGTGGCTTGCAGGATCTTACTTCCCCTACCAGGTACTGAACCCACACCCTCGGCAGCGAAAACACGGGGTCCTAACCGCTGGACCACCAGGGAATTTCCAGGTAGGAGAATATCCTTGTTCTTAGGAAATACATGCTGAAGTAGTTAGGGGTGGGACATCTGTCACAATGACTGCAACTTCAAACAGTCTCCCCACAAATATGTGTGTTGAGGGGGAGGGTAGGGGGGAGGGCGAGAAAAATGTCAATGGGAAAATTTAGATGAAATTTGCTTGAACTATAATTTCAACTTGTCTGTAGGCTTAACACCCTAAAAGTAACATTATTATAGAAGGAAAAAAATCACCTGTAATAAAAAATGAAACAAAAAAAATTTTTTTAAACATTGTGGTGGTAGAGAAACACAAACACATATCCTAGGACATCGTCCTATATTCAAAATAGATTTGGGGTTTGTAATAGCTAAACAATATTATTAAAATAGCTTCCTTGCATTTAATAGGATCTTCCGCTGAAGCAGCAAGATAATTATTATTATAAAGTCCCCTGTGGCTTTTATGAAATGTGAGACTTGCTATAAAAATCGGCAGAAAAAAAATTATGCAGGTTAAACTTTTGGTGATTTGCACAATAATAAAGTTATGGACTGGTTCTTAGCTGCTCTTTTCATCAAAGCATTACACTCTTCTCTGACTAAACCTGTACTACTTCCCTTTTTGAATGTTATGTAAGACCAGCTTTAACAAGTCCCAACTTGAGATCGGCATAACGTGCTTTAAGACAAATGCATAAAGGGTGCCTCATGTTAACTTTCTCACTACTAGACTTTGCATCACCAGCCAAAGAGGCTTTTAAATACACAATCCCACTGTGACTGAGGCCAGGAAAAGGCTAGTCCATGCCCAGCCCACCCTCAGGAGGAGAAAAAGAGGGCCACCTACTGCACGGACACCAGTTCCTTCCCTCCTCCTTGTGGAAATCTTAATACAAAACCAACACATACAAAGTCAAGGTGTATAACCCTGAATTATCAAAACATTTCCCTTCAAATTCAAAACAGAATAGTATATGAAAAATATTATCAGCAGTGATGTAACAAAGGAAAGGTATTTTCTTTAATATTAAAAAAAAGGGGCTTCCCTGGTGGCGCAGTGGTTGAGAGTCCGCCTGCCGATGCAGGGGACACGGGTTCGTGCCCCGGTTCGGGAAGATCCCACATGCTGTGGAGCGGCTGGGCCCGTGAGCCATGGCCGCTGAGCCTGGCGTCCGGAGCCTGTGCTCCACAGGGGGAGAGGCCACAACAGTGAGAGGCCCACATACAGCCAAAAAAAAAAAAAAAAAAAAAGAACCATATTAATTTAGTTGAAAGTAATAGGATGAAGTCAACCCAGGTAACAAATGTATTAAAATTTAAGGTAGATAACAGAACTGCCTTTATTCCCTCAACAGGAGCTTGTGAAATATTTGTCCACACAAGCTCCTCCACACGAATTCATGCCCACGGCTGGAACTGTGGGGTGATAATCCTCAGAACTTGCAGAGAAGGTCTTTGCCCAACATACTTTTAAGGAGGCTAAACGGGATGTGCTCCTTTGAAGTGATGCTTTTAAGACTGGCAGTTGGTTATTCTGGCAGTTAGAGTTCCCATTTTGAGCAGTACATCATTTACTGTTTATGGATCATAGTGACAAATGGCAAGAAGTGCAACCCCCAAAAAACAAGTCTCTCAAACTCAGGCCTGCGTGGCATAACTACCACCCCCCTCAACATGCAGGGAACTGGCTTTAAATGTTCAAAGCGAAATCCCTGGAGAAGTACCACCAAATGGCACAAAGCAGAATCCAACTTAAATGAAGGATGGTTTAGTAAATATGGCAATTTCTTACACGACTGAGCCGCGATTAAGTTGGCTAATTTTTGTTCAGAGACTTTCCCTAGGGCCAGCTACTCATCCACAACATACTTAATCCACCCTAAATAGAATGGAATGGAAAACCATTCAATTTTAGTTGTCTGTTTTTGTCTGTTTAGGAAAAGGCAACAGAAGAAACAAACTTTTGATATTCAACTACTGGTATTTAAATTAAATACATTTGCTTTTCTGCATAAACACAGGAAAAAAACCCAACTAGTACATATACATTATTTCCTTAAGGCATAAGTAAACACTAAGTAATACCTATTATTTATTTACTAACTTCAAAAAATGTTCCACCTTAATTATTTTCATTTATCTTTCTCTTCATCCATGATAGTAACAAGTTTTGGTTTCATCTGGTGACATTTTCTTCATTTCTTTTACTTGTTTGAATGTTGCATTCAAGAAAATCTTGGCGTCTCTGGGAAATGTTTTGGAAGTTCTAAAATTAATTACAATTAATTACAAATAGGAAAAAGTGATTCGATTATATAAATGTATCACTGTGGGAAGATTTTTTAAAAGAATCGAAGTTGTCTTATGGGATTCAAGAGATTAGGTAAACTCGCCCCCTAAATAACTTGATTTAAAATATTTTTGTGTAGGTGAAAGCAGGTATATGGAATTCAGCAGATTCTTGAAGAAGACAACAGGTTTCCCAAGGTATCGATCAACAGCATAAACACGTATTAATTTAAGTCTTTAATATATAGAATAATACCGTGAAAGATCTGTCTTCTATAAAAGATATTCTGGTTCCTTTTAATCCAAAATTTAATTAGCAGGAAGGTTTGTAAATGCATATTTTCTAATTAGTAATAAGGAGTTCCCCCCCCCCAGCCCCCAAAAAGCCCTAAACACTGGGTCTGATTCAGGGCCCGACGTGAGGCTTGATGCCTTCCTCCTCCTTAAACAGCCCTCTGGCACTGTGGGTTCCAGCCCTCTGTGTTCCCTTCTGGTGAATCACCATCTGATTCCTGCAGGTTCAGGAAATGTTCTTCCCCAGTCTA
Source organism: Mesoplodon bidens (assembly GCF_964165515.1). Lineage (NCBI taxonomy): Eukaryota > Metazoa > Chordata > Mammalia > Artiodactyla > Ziphiidae > Mesoplodon > Mesoplodon bidens. The sequence goes on from NC_138161.1 coordinate 129,456,054, forward strand.
CAAATCTCACCTACTCTCAGGTGTGAGTCATTTCTCTTAGCAAGAGAGCAAGTTGCTCCAGTTGTTTCCGAGCAGCAGAGTTTGAAAGGGTGCCCCAAAGGACAATCTCAAGGTGGGTAGGGGAGCACCTACCTTCTCCGGCAGGGGGAAAAAAAAATGCTTATTTTTTACGCTTTAACAAAAAAACAACTTCCCTGCCAACCTTAGTTTCCAGGTTTATTCTTAATTAGAGTTGAGAAGCCTGTTTCGACTTGAAGACACCCGTATCAGGGGAATGGAGAGCCAGCTACCGCAATGAAAGGTAAATGCAGTTGTTGTTTTTTTTAATTTTCTTAAAAGCCATGGTTGGTAGGATGCAGCACTGATTAAGAGTGTAATTATACCTCTGCTTAAATCTGAGGTCTGAAGAAAAAGTGGGGGTTAGAATGCTAAGTGAATGAGACCCACAAGTTCTCTTTGGGAGGAACCACTTTCTGAAACAAGAGTCATCATACTTCATGGAACTTCACGGTTTCCAGCTCAGGCAGGCGGGTAATGCAAACCGTGCGCTGTGCCTTCAAACGTGGAAACGATATTTTGGAAATCACTTCTACTAAGTGGATTTTTAAATCACATTTGCTTTATTAGTTGAGTAAAATCCAAAGTCCTTTATAATTGCTTCCCAAGACCCCAAACTGAAATTGGTTTCATTCACTTTTCTTTTAAAAAGAGATCAAAAGAAAAAAAGATGATTTTTCTCTCCTAACTGCCTCATTTTGATAAAAGAATCTCAATCGTTTCATTGTAACACAAAGAACAGGGCAATCCTCTTTCTGATTCCTTAAGAGATCATGTTAAAACATGTCAGGAAAGTCACTGAGAAAACTGCCTAACTAGTGACGAATGGCTTAGGAACAGCTTAGGTCTGGTTCACATTCAAAGTCTTGGTGAAGCTTTTATTTCATTGAGGGAGTCAAGAAGCCAGCAAGGAGATCTGAACTCTTCTAAGTTATAATAAGGATTTTGAAAGATAGGTGAGCCTAAGGTAGGGTGACTTTTTGATTTACTAGGTTAAGATTTATCTGCTATGGAGTCTTCTATCGTATTCTCAAAGTGAATCTGCTTTCAAGTTAGGTATAGTACCATTTTTTCATTTATCTTTCTCTTCATCCATGATAGAACAAGTTTTGATTTCATCTGGTGACATTTTTTCTTCATTTCTTTTACTTGTTTGAATGTCGCATTCAAGAAAATCTTGGAGTCTCTGGGAAATTTTTTGGAAGTTCTAAAATTAATTACAATTAATTACAAATAGGAAAAAGTGATTCGATTATATAAATTTATCATTGTGGACTTTCTTTCATAATTCTGATTAGAGACTCCGATTTACTAGCAAAAGGAACAACAAAAACTTTGGTTCCATATTGCCAAACAGAGACAGACACTTTTTATTTTATACTATTCTCTTATTTATACTGTATTGTTATTTCTGCCAGTTCAAGGTTAACAGTCTTTTCCTTCCTTGAAGCTAGGGATCAAGGGGACGTGTTATCTTAGTCCTTCAGCAAAATCCTATCCTAAGACTACTGTTTCCAACACCTATTCAAAAAGTGTTCCAGGTATATGTGGGTTAAGAAGAAGGGACTGGGGGAGCAGTTAGATTGCTGAGTACCATATACTCAAGGAAGTAGCCGAGAAAAGAAAGAGTGATTAGTCAGAAAACCCTAACTATTTCATGAAGAGACCCAGGCAAAAATTTCCTGGCTAGAGACAGAATGTTGAGAGGGCTAATTACACTCTGGGATATGGGTGGGAGATGGAAAACTCAATTAGAATGGATGTTTTTATTTAGGTTAGTGGTATCTGTGCCCCCCTTCAGAGTCTGTCTACTTTCCTTCCTTCCTTGATATCTCAGGGTTTCACTTCCTTTGAGAACAAAAAATATGTCACCCTTAGCCCTGTCCTCTGAAAAAATGCCACAGAAACTTAAGACAGAAGAGACACGAACGGCCATTTGTTCTCTGTACTCCTATAAGCTGAGGAAAAACTAGGAAAACCCATGAAACGCCCTCAGAGCCCAACAAAAGGAATGGTGGTGAAGGCAGGATAGAAGGGAGGTGAAATTTAGGCGAAATCCCCTGGGAGCATCCCACAGTCTCCAGGGGGCTGCTGTGTGCACAGGATGGGACAGGACTTTGGTTTAGAGCAGAAAGGCCAGCCGGGGTTTGGGCGTTGACAATGTCAAAAGTTACGTGCGACTCGGGAGCTCACTGACGCCTCTCACAGTAAAATGAGGGGATTAGGTCGGATGGTTGTTAGAGGCCCCTTGTATGGCTAGATTCCCACGATCCAGGTGAGGTGCCGAGGCACTAGGGTTGGTTAACAAGAACCCAAGGCTTGAACCAAGTGCAGATGCTGGAGGGGACACTGTAGAGTCAGTGATGAGGAGTAAGACGGGTCCTCCCCCTTTCTGTCCCAGACAGCTACGGGACGTTAATCAAATCTCAACCTCTTTAGAGGCCCCAGATTCTTCCTCTGCAAGACAGAGATGAAGACAGTCTGCTCCTGCTTCCTCGGGTGGGAAGCTCTGCATTAGTACAAGTGGAAGGGCCAACTGCAGTGCCTATGGCTGTTGACTATCTGAAGTAGACAGGAGAGGGCAGAGGCAACCAAGACCCTGTGGTTTAAATCTAGATGAGATGAACCGCGTGGAAAACATCAAGGTGAACAAGAAACGAGAGGCAAACCTTCTGCTTCAGGCCACTGATTAAAGCCAAGCCCCCATCCAACCTGGCAACAATTTCCAAACTTTCTAACCTCCTCATACATGGGCAGAACAGAACATTTATTCTTCCTCTTGTACGTAATTAGCACATCTTAACTTTCATGGACATCCTTATTATCCAAATGTGAAAAAACTTACACTAAAAATGCATCTGAAGGAGATGAAATTTCTGATAAAATTTCACTTGGTATAAGCCATCACATTAAGTCATACGTATCAGCGATTCCATAATTTCTCTTATAAGGCAATTTCTAATAATAATTTCCAACATTTTGGAAGAAGGTGACTTTTTCTAATGTATTAGATAGAACTCGTACGACACAAACTGTCCTTCTAAACCTTATTATTGAAACAACAATCACTAACACGCACTGATACCTTAATATACGTCCAAGACTACTTCACATTTTAACATAGATAATTTTTTTTAGAAAACCTCACACAACCTGAAGACATATACTGCTGTTACCCCCGTGTTACAGCTGAGCAAACTGAGGCTTAAGTGGTATGCAAGTAAGCAGCAGAGCTCTGACCTTGAACCATGTCTGCCTGCAGTCAACCATGCTCTCAGTCACTACTTTTTAGCGTTCTAAGCAAACTCGGTATTTGCTATTTGGGACCTTTATTTTATTTTATTTTTTTTTGGTCAGTAACTTAACAGGTAAAATTGTACCGATTTGTGATTTATTTACTGTACTACTTGACTGAAGTAGATAAGTGGCTGTCTTGGGCACATCGTGCCCTACAATCAAGTTGGAGCTACTTGATTACCTAGTCTGCCCAAAGGAGAGACATCAGATTATAATCAACACATGAACCACCTGCCCCAGGTTGCACAGAAATAGGAGCTAAAGAGTAGTTAAGAGCCCAGCACTTGGACCGACCTGTGTTCAAATCCAGGTTGTGCCCTCACCAAGTGTGCTAGCCTGGGTGAGCTCCTGTGGCACATGTCTGCTGAAGAAGCCTCTGCAAGCCTCAGTTTCTTCATTTGAAAAATGGGCGTACTATTCTTACTACCACTCAGGAAGCATCTATACAGTGAGTTTTTCCAAGATGCCAAGCTCCAATAAAAGATCTATAAGGCTTGAATGACATAATATTGTGGTAATACCTCATTCAATCCTCAAATCAATCCTATATGAGTGTTTTACAGAAGAGGAAACTGAAGCATAGTGGGGTTAGATGACCTGCCTAAGTAAGTGGCAGATCTGCAATTTGATTCCAATGTCTTTTTCATCAGTTAAAATTTATCTCAGGGCTTCCCTGGTGGCGCAGTGGTTGAGAGTCCACCTGCCGATGCAGGGGACGTGGGTTCGTGCCCTGGTCTGGGAAGATCCCACATACCGCGGAGCAGCTGGTCCCGTGAGCCATGGCCGCTGAGCCTGTGCGTCAGGAGCCTGTGCTCCGCAGCGGGAGAGGCCACGACAGTGAGAGGCCCGCATATCGCAAAAAAAAAAAAAAAAAAAATTATCTTCATAATTTAAAACAGTCCTAGGCACAAAATAATATCAGTCAGCATTTGCTGAACCCATACTCTTATTAACTTTGTTGTTGTTTTTGTTATTGTGACTAGCAAGACAGAAACACAGACTTTTCAGCTACCAGAGGAGGGTTTGCCTGTAGTCTGGACATGTTCTCAAGGTTAGAGATATTACTGGCTCTCAAACTGTCTTCTGAAACTCCACTTTTCAAGTCCCTGATTCTAAAGAGAACCCTTTACTAAAAATATCAAGATTCTGGCTGCTTCCAAAGTGGAAGTCAGTATAACAGGGGGCTGCGGAAACAAAATATTCTAAGGTCCCTGCACTAAAGGAGTTTATGATCTAGTTGAAGAAAGAAAAATCATAACAGAAAAACACTTGGGCTGTTAGCACTCAGCTGTGTGGCTCTCGGGCTGAGAGCTGACAGAAGAGACCCAAGAAAATACTTCATGGACACGAGTTGCCTCAAGACTGCAGGCATTTTGGGGCTGCCACACTCCTTCTGGGGTGGAAGCCCTGCCTGCGCAAAGCTGTTCCTCTTCGTAACTGCCAAACTCAAAGGTTAGACATGAAACTGAAAACAAATCATCAATGAGCCTCCCAAAGCTCATTGCAAATTAGATAAATTGACTAAAGGACAAGTTGGAAAAGCTGCAAAATTAATTGTTTACTGGTTGTATTTATAAAGAGGCCGGTCCTTCATATCGTGACCGGGTACCCTGCGGCTAATCACGGCGCACAGTAACATGTAAGCCTCAAATAATAACAGCTACATTATTTTTTGGTTGTTTCAACCAAGCATGTTAAAGTCCTGGAAAATGAAAACTTTAAACAAAGTCTCGCACCGTGTCAAAATTGTCTATGTAGAACCCATATGATACATAGCAATATGAATAAATAAAAGAACAGTGGATGCTGTCAAAAAGGTAACTACTATATCAGTGTATCAGTGATCAATGTAATTATGATCACTGTTCAAAAAATATTACGGTTTCATCTCTTCAACATCAATATTCTCTTTTCCCTTTAGCCCAAAACATTCTAATTTCCTGTTGCAAAGATGAAACAAAATATCTATGTATATTTTGTGGTACAAAAAAACAGTATACACACAGTGCCTACAGCCACCAGTACGACTATGAAAAGGGGCAACCGCATGGAGATAGCAGCTCAAAGCTCAGTCGAAGCCATCCTACGGAGGCAGATGGTAGAACGTACTTTTACCACATTGCTGTTTCTTCATAATTAATCGAGCAGAATCTCTCTGCCCCCTTCTCCCCAGTATACCTGATTCCACTTACCAAAATTTCCCAAGTGCTAGACATGTTACCTTAGACCATATGAAAATGCCATCTATAAAAACATTTCCATTTCAGTTCAACCTAATGCATCAGCATCAAGGAAGAAGAAACCTTAGAGCTTTTGAGAAAGTACTCATCCCAAAGTAAATACAATGCCATTAAGTTCTAATATCCTATAACGAACTCTCTTGTCTTACAAGCTCATCAATTTCAGGTGAAAAGGAAAATATTAAGTGAGGGGGAAATTTACTAAAAATGAGGGGCAGGTTTTGAGCTGGCACTGGGTAACAAGGCTCTAGGTCCCCCAGGGTACTGGTAGAAACCCCATGGAGAGACCTGGGGCAGCCCCACCATGAATTTAGATGTCACAAACTATAACCCACAAATAAGCTTTATTTGGTCTGTTTTAATAAAATTAAACCAGATTTCTTTTTAATTTAAATTTTTAAAATTCATGCAATTTTATATAAAAATCCATTTTTTAGTCTCATGGCAGGTGACCCACACATCTCATGGCAACAACCCAGAGCCTGGGAGTGGGGCAACACTCCCCAGTTCACCACAGCCCCCAGCCTTCCTGATCATTTTTCCTAACACTGAAGCTGTTAGCTCTATTTTATTGGCCTGATGGTGCTGCTGCTTATTTCTTCTTATACCTGGATCACTTTCCTCACTGACATTAGATTTGGGGCTCTATTTGAATTTGCAATCTGTCGCTTTAGCCCCCTCACTTCACACTGAGCTGTTTAGAACATCAGAGGACCAGTGTTTGATCAGCTTTTCTCCTGGTCTTTGGCCATGCCTTACACGAGATCACCTGCCAATTCCTATTCTCTCTGCCCTTCCTCGGTTGTACTGTTCCACTTCGTTCATAAAGAAAAAAAAGATAATTAATGCCAGTGAAGTTGACAGCAGGAACTACTTTAAAGAAAATGTTATATATGTATGTATGTGGGTGTGTATGTATTCACACACCACACACATTATACAAAATAAATTATCTGTGATGCCAGATCGTTTTACTACATTGGGGTGGGGGTGGGGTGGGGGGATTTATTTATTTATAAATGGAAGTACTGTTGATTTACAATGTTTTAGGTGTACAGCAAAGTGATTCGGTTATAGACAGACATTTTTTTCAGATTCTTTTCCATTGTAGGCTATTATAAGATACTGAATATAGTTCCCTGTGCTACACAGTAGGTCCTTGTTGTTTATCTATGTTATATATAGCAGTGTGTATCTGTTAATCCCCAAAATTCTTATTTCTTGTTTTTATGAGAGGAAAAAAATGAGACAGTGAGGGTTTGATGCCGATAAAAACTGTACAATATCCGCTAGCATTCAAGACCTCCCTAAAGAATCTTTACCATTGATGGTAGGGGTTGAAACTGAAGGAAGACTTTTCTCTTAAGTACCTGTCTTAATTCATTAATTTAAATAAAAAGCATTGCAGTGTCATTAAACTGTGATGCGAAAAATTAGGGTAGCTAACTTGACACCCAATTCTATTGAGAGTGGCCTTGAGGACACCTACCCACTCATCCACAACCCAGATAACCATAGTGATGACCTTATTAGAATGGTGACCATGACAACCACCATCATCAAGAATAATAATTACGACCCTTAAGTATAATGCTTAAGCCATGGAATGACTACGGAATGGTGATGGAATGCTTAAGCCATGGAATGACACTTCGAAAACAAGGAACAACATCTCCATAAGCCTGTGAAAAGTACTCTCCTTTATTAATAGGTTGGTAAATGGTAATCAAACAACTAAAGACTTTACCTGGGGTCTTAGATTCTGAGATTTTTTTTTAAGGGGCCAGCAGTCACTTGAAATGCATTTGGGTTAGAACATATTCATTCAAAACCACTACTCTGTCTATTGGGACTGTAGCCTGTAACCTCTCTGACCAGCTAACTCTGTATTAATAGTCCAGAATTTCACTGTGTATACATTAGACTTTCCCTAAGCAGAACATAAAAATATACATTTCAATTAAGGAAACGATAAAATTTGACTATATGAGTAATAAGATTCTTACTGTTAAGCAGAAAAAATATTTCCCATGGGGCTTCCCTGGTGGCGCAGTGGTTGAGAGTCCGCCTGCTGATGCAGGGGACGTGGGTTCGTGCCCCGGTCCGGGAGGATCCCACATGCCGCAGAGCGGCTGGTCCCGTGAGCCATGGCCGCTGAGCCTGCGCGTCCGGAGCCTGTGCTCCACAACGGGAGAGGCCACAGCAGTGAGAGGCCCGCGTACCGCAATATATATATATATATATATATATATTTGCCATGAATTACATTGCTGTAGCACTTACAGTATAAAATGGACTTGCACATATTATCTCTCCAGAGTCTCACAGTGCCTTTGGGAGCCAGGCCAGGTATTTATTATTTTCCTCATTTCAGACAGGCGAGCTCAAGCTCCGAGAGCTAAAATGCTTTGCCCAGGGTCAGAGCCAAAGACGCAGTCAAAAACGTTAACACCTGCCGATTGCACTGAGGTCCAGGACACCATCCAGGCTACTTCTGAGGTGCCACTGATCAAGCGAAGTAGCACAGCAGAGAGGCAGCCTGTTCTGGGGCCACAAAAACTGGAGCTCATCTCCTGGCTTTGCTTCTCACTGTCTGTGTGACATTGGGCAAGTTGTTGAAGCTCACTGAGGCCCCTCACCTGCACAATGACCAGGTCTGGGGTAAGGTTATAAGGAAGCATTAGACACAAACCTTGCCTTCAAGGGGTTTACAACCCAGTTCACACCACCCTCCCTCCCCCCTCCTCCCCCTCCCCCCTCCCTACATCAATCAGTGAGTGAGTGAGTAAGTAACTAAGTAAGTAATCAGATGTCACCTGGAAAAAAAAATGTTAAATCTAAATGTGAACCAAAATATGCTTAATTGTAAGCTACAGATGTCAAGCATAACTTTGCAAAGAGAACTTTAGGGTAGTACCTGAAAAACCAGAATGAAGGCTGTGTGCTTTGCATTCCAACACCTTTGGGTCACTGACTCCAAGCCTGCATTAATTAAGTGCCTTATGAATACAGTGACCTAATTCTATCACAGAAGGAAGTCAATTATACCCAGTGAGGTAACTTGTTTCTTTCCCAAGGCCTTCAGCAGAGCTATATCTTAGCAGCATTGGAAGACGAAGAGACAGACAGCCAGACAGACAGACAGACAGACAGACACACACACACACACACACACTCCTCTCTCGCTCCCTCTCGCTCCCTCTCTCTCCCTCTCTCAGGCTTAAACTGGGAAAGATTCTTACGTTACAGGTGATTCCAAAATGCAAGAAAGGCTGTACCTTTCACCAGAAGCTTTGCATTAGGTGGGTCTTGTGAACATTACATCTCTCCACTGAACTTTAGGGACTACAGCAGTATTCCCATATGCTCTACTGGCTTAGTATAGCTTTTCTACAAGAAAGTGACCCCTCTCCACCCTCCCGCCAAAAAAAAACCCCTCAGATCTGAAATTCTTGCAGTTCCAGATGTGAGCTTCTTAAGAACACGTTGAAAAGTGGAGGACAAATAAGAGAGAGAATTATACTACAACTGTCATTTGAGAACCACCATCACCAAATAATCAGTCCAAAAAATCATGAGCATCAAGCTCTACAGAGCTTGCTCTGGGAAGCAAGCATTTAACTGGCATTTATCTTTCAAATCTTGACCAGAACAGCAATAACGAGGCCCTGGGAAGCCGGGGAGAATTAAGGATCGCATGGCCTGCTGCGCACACCTGCCTGCTCTGCCTGCTGAGGAGGGAGTTCCCCAGCCCGGCACAGCAGCTGCCCGCCCGTGTGGAGACCTAGCCCGGGAACGGTGAGAACAAAGCTGTGTGCCCATCGCAGCAGGTCGGGAGCCCCGGGTGCTGATGCCTCCCCGGTCTTCCCACTGCCCTTAAAGGGTACAGCGGAGGGTTGTGCATCCAGCACACCTGGGTTCAATCAAGCCTCCGCTCCACCGTTAATAAACCTTTCCTTCCTGGAGACACAGAATCTCCATTTTTCCAACCATAAAAGCAGTTTAACAATACGACCAGTTAGGGTTTTCACTTAAAGGCCTCAGCAGAGGGCTGGGCACAGAGAAAAGTTCCACTGTGACAATTAATTAATTCTCGGGTGTGCACTAAACAACAAGATCTCCTGCCACTATTCTTTCTGGGTTGCTAAGAGGTACCAGGAACGTCATTTTTTTAAAGAATGCTAAGTGTTGGTCACTGAAGCAAGGGAAATCAGGAGTTGGTAGAGAGGGAGGAAGAAAGGCATGTTTATAGTCAACGTAGAACATTTGATGATCCATATAGGTCAAATGTCGTCATAGAAGAGTAAACAATAAACGCACCAGGAGTTGCAAAATCAAGCGTCCACAGGATCTGGCGAGCAATGCTCCCGAGTGAGGAGGCCCGGGGGCGTCAGCAGAGGATGCCATGAGCTGGTGACCCAGACAGCATGTTCTCCAAAGGGAAGAGGCAGCGAACGCTGCTGGACTGTTCACCCTCACTGCGGGCAGATCTTCTTTTCCAAGATAGGATCCAAATCTGCCTCTTTTTTTTTTTTTTTGCGGTACACGGGCCTCTCACTGTTGTGGCCTATCCCGTTGCGGAGCACAGACTCCAGATGCGCAGGCTCAGCGGCCATGGCTCACGGGCCCAGCCGCTCCACGGCATGTGAGATCTTCCCGGACTGGGGCACGAACCCACGTCCCCTGCATCGGCAGGCGGACTCTCAACCACTGTGCCACAAGGGAAGCCCCATGTTCATCCTTTTCTACCATTTCATTTCACTCATTTAAAAAGCCAGCTTACAACTAACAACATCGCAACACAGTTAATAGTCAAAGGATCTTATCAATGGTTGGCTGGAAAAAACCTAGAAGGTCTCCTCTAAGCCTCGATGCTATCTAACCTCAGGAATGGCTGTGAAACCCAGGACTGCCACAGACATCACATTCTTGAGGTTTCGTCAGCTCTCATCTAGGGGAGCAGTAGGTGGCACGACAGGGCTCCTGCCCATCAGTGAGGTCCTGGACCCAAGCCCATGACTACAGCTGAAGCAATGCTCATTCCAACACCCTGCAGGCGCTGGGACGCGCAGAGTATGAGCAGCGGCTCTGCTGTAAACTGCACGGGGTTGGCGGGGGGGGCCCGGGAGCTTCGGTGCTGCTGTTGAAGAAAGAGCAGGCAGATGAGGCTCAGAGGCAACTGGCACGAAGCTCTTGGAGCAAAAAGATCAAATGACTCCTCACGGGGCGGCTGAAACCACAAACCACGCAACAGTTCTCAGGTGGTGAGAAATGGGTTTCACCCTGTGTCCCACCCGTCAATCACTAAATGCATTCTACTGTGTACCTACAACATGCAACAGGGGCTTGTAAGACTTAGCCCATACCCTGCACAGCTGTGCCAGATGCTTTATAAACATTCTCACTTCAACCTCACCCCATAATGGATATATCATCACACCCACTGTACACATGAGGAGATGGAGGCTCAGAAAGCTGAAAGGCAACAGAGCTGGGGTCGGCACCACACTGCCACCGTATCGGCTAGGGGTAGGAGCAAGGTTTTTTTGTTGTTGCTGTTTGTTTGTTTGTTTTAAGCCAAGTGAGGAAAATACTTTAAAATGTAAGACGTGACATGAGAAGCTTAGCAGAATCTTCCATCAGTACCGTATCTACCTCTACCCGCCACCCTCTCTCTTTTTCCCATGGTAAGCATAGTGTTTTGTTCTATTTTTTTTTTGAAAGACTTGTCTGAAACCATTCCCTTACTTCCTCACAAGTATTACCCAACCCGCTGTCATCAGCCCTCTGCTCTGCCCCTACTTCCTCCCCCCTCCCCAGCCCCTGCACTCAGGCAGCACGACATATGCAGCCCCGGCAAAGACCAACAATGACCTCTCTGTTACTAAATCCCATCCAATGGCGCTTCGCTGTCCGAGGTCTCTTGACTTCCCTGCAGGAGAAAACTAGTTACAACTTCTCATTTCGTAAACTCCCATCTTGGTTCACAGGACATTCATCTTTTCCGATAATCCTTCCAATTCTCGGAGCACTCCTTCACGCAACTTCACTTTCCTGAGAATTGCTCCTTAAAAGCTTCGAAGTCAGCCTTCTCCTATTCTCACTCTACTGGGCAGGTTCATCCTGGGCAACCTCAGCCACTCCCATCACTTTTTCTATCACAGATCTTCTGTTGATCTTAAATGTACCTCACCAGCCAGGAGCACTTCCCCAGGCTCCAGACCTCTATCTTCAATTCCTTAGTAGACATCTCCACATGGATGCTACACGGGCATCCTGAAATCAACAAATCTAAACCTGAACTCCACCCATTCTTTCATGGCTCCTCCTCTCATGGGCCCTAAGGTCAGTGAAAGAGACCCACACCCACTGCCAGATACTGGGAGGACGCAACACTCCTCGTCCCTTTGCACCAACATCAGTCAGCCACTCACTGCTCAATATGCATCAGATCTGACACATCTCTCCACCGCTCAAGGCCATCATCATCTCCCCAGCAGACTACTGCATGTTACCTTGGGCCATGCTCAGCATTTCCACGTGATCCTCTCCCATCGGACCTTCAGCAAACCTGCCACAACCCAGGCATCGAAGCTGCCATGGAACCCCCCTGATCCCTGCTTCCCCTCATCAGGGGACACCTCTACCTCTGGATTTCTATAGCTTCCCAACCTCTCACTCTGTATTTTGTGGTCTGCTTTACGTCTGGATCCTCAAATTCCTTGAGGGCAGAAACTTACCCTCCCCTTTACCCTCTTTATAATCCTAGAGCATGGACCATGAGTAGACTTTGAGAAAATGACCTCACAGAAAAGGTCAGATTGTGGTTGACACTGAAGGGGAGGTAGAGATTCCCAAGGTAGGGAAAGAGGAGGGAGAAAGGAGGTCATTCAGGAGTAGGAATGGGTAGGAAGAAAAATCGGGGGCTAAACACAAGGCACGCCCCTGAGAGGCAACAGTTAGGTTAACGGAGAGAATTTCCGGTCAGATGAAAATGATCTTGAATTTCATGTAGGCAAGGATTAGTGGAAACAACACAAGCAAAAAACTATGTTCACGAAGCACATAATTCATAAACATATATTCTAATTTAACCTCATAATGATTCTATAGGTATTATTCTCATCTGATTCAGAGGATTAATTATGGGACAAAAAGATTTCTCCCAAAGTTGAGTGCCTACTTTTAATTATCAGAACCCAGCATCTTTTGGCTTCCACACTCCATGATCTCCAACAGTAAAAAAATAACTCCTTATATTTCATTAGTAAGTGTAATTCAAGAAGTTCCCTGTCTTATCATACTCAGGGTCAGGGAACATGATGACATGGGTAATTTAGAAAGAAGAATCTAGCAACAAGAAGCAGGACAGCTTCAAGAGGAGAGAAGCAAGAAGCAGGAAGACCAGAGAGGAGGTCAGTACAGGGCCACACATGACACTAGGAGGGCCTGGATCTGGAAGATGACTGGGAGTAGCAAGGTGAGGACAGAAACAAAGGAATGATATTGTAACAGAAGAAGTAGAAAGACTAGATAAGTGACTGGCTAGATGGGGGCAAGGAAGAGGGAAAGATCCAATCCAGTCCTGAGGTCTTAAACTCTCTCGGCTAAGAGATGAACCCAATATTCATACACAGGGATGAAAGGAAAATGATTTGTGCCAAAGAAAGGAAAGACAGTTAAAGTTTAGACATGCTGAGTTTGAGGAACACAGACAGATGACACACTCCAACGTACACAGTGGACTGAAGTCTGGGGAAGGGAAGATTGCCGAAGAGAGGTGATGGCCGACCATCTAAGGAGACATGAACGCTCGTGAGAAAAAGAAAACGCAAAAACGAGGAGCTGTGGCCTAAATTAGGGGAAGCATTTCATCTAGAGAAGGTAGTATAAGAGACGAAGGAGGCAAGAGGATGCTCTCATAAGCCAGCTGAGGAGAATAAAACATCTCATTTCCCAAACCTGGAAAACAAATTTGACTCCAGAAAAATCCAAAGATCATGTCTGAACTAATTAAAACCCAACTCTCTCATATAGTTTCAATAGGAATTAAGAAAATGGGAGTATGGATGCCCCCAAAGTACAAATAATCACCCATAGCCAGGGTCTCTGGAGTTTGAACCAAATTCTACAAGAAGAAACTCATAAATGAATCATCCAGATCACTAAGCAGTGCCCCTCACCTACTTCAAGGGGTGGAAAGTCTTGCTAAACGTATTTTGCATTTCACTACCTTCTTCAAGAGGAGATAGGGAATGTGCTTATGGGGTACTTTTCCCTGGCCTGGCCGTGAAACCTCGTCCATTATTGCACGGTGAGCTGCTAGCTTGTACCTACCCCTTCCTTTTCTGTACACTATTCGTTCCTGGTTAACGTCATTCAAATGTCATTTACAGGCCATACTTTTCATCCAGTTTAAATGTGCAATTCAATGATTTTTAACTAATTTATAGAGCTGTGCAACCATCATCATAATCCAGTTTTTATCACCCTAATAAAACCCCCCCTACCCTTACAGTCAGTCTCCACTTCCACCCCTAGCCCTAATCTACTTTCCACCACCATAGATTTGCCTCTTCTAGACATTTCATCTCAGTGGTATTTTGTATCTGGCTTCTTTCCCTAGCAAAATGTTTTTGAATTCATCCACATTATAGGTGTATTTCACCCCTTTTTATTGCTGAGTAGGATTCCATTATGTGACTTTACTACCTTTGGTTTATCCATTCATCAGTTGACATTTGGGTTGATTCAACTCTTAGCTATTATGAATAAGGCTACTAAAAACTTATATGCTACTTGAATATAAGTCTTTGCATAGGTCTATGTTTCCATTTCTCTTGAGTAGATACCTATGAGTGGAATGGTTGGGTCATAAGATAAATTTAGGTGAAACTTTTTAAGAAACTACCAAACTGTTTTCAAAGTGGCCATATGATTTTAAATTCCCACCAGCGGTGTACAAGGGTTCCTATCTCTCCATGTCCTCGGTGACATTTCTAATTGTCTTTTTTATTTATAGACATTCCGGTTGATGTGAAATAGTATCTCACTGTGTTTTTTATTTGAATTCCCCCAATGACTAATGATATTGAGCATTTTTTCATGTGCTTTTGGTAAAATGTCTATACAAATCTTTACACCACTTTTTAGTTGGGCTGTTCTCTTCTTATTGGGAAGTTGTAAAGGTTCTCTGTATGTTCTGAATTTAATCCTTCATCAGAAACACGATATGCAAATATTTTCTCCCAGACTCTTTTCCGTGTCCTCCTTAATGGCTGTCTGCTATCTCTTGCTGCTGCTGTGGCTCACCCACTTCTAGACACTGCTTTTCCTCCAGGAATTCCTGTTATCAAGTAAGGTATAAGTGAAGCCAGAAAGATGGAAAACCATATAACTTGCCCACAGAGGAACAGAAAATTAGAGATGTCTTTCATGTAAACTCCTTGAAATGTTTCCATGAGAAGTTGGATTCAAGAAAATAAGGTTTGCTGAAATCCAAGGGTCATTATTATGAAGTTTAGAAAACTGCCTCAATCCCAGTAAACTTTAATGAGTGGAAAAAAAAAAGTAGGGTTTTACCTCCTTGCCTTACTTTAAAAACACGGCAACACTGGCACTCAAAAAGGCGGGAGTCTAAGAGCCCTAATTATCGTCTATGATCCATTAACCAATGGATACCTTTTGACCACCCACTATATACCACCTACCCTAGCGATTCAAGGTGAGAGGCATGGACAGGGCTTCTAAACCCTCAAAAGAGATGACTGGTGGAGGGGAGGAAATTACTGAAACTTCGGACACCACTTTGTCCATCTACTACCAATCCAGCCCCTGAACTTCACGTGTTACTAGGGAGAAGAAGAGAAGGACAAAGTAACAGAGAAAGAAACATGTGCCTCTCCACTTGCGGCCCAATTCTTCAATATACTTTTGCCTCCAAAGTGCTCTCTCCCTGCTGACTCAGCAGATGCAACTGCTGATGCAACCAGAAGATTGCCTTGTACTTGGAGGGGACGAGCTTACTTGGGGGCTCCCTGCAGCTGTGTGGTATAGAAGCAATATCAGTGAGGGGACACGAAGGCCTCACATGGTTTCATTTCGTGAGAAACAGTGCGACTTCCCTACAGTGAACCGTTCCCGAAATACATCTGACTTCAGCAGCACACTTATGAAAACAGTTCCCAGGATTTCTTCTCTCTTTGATCAACACCCGAGGGAAGTCAGAAAACAGGGACTAGACACAGAGAAGGCTGCTCAAGGAGAACTGTGGGGAACTGTCCTATAGCATTCAAAGCAACGTCGCGTGCACATATGGTCTCAGGTAATCCTGATAAAAAGGTTGTGAGGAATCTGAAGCTCAGAAAAGGTAGGGTACTTAGCCAAAATCACACACCAGTCACTCAAAGCTAATTTAATTATTCACTCCTAGCCAAACTTTGAGGTTGGATGGAATACAGTTAGCACAGAGAAATACAGGGACTTACAAGACAAACGTTCAAATGGTAATACATTCTTAATGGGAACCTATGTTTGAGGAAAACATAGAAGCCTGCATAAATCTGAGTCCTGATAGGGATTTTTTTAGGGCCTTCAGTCCGGAATTCCAAAAAGGTCAGGTGACGATGAAGGTCACACAGCTGGTTAGTGTAAAACCAAAACTAGAACCCTAGAGATTACAGGAATGATTGGATGCTGAATGTATTTGAGCTTATAAAACACGCTTTGGGGCCTCCCTGGTGGCGCAGTGGTTGAGAGTCCGCCTGCCGATGCAGGGGATACGGGTTCGTGCCCCGGTCTGGGAGGATCCCATATGCTGCGGAGCGGCTGGGCCTGTGAGCCATGGCCGCTGGGCCTGCGCATCCGGAGCCTGTGCTCCGCAACGGGAGAGGCCACAACAGTGAGAGGCCCGCATACCGAAAAAAAAAAAAAAAAAAAAAAAAAAAAAAAAAAAACACGCTTTGCATATATCAGTGCTAGATCTCTTAATTTATATACAATTGGAGATTGTTAAAAAGTCTCATCATACGTGTATGTGAGTACATGTGCTGAGGTTAGGGGCTGGGGCGTGTAGAATGAAGCAGAAGCAGGATGGCAAGGCACAGGCTAATATGTCCTGAGAACATTCTTTGACCTAGGTTCTGATAGGCACCTGATGGCCTAGGTCACATAATCCTTATCACAATCCTGTTGTATGACTGCTATTATTCTCCTTTCAGAGATGAGGACACTGAGTCACAGAGGTGTTAAGTAACTTTCCCAGGGCCACACGGTGGCATTCAGATGGAGAGAGCATACATAGAAAATGGTCCATGCTTCCTGGCACACTGAAAGAGCACAGAAAAACACACAATTCTTAGGGGGCACAGTCGTTCCTATCCAAAGAATAAGACCTTTTCTGAATTGTGGGGATATCATTTTTTTTCTTTTTTTAAAAGTAAAGATCGAAATACTGTGTGTTCAAATTCCTGCCTAACTGTTTCTCTCCCCCCAACCCCGGCCCCCAGAAATCAAACCAGGAATAACCTATGCTGAGCCCTTGCCTCGATCATCCCCGAGTGTTTCCTGACACGTATTTTTGCTTACAGTCCCTCAGAACTAAAGGATGGGGCTCAACTTGACACTTGCAAAATTACCAGGTAAGCTGTAGGGAAAAATGCAAAGAAAATCTTACTTGATCAATAACTGTTATTTACACTATGTGGCCATTTAGGGGTTTTAGCGGTCACCAAGCAACTAACAAAATAAACCAGCATGTATCCTTGCCTTTCATTAAATGTAAAACAGCAGACATGCAGGGTGGCATCACTGAGAGAAATTTAACTTGCTGTCACTTTGTTTTTAAGCTTTGTTTCAGCTAGAGGCCATCTCTAAAAGAACAAGAAAGATTAAACTAATAATTGGGGAAGTTTTTCATACCCAAACTAAAGTACATATTACTTTTCAGATGTAACAGTCTAGATCAAGGTTCACTGAGATTCCCCAAGAGGTCAAGACAACATCTACCTATACTACCAGGTAGCTAGAAAATGATCACGCAAGGGCAGCTGTGCCAGGGGAGTGACACCCTGCAATGTGCGTGACTTTGGTATTTCATTCCCACCTGGCAGGTAGAGCAGTGATATATCGTTGATACTTTCACGCTTTGTGCCAAAGTGTGACGTACCCCAACGAGCAACAATGCAGCTTCACCAAAAGCAAAAGGACCAAGATTCTTCAACACATATCGTTCAGAATGTGACTGCTATTAATGAGACAAAAGTCAGAGAGTGAACACCTACTAAGTACTAGACACTGTGCTCGAAATGTATGCAGAGCATTTAACTCTCAGAAGATCCAGCAAAAGGGCCGCTATTTATTCCATCTTACAAAGTCATGAAGTGACTGAACCAGCATTGTCAAAGAGGACTGTCTGCAATGCCCTCTATCGGCCCTGTCCAATACAGGAGCCACATGTGGCTAATGCAGTATCTGGCTACAAAGCCCACGCATCTCTCCAGCACACACAGGCGTACACACAATCCCCCTTACACACAAACACAGGCAGCCACAGCCGCAACACACATACCACAAAATCACTCTCACAAACCCACTGGCACAAAATGATGATTTATTGTGGAACCAGTGTTCGTATGTCGTTGCCTCTGCTAATTTAATTTAAAAGGAGTTGGAAGAGGGGGAGCAGAGGGGGGAATAGGAAAGGGATTTCTACCCTCGATTATCACCCTGTAATCAAGCTCTGCACTAAACAAACAGCGAATAACATCCTGGGAGACAAGGAGTGTGTGAGCTGTGAGAAAACAGCCTTTACACTGTAAAGACAGCTTCTAGTTTTTCTTAATTGAATCACCAAACTACGTGTCCTTAAAAATGTTCCCTAACCTGGCCAAGCTCTTTACGGACAGCAAAGAACAACATGATAAAACCTCCTGGGGAAAGAAAGCCACTCACTTTTAATGGTCTTTGTTCCTGAGTGGGAACATTGCAGAGAAACGCTTCTGGGCATAGCCACAGGCTTTGGAAAATCTGGGGCAATGATACAGAAGAGAAGAAATGCTGGCAGGAAAGAATATACCACAGACTTAATTCTAAAAAAAAAAAAAAAATCGATGTCACACAGAACTCTCTATATTAAGATCTGAACCTTCCAGAGCAACCCACAGATGGCTATTCCTGCTTCTCAGAAACCATTTTTCTCTCCACTACCATATTATTGCATAGGATAACCCGTAACAGGCTTTAACCACTAACTTGTTTAAGCTGCCTCATAAATGTAGAATTTGTAAATGAAGTAATAAACAAGCCCAAGCCTATTCCATTGAATTAAGAAGTCCTATATTCTAAAACGTTAATCCCATACATAAACTAAAGAAGTAAAACTGCTAAAACTGTGAGGTGATGTGATCAGAGACTGTCTCAAAGCCACGAAACGGTCCAGTAATCACTGTAGAACAAAATTACTTGTACCTGATATTATTCGACTCAGAGTATCTTTAAGGACTATTTCTGACATGCTGATTTAAGACTGTGTTTGATAATAAACATAACTGATCAGTAAATCGTCATTTAGTAAGAGTGCTTGTTCATACAATTAAAACTTTAAAGTATATAATAAACAGACACAAAATCCCTTCCCAACCCTGAGAAGTATGGGTCCTTCCGTTCCACAGTGGATAAGCACAGCAGATCCAGGGAGCCAACACTAAGGGTGGAAATACTCCATGCCTATTATGCTATGGTTCGTGAACCATTCTACTTGCATTTACAATGGTTTTGAAAATCATTCGTTAGTAATTGTTACAAGGTATAACCAGTGTTTCAGGAGGTGATGTAGCTGCCCCCTTTCAGGCTGGGCCCCTCAGCTAGACCACTTATCCTGATTAAAAGTTACTTGTCCTCTCTCTACTTCCCTTAGGGTTCTGTTCTGGGTTAGACGAAAGTCACTGCTACTAGCTTAATTGGGGAAACTAAGTCAAGCAGATATCTTAACCCAGGTAAAGCTGCACATCTTAAGAAGCTTCTAAGGGCATGGATGCTGATGTAGATCTGGTGGAGCAGAAGCAGCCAAGGCTGAGACACTTCATTAAGTCAAAGATAGGCTTGAACGATCCTGTTCCAAGACAATACCTGAAACTGGCAACAGTAGTACAGATGGCAGCTGAATCAGGCATTTTAAACTTGTAAAGCTTAATAACACTGTGGGTCTCATCATAACAGGCTAGTCCAGGTATAAGTTACCAGCCTGTGTAAGGACGTTTAAGCCAGGAAAGCCAGTTTTTAAAAACACTTGTAGGGCTTTCCTGGTGGCGCAGTGGTTGAGAGTCCGCCTGCCGATGCAGGGGACACGGGTTCGTGCCTCGGTCCGGGAGGATCCCACATGCCGCGGAACGGCTGGGTCCGTGAGCCATGGCCGCTGAGCCTGCGCGTCTGGAGCCTGTGCTCCGCAACGGGAGAGGCCACAACAGTGAGAGGCCCGCGTACCGCAAAAACAAACAAACAAACAAAAACACTTGTAGCAGAGAATAAAAGGGGAAGAATCAGCAAGGGGACGAGGTTACTCGGGAAGAGCCTACACTTATATATATATATATATTTTTTTTTTTTTTTTTTTTTTTTTTTTTTTTGCGGTACTTGGGCCTCTCACTGCTGTGGCCTCTCCCGGTGCGGAGCACAGGCTCCGGACGCGCAGGCTCAGCGGCCATGGCTCACGGGCCCAGCCGCTCCACGGCATGTGGGATCTTCCCGGACCGGGGCGCGAACCCGTGTCCCCTGAATCGGCAGGCAGACTCTCAACCACTGCGCCACCAGGGAAGCCCTACACTTATATTTCAGGCAGCAATTTAAGAACCTGTTTTGGATTATAATCACCAAAACTCTCTTCCTGGGTTCACTTCTTCAAAGAAGGGAAACAAAATATATACTTCGCCGCCTGTCATGTAGGGAAATGAGGGCTGAATTCGTGCCGTTAGCTCTAAAACAAACTCATTCCAAAACATAACTGTAACTACAGTAAACATTATTAGTGAGACGTGAAAATTCAGAAATGACCTTCCTTGTCAACTTACATCCAAACAGTTCATTTGTAAATTGTTAGTGCCAGTTTAAAAAAAAAAAAGACAAAACGTAACTGGATGGTCAAGAGAATTATGGGGGGGATGCCCAGAGGGACTGCTGACAGCTGTGCAGGTGTGACATCTGTGGAAGAGAGAGGGGAGCAAGGAGGCAGAGGAGGAAGATTCAGACTTCAGTGTAGTCTGAAGAAAGTTGTTTTTTTTTTTTGCGGTTCGCGGGCCTCTCACTACTGTGGCCTCTCCCGTTGCGGAGCACAGGCTCCGGACACGCAGGCTCAGCGGCCATGGCTCATGGGCCCAGCCGCTCCGCAGCATGTGGGATCTTCCCGGACTGGGGCACGAACCCGTGTCCCCTGCATCGGCAGGCAGACTCTCAACCACTGCACCACCAGGGAAGCCCTGAAGAAAGTTTTGACCAGACTGATGAAAAGTCCTCCAGCCAAAGTCAGTCATCAGAGAAACCTCTACTGTCCCAGGAACAGGTTTGCCTTAGTATCACGTGCTCAGTTACTGGCTGGGAGCAGTCCATGGGAAGCGGGGCATCAGCAAGAAAACAGTGCTGGGTTCAGAACACTGAGCTGGAGTTGCCCATCAATTACACTCCCTGCAGTAGGAGATCTGAGAGGCCCGTTCTCATGGCTGTCAGGCAAATCCAATGTTCATAAACCATTTCATTCATTATATGACAGAGTGGTATGGTGCAGGTCTTTAAAAACACGAACTCAAAATTCCAAAATAGCAAAAGGTTTAAAATTTTCATATTCTCAGCACAATAGGTACAATCTAGACTTGTAAGTTAAAATAGGTACCAGACTGCAATTATTTTTAATAACTGTCCTCCTTGATAATGAATTTAAATATTAATGACAATTGTTCCTTTTTATTTCTCTTCCTAACGATGGTCCCTAAAGTTTCTTAAGTATTATTAAAAAAAAAAAAAAGTCACGGGCAAAAAATTCAAAATGACCTGCTAGTGTTACTTTTTCCCAATTCTTGATGATTAAATAGCTTAAAACTAAGAGAGAGAAAAAGGTATTTCAAAGAGGCTGCCAAAGACTGCACTAAAAGAATAACCACATGCTACCATTCTGTTATATAAAATTCTAATTTTCTGCTCCCAAATTTTGTTGATTCTATTTGTAAGGATATCAAACACTGAATTAGAAATCTAATCAAGATAATTTTCACTGGTATATTTATTTTCATTTTCAAACAGTTAGCATAGAGAACCAGAAATTCACATTTTAGTCAAGGGATGTGGGGGTGGGGGATTTAGGGGTGAGGTCACCAGTTCTTTTTTTTTTTTTAATTTTTTTTCGTCTGTTTATTAAAGTATAGTTGATTTACAATGTTGTGTTAGTTTCTGGTGTATAGCAAAGTGGTTCAGTTCTATACACACACACACACACACACACATACATTCTTTTTCATATTCTTTTCCATTATGGTTTATTACAGGAAACTGAGTATAGTTCTCTGCACCATACAGTAGGACCTCGTTGTGTGAGGCCACCAATTCTTTAGGCGCTCAAAATATTCAAAGTGCAATAAATTGAGTCTTTAAATTACTAAAGACATTTTTTAACTAGCCCGAAACGGCAATAGTGCAGCCTGTGAGGAAGCCCAGCACTCTGTAGGGCATGCATGCAAAGCACTGAAGTGATGTCTCCCCGCTTCTCCTACAGATAATGAGCTGCACGGTCCAGGGAATCACACCCCAAGTAACACAAGCGATGGACCCGGAGAGAACACCACCATTAACAACGAATTTGACACTGTCGTCTTGCCCGGGCTTTACCTCGTTATATTTGTGGCAAGCCTCTTGCTGAATGGTCTAGCAGTGTGGATCTTCTTCCACATTAGGAATAAAACCAGCTTCATATTTTATCTCAAGAACATAGTGGTTGCTGACCTCATAATGACGCTGACATTTCCATTTCGAATAGTCCACGATGCAGGATTTGGACCTTGGTACTTCAAGTTTATCCTCTGCAGATACACGTCGGTTTTATTTTACGCCAACATGTATACTTCCATCGTGTTTCTTGGGCTGATAAGCATTGATCGCTACCTGAAGGTGGTAAAGCCATTTGGCGACTCGCGCATGTACAGCATAACCTTTACAAAGATTTTATCTCTTGGTGTCTGGGTGCTCATGGCTATCCTGTCCTTGCCCAACATCATCCTAACGAATGGTCAACCAACTAGGGAAAATATTCATGAGTGCATGAAACTTAAGAGTCCTTTGGGAGTGAAATGGCATAAGGCCATCATTTATGTCAATAGCTGCTTGTTTGTGGTTGTGCTAGCGATGCTGATAGGATGCTACATAGCCATATCCAGGTACATCCACAAATCCAGCAGGCAATTCATAAGCCAGTCAAGCCGAAAGCGAAAACATAACCAGAGCATTAGAGTGGTCGTGGCTGTGTTTTTCACCTGTTTTCTACCCTATCACTTGTGCAGGATTCCTTTTACATTTAGTCACTTGGACAGACTTCTAGATGAATCGGCACACAAAATCCTGTATTACTGCAAAGAAATGACACTTTTCTTGTCTGCGTGCAACGTGTGCCTGGATCCAATAATTTACTTTTTTATGTGTCGCTCATTTTCAAGAAGGCTGTTCAATAAATCAAATATCAGAACACGGAGTGAAAGCATCCGATCACTGCAAAGTGTCAGAAGATCAGAGGTCCGCATATACTATGATTATACGGATGTGTAGGAGTTAAAGGCCACCAGGCCTTCTCTTGTTTGTTGAAGTCAATATGTACAAAGTGTAAATAAATTTGTCTTTTGATTACCCTCGCTTGAGCCCATCGAAGTATGGATGAAAAGAGAACTGAAATGATATGAAATTGGGGTATAATTTGGAACTGAGAAAAACATTAAGGCATACCAAAAAGTGAAATTAACAAAAGGTGGTGTGTCGCTGAGTGGCAGGGATCATGGCTCAGGGTTGAAGGAGCAGATTACAGGTGCAGAAAAGGCCACAGCAATGCCAGCGCACTGCAGGAAATGCTTCCAGGAAATGCTGGTGCTCTGAAGCCACTTCTGAGAGAAGAGGAAGTAGAGAGAGCTCTATCTAACCTTGATCCCTAAGATTTGGGAAAGAAAATGCTGTTTTCAACACAGCTCATTCACTGCAGATGTAACTCAGCAAATATGGATTGCTAGGTCTTTCTGTCATTGTATCTATGGCCCATACACAACCTTTAGCCATTATCCCCTGTCTGTGTTTATTTATGTCTTATGCACACGAGAAAAACTTGCACAGTGCAGGGTGGGGGAGGCAAGAAAGTTCAACTGTGTTCTTTTTAAGCAACGCATTTGAAAGACTTAAGTCAATTAACTGATTTTAAACTTAGATTATTTCAGAGAAAAAAAAAGTGTGACAAAAAAAAGTATTAAGACAAGTAGATTTTGGATAAAACACTCTGAACTTATGTTTGCCATTATTATACCCTGTGCTGCATTTGAATCCTCCTGTACTAAGGGTAGAGAAGAGGACGTGAAGTCTTGGTTAATAATCAAGTATATACAGTTTATTCAAAAGCCACTTAATAGTCCTTATTTTAGAAAAATGAGAGTTTTAAAATAGTCTTCCTTTTGAGCTATATCCCATCATTAACAGGGATATCATTCGTTTAAAAGTAAGACCTTCAGTTGAAGAACAGAGCTCAATAAATCAAGTCCAAAAAGATTGAGTAGCTTTTAAAATCTTAGAATAGTTTCTCCTTCGATATAAACCTTTGAGCCTTCATTCTTTTTCAAAGCCTTCAGCTGCTTGACCACTGACTAGATATGCCTGATTTGTTCCTAACACTCAACAAGGAACCAGGGGAGCATTAAAAGAACAGGAGTGAAGGCATGTTTGCTGAGGAAAAGGGAACATTACCGGTTAACGGAGACAAAGCAGACATACACATGCAAAACAGTATGATATCTTATTTAGACTCTTGTAAACGATCTGCGAAATTCTAGAAAGCTAAAGTGAGCAAAAAAGAAGTCAAACATCCCACTCAAAAGTGATACTACCCACTTCCCTGTGTGTGTGTATTCTGTTAAAGGCATGTTCACCTTAGAACCTAAAAACTAAGAACCTACCATCTTTAATAGCATCAAATGGCTCCATTTGGTGCTCTGAAATTTACCAAACCCCAGACTTCATTTAATCCTCTAAAATTCAGGCCTCAGTCTAAGAGGTCCTTAAAATATTTCAATCCCACTTTCATGTTTCTAAAATTGGATTGCTGTAGAGTTAGTGGGTACATTTTATGTAAGGGTGGCTTTATTCTCTGAAATTACATGATTAAATCAATGGGACATCTTAAAACATTGACTTAGGAAAAAAATAGAAAGGATTATCCCTATTTTTTTAAAGCCATATCACCAAAATATCAGAATCATACTGCTTGTTTTTTACACCAATGCTCACATTGTGATCACAAAAATTACTTATCCAGGCCAACCAAGAATGAATCATTTATATGACTAACATAATATCAACATGAATAGCATAAAATATTGTGCTGGTGTCATAAATTAATACAAACTACTGCATTAATATTGAAGAAAACAAGAATTCTATTTGACTGGTTTTCAATTAGTTGATAATTTAGCAACAATCTTAAACTTGAAATCTAAAATTTCTTACATGGAGCCTTTGGATTATATTCAATATTTCAGGACCCTCTTAAGGCAGCAATAAATAACAAAGTTATTCTTTATTTTATGCAAATGAGAAACATATTCAGATACTTTCAAAAAGAAATTTTTCTATTACTCATAAAACTTACATGCAAAGAAACTGACCTAATAGAAAATCTTCAGTGGATTACTAACTCTGTTATATTCATTATACCATTCATACCATTTTCTTCTTATTTCCAAACAGTATATCAGAATTTGTTTCTCCACTAAAGTTTCAAGGGAATGGTAACAAGGAAAATCCATAAATTTAGGTAAATAGCTAAGCCAAAATTGTGCACAGAGACAGTACAACCTAAAACACAAATTTTATGATCACTTTGGAGAAATGTGATATATAAGAAAAAAATAAACAAAAAAAAACAAGGGCAAAATAAAGCTTGGGGGTCACTTAAATCTCATAAATAGAGAGTTTTCTCCCAGACAGAACACCACAAGAAGACAGCTATCAAATCAATAAATACTTACTAGGCACATACCATGTAAAAAAATATATATGTCTAACATTATATTTACAATAATCTTTGGCTATATCTAAGTGAGTTATAAAAGTAAATATTTTTTAAGATCAAACATTTTCAAATTTCAACATAAACATCTGGTAGATGCTGACTTAGCTCCCGTCCCCAGCCCTCTAGCACCATCTAGTGGTAAAATTCATGAAACAACTGAAGAAAACAACTCCTGTCCTATTTACTGCTTGCGACTGACAACACAATAACACGGCCTAACCCTTCCCCCCGAGTCTTCCTTCAGTCATCTTTAATGCTAATGTACACCAAAAACAGTCCTGGAGCTGCCTAGACAAATGTATGATGGAAATGTTTAAAAAAATAATTAATACCTATAAGAAATTATCTTACAGATGTTAAAAAAAACTAAAAAGGCTGCAACATACATGGATTTCACAGGGAAAATGGAACAAATACTGACTGCTCTTTCTTGACATATAAAAAAATTTTAATTAAATATAAAATGATTTATTAGAGTTTAGAGTTGAAGAAGGAGGAATAAGACTCAGTGTTAAAATTTTTAACGTGTCAAGAAATGCATGGGATTCAAATGGCAACTTTTATTCTGAATATTCTAAACTTTTTCTTATAAGCTACAATAACAAGAAATCATCTAAAATGATTCTTATAATGGTGTAATGTGGCTATTAGACCACCTATCTTTTCTTCTCCTCATTTGAAAACGCAAGATATGGAACTAAACTGGAAATGCCTTTCTTTCAAACAGCTTCATTGGCAAGCATTCTTGATAAAGTGGCCAATTTCTCTTTGAATAATGCCAGAGAATATCCACTGGTTGCAGCAGTTCTCAGAAATGAGCCACACATCTGATTAAATCAGCCTAGCTTATGAACAAGAAGCTAGAATTAGTCACCAGATTGCCCAAAGCTTCCAAGTCTAAGTTTAGGTTTAAATGTTCTAAACAAGACTTTCCAACAACACTCTATAGACATGTTTACCTGGACACACATATAAACACACAGTATGTATAACTAGGGCTAATAGATTTAGTATAACAAACATGACTCAGCTCCTTAACCTATGATAGTTTTCAAATAGTCCTTAGAAACAGACCTTAAACATCACAATCCATGCTTGTTACTACTAGCCCAAACCAAAATACTTTCAGTAGCAGTGAAGCCATCTGTCAAGTATCAAAAATAAATATCTCTGTGTTTCTTCAAAAAGCCTGAACCATATCACCAGTGTCTTTAGATTTTTATGTTCTGTTTTATGCAGCTAGAGAAATGCCACCATTAAACACAATGGAAAAATGAATAAATATATAAGGACATGAATACTGGGTAGAACACTTGCATGATATAAATTTGGAATCATCTAGATCAGGGCTTCTCAACCCCATCAAACCCAATGCACTCTTTCTGTGGGATATATTTCAACCTATTTTTAGTACAGTGATATGAAAGCCAGACATAATATAACCTATCTACACACACAGACCTCACTTTGCGTGGTAGTGTGGGACCATAAAAATATGGACTGCATCACTTTCTCCACCTCATCCAAGGAGGATGTTCCTTAACCCTTGAACTTGACTAACAGCATCACCATCCACCCAGGCACCTGAACTGGAAATTCTGAGTCATCCTATGACCCCTCTTTCGCTCACCCCTATTAGCAGCCCTGCACCTAATCTTGCAGATTCGCCCTCAGATACAGTGGGCAAGCTAGGCCTCCACCCGGCCTTGGCCCTGCATCAGGCTTGCCTCGGGCCGGGGGAGGCTGTGTCGTCTCATGGACCAGCAAGGACCTGGGAGCACAGCAAACCTGGCTCCCACCTCCCACCGTACGCCCAGCTGAGAGGAGAAAATGAACCAACTGCACCATGATTCTAAACTGCCGGCACTGCTGCTAGAGGCCTCAAGTTCCCCCTTCTGTCCCAGGCTCTCATATACTCTTCTTGCCTAGTACTTTTTTTTTTAAATTATTATTATTATTTTTTTTGCAGTACACAGGCCTCTCACTGCTGTGGCCTCTCCCGTTGTGGAGCACAGGCTCCGGACGCGCAGGCTCAGTGGCCATGGCTCACAGGCCCAGCCGCTCCGTGGCATGTGGGATCTTCCCGGACCGGGGCACGAACCCGTGTCCCCTGCATCGGCAGGCGGACTCTCAACCACTGCGCCACCAGGGAGGCCCAAAACCTAGATAACTTTTGAGAATGAAAGTGTCACTTACTGAGCTGGCACGGGTGTAAACTGAGACAGTGTGGGCAAACCTGTGGGCACAGCACATCTGAAAATTCGCGTCTACGTTAGGATTGTGTTACCCAGTTCAACAAGCAGCTTAGGACGAGGAAAAAGGGCTCAGGGAATCCAGCCATTTCATCAGCGAGAGGCCCCACAGTGAAGCTTCTTCCATCCAGTTTACTAACACAAACTGGGAAGCCCTGGATGCTGGATGAGCAGCTATTCAACAAAAATCTCGAATGGAGGTTTCCTGCGTGGGTGGATAACGGTTTCTAGGTTAGTGCTCGCTGCTAGCGGCTTTGTTCAACGCCACAGGAAATAACCCAGCTCACCCAAATTGAGTACTTTTATTTGCCTTGGCTTCCTGAAGGAACACATAAGCTAAATTCTAATTTAAATTCTCTCTCTCCTCTACAGCAAAACCATCACAAATCTTTTGTCCCACTATTAACAACTAAGTACGAAATTTATGATTGGTATGATTTCGACAGGATTTTAGAGAGGGCGGCTGCCTTTGTCCTTCCAACACACAGCCCTCCATGGAGACAGCTAAACAAAAAGGCTGGTCGGGAGGCTGGGCCACTGAAGGCACTGACGTCACCAACTAACTACAACTCGGGTTAGATAAACACCCCCTCCAGGAAGCCTGCCAGGCTCCCGAAGGAGGAGTAGAACATGGGATCCGAACGAGCCTTCCGGTCATGATGAAGTCACACAAGTGGAACCGCACGTCCCCATTCAACCCACCTCGTGATCCCTGGGAATAAGACAAGGGCAACACGCACAGTTGCTCCCTGCACAGCTCATTTGAGGACTAAACACAGAAACCTGGCCTCACTGATTCTTCATTCTGATGACGCCAACTGGTCCATGCAAAACAGCCTAAGAATCACTGCTGTGCTCCAAATATGAACTAAACAGGTACGTAGCTCTCTGCAGCCTTAATGGCCTAAAACCACAGAAAAATTTCTCAGTCACGTTGCCAAGGAAACTAAATTGCCAAAGATGACCACGCAACATTCACACAATGCAGAAGCACATACAAGTGTGCTTTAGCTAACAACAGTTTGCTGGACACAGAAGATTGAGTCTACAAATTTCAGGTGTGCTTAGTCTTGGGTGGGGGGAAACAACAACAACAAAAACCTGCAGGATCTCACCCACAGCATTCAGTTAACCTCAGGCAAGTTCCCTGAAGTGTCCCCACCACAAAACCTTCCCCTAAGCATGCTAGAGCCTGCTCTTCACACATCAGGCAGCCTGAACTGGCGATATCTATTTATCAGAACTCTGGGAAAGTTGATCTAACTGATACAAGGTTTATCTAACTGATATCGAGGCATGGGGAAGTCATTCTGCCTTATACATGAGTTGACTTGAATTTCGTGCTAACAGAACAGCCTGTTTGTGGCCTATCAAACATACACTCTACATCTGCTTTAATTATTAAAGAAAAGGGTGCACAGACCAGAAGTAAAGAAGGCCCTTGTTAAAAATAAGGATTAAATTCTTCCCTTCCTGGGATGCCAATGTTGGTCCTCCTTCCATGACAAGACTCCCCTCCCAGGTGCCAAGGCCACACTGACTCACTGTATATGTGCTGATCTTTTTTTGGAAACCATGAAGGAATGTATCCCTGACTTGTTTGATGCTCTTTGTTCTGAGAAGACATAAAACTGTGCTGAAAACCACGTTTCTCCAGAGCAGTTCCTCAATTATCTGAGAGGTTGTCTCCTGGGCTTAAGTCCTCAGTTTGGCTCAAATAAAACATTTTTCTATTCCTATTCCAGATTGTTTATGGATTATTTTCATCGACATAATAAAAATGAAGTATTCATTCTCTATGAGTCTCATTCCAGCCGAAGATTCTCATTCTAGCCGAAGCTTCTCTCAGTGACTTCTGAAGGCTCATTTTCCTAACTTGTTGTAACGATTTACTAAAAAAGCTGAGCAGTCAGAGTGCTAAGCAAATAAACCGTCTTATAAAGCAGGGCACAATCCTCTAAGGGACCCATCCTAGGATGAATCATTATGCAGGTCGGGGGTCCAGAAACCTATGGAAGGAACTCAAAAGTGGGCAGATACAAGTGAGTAGATGATTTGATGCCACTGGGATAACAGTATTTAAAAATATTCACAGGGCTTCCCTGGTGGCGCAGTGGTTGAGAGTCTGCCTGCCGATGCAGGGGACACGGGTTCGTGCCCCGACCCGGAAGATCCCACATACCGCGGAGCGGCTGGGCCCGTGAGCCATGGCCGCTGAGCCTGCGCGTCCGGGGCCTGTGCTCCACAGCGGAAGAGGCTACAACAGTGAGAGGCCTGCGTACCGCAAAAAAAAAAAAAAAAAAAATTCACAGTCCTTGTTTTCAGATTAATTCCATCGTCTCTCTTATCTTTACCTACAGGACCAGAGCATACAGTTGTGGGATATTCCCTGCCTCTCCCGTGTGTTTTGGTAACACACATTCACTCAACAAACATTTCTGAGAGCCTGCTATAGGAGCGGGCACTGGTGAGACCAAAACAAGCCAACCAAGGCAGCCACTGCCCACTCCAGCTGAGACTGATATAAAAACACAGGCCATGTGGGAAGTACTGAACAATGCCAAGATATCAGGGGCACGCCCAGAGACAGTGACAGGTGAAGTGAGTCTTAAGAGCAGAATGGAAATAATGAGAAAGGATACATTTTGGAGGCTCTGAGGGATAAAAGAAGATGGCCTCTTTGGCTTTATGAGCATCTTTCCAAAAATCCACACATAGAAGAGGAAATACATGCACTGAGATTTTATTTTTGTGACTATGAGTTCTCAATTTTGATTCTTTGCCAATATCATCAACTGAAATTCATTCCTTCTGATTTTTAAGGTTAAACCCAATCTAATATTAGCAACACAGAAAACCTGTTTGAGCATTTCAACTAATTGAGACTAGGTATTCAACTCATGACTCAACGTCAGTGCCTATCTCCAAGTGAGGTTTTTGTTAGCCGTCTACAAAATATGTAAATATTGCACATATCAATTATTTTTATGAACTGTTACTGGTGCCAATCTTCCAGAAGGTGGAGATATTGTACCAGACATTTGTTTCTCCAATTATAACTCTCAGATAGAGGTAAGCACACAACCGCCAACGAGGGAGCCTGTCGCTCATTTCAAGAGGTTAAAAACAAACAAACAAGAAAGCACTGTTTTACAATATAGTGACTAATTATGTTTTAAAGACATAATTTCTGCCACGTTCTTCCACCACCTTAAATCAATGCACTGACTTTGGCAGGATTTGATGCTTCACATAGAGAAACACAAAAAGGCATGTCTGCATCCCATGTTTTTCTACCAGATCACACTTTTTAAAGCACATCTTCAATTATCTTACCATAAAGCTCGAAAGCGTCATGGTACAGTGAATTATGAACGCCTCACCATGACAATCAAGATATCCTCACATTATGCCCCACCCACCTCTGCTGACTTTCCTTCCCTGATGCCTTAGCTTACACCGTTCTTTTCGTCCCAGATTGACTTTCACCCCATTCTAGGCATAAAAGAGCCATCATTTCAGACACCAGCTCCTTCACAGATCCTTTTAGAGGGCAACTTCCAAACTCACTTCCTTTCTTCTTCTTCTTTTTTTTTTTTTTTGGCCATGAGGACTGAACTCTGAGCCTCATCAGTGGAAACACCGAGTCCTAACCACTGGACCTCCAGGGAATTCCCTAAATTCATTTCCTTTAAATTTCTCTGCACTTTCCTATAATGTTTCTATTGAGCCTTGTACTAAAATCCCCTGTATCCTTAACCCAGTATAACTCTTAATGTCCAGTGGAATCCTGTCTGCAAACATAACCCCCTCGCCACACACACACACACACACACACACACACACACACACTAAATCACTTGTCAGCAAAGCTTTATTTTTTAAAAACGATGTAACCCGGTAAAGAGCTCCTGCAGTTAAAATAGATTCATTGAAAATGTTCATATCTATCTAAATGTCCATCAATAGGGACTGACTAAATAAATTATGGGATACTACAAAGTTATGCAGAAAAAATGGTATAATTATATAGGCTAACATGAGTAAGTCCCCAAGACAGCAAGAGGGAAAAAGCAAATTGCTCTAGTGTGGCTCACCATCCAGTGAAGCAAGTGGGAAAAATTGGGGATAAGGCAATAACAATAAAGTTGTTTTTGTACCTGAAGAAAAGATTTTGGAGTAAGGAACAAAATAAGACATTTATAGAAGTAAGTAAACCAGCTTTTAAGGCAGTCCTTGCCAGGCTGGACTGAAACTGACTGGAAACAATAACAGACCTTGGAGGACTCGCTGTATTAGACTCACTCTATTTGTAGTACAAATACACAAGGGATGTTTATATAGAACCAGTCTTGTAACTGACAAGGCAGAGTCCCGCCTGGAAACAATGCTGGGGAAAGGAAATGTGTGCATGTGTGAGCATGTGGGGTGGGCTGGGGGTGGCAGTCATAGCCGGTTATGTGGAGGGTTCTGAGATTAATCAGGATGAAGCCCCGTGGTATTTTAATCCTAGGGTTCCACAAAGGGAAATGGGAATAAATTGAGGGAACATAGAACTATTCGGCATAAATCAAAGCATCAGAGACAAAAGGAAAACAAAACATCCAGTATGTTGTCTTTTTTCCTTTTTGGAATCCTGGAAGCAGGAAATATGCCCTCTACCTATTATTATTACTACTACTGCTATTATTATTACCATCATCACTATTATTTTATTTATTTTGTATTGAAACGGGTGTCTAGTGTTGAATAAAGCCACGTTATTTGCGTCGTTAATCATCAGAACAAAATACCTATTTTTTAAAATACACAAAATAGGATCAATAGTTTGTCAAGATAAAATATTTTTGCAAACATTAATAAGATACTTATTTCCATTTCTAATAGAGAAAAAAATGTATATAAGCTAATCTGTACATTTAGGCATATCCACAAAATGCCCAGCATAAATCTCAAGGAAATACAAAATGATTGCAGGGCCAACTTTACATCCTGCATTGAAATACGTCTGAGTCTTTCACAAATATGCCCAGGTTTCCACAAGCTCCACACTCTGGGACACCTGAGGCCAGTTTTCAAAATCTGGGTAACAGGGTGAGGTGCATAAATAAAGGAAGACTCCACTCCTAAAACTTCCCAGCTAAAGAGGAGGAGTAACTAAAGACAGTGTAAGGACAGATTTATATCATTCACTGACATCCAACAGGGAAAAAAAATGATAAGAGAAGACAGGCTGAAATATAAAACTCAAGGCCCCAGGAGAAGTCAGACATTATTGTTTTTGCTACATAAGCCCCTGATGATATTCTTACTTCCTCCTTGGGTTTCACCTAATCTCTGGATGTTCTAGCCCTCTTCTCTGCCTCAAGGTCTCCCTATGAATCTCTCCTCTCACTAATACCACCCAACCAGTCCTCTGATCATCACAATTTCTGCTCTCAGGGCACAGGTCTGCACGGGCGTCCAAAGCTATGGCAGTAACTGATTAGGGCCAGGCAGCTGGAGGGAGTTAGACAAAACAGGAGGCAGGACATCTGCCCGGAGGATAAAAGTTCCTCCAAGGGCTGTAAGATCAGAGGCTCCAAAACAGCAAGGCAGGGAGGCTCACACCTGGCCACATTTCTGACTTACCCAGACACTTTTGGAAATACAGAATCCTGAGCCAAAAACAAGGATACTGACTGGTTCGTTTGAAGTAGTGTCTCGGAATCTGCATGATTAAAGCTCCCCAGCTGGTGTCAATGGCCAGTCAAGTATATAAACAATGAGCTTAAAAGAGTCAGAACTGCTTCAGAGTCCCCAGGTGAGCAGAGGGCAAGGGGGACCACCCAGGGGCCCAGGGGTGAAGAGGTGGTAGCCCCAGGTTTTTCTTAAAAGTCTCCCAAACATGTGAAGAGAAACCACAAGGCATGCCCTTGCGCTGCTGGCAGTAAGCTCCTATAGCCAAAGACTCTAAGGCAGACACTCGGTCTTGAAACATGCCATCCTGAGAAGACGAGATGAACAGACAACTCACCAAGTTCCTCCTGGATTCTTATGTTTTCGTCTTCCCCAGTTCCAAGGCAAGCACAGCCTTGACCACTAACTCTGCCGCTCGCCTTGGTATCTACCATCATCATCACCCTCACCACTTACTTGCAGGCATCACTCTCTTTACCTCAGATTAAAACGCACACATGCGTACAACCAGCATTTCCTAATGAGAAAATACACTTTTCCTGTGCTCCCAACAAGGCCTGTCCTGCCTAGAGGAGCCGGCTCTCAGGTGCTTGATGAATTAATGAACCAGCGGTCACGGTTCACGTGGCTGTAGAAAAGCGCCGCTGAACTGGGGAAGGAATCCTGAACTCTGAATCTAAACTCTGGCTGCAGAGTCCAGCCCAGCTACCTCCTGGCTTGAGCATCTTCGTTGCATTCTCCCAAGTTCTACTCTCTCAACTGTAAAAATATAAAGAGCCGTCCCTCCAATGGTTCCTGTGTAAACTGGCGGTGAAAGGATCTAATACAAAGAAAGCGCTCCTCAGTCAAATGCGGGAAAGGATGTGTATCTGTGCTTGGATCCAGTCCTCGCAGACAAGTGTTCATCTGAGTCCCCCAGCTACCTGCCGATACAACTGCTATAAAGCAGAGGCCACAAACCGGCTTCCCACGAGCCAGTCAGTCAGGTTCCGTTTCGGCCCACAAGACATTAGGCCTACACGATTTGAGAAGTGTCTGACTTAGACGGCCTGTGAAACCAGAAGAGACACAAAAGTGCAGCTGAGAGCACGAGCTCCGGGAGTGGCTCTGCCGGGGTCCAAATCCCAACTCGAGGGGCTGTGGGACATCTCTGTGCCTCAGTTTCCTCATCTATTAAGAAAGAGGTGGAACCCACCCAGCTCACGGAGCTGTTGTGAGAACCCAATGAGTTAAAACACATAAACACAAAAGAGTGTTTAAAACAGGGCCATCACCACTTGAGGTTCTGACAACACTGGCCCGTCCACAGAGGAGGCAACACTGGACCCTAACAAGGTCTAGCTCAGCAGCTGTCTCCGCTGGGTGGGCCATGAGCTCTCCACTTCTCCACCATTCCTCAGTCCCCGAGGGTCTTACACTGGGTCTACTTCACTTATCTGGACTACCTGCCCTCAGGTGACCACCGGTAGGGCTATCCCTTTGGCCTTGGACTTTGCAACTCCTGGTATCAAGAGGAAAACAAGCAGATCCAGTGAGTTTAATTTAATGATAATTTCCACCTGAGTCCTGCTGCATACAAACACGGGGCACCCCATGGAGAAGGCAAGAGGCACAAGGGAGCGCGGGGAAAAATCATGGGTGTTGCTGAGACCGTCAGAATAAACAGAGCCTCCTGCAATAAGTCAGGGAAGTCTTGAGAGCCGCAGTTGAGAGACCGCTAGTGCCAAATCGTCCATTTAATCAGCATAATGTTTACATGTGAAGGACTCTGCAGTGTGTCCTGGTAATCGTCCTTATGTCTCTTTGTCCTTACATGTATTTTTTTTTTTTTTTTTTTTGCGGTGCACGGGCCTCTCACTGTTGTGGTCTCTCCCGTTGCGGAGCACAGGCTCCGGACGCGCAGGCTCAGCGGCCATGGCTCACGGGACCAGCCGCTCCACGGCATGTGGGATCTTCCCGGACTGGGGCACGAACCCGTGTCCCCTGCATCGGCAGGCGGACTCTCAACCACTGCGCCACCAGGGAAGCCCTGTCCTTACATGTATTTGCCCACCAGATCTCCTTGCAAGCTGAAGCTAGCAAGTCTCTGTAGGCAAATGGGTGCTCTGAGCCCCAGGGGTCAAAGCAGCAGCCAGGACTCTATGGGCACTAGGGAGGGAGGGAGAATGGGTGCGCCCAGGCAGAGCCAAGTGGGAAGCTTGCCTAAACCAGCCCTGCGTCCCTCGGGGCCTCCGCTGAGTCTATTAAGGATCGGTAGTGACTACTGGGTTTGTCTGTAAGACTCAAAATAAGCAAATATGCTTCATGAGGGAAGGGACCTGGGTCTGACTTAGTCACTACCTCATCCCCAGTGCCTGGAACACAGCCCATCACACAGTAGGTGCACATAAAATACCTAGAACAGCACCTGGCATATCATAAGCATAGAAATAAGTACTACTGACTACTGTGACTGCAAACATACGTTATGTTTTTAAGTCAAATTGAACCTGACACGTTAAACTGTGAGCCCACGATTCGGCCATGGAACCACCTGAGAGAACACACCTGCAATGTAGCAGCCTAATAAAGAGCCTTCCAGGGCAGAATTTCTTATCTGGTTCTGAGTCACACACTCTGATGAGGGATTTCACAGCCCAATTCTGAGTACTTCCATCTCTAACTGCACACGATTTTTCAGTGGGAAAGACACTAGAGCACTGCTTGGAACATTACAAATTATATTATACAACCTGAAAGAAACCAAAAATACAGAGATTTCCTGCCTCTCACTTTCAAAACAGTAACATTAGCAGCACACACTTAGCAAAAGATTAATGCATGATGAGTTTATCTGAAGTCCTACTCGTGACCTGTTGGGTTGCCCAGAGTTCGTTTGGGTTCTTCCGTAACATCTTACAGAAAAACCGAAACGAACTTTTTGGCCAACCCAAGATTTGTCAGTAATGCTTAAATATGGAAAAATTAATGTGGAAGAAAATAACAGCACCTCTTATCTAACAGATGGGGTCATGGATGCCAGAATGCTTCTTTACTCAAATACTAATTCCACATTTTGGGGGAGCCCCGCTCACCATCTGTTTGTTACATTGTGTGGCCGCTGACAAGGAACGGGGAGCAAAACCTGCCCGCCCCCCAAATGTGTCTCTTAGGCCTGCTAATTATTTTGAGCTGGAAACAATTCAGGCACCAAAGACTCAGGAACCTCTGACCTACCCCCCAACTGCCTAAAAGAATTTAGGTAGAGGACCTGTTCCAGGGAGGGAGCTACCACTACAGATACCTACAGTATAAAATGAATTAGGTGTGTAGACAGGGAGGAACCTAGCAGAATTTGTTTGTTAAAATGCCTCTCGGGGTCCCACTGTCTCTGTACCGTACAGCAAACGTTTATTTACCAAACATTGGCTCTTCTTTCATCTTCCTGTGAATTGCCTTCCTCCCCTTTGAATTCCCAGACCACTAACCTCAACATCTTCTCTTGTCTTTGGTAGAAGATGGGGGTTGAGGTGGTGGCTTCTGCCATTTTGGTGAGTTACTCAGTTTTCCTGGGTCTCTCCCATGTACACATGTTATTAAACGTTTTAGTCGGTCTCATGTCAACGTAATTCTGAGGCCAGCCCCAGGAACCTAGAAGGGTAGAGGGAAGTTTTTTCCTCCCCCACAAGAGCTTCCTCTTAGGAGGGTGTGGTAGCTGCAGCCTTGTCTTCCTACCTCAGTGACCCCACCAGCTCTCCACCTTTCACCACATGTTGAATTTGGCAATGGCAAAGTTTAAAAAGAAAACTGACTTAGGTTGTTGTTGCCTGGCTGTTCATTTGCCAGATGACGTGGCGACGTCGGGGAGCAAAAAAAAAAAAAAAAAAAAGTAGAAAAAAGTTCAAGAAGGCAAGAAAAAAAAAAAAAACGACCACGCTTTTTTATGGATCCCTGAAGGAAAGGAACTAGCAGGGAGGCCAGCCTGACACCCACGGAGATCCAAACATCTCTCTCTTCCTCTTTGTTTCCATTTCCCAACCTTGAGTGAGTTCTAACTGACCAGTTCAGCAGAGTGACAGTCGACCTACTATCTCATGGTTTCTGTCAAGCTCCTGATTTTCATCTCTTCCTGAAGACGAGCAAGAACTCTGCATAGAACAGTCTTCATTTGGAGCGTCCACTGAGACATATTCTGAAATGAATGCTGTCTGACTCACACATGAAGGGCTACGAACAGGTAAGGAAACAGCTTTTCCATGAAAGAACATCAGTGTGTGTGAAGGGGGCATGAGAATGGAAGAGGAGAATTCTGGGCTAGGCAGCAATGATGCTGAGTACCACTGGACTGTCCCCATTCTCAGTAAGTAACTTTGGGTTTGAGAACTATAATTGGTTGATATAGTAATATATTTGCTCATGCTGGCTTGGGGATCCAAATCTGAAATTTTATCATTGAATGATTATTTAGGATTTCCGACTGTGGTTGTCAAAATACATCTGTCATGAGGAGATATCAGAGAAAATGCTTAAAAGGTATTCATTCACCCAGGACAAACATTTCAAAAGCTTGTAGATATATATCAAAATTACCTCTAAAAACTGCAAACTCAATTACGACAATAATACCTATAAGTCAGTGTGAGTATGTTCTGGTTGGCCAGTTCATGTAGGCATAGATATACAGTTAGTATCTATTTGTACATATATTTATATAGATAAAAGCTTTTATCTTTGTTGTTATTGGGATAAATGAACCCTATTAATACCTAGTAAAGTATGGATTTACCTTGAAAGTGAATCACAAACATCTATCCTGTGCAATAGCAAAACTTTAAGTTCACATGTTAACTAATTATGGTCTAGGACTAACCAGCTAAATTATTTAAAATACTTTAAACATTATAAATTTAAATGACACACAGGGGAATTAGCACAGATCCACACTGAACCAATCTCATGCAATCCATCCAGCCCAGAAATATTTTTTTCAAGCAAGGACGACTAATTTTATGGAGAAAGTGAACCAAAGGTCACACTGGTAAAACAGAAAATACTCTATAGCTTGCATATTTATCTTCCTAAAACGTACAGACTTGAAAACAGCTTTGGCACTAAAAAAAAAAAAACCTAGATAAGTTTAAAATAAATAAATAAATAAAACAATGTACTCACTCTAAAGTATCAAAATAACCTTTTATGATCTGTGAACATAACAAATAAATTTTATACTTCAGTAAAATCTATAAATACACACATAAAAGTATGCACATATATACACGTTACACACTGGTCATATACACATAAACTATAGATTGTCGTGTCCGTTACAGCTTAGTGAGGAAGAAATGAGGGGACACCAGGATACTCAAAGCGTGAAGACCCAGGAAGGGAGGGTGGGCAGGGCGTGGGGAAAAAACTACTGTTTGCTGAGATGCGAAAGTGCCCATTTCACACTTGAGGAAGTAGGCAGACAGGAGGTAACCACCCTGACCAACGCTACCCAGCTGATATCACAGTGAGCCTGAGCCCCTGGGAACAAGGAAGGTACCCGCACCCCACAGGGTTTCAGTCAGCCCAGCCTTCCCACTGCTACACCCCTCCCGGCCCTGCCACGCTGCCCCACCGATCGCCAGTTGGCATATCCTTCCATCCTGTTCAACTACTTTCATCCTCAATCGTGCATTTGTAGGATGGTATTTCTAATTCCCTGGTGAGAAGAATGTTCAATCTAGTGTCACACACATATACTGGGGAGAAAAATTACTCTAAAAACATAAAGTTATAATTATCCTTGACATATTTAAACAGGATACAAAAGGGGGAAGGAGACAGGAGTAGAAAAAGACAGTCTCTCAAAATCAGGAGAATTTGGGGGTGGGGTGGGGTGGAGGGGAGACACATTAAAACAGCTAATGGGTACACCAGGCAGCAAAATACTAAGAAACCACCCGCTAAGAGGCCTGTCTACCAAGCTCCTGAGTCCCTTTCCCCTATTTGTAAAACAGTGATAATATCAGCACAAGACTACCGTAAGATTAAATTAGATATTATTTGTAAAATCTTTAACACAGTAATGTACAAAGTGTTCAGTAAATGTTGGCTGACATCATCATTGCTTTCACTATTATTACAAAGACTCATTTAATCGAGGCAGATGTGGATGAAATTACATATCAGACCACTGGAAAGCAAAATTCAGACATTTCAATACCTCTGGAGACCAAAATAGACAGATAAGATATAACATAAAACCGTTTACAACAGTGCCTGTCAAACTTTGCTACACATCAGAATTACCTGGGGGGCTTGTTGAAACGCATATCCCTGGGCCCTACTCCGCAAAGTTTCTGATTCAGTAAGTTGGGGCCAAAGAATCTGCATTGCTAACAAAGTCCCCGGTGATACTAATGCTGCTGATCTGGGGGTCCACCCTTTAAAAACCACTGATCTACGGTGAATCCCACATTCACATCTGCCTGACTAATAAATCTATCTATGTGTTTCTCATTCAGTCTATGTCAGTTAACGAGAGGGCAAAATAATGAATAAATGCTGAAAAAGCAAAAGCACCCCCCCTATTATTTTTGATTTAAAAAGAAAAACAAACAGATATTTCCCATTACATCTATGATGTTTCTGAAGTCAACTGCTGAACTGAGAAATATTGGAAGTTTGGGGTTTTTTTTCCAACGTACAAAGAGCTAGCATTGTGGGCTTCCCTGGTGGCGCAGTGGTTCAGAGTCTGCCTGCCGATGCAGGGGACACGGGTTTGTGCCCCGGTCCGGGAAGATCCCACATGCTGCAGAGCGGCTGGGCCCGTGAGCCATGGCCGCTGAGCCTGCACGTCCGGAGCTTGTGCTCCGCAACGGGAGAGGCCACAGCAGTGAAAGGCCCGTGTACCGCAAAAAAAAAAAAAGGAGCTAGCATTGTTTCTGCAGTTAGGTAGGAGTCCTGCATGACGCAATTCTAGCAAGTTCACTTAGTCCAATGTGACAAAGCCTGCGGAGTACTGATGGCCAACGCTGGTGGCCCATGGTGAAGCTGTGTTTCCAGGTCAGACTGTGTCAGTTTGAGCAGATGCACCAAGAACAAGAACCCTGGCCACATTTTCTCAGATGGCTCCAGTAGAGCTGCTGGTGACCCACCTTACTTTTTCAGATGCAAAAGGAAAGGGCAGAGGAACATGGTTGCCCATAACAATGTTCATTCTATAAAATGTCTCTAGGGCTTCCCTGGTGGCGCAGTGGTTGAGAATCCGCCTGCTAATGCAGGGGACATGGGTTTGAGCCCTGGTCTGGGAGGATCCCACATGCCGCGGAGCAACTGGGCCCGTGAGCCACAACTACCGAGCCTGCGCGTCTGGAGCCTGTGCTCCTCAACAAGACGCAGGCCACGACAGTGAGAGGCCCGCGCACCACGATGAAGAGTGGCCCCCGCTTGCCACAACTAGAGAAAGCCCTCGCACAGAAACGAAGACCCAACACAGCAAAAATAAATTAATTAATTAATAAACTCCTACCCCAACATCTTCTTTAAAAAAAAAAAAAGTCTCTAGAGTGAATTTAGGTGCTGAGACTTCCCCAAGCCAAAGTCTGTATGGTAAGAAACCAGAAGTCACGTTTCTTCCATTTGGTTTCAACATCTCTTTGAAAGTTAGGTTGGTACCAGTGAGCTGTCTCTGGAATACCAAGAATAGACCAGTCCACAGAGACATAGGTCGAAGCCAACGCAAGTTTTTTCTGCCGTCTCCTTCATGGGTATCCTCATTTGCAGAAGGCTGTCTAGCGGAGGAGGATTGAACACTAAGGAGAGTTTCTTTCAACTGAAAATTACATCATCAGCATAAGAGTGCCACGCCTGTCTAGGCAGAGCAGTAGTTCTCAAAGCGCAGTCCCCAGACAAGCTGCATCAACATCACCAGTGAACTTGTCAGACATGCACATTTTTGATCCCAAACCTACTGAATATGAAACTGTGGGAGTGGAGCCCAGCAGTCTGTGTTTTTTAATAGGTTTCCAGGTAATTGTGTTGCACGTTCAGTTTTTAATTCCATTGGGTAAAGTGTCACTAAGTCCTGAGACAACTCTAGTTTTCACCGCTTTCTGGCATAATTGTAAATGGTTCCCCCTTTCTACCTCAGAAGTGTCCTGGTTTGGCCAATAAATTACATGGTCATCCTTACCCTTCAGATCGGATGCTACAAAGGGGTTTTGTTGGTTCGATTCTGTTTACTGCTTGGGATTTCAAATTAAGTTCATGTCTGCTACTACATCCTGGTGCTAAACCCATCACTGCCCTGAATGCTGAAAGACGCACTACCTCCTAAAAGTCTAGGGATCATGGCTACAGAAACCCATTTCAGAAGAAGTATCCTATCTTTACCAAAAAAGTACCCACCATCAAACTATATAAAATCTGGTTTAAATTTCTAGCATGTGGGATCAAGTCTCCTCCATCAGGTCTTTAAAATCCTTTTTACTAAATCTTTTGGTTTCTCTACAGGGAGTTTTCTTTTCCCAACTAGCACCCAAGAAAAGTACAAACTTAGTAGGAAATTTACTACTCGTCTTATTTTTGTGGTAATAACTTGGAAATATTAATTCACAGAAAAACCAAGTTTGCCACAAAGTTTCTCAAGCCACCTGTTCTTTTAAAGGCAAAGTGAAATATTGGTCACATGCTTTTGGATCTGATCCATTTTCCATTCCTCTGAAATCTTTTGTCTTCACTCAGCCTAAATTAAATTGCTAGCTTTTTATTCTTCACTGAAGTCTTCCATCTGCTGTTTCTGAAAAGCATCAAAGGCCTCAGATATCATGTTCTGACCCTTTATCTTTCAGATAAAAGTCAGAGAGGGGTCGGTGGCTTCTGTTCAATTATGTAACATCTGCTGTTGAAGCTAAAATCTCAAAGAAAAAAAGAGAAAGATCAGCTATTTGGCTTCTCAGGCTTGGCCCAAAGGAGACTACACTTTGGTGTGAACACTGGGAAAAAGAATCTGATTCTCAGTCTTCTAGGATCACACACTTATTTTTATCACGTGATTGGACTATAGGTATAATTTACACCAAGCCGACCTGAAGTGTGTTAACCTTTCTTTTATCGTGAGGGAGATACCTGGCTGGAAAGCAGGGCCCACCTGCTGCTTGTAGGCACTTCCAGCCCTAAGGTCAAAGGTTGGTAAATGAGCTCACAGGAGGCTTCATCTAACGAAT
This sequence comes from Mesoplodon bidens, assembly GCF_964165515.1. Taxonomy (NCBI): domain Eukaryota; kingdom Metazoa; phylum Chordata; class Mammalia; order Artiodactyla; family Ziphiidae; genus Mesoplodon; species Mesoplodon bidens. The sequence goes on from NC_138161.1 coordinate 129,499,069, forward strand.
GTTACCATCCTGCTACAGAGGATAAACAAAATCTCCTTCTCACTTCTAGAGCTATTTCAGTCATTCATTCATTCAACAAACAATGGTTCCTTACTGTGTGGCAGCCACGATTCTAGATACTGGAGATACTCTGCTTCCAAGAGTCCCTCGCCTCAGGGAGCTTACATTCTAATAGGCACAAAGACAACCTTTCCATAGGCAACCTTTCTCCTCTAGAAAGTGGTACTTCTTCAGTATGACAACAGTCTCTGGGCATATTTTAACTTATTAGGTTACATTTTTATTTTCTTTAGAGAGGTTTGGAGGGGATCCTCATCTCATGAGAAGCCCACCAACATGTACTGACTTGATCCAAATCTCAGACCTAACCCTCGTAGGAGCCGATAGCCCTGCACGCACTGTGATGAAACTGGAATATGGCAAACAATACTAAACTCAATTAAATATCCTAGCAGGCGGCCTGTCGTGTTTCACATTCTCTCTTCCCTGGCCCCTGAAACTGCCAGCTATGTTTCTGCACAAGGATCTCACCGTTTCCTTCCCTACTCTAAATATCTCTGCAAGCACCATCTTTATAGAAGTGAAAAAAGGAAGGGAAAGGATATGCTCTGAGATGAAAAGGAAACCTAAAATGTAAGATTAGCTGCCTCTGTATCACTGAGCCTATGAAGAATGTGAAGACAGTAGTCCTTGTCGCCAGGGCCACTCAGGCAGGTAGCCGGTTAACCAAGAAACAAGACTAAGTAGGAATCACTTTTAGAAAAGGATAAATATTTCCTTTAAATACATTACCGTAACTTACAATGCATCTTTATTGCCTAATCTTTTAGTGTTGTGGCGAGATTCTGCTTCTTGAGTATGGCTCCGCTGATGACAGTTCTGGAACTTATTTTCCCTCATTAATTATAATTGTAGCACATTGCCAGTCATGTCCAGTTTCTTAGTTTAGTTCAAGTAGTATGAGAATTTTTAAAGACTTGAGCAGCCACAAGAGTTTACAACAAAACCAAACCCAGACCTAGACTCTTAAGCCCTCAAAAGAATGGAACCTGTCTTAGCCTAGTAAGGAAAAGACACAGTAAAACTCCTCCACAAACGTCTCATGGATGGTTGACAATAAGGAGCATCTTATTTATTTATTTATTTTTTTGCGGTACGAGGGCCTCTCACTGCCGTGGCCTCTCCCGTTGCGGAGCACAGTCTCCGGACGCGCAGGCTCACGGGCCCAGCCACTCCATGGCATGTGGGATCTTCCCGGACCGGGGCACGAACCCGTATCCCCTGCATCGGCAGGCGGACTCTCAACCACTGCGCCACCAGGGAAGCCCAAGGAGCTTCTTATTTTAACAAACTAAATATGTCATGGAAAGAACATCCTGCCTCACTAGTTTTTATCTAATAAATCCATTCCTATCCCTACCCCACCTCAGGAAAAGTGCATGCCTTGTTCTCGCTAAGGGAGACAGCCAGTCCTCGTGCTCACAAAGCCAAGGAGGAGAGCACGATAATCCAGAGCAAAGACCGTGTATTCTGGGATCAGACTAGTCCAGATCTTGACTCCATACTGCTTACTCTGATATGACCCTGATGAAGTTACTTAATGACCCTATGAATAATTTCCCTCACTTGTCATGGAAGTTAAATGAATTAATAGGTATAAAGTGCCCAAAGAGTGACTGGCATGACGTAAGAGTACAAGCAGTGTTTACTGTTGTCCTCACCGTCATCACCTTATTTCTCAGGAACACAAATACACTGGTTTGATGACTGCAAGAATGGTAGAAGCCAAAGAGATATATTCAAACTCCAGTGTGTCACTTAACCTCAGTTACTCATCTGAGCGCAGTTTACTCATCTGTAAAAACAGAATAAGAACACCTACCTAGGAAGAACTATCGTAATAGTTATCATAATGCCTGGTACACAGTCGACAGTCAAAAGATTACAGCTATTAACACGCTTATATGTAAAAACCTACAGCACACACTTAATGTAGTAAACCTACATTCCAACAGGTGTCCTCTCCTGCACATCTATCAAACCTCCATCCGAAGAGCCTTAACTAGCATTTGATTATGGACTCAGCATTTCACTTGGGGCAGTGAAGGACAAACCACCTTCCCCCAGAAAACGTGTTCTGAGAAAATACACACTCAACATGTAGGGTATAACCTGGGAAAATTTAAGTGGTGTGCTGTGGAGTTAAAATAGGAGCTGAGAAACAGGAAAGAACGCCGTGTGCTGGAGCATCTAGTGGACAGAAATTAGGCCAAGTCTTGAACGAGGAAAGTGATGCAGCTATAGAGGGCTGGGAAATGATACACTGAATAGGGAAACAACTTCGGTTAACATGCTTATTGACCTCAAAACGTGTCTTCTTTTATTCTTATCTTGACCCCTTGGCCTGAGACCCTGACCCCGTTTGGAATATTTTCCCTCCAATCCTAATCTCTAACATTTATCTATTTGTCTTCAGAACACAACACAAACCCTCTCTTGCCCAGAGAGCCTTTCCCATCCGACACGCTTTTTTCTCAACATTCATGTGGTACCTACTTCCTGCCATCTCTGCCATAGTTCTAACATCCTATATACCATTTACATGTGGTTTACAACATGCAGGATGTATGCTCCATATCCTTACTGCTCCAAGAGCAAGTTGTACAGCTTTGACTTTTTCCCCCACTGAATTTGGGCTGGGGTATAAACGACATGCAATAAAATGGAAAACATTTTAAATGTAAATTCAGTGAGTTTGACACCACGTAATAACCACCCCAGTTACTACAATACAGTCTTTTCCAGCACAGAAGTTCCCTTGTGCTCCTTTCCAGTCACAGGTGTCCACATTCCTGACTTCTGTCCCTAGAGCTTAGTTTTACCTGCAGTGGAACTGCATTTAAACAGAGTCACACAATACATACCCCACTGTGTCTGACTTCTTTGGCTCAACATACTGTTTTGAGATTTATCCATGTTATTGGCATGTATGATTCCTTTTGATCCCTAAATGGTATTCTATAAAGATACCACAATTTGTTTACTCATTTTCATCTGTCAACGAACATGTGGGTCATTCCCCATTTTGGACTATTATGAATAAAGCTGCTATGTACATTCCAGTAAAAGTCTTTTCGTGGATATACGTTTTCACTTCTCTTAGGTAAACACCTAGGAGTTAAATTACTAGCTCACAGGTAGTTATATGTTTAACTTGATAAAAGGTTACCAAACTGTTTTCCAAAGTGTATTTTCTAGTTTACACTCAAATCAAAAATGCATGAAACTATTTATTGTTCCATTTCCTTGTCGACAGTTAACATCATCAGCTTTTTGGTGTTTGTTTTATTTTTCTGCCATTCTCATGGGTATGAAGTAGTATCTCATCATTTTAATTTGCATTTCCCTGTTGACCAATGATGCGAAGCATCTTTTCATTTGTTCCTTGGTCAAACATCTTCGTTTGTGATTTGTTCATTTAAGTCTTTTGGTCTTTTTTTTGAGTCTTTTGTCTTTTTTATTACAGAGTTATGAGAGTTCTTTAGATAGCCTGAATCCTTTAACAGAGTTATAAATTGTGAATATTTCCTCCCAATCTATGGCTTGCCTTACATTTTCTTAATAGTGTCTAAAGAAAAATGAAACTTTTAAATTTTGATAAAGTCCAATTTATTAATTTTTTATTTTATGGTTTAGTGCTTTTTATATCCTAAGAGATCCTTGCCTGTCCAACGTTGGGAACATATTCTATTTTCCTCTGTTAGCTTTATGGTTTCAAGTTTTACACTGAGGTGTATGATCCAACCTGAATTGCTTCTTCGACTCCTCCACTTCATCTGGTAATAGATCTCTGGAGAGAACAAGTGCTCTATAAACACTGCTGATTCATTTATAAATGCCCCACAGGTTAAGAAAAGTGTATTTTTAAAGCCTGTTGGAGGGGCACGTGCTCAGCCTCGGGAACATCTTGGATAGATGTTCAGGAATAAAGTCATGAATGTGGCCCAAAGGAGCAAACCGGAAGCATCTGTTTAGAACTGTTATAATAATAGCCTTGCCTTATGATAAGCTTTTGACTAGGACAGGGATAATAAAAAGTTTCTATTTCTGCACAAATAACAGTTTAACCCAGCATTGAAAAAAAAAAATGCCGAACACTGCTCACAATATTTTCTTCTTCTTTGTATATACATTAGAACAATTACAATGTCATTAGTGTAGACTGAATTCTCTTTAATGAACTAGGCTCCATAAAAACAGTCAGTGATACACAGCAGTTCTATTGAAAACTTACTTTAAAGTGAGTAATAAATGTTAAAAACATTACTCTCAGGGGACATATTTTCTATAACCTGAAACATTCACATTATTTTATAGGATTTAGATGACTTTTAAAAACGTTTTACTAATATTTTATCTGGAAAACACGTCAACTCAAAAAATAAAGAGAAGTATTCCTGCTATTCAGATAAAGTCTATTACCCCATGCATCTTAAACTGGAGCATTTTGAGCTATTTCCTTGAGATTTTACTAAGAAAACATAGGACTGAGAATAGTAAAAATACTCTTTCCCATTTAGTTGAGGCTTGGAGAAATTAATAAATTAACTAGGAGCACAGAGCATTTCATAAGTACTAAGTAATACAGCTGATAATTCTAAAGAGCTATATTATGACAGCTGCTTCCTTAATAGTTTTGAGCCAAAAACACACTCATTGCTTAGCAAGGCTCATTTCTTATTACTCTGCCTTAGCTTAAGTTTCCACACTACCGTTGAGGAACTGCCATAGGAAAACTCTTTACATCTAAACAAAAACCTAGGCACTCATTTGTAGCTTGCAAGTACTCTGTTTTTAATGAGTACCCAGCTTCACAAGCTAACAGCTCTTGGAAATAATCAACAGTAGTTGCTTATAATTTAGGTCAAAAAGAAGAGAAAGTACCATATAAATCTGGTATTGTTTCTTTTTATTATTTATTTATTTATTCATTCATTTATTTAATTTTTGGCTGCACTGGGTCTTCACTGCTGCACGCGGGTTTTTCTCTAGTTGCTGAGAGCGGGGACTACTCTTCGTTGCGGTGCGCGGGCTTCTCATTGCGGTGGCTTCTCTTTCTGTGGCTCGCGGGCTCTAGACCGCAGGCTCAGTAGTTGTGGCGCACAGGCTTAGTTGCTCCGCAGCATGTGGGATCGTCCCCGAACAGAGCTCGAACCCATAGAGCTCAAACCCGTGTCCCCTGCATTGGCAGGCGGATTCTTAACCACTGCACCACCAGGGAAGCCCCCATGGTATTGTTTCTTTTTAAAGAGAAAAGAGGGTTTTGTGTCTAGCTACTTGAATTTGGTTAAGTTACGCATTTAAATGCCTTTTCTCATCAAATATTTCAAATATCACCATTTCCTTAATAGCACTCCATTATTTTTATGCCTTCCTAAATGTACAGTCCTTTCTATAGCCGAAGGTCAAAAAGAATAAAAGTAGCAAAAAACTCCCAGTAAGAAATATTGTCTTAAGCCAAATATTCCATGAAGTATTTAAGGGTTCAAATAATGGTCAAAATAAACTTTTCATTTAAAGAATGTGAGAAACTCTATCATGCAAGAACTACACTCTAGGGCTTCCTTGGTGGCGCAGTGGTTAAGAATCCACCTGCCAATGCAGAGGACACGGGTTCGAGCCCTGGTCTGGGAAGATCCCACATGCCACGGAGCAACTAAGCCTGTGCGCCACAACTACTGAGCCTGCGCTCTAGAGCCCGCGTGCCACAACTACTGAAGCCCGCGCACCTAGAGCCCGTGCTCCACAACAAGAGAAGCCACCACAGTGAGAAGCCCGCGCACTGCAACCAAGAGTAGCCCCCGCTCGCCACAACAACAGAAAGCCCGTGCGCAGGAACGAAGACCCAACGCAGCCAAAAATAAATAAATAAATTAAAAACAAAAAAAGAAATACACTCTAGAAGGAGCTGCCCAAACAATATTTACTTAGAAAAGTTCTCTTGTACTTTACAGCATCGATACAATTCACCAATGTCAGCTGTGAAGTAAATCCTAGTTTTCCCTAAAATCCCTTCTAAATGACTTTGAAAGCACCCCATGAGTGGCTAGATTGATTTCCAGAGAGGAGAGAGTTTATAAAAATGACAGAACCCTCTGGCACGCTGAACATGAGAATACCACTGCCTGCCTAAGAGAGGTCACTTTTTCTTCACACATGTCACATCTCAGCAATTTTGTGTTCTGACTCTTGACTTTCTCCTTACCAGACACCCGAATGCCCCTGTGTGCATACTTTGTTTTTCCCTGTGCCAAGCCACCAAGTCCCAAAGCTTTTCTCCTACAGCTGGAGTTCCCTTCTACGGATTTGTTCATGTCACTTACTCATTCACACCTTCATTTACTTAAAATCTGCGAAGTGCTAGAATAACAAAAGAATATTCAAGGAAAATGACACGCAGCACCCCTCCCCCATCTCATACAGCTAAGACTAACGTGGAAGTCAAAAATGCACCCCCCCCCCAAAAAGGGATTATACTCTTACACAACAAGCACTTTTGTGCAAATACAGTTTGTATTAATGTCTAGAGTCTAGGCACCCTGCGTTTACTTTAAGTTCATTCACTCAGCAACAAAGTGCTTTCCATTTGGGTGGGTACTGAGAATATGAGCCCAAAGTTTCTTCGGTTTGGGATGTCCAGATACATTCAATGATAAGGTTCAAATACTTCACAAGTTTGTTTACATTTCGACTTTGATGAGTCTGTGTTCTCATTTTAATGGAGGATTTTAAATGCCTCGGAAATTGAGGATAGGAAGGGAAATCAAATTATTTAACAGAAATCAGACGAGCCTTCTCCAAACGCACAGTGCCAGGAGCAGCCATTAGCATAAAGTTTCCATAGCAATGTTGTACCACAAACAGAAACACTCAGGAGAAAGGAGGAACTGAAAAAAGACAAAGTAAGGTGGCAGCAAAGCCAAGGGCACCTGTGTACACCACCCGGTAAAACCTAGGCCAGTGGCTCACGAGCTCCTGTAATTAAGTTCAAGGCCCAGACATCAATCAAACGCCTCCTTGGGTCAGAACTAGTCAGACTCATCCAGAACAGGCTGCCCTTGCCTTTGTCTGCCACCTTCGATTCTCAGGGATGCAAGGCCCTGTTCCAAGCCCTCTCATTATTCCCTGAAAAGGGAAGAGACCCCTCTAAATCAGAAGTGTTCCGATATTGTTTTATTCATGAGGTGAATCTTACTCAAAATCTTACAGGGAACGCTAATACACCAGACAGACAGAAACAGAAATGCTCCTGATGGAGCTGAGGCAAAAACTCCATCAGCCTCCCTGGAAGCTCCCCTGGAAAGCCCTGGGGCCCAGCCCAGAGGCCAAGAAACTTCTTGAAACCACTGCTCAGATCCCTCTGTAGAGAGAGGGATGATCTTGGATGAGCCAGCCATCTACTTCCTGAGTCCCTAGAGAGAAGGCACCCTGAATATCCTGTAAGACTGTCATCACTAATGCGACGGGGGTGAGCAGTCTGCAAGTGCGCGTTTGAGAAGATGAGAATAAAGACTCAAAAGTGCTTTCATGATATAAGACGTAAACACAGGAGGAAAATCAAAAAGCAGAAGATAATGATCAGAGATGAGAAATCAATCCATGGTACTTCTGCTTTTGGAAAATTTCTCAGAAACTACATGTCTCTGCTCTGAAAAATAAACTGAAAGACTGATAGTTTTTCTGAACTGTTTCATTTTAAAATGTTAGAAGCTCTTCTCTTAGTTTGCCATCAATATTCAGACTAAAGCCTCAAAAGACAGCGTCGTACATTAAATTCTACAGGTATCTCCACTTCCTTGATTCCTTCATTAATCCAACAAGAGTTCAGAACTGAGCACCTCCATTGTGCCAGCAGGTGCTGGAGACGGAGACATGGCAGTGAATGAGACAAAGCGCCTAACCTCAGGAGCTTATAATCCTGGGGAAGGAACCACTAAGCAGAATGGGGGTAGGACATCATGGGGACGTCCCCCGTGGAGGAGGTGACCAGGAGCAGTCACAGTGAAGATGAGAGATCAGAACAGGAGACCTGAGTGAAATGAGGAAGACAGAGGGAAGGGAAGAGCACATGCAAAGGCCCCAAGATGGGACTGACTCGTTGGAGGGGGAGGATGAGGAGAGGCAGGAGCAGCAGCAACGGCAAGAAGGCGACTCCTTCTGGCAACAGACGGGGTGAGGCCAAGAGCACAGGAAGTGCAGTGAGGGATCCGGGCAGCGGCCGGCCAGGTCATCCAGGGCTCTGCAGGGCAGGATCCAAATCTGGGTCCAAATCTCCCCGGGGTGGGTTCGAGCAAAGGCGTGCCCAGATGGGATGTGTGTTCTTGCAGTTGACTGCGGAAGAGATGGAAGAGACTACGGGGGTTGGGTGGAGGGAGGGAGTGAAGCAGGAAGGCCGGATAGGAGACTCCAGCTTCCCAGCACTGATTATGACCGAGAGAAGTTGTGTTTTGTTTTGTTTCGTTTGTTTGTTTTTGCAGTATGCGGGCCTCTCACTGCTGCGGCCTGTCCCGTTGCGGAACACAGGCTTCGGACGCGGAGGCTCAGAGGCCATGGCTCACGGACCCAGCCGCTCCACGGCACGTGGGATCTTCCCGGACCGGGGCACGAACCCGCGTCCCCTGCATCGGCAGGCGGACTCTCAACCACTGCGCCACCAGGGAAGCCCCTGAGAGAAGTTTTTATATACACAGATTAAACTGCAATTTGAAGAGGAACAATTTCAGGGAAAGGGCGTCCCATCGAATATAAATGAGAAAACTCTCCATGCTGGGTTTTCACAGTTACATACTAGCTAATGAGCTTAGGTTTGATTTTCTGAGAGACAGGGGCCATAAGAAGTTTTCAGTAAAGGCTCTCAGGCAGTTTCCTCTGTCTTATCCGGTAAGGCTCACTCCTACTGCCCTCAGTTCTTTGACTGACAGGACAGGATGGCCAATAATTATCTAGTTTTAGGCTAAGTGAGCACAAACCCTCCCTGATACCCCATCAAACGGGTGTTTACAAAATAATGGAAATAATTACAGCAGTGGTACTGAGACCAACCTCAAAACACAGCCTTCAAAGTTTTGAGGGGAATGTTGGAGGGAGAGGGAAATAAGAGTAGGAGATATTTATAATGATGAGGAAAATACAAAATCATCCGAACAACCATTAATGATTCTTTCCTTCAGTGGGATGGTGTGCAACTATTCCAAAGAGAAATGTGGAGCTTTAAGAACTGACATGGAAAATTCATGGAGACACACTGTGCAGTGGGTGGGGGGGAGGACCAGTGGCAAGAGACCCCAACCTCTGTCCACAGTTATCTGCTGTTCCAGGATTTAAAAACTGCTAACATTTACTGAGGCCTTTCCACACTTTAGACATTGCACTGGTGCTTTGTAATGAATACCATCCCACTGAATTCTTACAGCAATCCTATGGTATACAGAGAGTTACTCCCATGTAACAGATGCGTTAGGTATTTTAGCCAGACTCAAATAGCTGCTAAGTGAGGGAGGCAGGATTTGAACCCAGGAATTTCAACCCTGTGGCCCCGTCCTTAGCCTCTCCATTACTCAGCTCTCAGAGACAAGTCCTTATGAACTGAGTGTATTAAATCAATTCGCTCTTGGATTCTTTCTTTAAAATAACATTACAGGGAAAAATGTCCACTTAGTGTTCTGGGAAACAATTTTAGGAAAAATTAAATTAATGATGAAACATGCAAAGCTCGTGACATTTTGGAAAGTCGATATGACCAAATTGGCATTAGCCTCAAGATCAGAATACAAGGCCACTTTACAAACAAATATAATTTAAAGGCTCAGTGACCCATAATAATTCTGTCAGCCCTCACTATATTAGTAAACTGTGAACACCACACATTTGTACATTTCCTTCTGAGTCCAGCTGTTTGCAAATGTTCGGCACAGAGAACGTCATGGTCCCCAGTTTAAAATTGAACAGATGCCCACCATCCTAAGGTGAGCTGGGAAGGTTCCAATCAGCAGACATTCTTTCAGCTGTTCCACATGCTGATAACAAAGGAATGAGAGATATTTCAAGGTGAGGCTGATGATTAGCTTAATTACTAAAGGGTCCAAAAAGCACAGGACCTGTGCACACTCCTGAGTCCTTGCTCCATCTCTGCACCCACCTGACCCACGGAGAAATGTCCTAGTCCTCATCCCTCAACCCCAAAGCATTCATGCAGGAGTCTCCTCTCCTCCACCACCACCCAACAGTAATTCATAGCAGTGTTTCATATCATCCTAGAAGACCAGAAGAGGATACACGTCTGAGACCGGAACTACGGCATCTCCCTGCCTCAACTCAAATCCTTATCGGCTGTGTGACCTCGGGCAAGATGCTTAACCACTCTGAGGCTTACTGTCTGTGTTAAATTGGGGTACATTAACAGCATTTACTCGTACACCAGCTATCAGGTTTTAATGAGTTAATATAAATAGGGAAATTAAACACAACAGTATCTGGCATGTTATAAAACTTCAATAAATGTTAGGTATTATTAATAATGCTATTGTCATTACCCTAGTGCATAGCTAGGAGGCATAAACTCCCCTCCAGTGTCAGTCACCAAGAGACTCTTCTTTTGCTTCTTATTTTGCCGTTTACAAGAAAATAACTGGTTACCCAAGGACAAATTTTCCAATAATCTTTTTTCTTCCTTTCACTTATCTCTATTTCTAAGTTGCCCATGCATTCCTTAGGAATTTTTTAAATTTTAGTTGTTTAAAGTAAATGTAATTCACTAAAAATTAAAGAGAATTAATACAAAAATTAAGTTGTTTAAAGAAAAGTAAAAGGGAATTCACTAAAGTCCCTTCCCGCCCTTCTGGCTGGGTGGGGGGCCCACCAGAAGCCTCCGCCACATCAAGTGTGTGGCTGAGTGAGAATGTGGCAGGACCACCCAGCAGGTACCATGCTGACATTCACCACAGGGCCTAGATTAATGCCTGGAGAAATCTCAGGGCATGAGCTCTTGATGAAAACAAAAAAGTTGGGGACAAACCACAGGCCAAGGCTACTAAAGATAAATAATCATCAAATTCCCAGTCACACTGGTGTGTGACTTCCTCTAATAATTCTAATAGGATTTATTCTGAAAATTAAAGTGCTTAGTTTACATCAGAGTACTGAATCAGCGGTTCCCAAATACGCCATTATTGTGTAAAATATGTTTGTGCATTTTTCTAGCTTTCTGGCTCTCATCAAATTCTGAAAGGTCTTCACAACCTAAGGCTGCTACAAATTGTCGATTTAACAGTGATTCTCAAACTTGTGAAAGTGTGTTCAAGTTTGAGAATCACTATTAAATGATTAATAATAATCAGCCATATCCAACCATATAGTGAGGACCCACTGTATCCCCAGAAGTGAGTTTAATGCTATAGTTGACCAAAAACTAGAAAATGCCCTGAGCTCCCCCTTTAGAGTGCTTACAAATCTGAAATATTTATCACATAACAAAAAAGGGATTTTGTTCCAAATAACTTAGAATTAAAATATTGGCACAGAGACATCATGAAGGAATCAGAATTAGAACAGAGAATAAACAGAGCAGAAAAAGAATGCATTGGGGATAAACTGTAAGCCAGGACTCCTGAAACTTTTGTTTGGAAAAGCACTGTGTTCTTTTAAGTGGTTGATGAAAGAATCCTTCTAAAGACTAGCACAGAGTACTTATACATAGTAGATGCTCAATAAATGGACTCATAGTAGATGCCAACCCGATACCGTAGCAGCATTCACTACAAAGAGAGACAAGGTAGCACCTGTCTGTCTTGAGGCTCATTTTAAGGTTTTCCAGAAGTCTGGGCTTTCAAATGATTTGGGGAATTTATCATTTCTATTCTGACTCTCCAGAGTGTACCTACTGTGGGGTGAATATATGTCCCATATGCCCAGGACAGACCCAGTTCACTCCTGCAGTCCCGGTCTAATGATAATTAATGTCCCTTGTTGCTTTCAAAAGTGCCCCAGTTTGAATAATAAATTACAAGATCACCCTATTCCAACCTGCTTTGGTTAAGCCTTTGGTAAGTGAAATCTCTTCAAAAGTATTTCCTGGAGCAAGGTACCTCAGATCAAAAAGTTCCTCCTTAATCTTAAAGCCAAGATGAGAAATACTTCACAGTTCAAAAGGACTGCCTATTTCTGCAGGAAAGCCAGATAGTCATAGCACATGACAGAGAACATTGTTCGCAAAGCGAGCTATGTGGTCACAGTCCTACAGCACCCCAATCAAACTCAAACAAAAAGACCTCTGCACCTCAGGCGAACCATGTCATTCCATTCTAAAGTACTGCCAAATGCTTTTTTGTGGGGGGTGGGGGGAGGGGGATAAATTGGATTAGTGATAATAAATATATATAATTATGTATTTAATATACATGTAAGTGCATATATCAGAGTTAGGGAAATAAGTTATCTTCAGCAAAACAATTTAACTCATTTAAAAAAGAACATGCACACGCCAAATAAAACCATAAAATAGGAAGGCACTGTCATTCAAAGAAAAGGCAAATATTTTGGTGGCGACATTACTGTTGACTCCGTGGGGCTCCCTAGCCCCCATGTGTCCCTGCAGGCTGGATAACGGGCCTGGCCCGATGGCCCTCTCTGTGTTCCAGGCCCATCTCGGAAATGCCTGAAGTGCGTAATTGGTACTGCAACTTCCACAAAAGGGGGACACGTTCAAATACGGCACTGAATGTGAAGATACTAGACAGTCTAGATTTCACAGAGGTTGTCTCCGTCTTAAACACTCTAGCCTCCAAAGCCATCTGACCCAGAAAGTACCTCACACTGTCCCAGGAAGGGCCGAGGAGCTTGGGGTAAACAGGTAAACGCCTACCTCTGGTCCAGTGCACAACACCCAGACCTGCTGGCCTCATACCAACAAACCAGGGTTGGTAAAGGAGGCCTGTAAAGCCAGAAAGGAAAGCCAGGTTTGAACTAATTGGTTATCTCACTGGAGTTTTGCATGTCCTGGTATTGTAACTTCCCAAAGGGACCATATCCAATCAGCATCAACCTCCTTGTTACCTTTATTCTCCATCTCAACTTCTAAATGTCAATTCAGTGGTTTTGAATTACTAAAATATCTATGAAGCCCACAGCTGCACCTTGTGGGATAAGCTTATTCAAGAACAAAAGTATTCTAGAAGGACACAGTTTGAAAACTGTATTCCTTAGCCATAGGGAATCACAGACATACCTTGGGAGCAACCAGGTAGAGACTGAGCAGGCAGGCCAGCTCTTCCCTGCATCCCCATCTGCATTCAAAGGTACACTTTGATCTGTTTTATCCACTAGGGTTCTATTTAAGATTTGAACAGGAAAAAAAAAAAAAGGGTTCTACGTCTCTGCCCCTCAAAACAAAACAGAACACACACACAGTTTTACAACATGTTACTAGAACCAGCGACTGAACAAACACTTTCGAGAGATACCACAAGAACTGCCAAAAAAGTCTGAAAACTTTGAGGAAAGGATCTTAGATAATCTTTCATACAATTCACTCATTAAAATTGAGGAATTAAGTGAGCCCTTGAGCATATAAGTAAAAAGCATATCCTCACAATATCATCTCCATCCCCACTTCCTGTCCACTTTTTGTCCACAACTTTCCCCAAAGTCCCCCAAACCTTACCACTGACACGAAGTGTTCAGATCCTATTTGCACAGCTTCTAAGAGATGGTGCATCTATAGCCCACAGGCGAATGCTCCAGGAATCCAAATGCTAGAGTCTGTTTCTAAGACACGCTTACTAAGCGGGGTGGGGGTAGAAGCAGAATACAATTAAATTATCTTAACTTGGAGAAATCAATAGAAATAACACTAATATTTACTAGCTCTACTTGCTGCCACAAACTGCATGCATTCCATGTGCACTATTTCACCTAATGCACACAGCAACCTAGTCAGGGAGGCACCATTATCAGCACCATTTCCCAGGTGACAAAGGCGAAGCCTAGAGATGAACACCCGACTCCAGAGCTCCTGTCACACCTTCCCCACCCTGCAGCAGGCAGAGACAGAGACCTGCCCTCAGGACTCTGAAACGGCCCAAGCACATTAGCTTTTGTTGCTAAATTTAAAGTGAACCAAGGTACAAATAAAAACTTCCCACGTTCCTCGGGATGTGTCACAACTCTGGCAATTCAACCGTGACTCTACAAGTAGCTTAGAAAATGAAAATTCTCATTCTCCTGCCGCCAGAGGTACCTTGGAACTTAACCCAGGGCCAATCCCAGACTACACTTCATCAATCAACCTTTGTTTTTCCCTCCTTCAAAGAAGACACTAAGAAAATTTCTTCACCAGGTTTGTATGTGGCGCTCATACTGGGCCATAGTAAAAATTTTTATGTCAGCAACAAGCCAACAAACAGAATTAAAGAAGTAGTGAAATTATATTAGAAATAATCATTGTGAGGGTCTGGAGTATTTGATTATGTCTCTGAGCTAGTTCCAGGTAGCTTCCAGATCTTTCTAATCCATTACAAGTAAGTAGTATACGAACTCGATTGTGTGCCTCTGAATGAAAATGAATCCCAAAAGTTGGCCTAGAGATGTCTCAGTGCCACAAGGACCCACAGATTGGAAAAGTATGGATATTGAGTGTGCACCTTCACTCTTATTTTATAAAAAATAGAGCTTCATGCCAGAAAAATTGAACTTAAGATTCTTTTTTTTTTTTTTTTGCGGTACGCGGGCCTCTCACTGTTGTGGCCTCTCCCGTTGCGCAGCACAGGCTCCGGACCCTCAGGCTCAGCAGCCATGGCTCACGGGCCCAGCCGCTCCGCGGCACGTGGGATCCTCCCGGATCGGGGCACGAACCCGTGTCCCCTGAATCGGCAGGCGGACTCGCAACCACTGCGCCACCAGGGAAGCCCTGAACTTAAGATTCTTAATGTTGTCTACATACAAAATGCCGAAAGCAAGTTAGAAAAAAATGGTGGGAAAGGAAGCAGTAAATACGAATTACCATTAAAATGCTGTCCTATGCAGAGGAAACCTGTAAGATAAAAATGTGTGTGAATCTCATCTACACCAAATGATCCGGAGACACTCAGAAGACTGTCTGAACACAGGCCAGAGGAAAATTATAATAAAATACAGTACCGTAAATACTATATGTAAGCTCCATTTCAAAATCATGTTTTCTCCAAGCCATCATTACCTTTGATAGATAATAAGACACCCCCTACAATGCAAGTCTCCTTCAAGTCTTTTTTTAGTTCTCCATTAGGAAATAATACTTCTGACAGGCAACATTCATTCTGCTCTTCTATAGCACTCACACAGTATTCTGAGTTAAATATTACCATTGCTTTCGTACGGATCATCCCCAGGAAGAGACGGCTGAGGCACAGAGAGGTTAAGTAATGTGCTTAAGGATTCACAGCGGCCAGCCTTCTAACTAGAACAATCTACTCCAGAGACATACTGTCCTCACATCCTCTCAGCCACACGTTAAGTAAGATTACAAATGCCTACAAGATAAACATGCAGTGGTAAGATCCTATAAATATTTAGACTAACTACAACACGCCAATTGGCATTCAGTAAAAAGAGGATTAAACTGAAGTTGTAAAATAACAGCTACAGAGAAAAGACTCTGCATCAAGATGCCTTCCAGGCAAGATCACTTAGAAACCATTCCAAATGGTTGTGAGAAAACTTAACAGATCGAAAACATCGACAATCTCTCATAATCGTTTCCTTTTTAAGACCACACCATCTCTTACATATTTCAGAAGCAGCTGTATCACGTGCTGCTTTTTTGAAACGAAGTGCTTCCAACAGAGTGGTAATAAGCGTCTGAACTTCGGGCAAATAGCATATACTTCATACGTGGAGTTGATAAGTGATATTTGGTTTGGCAAATGGCAAGAGATTATTTAGCAAACTCAAACATTATTTTCTTCCTATGGGCTATTAAAAAAAAAAAAAAGCCTCTGTCATTTCCCACAAAACACCAGAACAGATTAATAACCAGTCAGCTGAACTAACAAAATATATACAAAATATTCTGCTTGTATGAGCTTTTGTTCTCCCTACCTAGGGAAAAATAAACATTTCCTACCTTTACTATGATTTAGCTTCATCTCCAGGCCTTTCATGAGAGAGATTCATCTAGACATTGAGAAATAATGCCATTAGCATAATAAGCTTTAGTCTTTCCTGGAGGGCGGAGGGCTGATGAGATTCCTGGCAATGGAGAGGTACTTTGGGACCACACGGTTTGTCTACATTAGGAAAACATAGCAGAACCCTAACAACTTCTCGAGTTGGCTACAGTGAAGAAGGCGGAAGCATGCTCCATTCACACTCCCTGTGGAGACTGAGTGGAAGGAGGGGTGGAACAAGGGGTAGGAAAGGGGATGGCTACCCGGCTTCCTCACCAAGGGGTCCCGGGAAGTGAAAGGGCTGAAGTACTCCATCAGATGCGCCATCTTTCAAGGCTTCCAGGCTACCGCATACTGCTCAGTTCCTCTTGAAATTATGTTGACAGTTTGGAAATATTTCTCCCGGGATTAAGGATGGCTAAGTTATAAAAGAGCTTTCCCATAACCATGGTGACTGAGCCAAAGACCTGCTCAAATTTGGATCCTTCCATAAAAGTCAACATTTATTAAAACTGCAAAGCACAGCACTCTCTATCTTCCGTAGAGTCAATGATAACACAACTTCAAGAAAATTGTGAAGCAACGATTAGCCTATAATCATATTAATAAGAGCCCCTGCCATTCACTGACCACCTACTTTGGCTGAGCATGGCAGTAAGAAAACATACATTACTTCATTGAAACTTTCCAACAACGTTAATGAGGTAGGTGATACTAGACCCTTTTTACAGACGGGGAAACAACGAGATGTAGGGAGATTACATAACTAGCCCACAATCCCCAGGCTGATAAGGGGCAGAGCTTGCGTTTGTACTCCAAGTTAACTCTAACTAGTTATGTGGGATAAACTCTCAAGAAACACAGATTAATCTAATCCTGACTGTCTCCATGCTAGAGTAGACAAGTTTGCTGGGGTTTTTTGTTTGTTTTTTGTTTTTCTCCCCCTTCATTTTGTCCTGGATGAAACTCTGGCCAAAGATGACCAAAGCCTTCATCTCAGGGGCAGGCTCTGACAGATTGCTCGAGATCCCCTAGAGAAGGACTGAAAGGCTACAGGAAAATGGGCTGTGATTAGTCACAGATGTCTGCAAAAGGCACGTGGCAGCACGGATGCGCAGCCACTGCTTACACCCCACATCCTTCTCTCCTGGATGCTCATTATCTAGAGACCCTCCCCTTTTGAACTGTGACAAAAGTTTAGGCAGATATTTAAGTCACACTCTCACACTCTGAGGGTTACCAATTAGCATGACTCCTCAAAGTAGGCTCTTTACAAGCTAATGGAAGCCATTGAGATGTGGGCATCTGCCGTTATTTGGCTGGTAGCTCTCTTCTCAGATTGCTTACTCTTACATGAAACTGGTCTCCCAACAGTCTCATCAACTCCAGAAATCAATCCCCAGCCTGCCTATTTATGACTCAGGAGCTTTTATCTTTTAAGTGATTGTCTGTATTTTTAAATGAATAAAATCAAGGGCCTTGCTTATCAGGTATAATATAATATAAGGCATCTGGGAAAACTACAAAAGAGAGCAGCAAAGCAAAGGGTCAGGATTTGATTTAGGCTTCTGGTAGCAGGTACGTTTCAACGAGGAAGAATCAAAAACACAGTCCTGGAGGTGTGTATGCATCGCGAATGGGACTTTTCCAAGATAGCAATAACTGCAAGCTGCCCAAAGCAAGATGCCTAAAGCGGATTAAGCTGGAAGGCCTCTTCAGTGAAATATAACAGAAAACTATTAATAACAAGGATTTGTCAACACACATTTCCTCTGCCTGTTGAGGTATAATGCTAAGAAGTATCTATCCAGCAAACGTTGTATTAGGTAAAAATATGCCTGGACTTTATGTATTTTCTCTAAATGCAGCTGCTGGCAAAAGTACTTTTAAGCTTATTCATACGCATATATAGTTAAGAACTGGACTAAATGAGGTTTGGCTCAAATTATAATATTGACGTGATAACAAGAGCTAACATTTATATAGCTTGTTTACATATCTTAACTAACTGTAAGTGGGAAAATGTGCAGCCTGGACTCAGGGGGAAGCCTGCCCTCATTAGACCCAAAGGGCACAGTTTCTCCTGGTCACTAGAGGCAGCTGGAGAATTGTGCAAGTGCAAGTGCAAGTGAAGAGCTTTGGTTACAAATAATACTGACATGGTTCTAATTATTTGAATAGTTAGCAAAAAATTATAGACACAATTATCTAGGTGAAGAGAAGTATGGAGAATAAGCAAACTAAATCTTCATCTTCCACACAAAGGTGTCAACAGACACTAGTGGAAGACGAGAACTGTCAGTTATGTTAGAAACACAGGGATTGACACCCCAAAAGTGAAAAAGGTCCCCACTGGGGCAAAGGAAAAAGGCAGGACTTTTTTCATTATAAGTTTTATAAAATTATTTGATTTTTTTTTAAAGTACATAAATGCATGACTTTGGTACTAATTTTAAATTAGTTTAATTTGAATTACCAACAAAAAGAAATCAAAATTAAAAGGACATTTAGGGCTTCCCTGATGGCGCAGTGGTTGAGCGTCTGCCTGCCGATGCAGGGGACACGGGTTCGTGCCCGGTCCGGGGGGATCCCACATGCCGCGGAGCGGCTGGGCCCGTGAGCCATGGCCGCTGAGCCTGCGCGTCCGGAGCCTGTGCTCCGCAACGGGAGAGGCCATAGCGGTGAGAGGCCCGTGTACCGTACCCGCCCCCCCCCCCCAAAAAAAAGGACATTTAGATTTCTTGGACCAGGAAAAGAAAGAAGGGAATATAGTGGAGTTCCTCGTTCGTTAAATACAACCACATTCTTGTCTCTGAAAGATCTTCCTTTCTCACTGAGCTGGAGTCTTAGGTGAGAGGGTGCCCATGGATTTCAAAGGGGTAAACATGCTAAGCCCAGGAAGCAAACCTGGCAATATGGGGTGACAGAGGCTACAGAAAAATCACCTGCCCTCCAGCCCAGCAGGCCAGATGACTGCATGAATGACAGACGCAGGGAGCATCAGCAAAAGACCCGCCTTTCCCCAAAACCAGGAGAGACGGCCATTACCATCAGCAATACAGTACAAGGTCTGAGGAGTGATTATTCCTAATCAGAGCTCAAATTAAGCACCACAGGAATTTAGAGAGGGGCTAACCATTCATTCATTCTTAGTGGGAAGATAAGGAAAAGCTCCTTATCTGGCCTGGGTTTTAAGGAATGCACAAGAGGTCAACAGGTAGAGATGGAAGAAAGGGGCCATTCCAGCAAACAACCTGAACAAGGCCAGCGGTGAGAGAAGAGATGGTGTGTTTGGAAAAGGGACATGGTCAAAGCCACATCCAAATGCACATCTCCTGCTGCTGTTGCCCCACTTCAACTCGGGAGAGTGTAGGGAGGGGTGAGCGTCTCCTGGGACAGACAGCCAGTTCAGTGGTTAATGGGTCAGTGCAACTACAGACATGATCAACTAAAATACAGTAAGAGGGAGCGTACCTCTTAAATTACCTAGTTTGTAAGAATACATCCTCCTTGGTTAAACTGGCCTATTTCATGTTGGACACTCTTAAATCCCAGACACTGACATTTATCTCATTATCCAGGGATCCTGTCATACCCCTAGGTGTCCCCGAGTCCGTGGCTTTGTGCTAGTGGATTCTGTCAATAATTTTCCCTTATAATTCCCCAAGAGTACAGAACTCATAAGACTTAGAGATTTGAATTTCAGGTACCTTCAGTTCGCCCTTCGGCTTACAAAATAGAATACCGTTATAAAGATACAAGTTCCTTTAAAAAAGAAATTTTCCCCCCTCTGGCATTCTCATGTAGCACTTGTTACTTTCAACATTGCAATCATTATTATTATTTTTTTTTTTTTTGCGGTACGCGGTCCTCTCACTGTTGTGGGCTCTCCTGTTGCGGAGAACAGGCTCCGGACGTGCAGGCTCAGCGGCCATGGCTCACGGGCCCAGCCGCTCTGAGGCATGTGGGATCTTCCCGGACCGGGGCACGAACCCATGTCCCCTGCATCGGCAGGCGGACTCTCAACCACTGCACCATCAGGGAAGCCCTGCAATCATTATTTAATCCTATAAAATTGAACCACGTTTGATCCGCACAGCCCCAATTACCAGTTTTGGTATTAAAAATATATGCATTTGACTCAAGGTTTCTTTGAGCCAGTTAGAGCAGTTACTGGATTACAGACAAACAAACCCACTCCTGCATGTCAAACTGAATATTTATAGAAGTCAGTTTATTTTTATGTCATGGATCACAAGCCTTCAAAAATAAAAGTGAGCACATTAACGTTTACTCTGGCCTGTATCTTGTTTAAAAGTCTCCTTTATGAAACATACCAAACACTGTAAATAAAACTTGGAAGAAAGGACAGCTTCCCAGGGGAAGGGTATGCTGAACAGTGTCTGAAAGCAGGGTTCCCACAGGTCTGAGAAATACTCAAGAGAATCGAACTCAGACAAGTTTATTCAACAGTTATGTAGTTATTTTGATTAAAAGACTAAATACATAAAATCTATCATTTCAAAGTCTTTTTTACTTAGAATAAAGCTAAACATTTAATTTTTAAGGCAACTCCATATAAACAAAAATCAAATATAATATAGAGAGCAGATGGTACATGGATCTAATAAAAATTACGACACAAGTATCACCCCTGCTTTTCATAAGTTCGCTTTACACCACTTCGCTTTTATGAAAGATCTACTTAGTACCTGTTTTCAATAACCGAAAGAAATCCAAAGAGGCTTTTTGCTTTTATGAAAAAAGGAGAAAAGTGAAAAGCGTTCAGCGTTTGTTTTGCAGGCAGTCATTATAAAGGCAGCGTGCAGCCCCGAGCAGTGAGAGCGGTACACCCAGATCCTCCCCCAGAACTACTCTCAGCTGCTCAACATCAAGACACAACAGCTTTGAACTGTATCTGTGAGCATCTGTGCTTTACTTCAACTTATGTGCATCCATTAGCAAGATAGGTCCTAAGGTAATGGCTTCTTCACTTTATGACATTCCAGCTTATGAAAGGCTTCACAGGAACGCTCTACTTTCAGGTAGCGGGGAAAACTGTACAAGAATGGCTGAAACTTTAGAAACACAATTCAAATTCAGGATGAAACAGGTGAAAGGAGAAGAGAATTATTCCAGAAAGTTATTCCAGGCAGAGGGGAAGGCCCAAGGACCATCATTACTTGCAGGAAGTTCAAAGAGGTCAGGGCTGCTAGGACATAAAGTTCAAGGCAAGCAGTGGCAGTGGAGGAGGGGTGTCAAGTCTGACTTGACTCAACAGCATGAACTTATAAGTGATAAGGACCCACGAAAAGGTCATGGACAGGCTTGGATTTTAGAGGGACTCCGCTCATGGGTGACTGGAGGGCAGACATTGTGGGTGGGGAATAGATTGGAGGCAGTGAATACAGGCAACACATGACCTTGAGTTTGGTGGGAATCATAGACGAGATATTTAGGTGTTTAAAAAAAAAAACCATCAGGTTTTGGTGATTGGATAGTTATGAGACAGTAAAGCAGAATTTAATGGTTTATAGCTTGGGTGACCCCTGGACGGTAGCACCAAATAAAAGGGACTTAAGGTCAATCGGATGTGTTGAGGGGTTTTGTTTCATTTTGATAGTGATAATAAGCATGACTGATAATGAGCATGCTGTCGCAGGACAAAGGGAAGGAAACTGGTAAAAAGAGTAAAGTTGATGACATCAGTCCACAACTGGATGAGTCTAAAGTAGACAGAGTTAGGAGCCTCAAGATGGCACAAGAGTAAGACGTGGAGATCACCTTCCTCCCCAGAAATACATCAGAAATACATCTACACGTGGAACAACTCCTACAGAACACCTACTGAACGCTGACAGAAGACCTCAGGCCCCCCAAAAGGCAAGAAACTCCCCACATACCTGGGTAGGGCAAAAGAAAAAAGAAAAAACAAAGACAAAAGAATAGGGACGGGACCTTCACCAGTGGGAGGGAGCCGTGAAGGAGGAAAGGTTTCCACACACCAGGAAGGCCTTTTGCGGGCGGAGACTGCGGGTGGCGGACGGGGGAGCTTAGCAGCCGCGGAGGAGAGCGCAGCCACAGGGGTGCGGAGGGCAAAGCGGAGAGATTCCCGCACAGAGGATCGGTGCCGACCAGCACTCACCAGCCCGAGAGGCTTGTCTGCTCACCAGCCGGGGCGGGCGGGGCTGGGAGCTGAGACCCGGGCTTCGGATGTCAGATCGCAGGGAGAGGACTGGGGTTGGGGGCGTAAACACAGACTGAAGGGGCTAGTGCGCCACGGCTAGCCGGGAGGGAGTCCGGGAAAAAGTATGGACCTGCCGAAGAGGCAAAAGACTTTTTCTTCCCTCTTTGTTTCCTGGTGCGCGAGGAGAGAGGATTAAGAGCGCAGCATAAAGGAGCTCCAGAGACGGGCGCGAACCGCGGCTAACAGCGTGGACCCCAGAGACGGGAAGGAGCCTCTAAGGCTGCTGCTGCCGCCACCAAGAAGCCTGTGTGCGAACACAGGTCACCATCCACACCTTCCTTCTGGGGAGCCTGTGCAGCCCGCCACTGCCAGGGTCCCAGGATCCAGGGACAACTTCCCCAGGAGAACGCACGGCGCGCCTCGGGCTGCTGCAATGTCACGCCGGCCTCTGCCGCCGCAGGCTCGCCCCGCACTCCATACCCCTCCCTCCCCGCGGCCTGAGTGAGCCAGAGCCCCCGAATCAGCTGCTCCTTTAACCCCATCCTGTCTGAGGGAAGCACAGACACCCTCAGGAGACCTACACGCAGAGACGGGGCCAAATCCAAAGCTTAACCACAGGAGCTGTGGGAACAAAGAAGAGAAAGGGAAATCTCTCCCAGCAGCCTCAGGGGCAGCAGATTAAAGCTCCACAATCAACTTGATGTACCCTGCATCTGTGGAATATCTGAATAGACAACAAATCATCCCAAATTGAGGAGGTAGACTTTGGGAGCAATGATATATATATTTTTTCCCCCTTTTTCTCTTTTTGTGAGTGTGTATGTGTATGCTTCTCTGACTGATTTTGTCTGTATAGCTTTGCTTTTACCATTTGTCCTAGGGTTCTGTCTGTCCTTTTTTTGTTTTGTTTTGGTTTTTTAAGTATAGTTTTTAGTGCTTGTTATCATTGGTGGATTTGGTTTTGGTTTTGTTGCTCTCTTCTTTCTTTCTTTTTTTAAATACTTAAAAAAAATTAATAACTATTTTTTATTTTAATAACTTTATTTTATTTTAATAACTTTATTTTATTTTATCTTCTTCTGTCTTTCTTTCTTTTTTTTCCTCCCTTTTATTCTGAGCCATGTGGATGACAGGCTCTTGGTGCTGCAGCCAGGCGTCAGGGCTGTGCCACTGAGGTGGGAGACCCAAGTTCAGGACACTGGTCCACAAGAGGCCTCCCAGCTCCACACAATATCAAATGGCAAAAATCTCCCAGAGATCTCCATCTCAACGCTCCACTCAATGACCAGCAAGTTACAGTGCTGGACACCGTATGCCAAAAAATTAGCAAGACAGGAACACAACCCCAGCCATTAGCACAGAGGCTGCCTAAAATCATAATAAGGCCACAGACACCCCAAAACACATCACCAGACGTGGACCTGCCCACCAGAAAGACAAGATCCAACCTCATCCACCAGAACACAGGCACTAGTGCCCTCCACCAGGAAGCCTACACAACCCACTGAACCACCCTTAGCCACTGGGGACAGAAACCAAAAACAACGGGCACTACAAACCTGCAGCCTGTGAAAAGGGGACCCCAAACACAGTAAGTTAAGCAAAATGAGAAGACAGAGAAAGACACAGCAGATGAAGGAGCAAGGTAAAAACCCACCAGACCTAACAAAAGAAGAGGAAATAGGCAGTCTATGTGAAAAAGAACTCAGAATAATGATAGTAAAGATGATCCAAAATCTTGGAAACAGAATGGAGAAAATACAAGAAACGTTTAACAAGGACCTAGAAGCACTAAAGAGCAAACAAACAGTGATGAACAACACAATAAATGGAATTAAAAATTCTCTAGAAGGGATCAACAGCAGGATAACTGAGGCAGAAGAACGGATAAGTGACATGGAAGATAAAAATAGTGGAAATAACTACCACAGAGCAGAATAAAGAAAAAAGAATGAAAAGAATTGAGGACAGTCTCAGAGACCTCTGGGACAACATTAAACGCACCAACATTCGAATTATAGGGGTCCCAGAAGAGGAAGAGAAAAAGAAAAGGACTGAGAAAATATTTGAAGAGCTTATAGTTGAAAATTTCCCTAATATGGAAAAGGAAACAGTTAATCAAGTCAAGGAAGCACAGAGAGTCCCATACAAGATAAATCCAAGGAGAAACACGCAAAGACACATATTAATCAAACTATCAAAAATTAAATACAAAGAAAAAATATTAAAAGCAAGGGAAAAACAACAAATAACACATAAGGGAATCCCTATAAGGTTAACAGCTGATTTTTCAGCAGAAACTCTGCAGGCCAGAAGGGAGTGGCAGGACATATTTAAATTGATGAAGGGGAAAAACCTAAAACCAAGATTACTCTACCCAGCAAGGATCTCATTCAGATTTGATGGAGAAATTAAAACCTTTACTGACAAGCAAAAGCTAAGAGAAATCAGCACCACCAAACCAGCTTTACAACAAATGCTAAAGGAACTTCTCTATGCAGGAAACACAAGAGAAGGAAAAGACGTACAATAACAAACCCAAAACAATTAAGAAAATGGTAATAGGAACATACATATCAGTAATTACCTTAAATGTAAATGGACAAAATGCTGCCACCAAAAGACACAGATTGGCTGAATGGATACAAAAACAAGACCCATATATATGCTGTCTACAAGAGACCCACTTCAGACCTAGAGACACATACAGACTGAAGGTGAGGGGATGGAAAAAGATAGCCCATGCTAATGGAAATCAAAAGAAAATTGGAGTAGCGATTCACATATCAGACAAAATGGACTTTAAAACAAAGACTTTTACAAGAGACAAAGAAGGACACTACATAATGATCAAGGGATCAATCCAAGAAGAAGATAAAATAATTGTAAATATTTATGCACCCAACATAGGAACACCTCAATACATAAGGCAAATACTAACAGCCATAAAAGGGGAAATCGACAGTAACACAATCATACTAGGGGACTTTAACACCCCACTTTCACCAATGGACAGAACAACCAAAATGAAAATAAATAAGGAAACACAAGCTAAAAATGATACATTAAACAAGATGAACTTAATTGATATTTACAGGACATTCCATCCAAAAACAACAGAATACACTTTCTTCTCAAGTGCTCATGGAACATTCTCCAGGACAGATCATAACTTGGGTCACAATTCAAGCCTTGGTAAGTTTAAGAATATTGAAATCATATCAAGTATCTTTTCTGACCACAACGCTATGAGACTAGATATCAATTACAGGAAAAAATCTGTAAAAAATACACTACTTAATAACCAAGAGATCACTGAAGAAATCAAAGAGGAAATCAGAAAATACCTAGAAACAAATGACAATGAAAACACGACGACCCAAAACCTATGGGATGCAGCAAAAGCAGTTCTAAGAGGGAAGTTTATAGCAATACAATCCTACCTTAAGAAACAAGAAACATCTCAAATAAACAACCTAACCTTACACCTAAAGCAATTAGAGAAAGAAGAATAAGAAAACCCCAAAGTTAGCAGAAGGAAAGAAATCATAAAGATCAGAGCAGAAATAAATGAAAAAGAAATGAAGGAAATGATAGCAAAGATCAATAAAACTAAAATCTGGTTCTTTGAGAAGATAAACAAAATTGATAAACCATTAGCCAGACGCATAAGGAAAAAAAGGGAGAAGACTGAAATCAACAGAATTAGAAATGAAAAAGGAGAAGTAACAACTGACATTGCAGAAATACAAAAGATCATGAGAGATTACTACAAGCAACTCTATGCCAATAAAATGGACAACCTGGAAGAAATGGACAAATTCTTAGAAATGCACAACCTGCCAAGACTGAATCAGGAAGAAATAGAAAATATGAACAGACCAATCACAAGCACTGAAATTGAAACTGTGATTAAAAATCTTCCAACAAT
This sequence comes from Mesoplodon bidens, assembly GCF_964165515.1. NCBI lineage: Eukaryota > Metazoa > Chordata > Mammalia > Artiodactyla > Ziphiidae > Mesoplodon > Mesoplodon bidens. The sequence goes on from NC_138161.1 coordinate 129,525,386, forward strand.
CAAAAGCCCAGGACCAGATGGCTTCACAGGTGAATTCTATCAAACATTTAGAGAAGAGCTAACACCTATCCTTCTCAAACTCTTCCAAAATATAGCAGAGGGAGGAACACTCCCAAACTCATTCTACGAGGCCACCATCACCCTGATAGCAAAACCAGACAAAGATGCCACAAAGAAAGAAAACTACAGGCCAATATCACTAATGAACACAGATGCAAAAATCCTGAAACAAATACTAGCAAACCGAATCCAACAGCACATTAAAAGGATCATACACCATGATCAAGTGGGGTTTATTCCAGGAATGCAAGGATTCTTCAATATACGCAAATCAATCAATGTGATACACCATATTAACAAATTGAAGAAGAAAAACCATATGATCATCTCAATAGATGCAGAGAAAGCTTTCGACACAATTCAACACCCATTTATGATAAAATCGCTCCAGAAAGTAGGCATACAGGGAAGTTACCTCAACATAATAAAGGCCATATATGACAAACCCACAGCCAACATTGTCCTCAATGGTGAGAAACTGAAACCACTTCCACTAAGATCAGGAGCAAGACAAGGTTGCCCACTCTCACCACTCTTATTCCACACAGTTTTGGAAGTTTTAGCCACAGCAATCAGAAAAAGAAATAAAAGGAATCCAAATCGGAAAAGAAGAAGTAAAGCTGTCACTGTTTGCACATGACATGATACTATACATAGAGAATCCTAAAGATGCTACCAGAAAACTACTAGAGCTAATCAATGAATTTCGTAAAGTAGCAGGATACAAAACTAATGCACAGAAATCTCTTGTACTCCTATACACTAATGATGAAAAATCTGAAAGTGAAATTAAGAAAACACTCCCACTTACCACTGCAACAAAAAGAATAAAATAGCTAGGAATAAACCTACCTAAGGAGACAAAAGACCTGTATGAAGAATATTATAAGACACTGATGAAAGAAATTAAAGATGATACAAACAGATGGAGAGATATACCATGTTCTTGGATTGGAAGAATCAACACTGTGAAAATGACTCTACTACCCAAAGCAATCTACAGATTCAATGCAAACTTTCCCTATCAAACTACCACTGGCATTTTTCACAGAACTAGAACAAAAAATTTCACAATTTGTATGGAAACACAAAAGACCCCGAATAGCCAATGCAATCTTGAGAAAGAAAAACAGAGCTGGAGGAATCAGGCTCCCTGACTTCAGACTATACTACAAAGCTACAGTAATCAAGACAGTATGGTACTGGCACCAAAACAGAAATATAGATCAATGGAACAGGATAGAAAACCCAGAGATAAACCCACGCACGTATGGTCACCTTATCTTTGATAAAGGAGGCAAGAATATACAGTGGAGAAAAGACAGCCTCTTCAATAAGTGGTGCTGGGAAAACTGGACAGCTACATGTAAAAGAATGAAATTAGAACACTTCCTAACACAATACACAAAAATAAACTCAAAATGGATTAAAGACCTAAATGTAAGGCCAGACACTATAAAATACTTAGAGGAAAACATAGGCAGAACACTCTATGACATAAATCACAGCAAGATCCTTTTTGACCCACCTCCTAGAGAAATGGAAATAAACACAAAAATAAACAAATGGGACCTAATGAAACTTCAAAGCTTTTGCATAGCAAAGGAAACCGTAAACAATACGAAAAGACAACCCTCAGAATGGGAGAAAATATTTGCAAATGAAGCAACTGACAAAGGATTAATCTCCAAAGTTTACAAGCAGCTCATGCAGGTCAGTATCAAAAAAACAAACAACCCAATCCAAAAATGGGCAGAAGACCTAAATAGACATTTCTCCAGAGAAGATATACAGATTTCCAACAAACACATGAAAGGATGCTCAACATCATTAATCATTAGAGAAATGCAAATCAAAACTACAATGTGATATCATCTCACAGCAGTCAGAATGGCCATCCTCAAAAAATCTAGAAACAATAAATTCTGGAGAGGTTGTGCAGAAAAGGGAACCCTCTTGCACTGATGGTGGGAATGTAAGTTGATACAGCTACTCTGGAGAACAGTATGGAAGTTCCTTAAAAAGCTAAAAATAGAACTACCATACGACCCAGCAACCCCACTACTGGGCATATACCCTGAGGAAACTGTAATTCAAAGAGTCATGTACCACGATGTTCACTGCAGCTGTATTTACAATAGCCAGGACATGGAAACAACCTAAGTGTCCATCACAGATGAATGGATAAAGCAGATGTGGCACACATATACAATGAAATATTACTCAGCCATAAAAGGAAACGAAATTGAGTCATTTGTAGTGAGGTGGATGGACCCAGAGTCTGTCATACAGAGTGAAGTAATTCGGAAAGAGAAAAACAAATACTGTATGCTAACACATATATACGGAATCTAAAAAAAGAAAAAAAAATGGTCAGAAGAACCTAAGGGCAAGACGGGAATAAAGATGCAGACCTACTAGAGAATGGACTTGAGGATACAGGGAGGGGGAAGGGTAAGCTGGGACAAAGTGAGAGAGTGGCATGGACATATATACACTACCAAATGTAAAATAGCTAGCTAGTGGGAAGCAGCCGCATAGCACAGGGAGATCAGCTTGGTGCTTTGTGACCACCTAGAGGGGTGGGATAGGGAGGGTGGGAGGGAGGGAGCCACAAGAGGGAAGAGATATGGGGACATATGTATATGTGTAGCTGATTCACTTTGTTATAAAGCAGAAACTAACACACCATTGTAAAGCCATTATACTCCAATTTAAAAAAAATCCCAGAATGCCCCCCAAAATAAATAAATAAATAAAGTCGACAGAGTATGGGAGACTTGGGCTCTTCCTCCAAGAGATGCATTATGACTGCATTAATCCAGAGAACTATGTAAGAAAAGTAAAGGATCCCAGCAACAATTTGTTAAATAAGCAAACTATCCAGAAATTAGGGTCAAACAGGGTGCTCCAAAACCAAATTTAAGAGGAGAGGGGAACCTGAAGAAAGATTAGGAGACCCAACAGCATGAAATCCAGGTTGGGAATATGTGAGGATAACACCTGGAGTAGCCCGGGCACCAGCAGGCATCACGTGTCTGTCCTCCCCCACACCCAGAACAGGGTGAGGCTCGAGAGGAAAATCACCCAAGTCCAAATGAGAGAGCTTTGGGGTCCTTTCAATCTCTCATCTCATTTGATTATGATCTTGCCCTCTGCTGGTCAAGACGCTCTGGTGAACATGTTACTTACACAGCCTCCCCACGCCTTCCCCTGAAAGTGAGAAATGTTCTGGTCTGGTTGACTCTCAACTATTTTTTCTGGTTTTCCAACGATTTTCAAGGAGTTGGTGAAGCCGTGTGAATTACAACTTGAAAATACTTCCCAATACATACAGAAGCTATTCTTAAAACAGCGTCACAGGGAGAGGTCATGGCCAGGCATGGGAAAGATCCAGCCTCCTGCTGGCTGGAGCTCTTGCTTACCGGGTCACTCTCTCCTCTCTCTCAGTACCCAGTTTCATACCAGCTACTATTTGGACAAGGCTGGATCGTTTGTCACCCTAAGCACCAATCAGATTCAACTCACAGAAGCACAGAGTACAGCTGGGCTCCAAAGAGGACTGGACATCTGTGGTACTAGACATTCAAGCCTTTGGCGAGATGTCAACATTTCAGAGAGCACTTTAAATGTTTTGGTTTGAGAGCTAATGCAGCATTTCCCACCGGTCAACACCAGCAGTCCAGGCAGAAAGCAAAGTAGATTTCCCTCAACATCAGATGTTATGCTCAGTTGCTGATCCAGTCTTGCCTTCAGAGACCACAAGAGACTGGATAAATTGGTAAGTAAGAAAAGCCCATCCAATCAGGGTTTATTTAAAGATTAAATATTTGTGATTCCATTGTAAAACGGCTTATTGTGCTCGTAATGTCCTAAATTCTTTTTTTGAATGAACAGCGACAGATTTGGAGGTGAGATTTGACTTTTCCAGGTTCAAAGACTAAACTAAGTCCAATTAACTTTCCTCTGTAAATGTTCTTTTTAATTTCATGAAGCACAGTTTTCTTTTATGAGTTCATGCATAGGCTTTCAGAAATTCCTATTTTAAACAATTTGTAATCTTATTGCTTGTAGAATATAAGATTGTGTGTATGTGGATAGTGAGTCAAAATCAGTTTTGGATATGGTAAAGGGCACAAATACAGCTGGGTTATGATGTAATCCTCAGAGCTGAGGGAGTCCAATAAAGAACTAAAATGCTGGAGGGAAAAACAGAAGGTTTGGTTTAAGAGCACAAAAGGACACAACCTCACTAAAAACTGAAACCAAAGTGAAACACTTCAATCGAGGAAGCATTTTAAATCTTCTCTGAAACGGTAAATGCCTGGGCTACTGGTGTGGATTTAACGGTGAGTCACAATTGATTTTCAAAGGAAAAAACAGGAATTAAATAAGCCTCATGGGTGCTGTTCTAGCTATTATTAATGTCTTATAAGTTTTGATTTTCATGTCCTTGATTCTTAACTTCTGATTTCTTCCTCTGAGATTTCACATAACACTTAAATATCAATCATTGGTAGCATTTTTAGTTTAATTTGTGGATGGCAGGGCCAAGGGATGTAACCTGTGGAACTTCTATTGCTTGTTTTTCTAGAAATTTGAGTAGTAAATTCCATAGAACCTAAACTAAGAGATAATTTTAAAACCTAATTTGTGCTAAACTAATAGATAATTTTAAAACTTAATTTGTGCTTAGAATCCATTCCAGTTTATTTCCCAGCCAAAAAGAAAATATCTTTCTTTAAAGAGCCCCATTTACTGGAGAAATTGTAAGAACATTGCAACTGAAAGAAGGCGGAGGTTTAAAGCAAAATTGACCAACAACAAACAGCTCCCCCCCACCGCCAACAAAATTTTTTAAAATCACTAAATTCAGTATTTGTTATAAGTTGTGACGTCCTTCTTAATAAATTACTCTCTAAATGGAGAAACAGCAACCTCTTAAGTCTTCTCTCATTCATTTTTATACCTACCACCTCCCTGCCAGTTCTCCCCGCTTAAAGAAAGCATTCACAGGAAAAAATCTATCTATTTATACACAGTATAGACATTTAGACATATAGGTAGATCTCACACTTAACATAATTAAAATGAAGAGACTGGCACTTGCAACTAACTCCTCTTTCCTCCATTCGGGCCAACTCTCGATATCAGACCCACCCATCCTGGGGAAGATGCTTCATGGCCTTCAGTGCTTCTTCAACACAAAACATTTCACTGGCTACTAGGGATTCACACGTGTCATCAGATAGCATGAGAAAGAAAAATCCAGAGTAAAAGTTTGGTTTGTAAAACATAACCAAGATCTAGCCTTCTTTACTTTTTGCCCTATACCCTCTGGTACAACTATTTAGATTTTATTTTGACTGTTCATGTGTAATTTTACTAAAAACTATTTTAAATGTATCAGCATTAACCTAACCGTATGAAATGGACATTTTCTGCAGATAAAAAATAGTCAAATATCAGCAATTTTATGACTTATCCTAGTAAAAAAGAAAACAGTCTTAAAAGGTAGCCCCAGAAGTCGAAGGGTGAGGGAAACATCAATAATAATAAGTTACATAATTTTTATATGCTAGTAAGACCTAGTACATCTAATTATCCCCATAGGTACTCCTCTGCTTTTAAAGCCTTTGCACAGATTCTGTTATCAAAACCGGGTGTTTCCAGCAGCCAAATTACACTGGGAAAGAACTTCTATCATTGGCTCTGTTTTACTGATTAGGAAACTGGGGTCCAGAAAGGTTCAGTGATTCAAATAGGATAACACAGCTAATAAAGACCAAGGATTGAATTTAAAGGAAAAGGTCATCTGGCCTCAAATCCAATGCCCTTTCACCTACCCCATCTTGTCTCTGACCTAAGGAGATAAGTCTGTCCAATAAAAATTGTGATTTATACACAAATAAAGCTGAAGATGCAAGAGTGTGCAGGACTGCCCTGCCCCTTAACTAGGTACTCACACAATAATGGCAGTAATCACATTGTATGAAACAGTCAGTAGTATTGGGACTCAAGTTTTTAGAGAGGCAATTTTACCTGGTCGAAAAAGCAGGCACTTTGCAGACAAACAGCTGACTTAGAATCTACTGTGAGCTTGAGCTACCTTTTGTTTTGTTTTTTAGCTCCTTTGCCTCTTTGATATACCTCTGTTCCATCTGTCACCCCAAAGAGCTACTAAGGTATTAACTGAGACATGCTAATACCCGGCACCTTAAGAGTTACTCAGTAAAAATGGAATTCCTCCCTCTTCCTTGCTAGTAACTTATTAAGTTAGAGGTAGTACTGGCAAGAGTAAAATCCCACAGGAAATTTATTGAGTTGATTCTGACACTCAGGGGGCCAAATAAGAACTCATAAAATAAGGGGAAATGAATACTTCTCCCAATTTACCTCCTGTCATTCCAACAGAAAACTGGGCACCATGTCAGTACCCAAGTAGTGAGTACCTGTTAGTTGGCACTCTACTGAGTGCCAACTAACCATCAGTGACCACTGTAAACAAAGAGGCCGGTCCCTCCAGGCCAGAACAGTCAGTAGGCCTGACAGCTAGGGAGCGTGGAGATCTGGGTCAGGGCCCATGAGCCCCACAGGTTGTGGTCCCATACAGAAAGGGGTGGGAGGAAGACATGAGAGGTATTATTTGCTTAATTCATATGTTTGGTGGATGGATGGATAACCAAATAGACAACCTTACCAAAACCTAAAAAAAAGAAAAGAAAAATAAAGAAAGATATCTGATGTGTAGGAGTTACAATGAGAGATGCAAGTTATACACATTTTTCATTTAATCACTCTTCATAAAGGTCTGGTGTCTTTTTTTTTTTTTGGTATTTATAGACAGGCCACATATTGGACGGATTAAGAGCTGACATATTAAAATAAGCAAACTAACCCCAAAAAAACCTTATTAGAAAATAGAGCAAAATATATTTTAGCCAAGAATTGTCAAACTTCTGGTCTCATGATCCCTTGAACACTACTGAGAAGCCCAAAGAGCTTTTATGTTGTTATACCTAGCAATCTTTACTATATTAGAAATTTAAATTCTGAAATTCATAAAATATTTATTTTTAATTCACTTTAAAAATAGCATCAAATGTTAACATGAATAATACATTTCTGTGAAAAATAATTATATTTCCCCCCAAAAGTTTTAGTTAGAAAAGTGGCATTATCCTACATTTTTGCTTATCTCTTTAACATCTCGCCTAAGACAGTTAAATTCTCATATCCACTTCTGCACTGGATCAGTTTCAAAATGTACTTTTAGTTAAAGTAAACAGAAGAAAATCTAGTCTCACACAGATATATAACAGGACAAGGAAGAAGTATTTTAATAGCCTTCTGGATTTTCTTCTTTGGTACCACACCAAAACTCAAAAAGTGGCAGTTTCTTAAAGGCTGTTTGCAAAGTAGAAACTAAATTCATGTCAATGAATATTTCTGTTACATTAAAATCCTTTAGCATAACTTGGTCTTGGAAGAAATCTTTTACCCCTGCTAGATTTTATATCATATAATCCTTGGTCATTTGGAGAGGTACATCCATCCAGAATTTTGACATACAGATACTTTTCATTATATAGTATCAAAAAATAGTATTAATAGTGGTACTGATTTCATTCTAGGTACTGGAAAGTAATGCTATTTGTTTTCCTTGACTTGAAGGCTCAGTTCATTCAATTTTGAGAAAATGTCTGCCAAATACTCAAGTATGAACTGCTATAGTTTATGTATCATTAGTTCCAGTAAAAATGGTATTCCATGAAGAAAGCATCTAATTCAACTCGCAACTTACTCAAGTGTTGTTCCTCTAGACAACCATCATATACAGCAGAAGTGCTTTGTGAACCATTCCTATAAGGTCACGTGAAATATTTAAGACACACACTTTAATCAAATGTACAATATGTATTACTTCAACACAGTCACTGTAAAGTTAACTTAGCTTTTTATTTTTTGTGTTGTTGTTTTTTTGTTTGTTTACTAAGACTGCATGGACGTAAGGTAGGCAATGACTACAGGACAGACAGTTGGGTACATGGTCTTCATTTGTGCTGAAGTACCAGCAGGTTTGTTTTACACATTGTGGCTTTTGCACCATTACTACAGATGTCAGCACAGTGAGTGAAAAAGGCAAAAACATGTTAGTATTCTTCTGAAAATGCGCTGACCTCATGGCCCCCCTGAAAGAGTGTCAAGGACTCCATGGTTCCACAGACCATATTGTAAGAACTGTTATCTTAAAAGTGGTCCTGAAGAACCTAGGGGCAGGACAGGAATAAAGATACAGGTGTAGAGAATGGACTTGAGGACACAGGGAGGGGGAAGGGTAAGCTGGGACGAAGTGAGAGAGTGGCATGGACATATATATATACACTACCAAATTTAAATGGATAGCTAGTGGGAAGCAGCTGCATAGCACAGGGAGATCAGCTCGGTGCTTTGTGACCACCTAGAGGGGTGGGATAGGGAGGGTGTGAGGGAGACGCAAGAGGGAGGGGATATGGGGATGTATGTATATGTATATGTATAGCTGATTCACTTTGTTATACACCAGAAACTAACACAATAATGTAAGGAAATTATACTCCAATAAAGATGTTAAAAAATAAAAAAGAAAGGCAAAGTTGGAGCCACTACCCGAATGCTGTTTCCAGCACGGGCAGGATGCCGGTCTATTGAGCAAGATTGGCATTTAGCTATTTTATAGTTCTGTTATATTTAAAGCCAAACCCTGTCACAGGGTCCTTTCTTCAGTGTCTCCAATATAACCGGAAGCCACCTCAGTTGAGACTTTGACATAGGAAAATTTTCTTTTGATACAAAAAAGCACTAATTCGGGGAAAAAAATTGATAATTTGAAAATAATAAAATTAGTAACTTTTGTTTATCAAAATATACTTTTAAAGGAAAATGGACAAGTTACAATCTGGGAGATGCTATTCACCATACATATACCCAACAAAGCAGGTATCAACAATATTTGAAGGATTTCTACAAACCAATAATAGTACAAACAACCCAAAAGAACAATGAGCAATAGATATGACTAGACATTTCATAGAAATAACCAATTATCACATGAAGAGATGCCCATATCACTGTGATCATGGAAATGTAAATCAGGACCACAATGTAGTAACATTTCATAAGCAAAAAATTTTACATCCGAGAATAGGAAACCTTGAAGAAGATGTGTATCCACAGAGGATTTGCAACCACTCTGGAAAATAGTTTGGCATTATTTCCTATAGCTTAACATTCATATACCTATGATCCAGCAATTTAAATCCTCTATTTATACACACAAGACACTCTTTCACATGTTCATCAAGAGACGTCAAGGATATGCACCTTGGCATGGTTCAGAAGGGCAAAAACCTGGAAACATCCCAAACATAGGAAACTGAAAGAATGAACCGTGGCATGGTCAGACGATGGAATGTTTACAGTCATCAAAACACATGAATTATGGCAACAATGCTCATCAGCGCGGACAACATGTGGTATCTAAATCTAAATGATCTAAATGACTAAATGATTACATATGTTTCTTTTAAAATCACAATTTCATACACACATATACATACAACACACTTTTAGGAATACATACAGATGTAACAAAACAACTTAAAACAAAACCGCGAGAGAATGAAAAACATGGGGCTCAGGGTGCATGGTGGCCAGAGAGACGGCATGTGGGAAGAAAGAGAATTCAGTTACATGCAGCTCCTAACTGTCAAAGTCTTGGCTTTTGTTTTGGTTATTGAGTTTGAGGGAAATTATTAACGTAATTAAGAATAACCAAATAAAAATTTTAGAGCCAACCTTGCATGAACCTTGCGTAATAAGAATACGCCATATGATTATATAAGACTATGGTGAATCCAGCTTTATGCACCAACGATTTTAAAAGATATCTATACATTTTAACCTATTACGCACATAGAAACTGTAACACTCTGAGGTCCTGAACAGACTCATCATTTGACAGTTAAGTAAATCAAGTCCTTAATTTGACCAAAGTTGTACAGATAGATTCATTCATAAATTCAATATACATCTATTGAACATCTACTATATGCCAGGCGCTAATTTAACAGTGAACAAGAGAAATAAGTCCTGTTCTCATGAAGGTTACCTTCACGGCATAGTAGGAATGGGGGGTGGGGGGTGGGGTGGGTGGAGGGATGATGGAGGAAATAAATCGAAAAATAAATACTACTTTAAATAACGAAGACCACCCTGAAGAAAACAAAACATGGTGAGAGGGTGTGGAGCGCTGGCTAGGCGCCTGGCTATGTCAGGTGTCGTAAACTGGGAAGGCCTCCCTGAGAAGGTGACGCTGGAACAGAGACCAATATGAGGCAGCCACAGTCAGATGCCAGAGACAGACAATGCCACAGACAGAGGTCAGGGCTCCGAGCACCTCTGCCCCAGGGAGGTTCACCTTTCTAGAAGTGGGTGTCAACATGACCGTGGTGACAGTGTGAAAGCAAATTCACCTGGGTATTCCTACTAATCCTACGCACTGCTTGACAAAACCTGGTTGTGGTCATGTCTGTAGACCCTTGCCAAGAGCCCCCGTCAGTTTACAAAGGAACAGAAGCCCTTCACGATTTATCTGGGACAGAGAAAAAGAATGTACGTGCTCAGAGCTTTGTCCAGCGCTGGATGGCGGGCAAGGAAAAGCTCAAGGGGATAGCTAGGCAGTTAAGTTTTGCTTTTCTTTTCAATTTTTGTTTCACTGGGCCAAAAAACTAAGCAGCTCAATAATGTTTTGTGACACGTACTGGCTTACGCGCCAAAGGCAACAAATATCTGCTACTTTGCCTTCTCTACACCCCTATCCCATACACACAAACATACCTGCACTTTCCCACAGGCTGACCATGTCAGGGACATTCGAGAGATAGAAGAAGGCTTGCTGGCGCTTTTGCTGCTGCAGGCTGGGCAGATTCATATTATAGGTAAAAAAGCCACACAGCTGATGAGAGGCCTCTGTTGTCCACCAGGAGAGCACCTGTGGCCCCTGGATAAGGAATGTGGGGTAGTAATAATCCAAGTTATGCTGACATTATATCTGCCAGGCCTCTCCTAGCCACCTACTAGAGGGGAGGCATGTAACCAAGGTAAGAACCTACAGGTTAAGATGCTACAGCCACTGGGGGCTTGAAAAGAGTTGGGTTTCAATTGTAGGTGCTCTGGTTACCATCTCAGAACTTGTTCAAGCCACTAAGCTTCCATACACAGCTTTCTTCCTACGTAAAATAACAGTGTTTTAGGTCATTCATCAGAAATTCATGCAACTTCTACTATGAACTATTTGCTGAGCTGGATGAAAATACAAAGCTCTCTCTCCATGCAGTAGAACAGACAAGCTAATAAAAATAAGACTTGTCAACAGGCAACAATATTCCCTCATAGTTAAGGCTTTAGAATGACACTGACCTGGACCCACATCTCAGTTCTACAATACACTAGTTCTTACACCTTGGACGAGTTACTCAAGCTGTCTAGGTTTCAGTTTCCTTAACTATAATAAGAGATTACTTCTGTCTTATCAGGTCTACTGGAGGATTTAAAAGTGCATAGCTGTAGTTCATTCATTTTCAGTGCTGCACAAAAGTTCACTAAATTTTTTAACCCTTTTTCCTGTTAATAATCAGTTGAGCTATTTCTACGTTTTTGCCATTACAGTGTTTCTATGAGCATCCTTGTACATGGATATTCTCATACATACTTGGTATGCTTCTGGAAGAGAGACTTCTAGGGCATATAGTTAGGAATTAAAATGCTCAGCTATAGCGTGAGTGAACCTTCATCTTTTCCAACTATTTCCAATTCCTTTTCCAAACTTTCCAATTCCCTTAGAAACATAATGCTGAGCTGGGGATTAAAAAAAGTCCTGGAACACTACATACATGATGAACCATGAACAATTTTTATAATGGAATCTATGTTCATATAGATTTAAAATCATTTATGTTTAAAGGCGGGAAATAAGAAACATAAAATTCAGGTCAGTATTCCCTCTCAGTGGAGGAAGGCACAGCCCAGGGAGGAGTGAGAAGGGAGAAGCTGGAGTACTGGTGAGGCTCCGGCTCTCAAGTCAGCGCTGTGTTCTTTTTGTTGTGCTTTAGTTTCTTTGCATAAATTCTTTTCAGGGCTTCCCTGGTGGCGCAGTGGTTGAGAGTCCACCTGCCAATGCAGGGGACACAGGTTCGTGCCCCAGTCCGGGAAGATCCCACATACCGCAGAGCGGCTGGGCCCGTGAGCCATGGCCGCTGAGCCTGCACGTCCGGAGCCTACACAACAGTGAGAGGCCTGCGTACCGCAAAAAAAAAAAAAAAAAAAAAAAAAAAAAATTCTTTTCAAAGTATCAAATATTCCTTTAAAAAGAAAAGGTATTTTTAAGAGCAATTACCATTGCCTGTGTCTGGTACCAGGTAAAGTTCCCAACGAATGGCAATTATTGCTGTACAATGTGATGAGAGTGAAAGAGATGACAAGACAACAGTGGGAGCTCTGGAGGTGAAGCAGCCAGGCTCCACAATGTCCGGGGCTGTGGGAGACACAGAACTGCAGGAAATGGAGGTGCTCAGTGCGGATGGGAGAGGAGGCTGCTCAGAGGCCAGAACCACCAGACTCTGGGCTCTAAAAGGGCAGGATTCCTAACACCAAGAACACTATCCTGATAATAGGAGCCAAAAGCATCAGTGACAGATGAAAGGAAAAGTGTCTCATAGATGACAGTTTTAAGCAATGTTCTTAACAAAGATTATTTTGGCTTAGAAGAATGGGGAGAATGAGAACAGGAGATGGCCAGGAAGAGAATAAGAAACACCAATTTAAGGACAGGCAGAGAAGCTCCCAGAGGTGACTGAGAAGAAAAGGTAAGGAGGGTAGCAGAGAAGTCTGAGGGACTGTTATGCATTTGCTATGTGTCAGGCACTGAGCTAGGGACCCTTCCCTCAAAACTAGTACACACACATACAACACATACATATATGTATGCATATATATACACGTGTATACATATATAGTTACATATACCAGCAGAAAAGAACATGTATACACACATATATACACACATTTCTTTTACTAAATTTTCTACATTTCTTTTACTAAACCATTTTGAATGTAAGTTGCACAAAATCATGACCCTTCCCTCCTAAATACTTCAATACGCATCTCTGAAGATTAAGAATATTCTCCTGCTTAACCACGCCATCACCATACCTAGAAAAATTAAGACAATTCAATAACACCATCTAATATAAAGTCTGTATTCAGATTCACACAAGTGCCCTAAAATAACTTCTGTAGTGCTACCCTCCACTGCCCCCAGGCACCGATCACAGTTCACACAGCACATGATTTCTCTTTGGCCTCTTTTGATCTAGAACTGCTCCCTCCCACCCCATCATGTTTGTTTGCTTTTCATGACATTGATTTATTTACAGAGTCTGGGCTGCTGTTTTATAGAATGATCCATGTTCTGAATTTGTCCAATTGCTTATCCATGATTAGCTTTTCGACAAGGTAGGTTGTGTACATCTAACTGAGTCATATCGAGAGGCAAAATATAGAATTATCCCGTTTTGGGTAGTTCAATCATTCAGTGACTGCCCGATGAAAAGGTACCATTTTTTTCTTTGTTATTCTAAATGATCTGTGAGTGATGCTTTTAGATTGCAACATCCTGTTCTCCTACAACCTTTCACCAAGAGACTTTTCAGGAACACTGAAGACTGTTGCCTGAATCAATTATTACACTGAGGTTGCAAACTGTTGACTTTCTAATTCTATCATTCCTTCTACCTTTTCTAGCTGACATTCTTCTACAAAGAAGAGCTTGTCCCTGTCTTCATCCTCCCTTTTTCATCTGTATTTTTAATATCACTATCAACTCTTGAATTTGGTTTGTTTTTTAAAGAATTTTCATCTATTACTGTCCTTCTTATTGATATCCAAACTGTTGAATTTAGAAGTGCCACCAAGTCAGCTCCCACCATGTCCTTCTTTTTTCTCCCCCCCGCCCCGACCCCCTTAACATTTCCTCATTGGTCTGAGCACTTCCTTGCTTTTTGACTGCAAGGTATCAACTCACCTTTCCCTGTGCCTGATTTGAAATCAGTCATTTTCCCAAGGAGCCTTGGTCCCTGTTAGTGGGTAGTGATACTTAGAAACAAGATAATCTCATTGATACTGGAGATTGCCACTTTTCCACCTACAGAGGATTTTTACTTTTGTTATTTAAAGTTGGAAATGGCTTGAGCAAGTTTATAGCTATTAGGGTATCAGGACTTCAAGACCTACAAATTTTATTGAAAACTTGTGGAGGTTTATACCTTGCAGGAAAGTAGCCTCTAGACTGAGAGAGAGCCTGAAAATACAAAAGAGGAAAGCAACAATGTACAAAGAAAGATTAGAAAGGAAGTCAGTGTAGGCTACAATTAAAAAAAGAAAAACAAACAAACAAACAAACAAAAAACCCACCATGGAGTAAAATAAAGCTGGTCCTGGTCCAAGCAGGTCATGAGCATGAAATTCAATTCATGTTACAGATGGAAAGGAGCACTTCTTATTATCAGATTCTGTACATTCAGACATTACTTCTGAGGCAATAATGAAATGGCATCTAATAGCACCCACAGGGCATGGCAAGATGTAAGACAGCATTCTCAAAGCATATATGACTGGGCTTCCCTGGTGGCGCAGTGGTTGAGAGTCCGCCTGCCGATGCAGTGGACGCGGGTTCGTGCCCCGGTCTGGGGAGATCCCACATGCTGCGGAGCAGCTGGGCCCGTGAGCCACAGCCGCTGAGCCTGTGTGTCCAGAACCTGTGCTCCGCAACGGGAGAGGCCACAACAGTGAGAGGCCCGCGTACCGCAAAAACAAACAAACAAACAAACAAACATATATGACTGACTCATTGAGATTCATATGAAAAGTGAAACAATCACAAATGTATTGATCTAAAGAGGACACTTACATTCAACAATGGATCCCATTGGGATGGGCCTCGGACTCATAAAAAGCAAAGGTCTTTCTTTCCTTACGCACTCTGAGCACCATCTCTAAGCTGCATAAAAATGCATCTTTCACATTTAAGTCCTACTCATTTTGCAATGAATGTAGTTGCTTCATTGTCATATGCTGTGTTTACTAAAATACAAATTCGTTTAAAGCATTTCCCAATTCATAAGTTAGTGTAACAATATATTTTATTGCATCAAGGGTTACTGATTCCTCCAGCAGGTAGGAAGTACATAAATTTTAGGCTTTAAAGTGTAGGAGAATCACTTCTCTGTAGTATTTCCACTCCCATCGAAAGTTCTGGATATTTATATTCTTTTCCTTTGGAATATGCAAGCCTGAATCTTGAACAAACACATACCTGGTTGATATTTAGCTAAGTAAAGTTGTTGGTTCCTCACAAATGAAAATCTGTTCCCCAGCCCCCTGGCAAAGGGATATGCGTTAAGGCCCTAAGCCCCAAGATCTGAAGAACCGAGTACTGCACGCCTGATTGAGAAACGCAAACACCATCTCAGTAAAGCAAAAAGAGGTCAGAGGTTCGTTTCCTTGCCTCACCCCAGGGAATAGAACCACATATTCCAAAACAATGCTGCAGAAGAACAGGCTGGAAAAAAATAAGTCAGGAATCTTAACAGCTCAATCTAATTCCAGATAGAGAAAGGAAATCAGTTCCCAAAACTCTGAAGACAGGAGTTTCACAGCTTTACATCACTCACATCAAAAATGCAGGCCTGTGTGGACTGCCAAGTAAGTGCATGAAATGCTCTGGACTTCACTCATACTCCCTGCTGCTGAGTGCCGCTTCCTGGCACAAGAACCCAGGGACCATAAGAAGAACGGCCTTCCCCCAGCTTCCCCCAGGCAAGCACTGCTGGGCCAGACTCCCGAGGAGGTTTGGAGCACACTGCAGCCCTGCGTCTCAGTGCAGAAGAACATCAACCTCAAATAAATGTGGGGAAGTAGGGCACACCGTGGGAGGCTGACCCAGGGGAAGTCCTGGCCTGCTGAGAGTCCCAGAGACCTCCGATTCGTCTCTTGTCAGCTGAGTCACTCCCTGAACCCCCAACGTTTCCTCTGAGTCATACACTGCCAGGCACCAGGTATTTGATTCTTATGGGAATAGAAACCCTGTGAGGTAGCAACGACTACCCTCTCACTTTAGAGATGTGAAAACAGAAACATAGAGGCCCTCTGTAACTATTCCAATAGCACAGCTACTAAGAAATTGAGCCATATTTCTTTTTTTTGGTTTGTTTTTTTTTTGGCGGGGGGGTGGGGTTTTTTGCAGTAGGCGGGCCTCTCACTGTTGTGGCCTCTCCCATTGCGGAGCACAGGCTCCGGACGCGCAGGCTCAGCGGCCACGGCTCACGGGCCCAGCCGCTCCACGGCATGTGGGATCTTCCCGGACCGGGGCATGAACCCGTGTCCCCTGCATCGGCAGGCGGACTCTCCACCACTGCGCCACCAGGGAAGCCCTTGAGCCATATTTCTAACCAAGGTCCACTACATCCAACACGCATGCTTTTAACCATTATACTGCACTGTCTGCCCATTATTCCAACAGAGCTGTAAAGAAAGCCCACTTCACATTCCGAGACCTAAGCATATGAATTACTTAATCGCTGCTGAGTTACTCAACATACAGTTAAGGTTTAGCACCAATGAGAGAGCTGACAAAATTCTATTCCTATATCAAAATGATACCAAATACAACAGCCCCATGAAGGGGCTATTTCGGTAGTTCTCAACTTGGGAACATTTAAAACAATGTCTGGAGACATTTTTCATTGTCTTAAGTCATGGGTGCTGCTGGCACCTAGTGGATAGGGCCAGGGATGCAGCTAAACATGTTACGATGCACCAGACCACTCACCCACAAAGAACTGGAACTCAAAAACATGTCAATAGTGCCACGGGTGAGAAGTCCTGGGCTATACCAAAGATTGTAGGTGGAAAATCCCCCAAAATCTATCCTGACAATCCAGATGCAGCTCCTGGTACGGAGGCTAGGATGGGTAGCCATTTCCGTGGCCCCAGAAGTTTGGCACCTGTGCCACACCTCGCCCTCCTCCCCCAGCTCCCCTGATCTCCTTGCATCACCAGAAGATGTGAAGACTGACCCGGGTTCGAGGAGGTGCCAGTCTTGCACTTTGCTAAGAGTTCTGCTAAAAGTATTTTAAGGGAAGCGGTTGGAATTAAAAGTAAAAAACTAGGTCTGGGTATCATTATCAGCTTACCATCCATACTAACTCACCATCCGTTATGGAGTTTCTGTATTCAGTGGTACCCAGAGACTAACTGGAGAAACTGAAGGCATCCACACCTTGCAGACCTTTAACACCTAGATCAAAAAAGGACATACTCACCAACTCACATGCACATGTCCACCTTCCCTCAAAAAAAATACTGGATTAAGTGATTCCTAAAAACCACACTCTAGAAAAATGCTGAAGGGCCTGCAATACATGCACATACTCATGAACACAAACAAAACATGCTTGCCCTGAGTTCCCTCAGGCGTAGAGGAGACCTGGCTTGGAGCTGAGTAGACATAAATGTGAATACTGTCTGGCCACATATTAGCTGCCCAATTCGCCTTTGATGGGTTACTTGACCATTTTCAGCATCGGTTTCTTCATCTGCAAAATGGTGACAACAGTCACTGACTGGCAAGGCTCTGTCGTGTAACCCAAGAGCTTGGGCCATCCGTGTCCCCCCTGTTGTGCTGTCCTCTTGTGTGTCTTGGTGCATGTGTCCGAGAGCTCTCTCTGCCCAACACTCCCTCCCTCCCCTTTGACCCCCTTCTATGAAATAAACTGGCATGCTTAAAGTGACTTCCCCTGGAACAGGTCTATGACCTACAAGCAGAGGACTCTGCTGACCCACTCCTAAGGAGTCACAACGT
Organism: Mesoplodon bidens; assembly: GCF_964165515.1. Lineage (NCBI taxonomy): Eukaryota > Metazoa > Chordata > Mammalia > Artiodactyla > Ziphiidae > Mesoplodon > Mesoplodon bidens. Next base: position 129,543,405 of record NC_138161.1, read on the forward strand.
TGGGAAAAAGAGGCAGGACCAAGAGTGAGGATGCAAGAAATTCTAAAATATTCAACCGACCCTAGACTAAGAAAGGCCAGAAGCCTGATGACAGACTTAAGAATTAATTAATACTATGCAATAGTATAAAAGTTTTAAACTATAAAGTATCTTATAAAGTATTGAATAACATAAAATGTTATAAAATATGACTACAAGACTGAATAAGTAGCCCATATATAAATTCCCCTTCTCTTCAACCCTTAGGACTGTTCTGGAAACCATCTAGGATGTCACATATTGGCACCACAAAGAGAAGAAAAAAAAAAGTCACACATTACAGCAAGGGAGATAAAAGCAGCAATAATAAGAAAATGGCTTTAGTAAGTTTAGAAATGTACACAATGATGACACACAGCTAGACTACTTTCTACTGTTAGAAGAATCATCTAGAAAACAAATATTTATCTCATATGAAAAGATCTTGGGGCACCTTGGATCAAAGCTTTTGATGTTTGGACTGTAAGGACAGAGAAGGAACTGTCAGACTGTCGTCAGATAAGAACTGAACAAAGAACAGGAAGGAAAATGCTCATCATAGGTGGGTACTGATTAAAGAGTGATTTGGAAGCAATTCATTCTCCAAATACATTTTTTATTGAATTTTTTTAATGAATTTATGTATTTATTTTTGGCCGTGTTGGGTCTTCATTGCTGCGCGCCGGCTTTCTCTAGCTGCGGCGAGCCAGGGACTACTCTTCGTTGCGGTGTGCAGGCTTCTCATTGCCGTGGCTTCCCTTGTTGCAGAGCACGGGCTCTAGGTACGCGGGCTTCAGTAGTTATGGCTCGCGGGCTCTAGAGCGCAGGCTCAGTAGTTGTGGCACACGGGCTTAGTTGCTCCGCGGCATGTGGGATCTTCCCGGACCAGGGCTCGAACCCATGTCCCCTGCATTGGCAGGTGGATTCTTTAACCACTGTGCCACCAGGGAAGTCCCTCCATATACATTTTTGTTTTCTAATTATGAACTATTTCAAGTACACAAAAGTACAGAAACTAATGTTGGTTAACACCAATACACTTAATCGCCCCGTGTTAATTGATAGTAATATTTAGGCATCATTGTTTCAGAATTTAAGAGGTGAAATACCACAAATACAGCTAAAGTCCAACCACCCTATGGCATCCCTTGCCCCTCCTTCCTTCTCCGGGAGTAAGCACTGTCCTGAAGTTAGAAGATATCATTCCTGACCAGAACATGCTCAGTACTGACCTGGATCAAATATAATATTCCACCACAGAGAACTAAATCTCTTTGTTTTATTTCTAAAGAGAACTTCATGACCTTTTAGGGCTATTCTAGGTAAATATGTTTTTTTTTTACCACTGGTTCTCCATAAAATATCTATTTATATTTCCAGACTAGAAGGATGAGATTATTATGATGAAATTTATAATGAGTAAACTCTAAGAAAAATCTTAGATTTCAGGCTCCTTTTAATGGAAATTTTTCCTACCTCAAGTCCCAACTACAGCAAAGAAAAATAAGGTTGTTTTTTTACCCTCCTCACCAAATATTTATTAAAGTCCCCTATGTACAGTCTTTAAGAAAAAAAAAACAAAAAAACTTGCTCTTCAAGGAGTACTCTTTGGGTTAGCAGTATCAACATTATAACCAGCTCTAGACCTGTGGAATCTTGAGTCTTCATTTTAGCAGGAGCCCTGGGAAATATGTACGCACATTAAAGTCTGAGAAGGGTTGCCTTAAAGAATTCAGAAAGGTGACAACCTAGACCAAGGCAGAACCAAATCCAACCACCATTCTGCCAAACCTATCCTCTTCCTATCATACAATATAGCTTTCAGATGTTATCTTGGCAAAGTCCACACATAAGTAGACCAGTGGTTATCAACCAGGGGCAATCGGGCCTCCCAGAGGACATTTTGTTCACAACTTAGGGAGATGATACTATTGGCCCCTAATAGATAGAAGCCAAGAATGCTGCTAAACATCCTATAATGCAGAGGACCGTCCTCAGGACAAATAATTGTCTAACCCAGAATGTCAACGGTACAAAGGTTTAAAAAAAAAAAAAAAAAAAAAAGCCTGTCTATGATTTCCTAGCTAAAATGGTCAATTGTTAACTTCAGTAATTTAAATGAGCTGATTTGAGCAACCAAACCCATAAAGGGGGGGGGGGGGGAGAAAGAAACCAATAACTAAAAACACTTCATATGCAATCCTCTCAAGTAAAGGGTTTACAAGGTTCCCACCAGGGTTTACATCACATCAGTAATCGTCAATAGTGACAACCAAAACGAAGTTCAGTAAAGCAACAACAAAAGTGCGTGATGAAATATTTCACAATTATACAAGCTGTATTTAAAAAGCAAGTGCACTGCTACCACACATACTTCTTCAATAAAAACATTCTGGCATTTATTTAACTTAATTAAATCTTCATTTTTCTCCTACAATACAGGATCATTAGCGAAGAAGCACCTTGGCCACTTCAAGATGACAAGCACTCACTAGGCTAAATTACTTCACTGAAAGGAAACCTCGTATCAGACAAAAATTTTAAAACGTAAGTGAACAAATCCTTTAGTATTATCAAGAGCTTTGTTAATTTCATCAAAATATTACGAAGGAATAACTTCTCTTCTTCAGAGAAAGTAGAATTACAGCACACAGAACAGTGGAAGGTGGTCCGTTTTAAGAGAAAAATGGGTCACTGTGTGTAATTACACAGAGGATGAGTAATGAACTCAGCATGTTTTTACTAAGATGAATGTATTTCTGGAGCGAGTATCGCCTTGTCTGGTCCTGTATCAACTAAGTTCTGCCCAAAGAGAGAGCCCTGAGGTTATATGCAATATTCTACAACCTGAAAATACTAATGCAGCCCAATCCTGAGACCTAACATTTCACTACAAACAACAGCACTCACTATCTGGATTAAAATGAAACTTTGCCAAAAGATGACAGAAAGCAATTCATAGGCTCTTTTTTTTTTTTAACATCTTTATTGGAGTATAATTGCTTTACAATGGTGTGTTAGTTTCTGCTTTATAACAAAGTGGATCAATTATACATATACATATGTCCCCATATCTCTTCCCTCTTATTACACATTAACAGCTGTCTTTTGGTCTCATAGATCCATTCCACCATTACGTGACCAAAGATCCAAAGTGACGGTTTATATAGACTAAAACGTTTCAAGTCATTTCATTCTCCTTTACCTGGATTTGTGGAACAAGGAAGATTTCCACCTAAGAGTAGCTGAAGCCTTATAATATTTTTTCCTAATTGAAGTATAGCTGATTTACAGTGTTGTGTTAATTACTGCTATGCCGCAAAGTGATTCAGCTGTATATATATATACATATATATACACACATACACACACACACATTCTTCTTTTATGTGTGTGTGTGTATATATATGTGTATATATAGATATATATTTTCCCCCCCATTATGGTTTATCTTGAAATCCTTCTTAAATGAAGTCTCAAGAATTCAGAGAGGGCTTCCCTGGTGGCACAGTGGTTGAGAGTCTGCCTGCCGATGCAGGGGACACGGGTTCGTGCCCTGGTCCGGGAAGATCTCACATGGCGCGGAGCGGCTGGGCCCGTGAGCCGTGGCTGCTGAGCCTGTGCGTCCGGAGCCTGTGCTCCACAAAGGGAGAGGCCACAACAGTGAGAGGCCCGCGTACCATACCGCAAAAAAAAAAAAAAAAAAAAAAAAAATTCAGGGAGCTGTGCTTATGTTCCCTGAAGCCTCAAGGTTCACGTAATGACCACTTTCACTACAGAAATTCAGAGGTAATCTCAGAAGCAACTTCCATGGGCAGGGCTGGCTACACTTCCACAAACTGGCTCCACAGAATGTCCCTTATTTCGGTTGATCATCATCCAGAGGTGCTTTTCCTCTTTCTTTCTCCCCCTTTGCCTGTCTCTTGTCTTTGATGGGCTGGGACAAGCTGCTTAGAAATAGTAAATCAGCTGAGAGCCTGGGGCCGGGAATGGAGGGTTGCTGGGCCACATCAAGACATTCTTTCTTTCTGATTTATTTGGTTCTTTTTATTTTTACGTTACCGTATAAAATCAGCATCCGTATGTTACTATTTCCTCCATCTGTGAAATGATTTGAAGTTTTAGTAGGTCTCTATCGGGATATTAAATCACCTCTATACTGAAGACACGGAGAGGACGCTGGACAGGTGTTACAAGGTCAAAGCGAGACATGTCTCTGTTATCAGCTTGTCCTATTTTTCATCTAACGTGTATTCCTGCCTTTTGGTCTCGATATATAAGTGGCCTCACTTGCCGCAGATACCTTAAGATAGCCCCTTTTCCACACATCTCTTGATCCGTCACTGTAGAAAAGGCTGCCACACTCTGAGACACCAGGACCAAATATGATAAATTATGTACCTGGGGGTCACAGTGCCCTGCCATCAACACTACTGCTCAAGAAAAACAGACTTAAGAGCGTGAGCATTACCGCTAAAATTGTCTCGGATTTACCATTAGTTCGTTACCTGCATAGAATGTGCCTTTAATTTGCCTCTGCTGTATCCATCCAGACGGCAGCACGAGCAGCAGTGATGGCCTGCTTCTGCCCCCAGTCAACACGTCTCAAACGGAGTCTCTGATCTGCCATTGCTTAAAAACAGCCCAAAATAGCAAGAAGACGTCTGGAGGGAAAGACCCAAGCAAGCCTTGAGTACTCATTTCATTTCAGAAGGCACTCCGGCTCTAGAAGTTTACCTGGGTCAGCTAGCCCCTTCCATCAACCTCAAAGTGAGGAAGGGAGGAGGCATGAGGTGCATGGCAAAGCATATATGCTCAGATTCCTGACACTCTGAGGAAGCAGAGAGCACAGTTGTGGACCCATGGTGTCAGGCTACATTCAGACATATTGCAGTGTGAAAGGACAAAAGTCACGAGATTCTGAGAAAATGTCTTTATACAGATTTCTAGAAGGAAAGCAAAGAAATGGTGGCTCTCACTAAATCATTTCTGGGAAATTCTTCACTGTTACTATATACAGTGGCTTCTATAATTTTTCTATAAAGAGAGAAATTTGGTACTCATTAAATCATTTCTGGAAATTCTTCACTATTTCAGTATTTAGTTGTATATTACATAGCTGATATTTCTCTCTACTTTAAAATGTACTCACATCTGCTTTTTAAAAAATTTTATATTTTAAACTCCAGTGAATCCAACAATTACTGAATACATATCATGATCCCCGCACCACACTCACTGAGGGGCTTGTGTCCCCAGCACCGGGACCCCTGGGAGCATTCTCTTGAGCTCTGTGAGACTGGCTCTTAGACTAAGCTGCACCTTACTATCAGAGGACAAGACCAATTATTTACTAAACACAGACTCTTTGCCACAGTGGACAGTTAAAAATAGAAAACACGGCCCCTTCACTTACCATGGAATATATGAAACAGGCCACAGAGGACCTACAAACAAACCCATTATGATCAGAGCCAAGTGGGCAGGGGATTAGATTTCCTTTCAAAGGAAGTCCAAGGACAGGCAAAATCAATTGCTAGAAATGTAACTAGTTTTGCCATATGCTTGCAGGAAGAGTACACAGAAGCAACATATTCTTTTGGGGGAAACAGCACACAAAGTTTGCACGTGTGATTTTTTTTTTATTTGCAATGTGACTGAATTTCATATTCCACATTTCCAAATTCTACTTTCTCACACTTCCGTAATGTTACTGACACAGTCCTTCATTCACTGTGTATAAAGCACCAAGCTTGGCAGCAGAAATACAAAGATGAACAAGATACATTCTCTGTCCTTAAGGAACCCACTGTTCTCCACAGTCTTTCTTTCCCATGATCCCTGACTAGATGTAAATTTCTTAAGAACAGGGACACACATCTTATATTCCCAGATTGCATTTCATTACTTCACAAATATTTTAAATATCTAATGTTCTAAATGTAATGCTAGGAATACAATGGTAAAAAAAAAAAAAAAGACATGGTCTCTCTCCTCTGAAGGAGCTTACAGTAGTAGAGGAAACAAAAAACAAACAGCTAGAGAGACAAGTGCCATGACAGAAGAAAGGCACAGAGCTATGAGCACACATACAAGGGACCTCACACCCAATGCACCCCAACCAAGGCTTGGCAGGGCAAAGCTTCCTAAAGAAAGTGGCATCCAAGCTGAGACCTCAAGGATGAAGAGAGGTTAGCCAACCAAGAAGGTAGCGAAAGAGTCTTCCACACAAATGCAAGTTTGTGCAAAGGTCCAAGGTGAGAGAAATCATGGAACCCACGAGGTAGAAGGGTTCAGAACAGCAGGGACTCATCACTGGAAGTAGAATGAGTAGGGATCAGACCAAGATGGGCCTTCTGGTAGCTCAGGGTTAAAGAGTTAGGACTTTATCCTGAGGGCAAGGACCAACCGATGAAGGGTTAAGCAAGGTGTTGACATTACAGATAAGATGGGCAGTAGACATTTTCTTAGATGTATCAAATAATCTTTCAAAAGAGTTCTAATCTTCCTGTGCCATAAATCATCATGTCCAACATCAGTGAAGACTACACAGGATTCTCTAACAAAAGAAGGTTCTGGGTAATACCTAGGATAGTGTCATCCAATAAAAATATGATGCTAGCCGCATATGTAATTTAAAGTTTTCCAGTAGCCATATTCTTAAAAAAAGTAAAATGAAATTAAGATTAATAATGTATTTTATTTAATGGGATATTCCTAAAATAGTTCAACATATTCTCAATATTAAAAATATTGAGATATTTTACATTATTTTTTGCGTACTAAGTCTGCAAAATTCATTGTGCATTTTCCATCACCTCTCAATCTGGACTGGCCCCATTTCAAGACCTCTACAGCCACATATGGCTAGTGGCTACCATTTGGACAGTAGAGATCTAGAATGTACTTTGGGGAGCATTTCTCAGAATGCTTAAGGTCTTTCTATCATTTTTGCTTGTTTTCTAATTTATAAAAATAATGTGAATCAGTTTTTAAATGGGAAAAAAAACACACAGAATATCTCAATTTTGAAAGGTACCCATAATCCTATACCAAAAATACCAGTTATAGTTGGATGTGTATGCTTGTAAGACATAGTCCTATGTCTAAAATATACATAGGGTAGGCTTTCTAAAAAGTAGGGTCTGTGTCAATAGCTCTTACACCTAATATATTAAAGAGTTGTGAATAAAATGAAACAGATTCTCTGTTTTTATAGCTTTATTACCTTTGAGACTATATTTAAATGAGCATTCCTGGAACTTTAGAGTTGTACAGGAACCTTTATCATTTTAGGGAAATGCTGGTCTCCATGATTCCCTCAGTTCTCAGACTGTCCCGCTTCTCTAATTTTTCTTACCTGTCATCTGTCTACTCCATTCTGCCCTTTTCAAAAGGAAGGAAGGGAAGGTGAAAGGGAGGAAGAGACAGGCACCTAAGGAATATACAGCAAAAACTTTGTTTCAAGAACTTGCTGGGCATGGCAAGTTCTTGCCCTTCCCTTTATTTGTTTCTCAGCAAATGACTCGAAGGTCGTGACTGCCCTTTGAGTGACTATTTCACATCACCTTCCAGGCCTTGCCTTCAGAAGTTACCAGACGATGAATGCCACCACTGCCCCACCTGCAGAGGGGTCCTGCCCCCGGAACACCCTCATAACCCAGCAAATCATCCCCGTGCTGTACTTTGTGGTCTTCATGGCCGGGATCCTGCTCAATGGCGTGTCCGGGTGGATCTTCTTCTACGTGCCCAGCTCCAAGAGTTTCATCGTCTATCTCAAAAACATTGTCGTCAGTGACTTCCTGATGAGCCTGACTTTTCCTTTTAAGATCCTGGGAGACTCGGGCCTCGGCCCTTGGCAGCTGAATGTGTTTGTGTGCAGGGTCTCGGCCGTGCTCTTCTATGTCAACATGTATGTGAGCATCGTGTTCTTCGGGCTCATCGGCTTTGACAGATATTATAAAATCGTGAAGCCTGTTTTGACTTCGTTCATCCAGTCCGTGAACTACAGCAAACTCCTGGCGGTGCTGGTGTGGAGCCTCACACTGCTGCTTGCCATTCCCAACATGATCCTGACCAACCGGAGCGTCAGCAAGGCCACACGCATTAAATGCATGGACCTTAAGAATGAACTGGGCCTCAAGTGGCACAAAGCCTCCAACTACATCTTTGTAGCCATCTTCTGGATTGTGTTTCTTTCCTTAGTCATCTTCTACACTGCTATCACGAGGAAAATCTTTAAGTCCCACCTTAAGTCCAGAAAGAATTCCATCTCGGTCAAGAGGAAATCTAGCCGCAATATATTCAGCATCATGTTTGTGTTTTTTGTCTGTTTTGTACCTTACCATGTTGCCAGAATCCCCTACACTCGGAGCCAAACAGAAACCCATTACAGCTGCCAGTCAAAAGAAATCCTGCTCTATGTGAAAGAATTCTCTCTGCTACTGTCAGCTGCAAACGTATGCCTGGACCCCATTATTTATTTCTTTCTATGCCATCCATTTAGAGAAATCTTATGTAAGAAATTGCATATCCCATTAAAAGCTCAGCATGACTTAGAAACTTCCAAAACCAAAAGGGGAAATGTAACACAAGAAAGCACAGATACTTTGTGAATTCCCACCCCCTTTCAAATAAAGTCTGTGCATGCATACTGTAATCTTCAATTACATAATAAAGGAAAATGAATAAGAAGCATGTCCATGATAATAAGTATCATCTCTAGGCATTACTATTCAATTTAGTACAATAATAAAACTAAAATGTAAGTTTCCATGCTTGTTTTTGTACCATCAAAGAAAAAATAATACATTATTTAATCTTATCCCATCAAAATAGAAGGTTTAAATTTATAATCAATAGTCTGGTCAGTTAATATAGCACGTTAAATAGCAATAAGGAAAACAGGAAGCAATCAAGACGATTCACAGGGGCATCTTCCTTCTCCTAAACACAAGAATTAAGTTGGCATATTATGCAATTTTTTTCAATGGGGTCATTAAAGACCAACTTAAAAGCAGACACAGTCTGATAAAGGATCAGAGGCCTGTTTGTAGTGAAAAAGTCAAGTCTTCTCTGATTTGAAGAAGCAGGATAAGCAGACACCCAAAAAATTACTTAAGAAATCCCCCACTGATTTATTTCATGGCATTTCAAAGGAAAGCAGATATAAACTCTGTACATTGCAGCAAAAAATGTAATTTTTCTCTGATAGCATTTTGAGGATGATATAAGATACATCTTAAATATGTTTTATATGAAGATTAGCTAAGCCACTTAATGAGCCTAGTGTTCTGGTGCTAGAATATGTTTAAGTAAACTCTACAGAGGGAATCTAGATAGTGGCATAAGTTGCCAGAAACTTCCCCTGTTCAATGGTACGGGGAAAAAATCTAGGATGTCTGGGAAAAGACATATGCACACAAATATCCCCAGCTGGCAACACACTTTATTCCCTAGGAGTAGAGAAAAGCAGTTTTCTTAGAAAGCAACTGGACTTGATAAAAAGAAAACCTAAAATTTACAATAATGAGTGAGAAATTACACATAAAGTGAAAATTTACACATCATATTTTCTGAAAAACAAATTTCATATGTGCAGATACAGGATATGGTTGCTGGCTTATGAGTTATCAAAGCTCAGTTCTTTCTCTGCTATTAACTGGCTGGAAGACATTTAGCCCATCTTTCAAATGTTCTTCTCAAACATTTTTGTAAGTCATGTTTTCATATATATATATATGTATTTCAAGCCTTACCATATATGTACTAATAAAAAATATTTTTAATAGGGTCAAGTTTTTTCTTAAGATATCAAAAAACACTACCAGATTTACTCATAGTCAAGACATGGGTGGTTTCTTTAGTACACTCAATTACAAATGTTAATAGAATACAAAGAAAGAAGGCATAGGAATACCCAGGAAGGAGTTGAACAGAATATTTTTGAAATTCTATTTGCCACTGACTTTTCAAAACAAGTATTTCATATGTTCTTAGGACCTCATCAGATTTTAGGCAAAACTGAGAAAACACATTTTAAACTGAGGAAGAGCTGAGAAGATTTTCACACTCTGTATCCACCTTCCACAGTCATGAAAACTCTCTGCTCCCAACTCTGGGTCAAATATCCTCTCCCAAAAAGAACAAAATCACAAACCTATGATAAACGTGCCTGGCAAAACTAAGCTTGCTATAGCATTTGTTTGGCTAAATATATTTGTAAAAGAAAGTGGCTGTGTTTATTCACAGTTTCCATTGGTCAGGACAAATTAGTAAATACTGGTGTTTTATATGTCCCCTACTGGGCCACAGGAGAAACTGAAATTATAAAAGAAGATGAGAAGCACCAAGTTTTGCCTTTGTAACCATTGTGCCAAAGCAAATCAGAAATATGAAAGGCAATATTTTTCAGGAAACAATATGCAATGCAAATAAGGGTATCCTGAAGCAAGAGTTGAATAACAGCTACTGCATATCAGAACTTTTAAGGTAAAAGACCTGTACTTGGAAAACTGTAAGACACTGAAGACAACACACACAAATGGAAAGAAGTATGCTGCTCACAAATTGGAAGAATTAATATTGTTAAAATGACCATACTACCCAAGGTAGTCTACCAAGGGTTCAATGCAATCCCTATCAAAATACCAATGGAATTTTTCACAGAACTACAACGAATAATTCTAAAGTTTACATGAAAACACAAAAGACTCCAAAAAGCCAAAATAATCTTGAGAAAGAAGAGCAAAGCTGGAGGTATCACACTCCCTGATTTCAAACTATACAGCAAAGTACAGTAATTTGATTACTACAGTAATCAAAACAGGATGGTACTGGCACAAAAACAGACACATAGATCAGTGCAATAGAATAGAGTGCCCATAAATGAATCCATGCTTACACAATCAATTAATCTACAACAAAGGAGGTAAGAATATACAATGGAGAAAAGACAGCCTCTTTAATCAATGGTGTTGAGAAAACTGGGCAGCTATATGCAAAAGAATGAAACTGGACTACTTTCTCACACCATACATAAAAATAAACTCAAATGGATAAAACGCTTAAATGTAAGACCAGAAAGCATAAAACTCCTAGAAGAAAACACAGGCAGTCAGTACAGTCTTTGACACTGGTTGCAGCAATATTTTTTTGGATGTGTCTCCTTAGGCAAGGGAAACAAAAGTAAAAATAAACAAATGGAACTACAGCAAACTAAACAGCTTTTGTAGAGCAAAGGAAACCAAAAACAAAGCAAAAAGGCCACCTACTGAATGGGAGAAGAGATTTGCAAATGATACATCTGATAAGGTGTTAATATCCAACATGTACAAAGAACTCACAGAACTCAACATCAAAAAAGCAAACAACCCTACTGAAAAAATGGGTAGAAGACCTGAATAGACATTCTTCCCAAGACGTACAGATGGCCAACAGACACATGAATAGATGCCCAATATCACAAATCATCAGGAAAATGCAAATCAAAACCATAATAAGATACCACCTCACACTGGTCAGAACAGTTATCACCAAAAAGAAAAGAAATAAAAGGGCTAGAGAGGATGTGAAGAAAAGGGAACCTTTATGCACTATCGGTGATAATGTAAATTGGTAAGACCACTAGGGAAAACAGTATGGAGGTTCCTCAAAAAATTAAAAATAGAACTATCAGCAATTCTACCTGTGGGAATTTTCCCCTAAAAAAAAAAAACACACTTATTCAAAAAGATATATGCATCCCTATGTTCAGTGTAGCATTATTTACAATAG